>NC_091264.1:62119385-62719385 GCF_042477335.2 Ovis canadensis | reverse complement strand
ATTTGTGAATACCACCCAACAAAGAAGGGCTTCCCAGGTGGCTCTGGTGGTAAAGAATTCACCTGCAGTGCAGGAGACACAAGAGACGTGGGTTCGATTCCTTGGTCAGGAAGGTCCCCTGGAGAAGGAAATGGCAACCCACTCCAGCATTCTTGCCTGGAAAATCCCATGGACAGAGGGGCACGGTGGCTACAGTCCATGGGGTCGCACAGAGTCAGACACGACTGAGCACACCGCAGCAAATCACGCAACAAACCAACCCCCAACATAATCCAGCAAAACACAACAGATTACGAGACATTTCAGACCAGCAGGAGACAAAACACAGAGCCCCCTGAGGAGGAAGTGACGTATGCACTGTAGCCAAACAGTGAGGTCAACACTCTGAAAGGGGAAAAGAAAACCAAGTGCAAAGGGCCAGCCAAAATTTCTTAGAAGAACTTGGAAGGTTGTGCCTGAACAAGGTGCACTTAGCAGCCTCCCAGCCATTTCCTCCAAAACCTCTCTCGCCTACACTTGTGGGCCAGCAGGATTCTGGAAAGAGCAAAGAGACACTGAAGTCTCCTTCCCTTTAGACACAGTGCTTCCTGCAGAGGACAGGACTGGGGGTGAGGGTGGAAGAGGAGGGGAGGGGGCGTCACGGAGTAGAGAGGTGGACCGTCAGGAAGATGACCCCAGACTGAATGCCATTTATTCGGTGACTCCCTAGAGGAGACCATAAAGATGTAATCTTTCAGGTAGTGATGCTCTGTGGCCCGAGGACCTCTTGATCCCAGTTATCTCCAAGAAGCATAAACATGAATTAGGTGCTCCCAACGCCCCTGGGGGAATTCCACTTCCACCCTTCATTTAACTGAGAAACTGAGGTACAGAGAAATGAAGGAAATGGCCTCAGAGATACCAGAGTGAGTCAGCAGCGGGACCAGGAAGCCCGGGCTGCGACTCCCCGCTTCCTGGTTTCCTCTATAAATATGAGAGCACATTCTCACCCACAGGCAGCTTTCCAGGAGCTCCGGCGTGGAGAGTCAGGTCTTTCTGGGGGGAGGGGCAAGATACCTGACCTCAGGCCCCCAGGTCTAAAGTTTCTTTTGAGATAGGGCTTCCCCCTTCCTTCAGCTGCATCATTGCACAGCCTGGAAAACAAATGTACTGAGATGCCCCGACTCCCTGCTCCTTAAGTGAGCGTACCCCCTATCACTACGCTAAAGCAGGGTCTCTAGCCGAATCAGCCACACTCTGTCCCCGGGAACTCGACCTTGCCCCTGTGTGCCAACCACTTCTTCTGTGCACCGTGCTTTGTAAAACGCCAGCACACGCTTCAGAAAAGAACTGTGTCCTTCTTAACGGCCACCAGAAGGCTTGTTTGAGGATCTGTCCCTCTAAAGCCAAAAAGGAGAAGAAAGAATAAGCGAGGGCTGGCTGCAAACTGCTTATTATCAGCTTCCGAAGCTGAGTGGAAGTTTAACCAACTTCAAGGAAAGTACACAGAGTTCTGAGCCCCGAACTGTTTGAGGACTTTCCACTTTTTCTTTCAGGCGCTGGAGCTGGATTCTGGAGCAAAGGGCAGCGGTGATTATTCTAGAAATTATGTCATAGATGGTGTAACATTACCTCTGCCCACTGGGATCTTATCAGCCATGTGCGTCGGCTCTGTTTTGAGACCCATTGGAGCCTGCTACTTCGGACATGGGTAGTGTTAACAAGTCAGCACACGGTTGACAAGAGTTGAACCTGCCTCCTCCCGGCAAGAGCAATAGTCAGATCAGACTCTCAACACCTGAATTCACGGATTGAAATGCTGCTTTTGCTTCAAAGACATCAGCACAGTGTAAGATGCAACTGTAAACCAAGTCCAGGGGGGAAAAACACACAGACACATCTTCTGACTTCAATCTCTTTGTATTCGGGCAAGAGGACAAACAGTATCAAAAGCATTGAGCTCCTTCCACAGGGCAGGGCTGGGAGCTGGAATCCCAGGCAGGCAGGCAGGCGTGGCAGGCCCCGGGGGGTGCAAGAAACCAGCTCAGAGTCTTAGTCTCCTGGATGGGAGACCCTGGCCTCTCCCTTGGCCACTGGCAAGCAGCCAGTTCTCAGGGCCTGACCTGATGCCATATTCTCAGCTATTTCCATAAGGGATGCAGCCGTTCAGCTGGTTGAGAGATGCTAGCAGCTTTGAAAGTCAGGGTTCTGGTCTTCTCATTGTCCAGTGCCTCCACCCCACCCCACCCAACTCCAGGGCCAGTGCAGGTCCTGCTACCTGACACTTACCACTTGCTGTCTGCAAGGCTGTCTCACTGCTTCCTTGGACCTAGAAACCTAGGACCACGGTTTCTGGTCTTGCTAAGACCAGAACTTCCTCCCGACTCCCAGATGTGAGTGGCCTCCTCTTATTTCTGTACCGAATTAGTGGTGACAGTGTGTCCACGGAACTGTTGTTGTTTAGTCCCTAAGTCGTGTTTGACTCTTTATAACCCCGTGGACTGTAGCCCACAGGCTCTTCTGTCCATGGGATTTCCTGGGCAAGAATACTGGAGTGGGTTGCCATTTCCTTCTCTAATACAGCACATGGGAGACATTATAGATGCCAGCTCATCCTGCCTGCAAAGGGTTTTTGTCTTTCTAGTACAAAAACTGTAGTGCTGGAGAAGATTGAGAGGCCTTTAGACTGTAAGGGGATCAAACCAGTCCATCCTAAAGGAAATCAACCTTGACTGCTCATTGGAGGAACTGATGCTGAAGCTCCGATACTTTGGCCACCTGATAAGAAGAGCTGACTCTTTGGAAAAGACCATGGTGCTGGGAAAAATTGAAGGCAAGAGGAGAAGGGGATGACAGAGGATGAGATGGTTAGTAGCACCACCAACTCAATGGATATAAATTTGTGCAAACTCCGGGAGACAGTGGAGGACAGGAAAGCCTAGCGTGCTGCAGCCCACGGGGTTGCAGAGTTGGACACAACTTAGCAGCTGAACAACAACAACAATACAAGAAGGGGAAGAGTTTTTTTCTGGCAGACAATCCTATTGGATTTAAAGTAGGGTGGTTAGAAAGGTTTCATCGCCATCTGTCTCAAAATTAGAGGTGCACTGAAAAAGACCCAAGTCCTCCGCCGGTGGTAAAACAGTGTGGGGTCCTGAGAAGAGTTTAGAAGGTGAGCGTATGAGTTGCATACCCAGACACCCAAGAGAGCCTCGGGATGAAGTACAGCCAGGAAGATGGCCCATTTTTTTAGCCACCATATGTGTCGAACAGTGTGACCTTTCGGCTTCCATGGACCATTACTGTTAATAGCTTTTATGTGTCAATTCTCCCAATTAACTTCTACTTAGACAAATAATAATCTCCCCTTCTTCAGGAAATCGAGGGCTCATTTGCCTCAAAAATAATTTCCCTCTCCCTTAAGAGAGTAAGACCTAAATAAGTCTTTCAAAATCTTCCCCCTTTTAAGTGACTATTTCTAGAAGTGAAAAGTTAGAAAGGCCAGAATAATTAGGTTAAGTCATAACTAGCCCAGAGCCATCTGTGCGTAGAATGTGGGGATGATCTTGGTAACAGTTAAGCCACTTACCAACCTACTGTTCGCTGGGCAGGGATGAAGGAAGAAGTGACTAATGATGGATGGTCCAAGGAAACAGCTGTCGTTATTCTGGTTCAGTTTACAGCAATTCTTGCCCTTCTGAAGATAAGAAGAGGCAGGTGCTCAAGGCTTTAGACTGGAGAGCTGGTAAGGAGGCCCCACGTGAGTTTCAGCTCTTCCCTGAGGAGGAAAGTGAGTCATCTGAGCTAGTTAAGGGTTTGGAATCACAGAGCAAGGTTCAAATCTTAATTCTGTCACTTAGATAAATTACTTACCTCTTCCAGTGTCAAATTCCTCATCTGCAAAATGGAAAAATAAGAATATCTGCCTGGTAGGATTTTTGTGATTGCCATAACAGACCAGGTGCAGCGTAAGGGCTTAGGGAGTGGCAAATAATCACGGGAGAATAAATGAAATGAAGAGGATTTGCTAATAAATGAGACTCTCCCAACTAATCTCACCACCAATTATGATTGGGGAGCTTGGTGTATCATCCTTTGCCCTGGAACCCTACTCGGCAACGATGCCATCTGCTTGCTTGTTGTAATAATTGAGAATTAAAAGGAAAGAAAGAAAGAGGAAGGGAGGGAGAGATGGAAGGAGGTGGGGGGGAGTGGGAAAGTGATAAACAGCAAGTAAAGAAAAAAGCGTAGTGTTAGTTGTTCAGTTGTGTCCAACTCTTTTGTGACCTCACAAACTGCAGCCCACCAGGATCCTCTGTCCATGTTTCTCCAGGCAAAAACACTGGGGTGGGTTGCCATTCCCTTTTCCAGGGGATCTTCCTGACTCAGGGACTGAACCCTGGGTCTCCTGCATTACAAGCAGATTCTTTACCATCTGAGCCACCAGGGAAGCCCAAGTAAAGAAACGAAGATAATAAAATTTGACTCTGTATTAAGAGGCTTCCAAGACACTCTGGACAACATTTGTGTTTCTGACCATTTCCAAGCCTATAAAGAGTTCCTGTAGAAAGCTATACCTTGGAAAATTCACATCCAGGAGTCCGCACAGATTGTGAAACCATTTATTGGCTTTGGATGCTAAAGTGAGTCTATTCAGCTCAGTTCAGTCCCTCAGTCATGTCCACCTCTTTGCAACCCCATGAATCGCAGCACACCAGGCCTCCCTGTCCATCACCACCTCCTGGAGTTCACTCAAACTCATGTCCATCGAGTCGGTGATGCCATCCAGCCATCTCATCCTCTGTCATCCCCTTTCCCTCCTGCCCCCAATCCCTCCAAGCATCAGGGTCTTTTCCAGTGAGTCAACTCTTCGCATGAGGTGGCCAAAGTACTGGAGTTTCAGCTTTAGCATCATTCCTTCCAATGAACACTTAGGACTGATCTCCTTTAGGATGGACTGGTTGGACCTCCTTGCAGTCCAAGGGATTCTCAAGAGTCTTCTCCAACACCACAGTTCAAAAGCATCAATTCTTCGGTGCTCAGCTTTCTTCACAGTCCAACTCTCGCATCCATACGTGACCACTGAAAAAACCATAGCCTTGACTAGACGGACCTTTGTTGGCAAAGTAATGTCTCTGCTTTTGAATATACTATCTAGGTTGGTCATAACTTTTCTTCCAAGGAGTAAGTGTCTTTTAATTTCATGGCTGCAATCACCATCTGCAGTGATTTTGGAGCCCCCCAAAATAAAGTCTGACACTGTTTCCACTGTTTCCCCATCTATTTCCCATGAAGTGATGGGACCAGATGCCATGATCTTAGTTTTCTGAATGTTGAGCTTTAAGCCAACTTTTTCACTCTCCTCTTTCACCTTCATCAAGAGGCTTTTTAGTTCTTCACTTTCTGCCATAAGGGTGGTGTCATCTGCATATCTGAGGTTATTGATATTTCTCCCAGCAATCTTGATTCCAGCTTGTGTTTCTTCCAGTCCAGCATTTCTCATGATGTACTCTGCATATAAGTTCAATAAGCAGGGTGACAATATACAGCCTTGATGTACTCCTTTTCCTATTTGGAACCAGTCTGTTGTTCCATGTCCAGTTCTAACTGTTGCTTCCTGATCTGCATACAGGTTTCTCAAGAGGCAGGTCAGGTGGTCTGGTATTCCCATCTCTTTCAGAATTTTCCACCATTTATTGTGATTCACATAGTCAAAGGCTTTGGCATATTCAATAAAGCAGAAAGAGATGTTTTTCTGGAACTCTCTTGCTTTTTCGATGATCCAGCGGATGTTGGCAATTGGATCTCTGGTTCCTCTGCCTTTTCTAAAACCAGCTTGAACATCATGGTTCATGTATTGCTGAAGCGTGGCTTGGAGAATTTTGAGTATTACTTTACTAGCATGTGAGATGAGTGCAATTGTGCGGTAGTTTGAGCATTCTTTGGCATTGCCTTTCTTCGGGATTGGAAAGTGAGTCTATTAGGTAGGTATAAAAAAGTGGTAGGTATTTAAAAGACGGTATGCCTAGAACTTCCAGTTCTGATACCAAAGGACGAAACAACTCAAATCAGTGCATTGACTTATCCTCGGCCCCATTTCTTCTCTGTGTCATATACTATGTAATTCAACAACAACAAAAGTGTATTTCGTGTTACACAGAAAAAGGCTAGAGAGGGAATTTGCTTTACAAAACTGACAGCTTCTTACCAAGAGAGCTGGCTCTTCTTTCTAACCTCCTTCCAAATATAAAATAGTTTTATTTTTAGTACTCAGCGGTTTAAAAGACACATAAGAGCAAATTCATACTTTATTTTCAGGAAAACTTTAAATCTTCAGTTTATTAGTTAATGACAAGCATGTGCTTTGGCCACCTGATGCCAAGGCCCGACTCATTGGAAAAGACCCTGATGTTGGGAAAGATGGAAGGCAAAAGGAGAAGAGGGCGGCAGAGGCTGAGATGGTTGGATAGCATCACCAACTCAATGGACATGAATTTGAGCAAACTCTGGGAGATGATGGAGGGCAGAGGAGCCTGGTGTGTTGTAGTCCACAGGGTTGCAAAGCGTCGGACACAGCGACTAAACAGCTTTTCAATGCCGATCATTTCCTTAGTCTATGGAAAACGCCTGATGCACAGAAAGCAGCCCCTGCAAGGACTCAGTGACCCTGTGGGCATTTTCAGACAGCAGCTGGGGACCACTGATTTAGAGCAGAAAGCAGGATGGGATGCTCCACACGTCGTTAGAGTGTTTTCTGTCATTCAAACAAGACAAATACTCCAATTAAAAAAAAAAGTTTTTAAATAATAATTTGAGCAAGATGAGATGAAACTACTTTCCCCTAAACCTCTGAACACAGGAAGACAGTCGTTCTGAAATTAGTTTCATTTCTATGTGCTTGGAAATTCTACCCATGTTGGAGTATTTTCAGTTCAGTTCAGTTCATTTCAGTTGCTCAGTCGTGTCTGACTCTTTGCGACCCCATGAATTGCAGCACACCAGGCCTCCCTGTCCATCACCAACTCCTGGAATCCACCCAAACCCATGTCCATCAAGTCAGTGATGCCATCCAGCAATCTCATCTTTCTGTTGTCCCCTTCTCCTCCTGCCCTCAATCCCTCCCAGCATCAGGGTCTTTTCCAATGAGTCAACTCTTCGCATGAGGTGGCCAAAGTACTGGAGTTTCAGCGTTAGCATCAGTCCTTCCAATGAACACCCAGGACTGATCTCCTTTAGGATGGACTGGTTGGATCTCCTTGCAGTCCAAGGGACTCTCAAGAGTCTTCTCCAACACCACAGTTCAAAAGCATCAATTCTTTGGCGCTCAGCTTTCTTCAGAGTCCAGCTCTCACATCCATACATGACCACTGGTAGAGTCTTTTAGCTCTCTACAAAATAAGAAGTATTGCCAATAAAATATTTATTGAATGATAGTGATCTTGCCTCTGTGGCATCCACCCCTTTAAATTCACCACATTGCTTGTGTTGGCTTTGTGATATTCTGATAATTTTCAGATAACAGGTATACCTTGTTGAATAGAATGGGAAAAAAGCCTGAAGTCACTCAGTATAGAACACAAACTGCACTACACATGTGTTTTAAATACATTATGCACACAATTAAGAACACAATATTGTAAACCAGCTCTATAAATCTTATAATAAAACAGTAACACACCAATGCTTCTTAGCCGCAAAGAGGCCCTTAATAATACTATAGATTCTGTGATCTTAGGGTTTGGGACTGACTTAACACTCCCTGGGAAGAACGTCAAACGGCTGAGACATATCAGAGCACATCACTTTCTGAGTACCTAAAATGAAAAGGAAAAACATCTTCTTGCAAGGCAGAAGCAGCTCAGCGTGTGCCCAGTTTCAGCATTTCTGAAAATGCTTCGGATTTTTACTACCATTTTAAAATGCTAAGAACATTTAATTTTCCGACAGGGCTTCAGGCCTTGTTCTGTGAAGAACACAACTGAGATCCTTTGCCTTTCAACTTCAAGCCTAAACTAATCAGAAAAATAAATCTTTTGTAAATTATAAGGTGCTAGCCTATGCAAATTCCAGCAATTAAAATTAGCATCATACTTCTCCCTAACCTTGATTCCATTGTTAGGAAAATAACTTCATGAAACTTACAAGAAGGCATTTCAACTTTAGGAAGAGATTTTTTTTTTTTTTTCTTCAGAGTAGAGGTTGGTGGGGGTGGGGGGCGGACTAATAAAAATTTTTCTTTTATAGAGACTCAGAAAAGTCTTTTTATTTTGGAAAATTTGGAAGACACACAGAAGTGGCATTTATATTACTATATATTACTATATATTACTGTCTATTTCCCAGTTTCAGCACATGGATTTAGAGTTTTCATTTTCTCTCCTCCCCTATTCCCCCCAAAACTGGATTATTTTAATCCTAGACATTATATAATTTCAGTGCAAACATTTCACAATATACACCTAAGACATGAGAACTCCTTTTTTGAAATAGCACAATCACAAATCCACTCATGGTTAAACAAGTAACAATAATCCTTTAATAGTCTCTAATATGTAATCAGCCAGTGTTCAAATTTCCCCAAATGCCCCATATTAACTTCTTATCAGATATATCTTCAACTTTTAAGGATGGAGACTGTTTTTAAGGAACTCACATAGCTGAAATCCCCTTGCAGTTCCGCTTAGAAATATTTCTTTAAATAAGTGCTTAGTCATGGGGTATTTTATCACAGATTCAACAATCACCCTGGGCCTCTATTGAGATGGGTCCACACATCGTTGGATAGTAGACACGGGCTCCACGAAGACTCTTCTTACCACTTCTTATTGTAGGGCAGCACTTTATAGTGCAAAGAGCTGGAAGTCAGGAGACCTTGATTTTAATCTTAATTCGGTCATTACATAACTGAGCAAATCCATTTTTCTTCTCTCTCTCAGTTTCTAAGCCTGTGGAATGAGTGGGTTAGTCTATATAATCTGTACATTTCTTTTTGGCTCTTAAGGTTCAACATACTTGATTTTATTTATTTCAAATACTCTATCTTCACGAGGGTGTTTGCAAGGATGATAGCATGTCTATTACAGGAGAGAGTGTGATATCATAAGATCACTCAAATCCTTACTTTAGTTTCCTTAAGCCCTTAACCTTTCTAAGCCTCAATGCTATACTGTATTACAGTTATTTTATTAATACTTATCCATCTCTCCCACCAGATGTAAACTTCCACAGAAAGGCAGTTTCTCATATTCATCTTTCTGTCATCAAAGCCTGGTGTCTAGAACTTGGTACCTGCTTGTTATATAAATGAATGGTTGAGTTTGTAATCTGAGGGTGACTGACTGCTCCATCTACCTTGCAGGATTATTGTATGGTGAATACCCTAATATATGAAAACAAACATTTTATGTTACATACTAAAAAATGTTAAACACTGTTATTTACATTAGAAACATTCCAAGTAGAATATTTAGCTACTTATGACAATCCAACCTTGCCTCTAACCTTTATTAAGGGATGAATGACAAGCATTTTTTTTTTCTTTCCTATACTAAATTTCATCTCTTTGGAAATTTGTTATGCCTCTTTCTTTTTTTAAATTAAAATTACACTTTTAGGTATTCATCACTGTTTTTTATTTTTTCCATAATGATCTTTCGGGGAAATTTTTTGGAGTAATTGACTAGTAGCTTAGGCCAGTCTGATATAAATAAGTACAAGTCAAAATAATGCAGGAGATAATGTAACAGTAACTGTATATATCAGATACATAAATTTGCCTGAAAATTTTTTTGTTATTTGGCTGTGCTGGGTCTTAGTCATGGGGTGAGAACTCTTAGTTGTGGCTGGTGGGATCTAGTTCCCTGAGCAGGGATCGAACTTGGGTCCCCTACAGTGGGAACTCAAGAGTCTTACCCACTGGCCCACCAGGGAAGTCCCAAGAGACATGAATTTTTTGATTAACTAAATGTTCACTGAATTAATTCTCTAAAGATGATCCTGATTCAGTTCCTACTATAGCTGAGTGGGAAGAGCTTTGCCTGATTTCCTTAAATGGGCTCTTCCTTGTTAGGTCACTAAGTTTAGTTTATCATTTACAGATTCCTGATTACCCTCAAGCACAGTTTTGAAATGTGAACATTTCCCTTCACTGTGTTCCAATCTGGGACAACCCCTAGAGCAGCATTTCCTGAAAGGAATATAAGTCCTCAGCAGTGATGCTCACAAAACTAGTGACTGCACACACCCATTTAGGAAACTGTGATGCGTAACCTCCTTGTGGTGATTCACAAACACCTAAGCACACACAAGAACTCCAAAAGGCCTTGCTATGAAGCTGTTCGTTGCATTTCTTGGTTACAAATAAACTTGTTTAACTCAGCATTTCTCAAACTTCCTAATTTCGTGTCCCACTAAAAAAAAAAGAAAAACCGTGCCAGTCAAACTAGGACTCAAGGAGGCCATCAAATAGGACATTAAAGATGTCAAACATTGACAACATCTGCATCGTGCACCAGACGAAAGGACTTCCCTCGTGGTCCAGTGGTTAAGACTCTGCAATTCCACTGCAGGAGGAACAGGTTCAACTCCTGGTCAGGGAACTACGATCCCACATGCCTCTCCACACAGGCAAGAAATACAAAATAAGTGAAAAAGAAGTAAAAGAACTAAATATATTGAATCTAAAAGAAAGAAAGATAATTGGCCCTGCTGTGACCTGGGGACTCAACCAACCTCGAACAGAAAACGTTTGAGAAAAATAATTCCAGAAAGTTCGAAAAAGCAAAACTTAAGTTTGCTGAAGGCCAACAACTATCTACAGAACGTTTATTGTATTTATAACCATTTATATTACATTAGGGTTATTAAGTAATCTAGAGGCGATCTGAAGCACGGGGAGGATGTGCATAGATTCTATGTAAATTCGACACCATTTTCCATGAGTCTTGAGCATCCCTGATTTTGGTATCTGCAGGGGTTCCTGGAACCAACCTCCCTGACACCAAGGGACCACTGTACCGCTCACTCGGGTTTGTTTTTTTTTTTTTTGATGCAAAACAGACTTTGTTCACTTAAAGAGTAACTTCCGGGTCCACCTCAGAATCTAACTGTCCATCTGTCCTCAGTGAGCATGTGAAGCTCTTTAAATTCAGATGGCGTGTAATTAAATCATTCAGCTGGTCGACAGGTAATTGACTTTCACTTGAAGCCACCCCTTTGCCTCTCAGAGAGCCCCACACCCTGAAATGACTCAAGTTCTTAACACCACCATTAAAAGCCTTGGCGCTTTCCAAGCAACAGGCTTGGGCGTAAAGCACAGTAAGTCTACAGTGAGTCAGATGAACTTTGTGAGTCTTGCGGGGACGCTGGAGGATTCGTAAACCTGCTCCTAGCGGAAGGGTGCGGCGGCTGGGGCTCTCCAGGCGCCCCTGCAGGAGTGGAAGGGCCTGGCCCCGGTCAGCCGTCTACATCCTTCCCCACCTCGCCAATCCGCTCCCAGAGGGGCTGCAGGCCGGGCTTCGGCGCGTCCCATCCCAGACTGGCCCAGGCGTTCCATCCAGGTGCCCAAGTTGAGCCCCTCCGAATGTCTGAACTAGACTGCTCCATCTTTCCAAACACGAAGCTGGCGCTCTCGCCGGGTCTCCGGGCTGGTAGGACCCGGCTAGGGCCTCGCGCCGTCTTTTGGGCGCGGAACAAACAGCCGCTGACCCCGGAGGTCCGGGTGGCCTTCGCCCTCGCCTTGCCGCCCATCTCAAAGCCCCCTCCCCTCCCGGGCTGGGGTGGTGGGGCATCTCCACCGCCGGCCTCGCTCCGGGCGGGACGGACACTTGGCCACCCTTCCCCAGGGCGCCGTATCCGCCGCCGAGATGCGGGCAGCCCCGGACGGCCCGGCCCTCTCCTCTGTATCCAGCCGACAGTCTCCATGGCTCCGCCGTCATCCTCCGCCCCCTTCCCCGCGCGGGGTCCAGTGGGGGCGGTGGGGTGGGGTACGTGCGCGGGCACTCGGCGGTGCCCCCTTGTCTTACCCCCAGGGCAGCCAGGCCTCTCCGGCAGCCCGGGCGGGCCCCCGCCCGCTCGCCCGCACCCCGATCTGCGCCCCGCGGGGCCGGGCGCGGGGGGCCCCGGCGCCGCGCAGCCCCCAGCCCGGCCGGCGGCGCGGGGGAGGGGCGCGGCGCACGCAGAGTTGCTGAGTCGCTTAGCACGCTCAGAAGTTGCAGCTGAGACGACAGCTTCCCGCCCCCTTCCTGGACTTGGCGGCCCGGAACGCACACCCAACCCGTCACCACCCGCCACCTGCCCTCGCCCCCGCCGCCCCGGCCAGGACTCGCAGCACCCCCTCCCCGCGCCCGCGCGGAGCCCAGGTTTCCAGTGGAGTCGGGCAGGGGGCGGGGGCACCCTATCTCGCCGCTCCGCCCGGGAGAGAGGGGCACGTGGAGGGGGGGCGGGGGCGGGCAGGAGCCCCTCCTGCAGATCGCTGCGCAGGGCCAGCGCGCTTTTGCACTTTGCAAAGCTGAGCAGCTGGGCAGGGGTCGCCCAACGGCCCCCCACGCCCTCCTGGGGCGAAGCGGGTTTGGCAGAGCGAGAACCGGGCAGCGTTCCTATCCCTTCCCGCTGGGGGTGGGGGTGCGGGCGGGGGAGTTGCCCGGGCCGGCGGGAGGGGCTCCGCTAGGGGCTGAGGTCGCCAACAGGTGCTCTGGAGCCCATGTGACGGGGGAGGGGCCGCGCAGGGGAAGCCGGGGTGGGGGTGGGGTGCGGGGGGAGGCGGGCACCCTCCCCCCCACCCCCTCTCCCCTCTCCCTTCCTCCCGGTCCCCTGCAGAGCCCGACTGCGGGTGCCCCCGCCGCCGGTGGCCTAAGGATTGCTGCTCCAGGGTGGCTCTCCGGCGCGCCGGTGCCCTCGCGGCCTGCCCGGGAGGAGGAGGGAGGGGAGAGGGAGGGAGGGATGCGAAAGTGGGTCAGGAATGTAACTGGACGCTGCGCACCCCCACGCACCGTTCCCCCCCCCCCCCCCCCCCCGCCGCCACCCCTTGCGGGCCGCGCCAGCCTTGGAAAGCGAGTCTTTCGCTGTTGTGGTTCCCGGGCATCGCCGGTGGACGGTTACCAGGGGATCCCGAGGGGTGTGCTTCTGTGTGACCCTGGGGGAAGAAAAACCCGGTTGCCTCAGTAACGGAGTTGGGCTTGGATGCGATGATGCAGCGGATGTTTTAGGTGAGCCTGACCGTGAGGAGACTGCACTTGCCTGAGGGAGTGGACTCACTTGTCTTACTACTGAACCAAGATGTGGAAGGAAAGCTGGAGAGGATGGTGGGTTCTTTGCCCTGCTTCGTGTTTGTGGTTTTACCGTCTCAAGAGAACATAAATTCAGCGGTTTTGCTTTCGAGTTTGCCGTCTTCCAAACACAGGCCCGGGCTGCCATAAATTCACTCAAGTTCTTAACAAACGCTCACTTAGTTGCTACGAAGGTTTGAAGTTGATATCTTGGACTTGGAAGGGGCAGGGGACACTGACAGTTTTGTATTTGGGGAAGGCCTGAGAAATAAACATGAAAAGGCCTTTATTAAAACTCCTCAAAGCAGAAGAAGTGAGAGCGAGCAGTCCAGTGAAGTTTCCCCCGGGTCTCAGGGGCTCCTCACACCCCAAGCACGTGATCAGGGGATGGAGGACCCAGATTTTAAAGTGATGGGCTTTGCATGCTGGTAACACAAGCAGAGTCAAGAGGAAATAATAGTAAATGATGAGACTGCAGACATGAAGCTTAGTGGTGTGGAGTTTGCAGCCCAAAGTCTTCTTGAGCACCCTTCCAGGCAGTTGCATTTTTTTCCCTTCCGCCAGTTTTGTCCCGAGGACCTCAGTTACAGAGTGCAGGGTAGGGCTGAAGCAGAGCCCAAAGAGCCAGGAAGCTTCACACTCCCAACAAACGGCTGGAGTTTTATTCAGAAGCCCAAAGAGTGGGTTACCCTTTAAAGAGATCTTAAGGGCTATCTGAAAAGTTGACTTAGCAACCAATGTAAATTTCTGTTTCCCAGGGAACTAGTGATAAAGAAACCTAAAAATTGTGAGGCAGTTTGCATTAAAGAATCCTTATTTATAGGAAGCAAAAACTGATCAGTTGAATTTCTGTAAATTGAATCATACATTTATGTATAAAAGGGGTTATTTTTTAGTGAAAACGTACGGAGATCTAACCATCCCTACTCTATTTTTCTTTTATATTTTTTTTAACGTCACTGAGTTTTCTTATCAGTAAAATGGGATTAAGATAATAATAGGTGGTTTGCTCTGGGGTGACAGACAGGATTTTTTCCATTGCTTTCTAGGGAGAGGATCTTCAGTTCCAAGGACGAAAGTCTTTATTTTCACTTATGATGTTTTCCTGAACTGTAGAACAGCTGAAGTTGGAAAGGAACCAATTGCATATGCTAAATAGTCTTGCATTCTGGAAACTTGAAAAAATATGATCTTAGATCTTGTCACCCTGTTAGCATGATTTCCTTCTGTGTGAGATAATGAGACTTTCAAATCTTGGTGCAAACCGGCGTTGTTGCTATGGAACTGCATTGAAATTTTAAGTAGAAAATGAAGTAGCCAACTTCCTCTTTTCTCCCATCCCTTCTCCCCCACCCCCTTCAATTTCTTCTGCATTCATTAAACGTTTCTGTACGGGGTGATCTTCATTTCAGCTATAACTCAGGTTTATAAAGCAAGTTGAATTGATGAATATCAGTTAAGAAAGCAGTAACAATAGAGTCCTCAATATTGTGTCTTGGATATTTAAGATCAGTTCAGTAATTTGGGGGGGGCACTTTTCAAGAAATTGCCTATGTGTAAGCAGATTTTCACATAGATTATTTTGGACAATGCATTGTAGCAAATGCACCCGCAAAATGGTTTCTTTTTTTTTTTTTCAATGAACATATGCTTTAAACATTTTAGCTACCTACTTTGTTTAGAAGCATGTTAATTTAAGGCCTATGGAGATTACAGAGAGGCATATCCATGTTCCTAAAAAGACTCAAGTCTAATATGTCCTATTAGGGGTGACAGCTAGATGACAAATATAAGTAGTGTAACTATTTAGGGGTTAAATTAAAACACCAGTAAAAAGTTATGTGCCTATAGGGGTAAGAAGAGAGGGCAGATTCACAAATGAAAGTTAAGTGAGTTGAAAAGTGCAATAACGAGAGACCTAAAAATTTTTTTTTCTTCTGTTTATTCTCTACATGTTGGTGGTGAATGGATCTCACTTGTTCATAAGAATGAGGGTTTGCTCATTTTCAGGGAGATGCAGCCAGACAGCTAGTGTACAACTGACTGTCGATGAGAAGTCAGTGGTTAAGTGCTAGGGAAGGGCAGAGAGCAGAGGGTGAGAGGGAAGGTAAAAAGGAGCAGACACACCCTTACTTAGCAGAGGCTCAGATGTGGCAGGGTGCTGGGTGTGCCCTGGGAGGGTCACTGTGAGGTGGCAGCCATCAGGAAGTGCTCCCAAGGGAGTGGGTAGAACTTGAACTTGGGCCTTACAGGATGTGTACAATTTTTATAGCTAGAGAGAGAAAGGCATTCCTAGTGGGAGAAGGGAGATAAAGCACGAGGCAGGAGGTTGCAAGGTACACTGGGGGAATTTGACTAGATTAGCTTTGCTGCTCGGAGAAGGCAATGGCACCCCACTCCAGTACTCTTGCCTGGAAAATCCCATGGACGGAGGAGCCTGGTAGGCTGCAGTCCATGGGGTCGATACTAGTCAGACACGACTGAGTGACTTTCATTTTTCACTTTCATGCATTGGAGAAGGAAATGGCAACCCACTCCAGTGTTGTTGCCTAGAGAATCCCAGGGACGGGGGAGCCTGGTGAGCCGCAGTCTATGGGGTCGAACAGAGTCGGACACGACTGAAGCAACTTAGCAGCAGCAGCAGCAACAGCTTTGCTGCCGGAGGTTGATGGAGTATGAAATCGTCACTGGAATGATAGGTTAGTATTGTTAGTTCCTCAGTCGTGTCCGACTCTTTGTGACCCAGTGGATTGTAGCTTGCCAGGCTCCTCTGTCCATGGAATTCTCCAAGCAAGAATACTGGAGTGGGTTGCCATTCCCCTTTCCAGGGGATCTTCCTGACCCAGAGATCAAACCCAGATCTCTCACACTATGGGCAGATTCTTTACTGTCTGAGCCACCAGGGAAGCCCCAGTATGATACGTTAGGTTAAGGCCTTTGAATGCCTGGGCCAGGTTTGGTGTTAGGACTGTATCTGCAGGTAGAGGGGAATTGTAACAGGATTTTGAGCAAGGGAAATACATGGTCAGAGTCATCACTGGGGGAAGATTAATCTTGTGAGTTCGGCTGCAGTGGGAGTTTAGGGACCATGAGGGTCCAGTGCCATGGGGACATGTGGGTCTGGAGAACAATTGTGTCCTCTGGGCCAGGTGGTAAGGGCGGTGCTTTGTGAGTCGTAAAAGGAACAGTGACAGTATTTTGTAGTGTTTGGATGTGAACTTGAAGCATCCAAGGATTTAAATCTAGATGCCTTGGCAGGTTGTGCTGTCAACCGAAATTGGAACAGGAAGCCAGTGTTTCAGGTAACTGAAGGGTTGATTTCAGAAGCAGAGTTCGAGGCCGTGATTGCCAGCTGGGTTTAGGTGACTTAGGCAGGGTGGATGGGTCTCCGCTGAAGGTAGTGGTGTGAGTCATCTACATAGAGGTAGGTGATTATTGGTCCTAAGTTTGAACTTGGTGGCAAAGGACACATTTTAGGGAACATTCGCCATTAGAACTTACTATATATATTGAGTTGGCCAAAAAGGTTTTCACATGCCCTCTTTATGGAAAAACCCAAATGAACTTTTTGGCCAACCCAATATATATGCACATACGTATGTATACATTTCAAAATTCTCCTGGGAATTCCTGAGTGGTCCAGTGGTTAGGACTCTGTTAGGGGCACAAACAAGTTCGATCCCTGGGAGAACTAAAATCCTACAAGCCATGCAGCCTCTCCAAAAATTCTCCTTCCTTGTAAAGCACAAGGAGGTAGTCATTCCTGAGGCTTTTGGTTAGAGCCAGTCTACCGAATCAGCATTGTTGTAACCCAAGTGCCTTAGCCAGCAGCTCCCAAACCCGGCTCAACAGATTCAGGGGTCCCAGCCCAGCCCAGTTCAGTCGCTAAGTCGTGTCCGACTCTTTGTGGCCCCATGGACTGCAGCATGCCAGGCTTCCCTGTCCATCACCAACTCCTGGAGCTTCCTCAAACCCATGGCCATCGAGTCGGTGATGCCATCCAACCATCTCATCCTCTGTCGTCCCCTTCTCTCGCCTTCAGTCTTTCCCAGCATCAGGGGCTTACTTCACAGGCACCCAATCAGAATCTTCTGGGCCACCAGGCTGGTTTTCTGCAGGGTCTTAGGCCACTGTGATGTGGCTTCACCTCGGGGAACCAGTGCCAGGGCCGGTGTGTTCTTCAGTCTGAGACCTCCGCAGAGCCTCCCGTCTCTTTCCGGGAGAGCAGGAGTTCTTTCTTTCCATGGGTTGGTTTCAACCTGTTCTTGTGCTTCGGTATCTGATGGACAACCATTGATAGACAGTACTGGAGCTTTTTGATATCTACAGGACCTGCTGCTTTCCAAATTTAGCAGCGGGTCTGGAAGCCTGGATGGGTGTGTCAGAAGAACTCTGTCCTGCTAGGTAGGAAGGAGGTTGGGGGTGACGCGCTGTGTATGGAGCTGACTCACCCTCCGTCCATCAAAGCGTGCTGAGATGAAGCAATAAATTGGGCCCCAGGCAGATCACTTCCTGTGCCTCTGGATGCACAGACCCGGGGCGTGGTGTTTGGCAATATTCTCAAGAGCAACCATTTGGCTGGTCCTTTTCAGGGAAGCTGGGTAGTCAGAGGTAAGGCGAGGCAAGCTGTGGGCTCTCAACACCAGGCCAGAGTTTAGAGAGAAGCAATCTAGCGAGAAATGGATAGTCTGAAATTCGGGGTTGGACTTCTAAAAGGTGATGGCCGTTCACACGTTTCTCAAGGAATACCTGTCTGCTCACATATCTCATTGCTTTGCGTGCATGTGTGCTCAGCATATCCAGTTCTTCTGTGACCCCGTGGACTGTAGCCCCCCAGGCTCCTCCGTCCATGGGATTCTCCAGGCAAGAGGACTGGAGTGGGTTGCCATTGCCTTCTCCAGGGGATCTTCCCGACCCAGGAATCGAACCCAAGTCTCCTGCGTTGCGGGTGGATTCTTTACTGCTGAGCCACCTGGGAAGCCCTTCTCTTTGCTTGATTGTCACAAAAAAACAGTGTCCGCCCTTTTGAGCAGCAGCACTTAGTCACTTTCAGGTAGTCAGGTGCTGATTATCTGGGTGCAAGTTGTCATTTGCTCTTTTTTTTTTTTTCCTTGTTTAAAAGCTAAAAAGAGAAATTCTCACGTCCATAAGTGTCTGGTGGACTAGCAGGCAGATGCTAATAATGAAAACTGATGGTGGAAATGGGGGGGGGGTGGGGTGGGGGGGGTGGGGTGGGGTGGGGTGGGGTGGGCACTGTCCCCTCCCCGCTTCCCTCCATGTACAGAGCTTAAACTAGCCGTATTTCTCATCCATATTTCTAATGTGTTTGTTTTGGGCTACGCTAAGTCTTCATTGCTGCTCTCAGAGTTTCTCTAGTTGCGGCAAGTGAGGACTCCTCTCTAGTTGCGATGGGCAAGCCTCTCATCTCGGGGATTTCTCTTCTTAAGAGCACGGGCTCTAGGGCTTGTGGGCTGCAGTAGCTGTGGAGCACAGGCTTAGTTGCCCTGTGGCACGTCCTCCGGGACCAAGGATCGAACCCGTGTCCCCTGCCTTGGCAAACAGACTCCCGACCCCTGAACTACCGGAGAAGTCCTTCTTCAGCATTTTTAAATGTGCAGTTTAGTTACTGTTAAGAATATTCACATTGTTATGCAATAAAACTTAGGTCTCGAATGTCATTTAGAATATAAGAGAGTTTCTAAAAATGTCAGAAAAATGAAGCCCAGGGTACCCAGGAAACCGTGAGAGAGGATGGTATATAACGCAGACCCTTAGAGCATTCAGGTGAGAGAGGAGACAGGTAGATAGGTGGCCCTTTTGCAGGATGGGCTTGCCTGAGAGCATCTTATTTAGCAGCTAATTGTAAAGCTAGAGTGCAGGGGAGAAATGGCAGTTTTCTACTTGAGATTTCTTCAAGAAGTCAAAAATAGGGAATTCCCTGGTGGTCCAGTGGCTAAGACTCTGAGCTCCCAGTGCAGGGGGCCCAGGTTCGTTCCCTGGTCAGGGAGCTAGATCCCACATGCTACAACTAAGACCCAGAGCAGCCAAATAAATAAATAAAATTAAAAAAAAAAAAAAAAGAAGTCAAAAATAGGGCTACCATCTTGATATACCGATTTTAAATTTTCCTTAAAGCTCTGAGTGTAGAATGAGAGAAGAGCTCCAATGAAAATTTACAGAATCTATTGACAATTTGCACAATTTCCTCGAAACTTTGCCCCATACTCTGTGGCATGTATAGAGTTTCGTATATGTTTTGCGCTCTCTGGGTTCACACAAGGGGTGGGTAATATTTACTGCTATTATTCTAGTTTTCCGAGTGACCTGTATCTTATTATTATTTATGAAAATATGGGTATCAACTGCCAAAAAACATCTTAGTGAGCAAGAAGCTCTAAGTGTTTGAGCCTGTCAATGATTACATGGTTAAATGAAAATTTTAAGGTTAAATAGGTGAGATTAGCAAAAAGATTGGAAGTTCTTAGTCAACCCCAAACTAGTAACAGTTCACTGCTTTCTTTTTTTTTTCCTTTAGAAAATTTATTTTCACAACCCCTTACTGTTTGCACTCATTCATAATACCCACAAAACAGGTTTGAAACTGCTCAGTCCAACAGGATGTCAGCGGCAGTTCCAAAGAAGCTATGGGTTCATGTTTTACCAAAGGAGAGATGCTTTCATTTCCAGCCTTGGAAATGTAGGACTTGTTTAATAGCCTTCCATTTAGAAAGTGCTGCTGAATTTGAGAAAACTTAGAGAATGGCTCTGAGTTTCTTATTCAAAACTGCTTTAGTAAACTTTTGCTTATCAGTCCTGAGAAGATGTGTTAAAACCAGCTTGGCAACTTTTTTTTTTTTTTTTTCAAATATAGCAAGCTGGAGGGCCTTGAGAAGAGAGTTTTGAAATAATATCAGTGTTGGAACCAAAACGGAATGCTTTTGAACAGGAATCCTCCTATATGTCTCTGGGTTTGGAGGACTCATCTGTTAAGAGTCAAGTTTTCATGGTTGAACTGAATTAGCAGTGGTAGGTTTTCCTGTGGTAGCAGCAGCAAGCAAAGGCAGGGTTTCACCAAGCACTCAGAAGATGGTTTCTTTTGTGTGGATACCTACGAATTTACAATCCTGTGCCCATGCCTGCCCCCCTCCCCTGTGATTTACTGAATTCGGTTTAGAAGCAATCTTTATACAGATGCTTAACGACTTTGTGCTCTAATGGTATAGAAATACAGTTTTCAGATGAGAGGTGTCTCTAAGGATGACATTGGGAGTCACGGAGTTATTACTCAAGTAGTAACAGTCAATAATAATAATAATAACAGTCACTCAAGCGACTTGGAGGTATGAGTTAATGATTTCATATTGCAGTTTTAGAAGATGTTTGTCTCTGAAGCCACGAGTTTCAACTGAGTTGCCAAAGGAAAGCAGCAATTAATTCATGTTGCTCCATCATTAATCTACAGAAAATGAAAGTTCAGATGGTCCTGGGAGTCTAGCATATCTTTGAAAGCTGAGTTCTTGCCTTTTTCTAGAAAAATACTCCAGCTTTTAAAGTCAATAATGCGGCCGTCGGCAGGTGCCTGTCTCGTGCGAAAGCTGCGATGGTGAACGCAGGACAGCTCTGTGCTGTGTGTTAGTATAGAACTGTATTGTTCCGCCGCTGTGCCTTTGCTTTGTCATTTCTCAGTTGAGCAGGGCCTCCAGCCTCCTGAAATGTCAGCCTAGCCCGCAAACTTGTGTATCTTTTCCTTTTGATTACCTTGGTTGCCGGCCAGCCTCATATTTGACACGTCCAGCACAGGCAATGGAGTTGCTTCTTGGTGTCGAGCTGTTAATCTTTTTATTATTTCCTGTCACTTTCCCCCATGATTGATCCTCTTGGGCCCAAGGCGGGGGGGTAGGGGGGTGGTGGAATTATGAATATGACTTTGACAACCACTTTGAAAAGGAGCATAAAAGAACTTGGGTCTCACCTGAGACTATAAAGCGATAGAAAAAGCACAGTCTGTTTTGCAATGCAGAACCTCAGCACCCATTGAGCTAGGTTCCATTGGATGCTTTGTAGGAGAAGTGAAGAGGTTTTTCCTGGTGTTTTTGCAGTGACTCTGTGCCCAGGTGTGTGGGGTGAGGGTGATGAGAGCTCACGGGTGGTCTGCAGTTTAGTTCTATGGAAAGGCTACAGAACGGGGTCCTCCTTCCTTCAGGATTAAAAATATGATTCTTTTTGAGTTGTAGGCTTTCCCATATATTCTCTCCCTGGTATCCCCTCTACCTCGTGTGCGGTTCACTGATTCTTGCTCCAGCTCTGCCCCCACCCCTGACCCACCCACTGGAATTTGAGAAGAAAATAATAGAACCTCAGTTGTTCATATATGTTTAGCTTGTCCTTCCCCACCCCCCCCATTTGTTACCATTGTGGTAAGAAAGAAAGGTATGAAATTTGCTATTGTGATCCTTTCTAAGTGTGCGATTCAGTGGCATCACTTACAGTCACAGCGTTGCGCAACCGTCACCATGGTCTGCTTCCAGCATTTTTCATCACCCCGAGCAGACACCCTGCAGTTGTTAAGCAATAACTCCCCACGTCCACCTTTAGCCTCTAATCCACTGTCTGTCTCCTATCTGCCCTTTCTAGATATCTCATACGAGTGGAATCATACAAGATATGTCCTCTGAGGGTCTGGCTTGTTTTCATTGGGCATAAAGTTGTCAGAGTTCATCCCTGCTGTGTCATGCGCCACGACTTCATTTCTTGTCATGGCTGAATAATATCCCATTGTCTGCGTGGACTGCACTTTGTTTATCCGTTCATCGGGTGATGGACTCTTGGGTTGGCTCCACATTGGCTAGTTTGAATAATGCCGCTGTGAACATGGTTATAAAAGTGTCCATGGAATCCCTGGGTTCAGTTCTTTTGGGTATATGTATATGTATGTACGTAGATGTAGACGTGTGCGCAAGAGTGGACTTGCTGGGCCACGTGGTAGCTCCATGTTTAACATTTTGCAAAACTACTGAACTGGTTTCCACCATGGCAGCACCATTTTATATCCCCAATAACAACACATGAGGGGTCCAGTTTCTCCCCATTTTTGCCAGCTCTTGTTATTTACCTCCCCCCCGCCTTTTTTGAAGTATTTTAATTAGTTTATTTGTTTGGCTGCTCTGGGTCTTGGTTGCATCACTCAGGATCTTCGATCTTAGTTGCAGCATGCCGGACCATGAGTTGCAGCCTGAGGAATCTAGTTCCCTGCCGAGGGGTCAAACCCAGGCCCCTGCATTGGGAGCTCGGAGTCTCAGTTACTAGACCACCAGGGAAGCCCCACCATTTTCCATTGTTTTATTATAACTTCCCTAGTGGATCTGAAGTGGTGTGTTGTGGCTTTGATTTCCGGTTCCCTGATGACTGAGCGTCTTTTCATGTGCCTATTGGTCAGGTATGTGTTTCCTTTGGAGAAATACCTATCAAGACCTCTACATTGTCCATTTTTATATATGTTTTATAACACCTAATAATAGTATATAGTTTATAAACTAAAATATACATATGCTTGGATATATGCAGTGTCTTTTTTAAAGATGGAAGATGTATTTTTTAAAAGTTTGGAGACCATTATTAGGAACTGTAGCAATGATCTATTTTATTTCTTGGTGCCTAACCTTAGCAGGAAAATATCGATGATAATTCCTAAGCTTTCTCGGGTGGGGTGAGGAGGGGTTGTGAATCTTATTTGGTCAAATGTAATGTGTTTACCGGAGCCTCCATGTGAAACTAACCACAGGGTCCCAAGACTGTCTTTGGGGTTGTTTTCTTTTGGTACATAAGAAAGTAGATCTCTTTGGATGGTTTTCAAGTTAGACTTGCCTCTGCTCAATCCTATTTTGTGGCTCATAGTGGCATTTTAGGGTTCTAGTGTATCTTATTAAGAGATAGAGATAGTTTTTGATGCCATGTCACGTAGGCGAGCCAGAAGGCCTAGAATGAATGAATCGAAAGGGAGAGGCTTAGCTCTAAAATAATAATAATGATGGTGACGATAACAATTATTTTTACTATGTCACTTATAAAACTAATTTGATTGTATGAAAAGATTAGCTTTGAGGTGTGGGGATTGAACTGGCCTATTTCGTGACCCAGTAAGAGTGTTTTAGGCCTTGGGGGTTGATTTAAGAGAAAAAAAAGGTTGGTTGCCCTATTGTTGGTCTCTTCTCTGAAAGTAAACTCTGTGCAGTTACCCTAAAATGCCAACTTCTGTCAAGGGCATGACATCACCACCCTAGCACATCCTGGTGCTTTTCTTGGAAAGTGTCCACACTGGCAGGCGTTTTCCAAATAAAACATTTGTGTCGGTAAACAAGTGTTTTACCCAGCAGCCCAAGTGGAGAATTTTAAAACCAGTGTTTGTTTTGCCAGCAAACATTTTGTTTCAATCCTTGCAGCTAAACAAGTGGGTAGGATTTAAGTGGCCTGCTAGTGAAAACAAAGGCAGAACCATTCTCAGAAAACTTCAGCTGAGCAGAAATCTAGCTGCTGTTAAGAGTGTGAGTTTAGACATTTGGGGAAGTAACTGGTACCATCTACTGAGTTCTGCACTTAGTGTTAGTCAGAGTGAAAGATCTTCCGTTTGGGTAAAGGCTCTGAATTTTCTTTTCTTTTAGAGGTGAAAGATAAAGAAATATAAAAGAATCCTTGAAAAGATCAGTTTTGCGCATTTCAGCGTAACAGCTCGCCTTTGAGTGCACCTAACCACCATCAGGTGTTGGCCCTGCATCTGCTCCCTCCTCTCTAGTTGTTTTGATGGTAATCCCATCCTCCAGCTCCCAGATTAATCATCAGCCTCTATCTTGTGACTTTTATGAAAATGGTAGTAGTGTAATCGGGCTTCAGGGAGCTAGTGTCACTTTTATTTAGGGTCCCTTATAATTGAGCGGCCTTACATCTTTAATGGATTGTCTTTTGAAGTATATTTTTTATATTTGAAAGTTTGCTAGTGATGTGCTATTCTTTTTAAAAAGCAGCCCTCTTTTCCTGTTCAGGACGTAGGTACCTTCTTAAGAAGATAGAAATTAGAGAATAGAACATATACGTCAAAGAGTGTAAAAAATTACAGCTATATATGTTTCAATTAGCAAGTGGACGTGCACTAGCCCCCATCCTGACTTAAGAAATAGAATATGACCTTGGAACGTCCTCTGTTTTGAAACCATGTCCCTCTTCTGGCCATAGAGAGTTTACAGCTGTGTAGTCATCCTTAAACGACATCATTTCGTTTTGCAAGTGTTGGGTGTATATTACACTTTACCTGTTTGTTTTCATCAATGATATAATCTCAAGATTTAACCACGTTGCTGCCTGTACCTGTGGTTCATTCGTTGTCATTGTTCAGGGTTGCTGCCTTATTGATGGACATCTGAACTGTTTCCAGCATTTGACTCTTACTACAAAGGCTATCAAGGACATTCATATATATACATATTATATATATATATATATATCCTATTTATATATATTTACATTTATATATTTACAGATAGATAGATAGATAGATCCTATTTATTGTTGATTAGTCCCTGACTCACGTCTAACTCCTTATGACCCCATGGACTGTAGCCTGCCAGGCTCCTCTGTCCTTGGGCTATTACAGTGGGTTGCCATTTCCTAGTACAGCGATGCAGAAGTTTTTCTGGGATGCGTGTGGTGTGGGCGGTGGATTTGTTGGGTTGCAGGGTATTTGCATTTTTAATTGTGTTTTAATCTGCTTGAAATTTTTTTAGCTTCACTGTAATTCCAACCTGTGTTCCAAAGTGTTTGGTTCAGTTTGCTCTTCTCACAGTGAATGGAGCTCTTACTGTTCCACACATTTCACCAGAAACCAAGTTCTGACACCAAGTTGTCAGACTTTGTCATGTCTGCCAGGCTGGCAAATAAGAAATGGTGCCTTATTCTGGTTTTGTTTTCCCCTGATTCATAATAGGCTTATAGTGGCCATCTTGATGCCCTTTTTTTCAAGTATTTTCCCATTTTTCTGTGGATTGTCTTTTTCTTCCTAATCTGTAGACTTCTTTTATGTGTTGTTTAATATATAGACTTTCTGTATATATTCCATCCACACAGAATGAGTCTGTGCTTGATCACAGGTGTTGCGAATGACTTCCCCTACTTTGACTTGTCTTTTTACTTCATCCTTCGGATGCTCACAAGCTCTTAATTTTTTAAAATTATTTATTTGGGTTGTTCTGTGTCTCTGTTGTTTCGTGGGCCGCTCTCTAGGTGTGATGCACAGGCTTTTTTTTAAAAAAATTAGTTTGTTTGGGGTGTTCTGGTCTCCGCTGTTTCGTGGGCCACTCTCTAGGTGTGATGCACAGGCTTTTTTTTTTAAAATTATTTGTTTATTTGGGGTGTTCTGGGTCTCCATTGTTGCGTGGGCCGCTCTCTAGGTGTGATGAGCAGGCTTTTTTTAAAATTATGTATTTTATTTGGGGTGTTCTGGGTCTCCGCTGTTGCGTGGGCTGCTCTCTAGGTGTGATGCACAGGCTTTTTAAAAAATTATTTATTTGGGGTGTTCTGGGTCTCCGCTGTTGTGTGGGCCACTCTGTAGGTGTGGGGCACAGGCTTTTTAAAAATTATTTATTTATTTGGGGTGTTCTGGGTCTCCGCTGTTGCGTGGGCCACTCTCTAGGTGTGATGCACAGGTTTTTTTTTAATTATGTATTTATTTGGGGTGTTCTGGGTCTCCGCTGTTGCGTGGGCCACTCTCTAGGTGTGGTGCACAGGCTTTTGACTGTGGCGGCTTCTATTTCAGCGCCTGGGCTTTGGCACTCTGCAGCATGTGGGCCCTTCCCAGACCAGGGGTCAAACCTGTGTCTCCTGCATTGGCAGGCAGATTCTTTACTACTGAGCCACCAAGGAAGCCCACAAACTCTTAATTTCAGTATTATTTGATTTCTCAGTGTTTTCCTTTAAGATCAATACTTTTCTATCTTGTTTAAAAAATTCTTCCCTATCCCAGGTTTATGAAGCTGTTCTCCTGTATTCTTTAGAGTTGTGCGTTTCACGTGTGATTCTGTTGTAATTTAGCCATCTGCAAATCTGCAAGTGATTGTTGTGAATGTGCCGTTTTTTGTCTTAAGGGATATCTGGCTGTGCAGGTGCAGTTTGTGTATCTGTGTGTGTGTATAGCCAGGACTACCGACGGCCGGTGTCCTCAGCCACGTGGCCACCTGTGCCCGTCTCTTGCGGCGTTCTCCACTCCGTCCCACCGGTCTCTTTGCCGACCCCCCTTAGTTATCACAGCCTCCTGATGCCTGGAAGGGCGTGGGCTCCCATGAAGCATGTCTCGGTGCTTGTGGCTTTTTGCCCTTCCATATAAATTTTAGAAACAGAACAGGTTCCCTCACAGAACCTGGTGGATTTATTATTAGGACTGCAGTGAATCTGTGGACCTGACATGTTTACAATAGCGAGTCCACCACATCAAAAGGCGGTGTGTAGTCTTTAAAGAAGGGTGCCCAAAATAACAGAAGATAAAAATAAATCAAGAATGGCACTCAACTTCCTGGGTTCAGACCCTGACCCCACTTTTCACTGGCCACAAGGCCCTGAAGAACCTCGGTTTCCTTATTTGTAAACTAGGGATCCTAATAGTACCTGTCTATAGGGTGATCGAGAGGACTGAATGATTAAACATGTTGCATGTAACATGTGGAAGGTGCTTGGAATACTGTCTGGCATGCAGTAAGTACACTGTCTGGCATTGCATGAGTACGTGAGCACTGATTTCCAAACGTGCTTATTTATATCATTTTCAGTGTCCCACGAAAGTTTTAGAATATTCCGTATAAAACGATATATAAGATTTCCCTGGTGGTCCAGTGGGTACAACTCTGCTCTTCCAGTGCAGGAGGTGTGGGTTCCATCCCTGGCTAAGAAACTAAGAGTCCACCTATCAAGTGGTGTGGCAAAAAGAAAAAAGTCTGTAAAATACATAAAATATGTTGCTGCTTACATGCATGATGTATAGAAATATGTGTAATAATATTCCTAGGAACGTTAAGCATTTTGATACTATTGTAAATGGTATTTTAAAAGCTTTTCTGGGGTGCCCGATATTGTTGTGTTTTTTGGTGTGTTTTGTGAGCCGACTATGGTTATCTCTGATGAAGAAGTATGATGTGCTTATGTTGCATAAGATGCTGCTTGGAGTGGACAAGAAATGTGGAGTCTTCTGTCTGGGTGGCTGCCCACATCCCTTGGTTTCATAGGATTGAACATTCTCCCATTTTGCATAATTCTAAAGTGCTGTATCCCACTGACATCTGTTGTTGAAACCCATAGAACATTCTGGAAAGCTGGTTGGTTCTGTCTTACACATCAGGCTGCTTTCAGTTGTGTTACTTCGTTTCAGGTTTTGAAAGCATTCGAGTTCCACGCTGGAGCATGTGCCCGAGACCCTTGTGGGTTTCCTTTCCCCTGAATTCTGTCCTAAAGATGCCACACCCTTTGGGATTGGAGTCACAGCTTCACAACTCAGCTCACATCCTGTAAAGGAACAGTTCTCTGGATGAAAACTCACGTTGTTCTTTTGCCGTTTGTCACGTGTCACGCATGTCTCTGAGGAGTTATAATTTTTTTAAAAAAAAGAAAGAAAAGAGAAAATTTATATACATATAGATATGTATATATACTCAATGGTAAAGGATCCGCCTGCCAATACTGGAGACGTGGGTTCAGTCCTTGACTCGGGAAGAAGGAAATGGCAACCCACCCCAGTATTCTTGCCTGGAGAATCCCATGGACAGAGGAGCCTGGCGGCCTATAGTCCATGGGGTCACAAAAGAGTCAGACACAACTCAGTGACTAAACAACAGCAAAAAAAAAAAAAAAAATATATATATATATATATATATATATATATATATGCATGTACGTATGTGGAGAAGGCAATGGCACCCCACTCCAGTACTTTTGCCTGCAAAATCCCATGGATGGAGGAGCCTGGTAGGCTGCAATCCATGGGGTCGCTAGAGTCGGACACAACAGAACGACTTCACTTTCACTTTTCACTTTCACGCATTGGAGAAGGAAATGGCAACCCACTCCAGTGTTCTTGCCTGGAGAATCCCAGGGACGGGGGAGCCTGGTGGGCTGCCGTCTGTGGGGTCGCACAGAGTCGGACACGACTGAAGTGACTTGGCAGTAGCAGTGTGTATACGCATGTGTGTGTATGTGTGTGTGTGTAAATATATATATGTATTCACACAGGTTCCCTTCAGCTTCCCTGCCTCTGGTTTCCGTTCTCAGCCTTCTGGTCACATGGTAGATCTGCCCCACGTGGGAGGTGAAGCCCCAAACTCTGTATGATTTCACTTTGCGTCACAGGAGGCAGAAACTCAAAGTGAAACCCATGAGAAAACCAATGTGTTCTTAATGGTTTTTACCCAAACCATAAATCCGTCTCTTGGAGGGAGAGGGGAAGCACCCAGCGTCTGATCGGGTTTCTCTAGCATGTTCCAGGCGGTGTCTGCTGATTCAGTGATTATCTTCTGGGACTCACTCACGCGGGGTGTTTACTGAAGATGCAGATTCCTGGGCCTGACCTGGACCAAGGGAAGAAGATGGCGGGAAGGAGGAGGAGGCAGGGATTTGCATGTTTTAAATGACTCTCTGGCGGTACTAACAGGCAGATGGTGTGGGACCGGGTAACAGTGCTGATGGCATGGTGGGTTCAGATTTTCATTGATCACCTGTGGACAATTTCAGAGAGACTTAATTAGGGTAGTAACACCTCTTAGGTTCCATGTGTCAGGCACTTGATGTTTAAGCCTGTGGGTAAATTACTATTATTAGCCCCATTTTACAGAACAGGAAACGGAGGCATGGAGAGGTTAAATAAATTACTCGAACATCTGAAGGCTTCCCAGGTGGCACAGTGGTTAGAGAATCTACCTGCCAATGCAGGTAGATGCAAGAGACATGGGTTCGATCCTTGGGTCAGGAAGATCCCCTGGAGTAGGAAATGGCAACCCGCTCCAGTATTCTTGCCTGGGAAATCCCATGGACAGAGGAGCCGGGCGGGCTACAGTCCACGGGGTCACAAAGAGTCAGACACGACTGAGCAGAGCACACAGCAAACATCTGATGGGGAACTGTCATTGTCTTTGTGGATCCTCAAAGTAAAATCCTGCCCTTTCTTTTTTATAAACTAAGCTGGACTCTAGCAGAAATGGACCTGAAGGGTCCAGTTGGATTAGAATCAGGCCTGCGTACCGCGTTCTGTGCCTTATGAATCACCCATTCGCTCAGCAAGCCCTTGCAGGGCATTTGGAGGCCCCGTGGCTTGAGAGAGGGATTGGGGACAGGAAGGGACACTCAGGGAAGCAGTGTGTCAGATGCGCTCATGACTTCTTAGCAGATGCTGCAGACAGAGGAGAGGATGGTGGGCTGGAATAGTGGGGCTTCCATCCGTTAAGCCGTTGCCTGTGCTAAGTGTTTACAGGTAATTTTTCACGTGTCCCTCACAAGAATCCTCTTCCTTGGCTTCAGTTGACCACTGATTGAACAGACTTAGAGACGTAAAGAAACTCACCCGTGGTCGCACAGCTCCTAGGTTGTGACAGGAAGACAGTGCCTATGTCTCTCCAGAACCCAGGCTTAAGCCACTATACCCTCAAACAGGATTTTCTGTTTTCTAGAGGGCAGTTACTATCCACCCGATAGTGACCCACTCAGCCCAGTCACTAAGATCACTCTGAGTTTTAGAGAGATCTTCTCAAAGGCTCATAGCGTTATTCATCGTTTCCCTGGCCTCCCCACTTTGTCCCCCGCGTCTGTTGTTCCTGCCTGGCCCCTGGGCCAGGTAAGAATCCTTCAAGCCCATATGATGATGGCCACGCTCATAACAAGACTGAGGGACGTCTAGGGACTGGAGGAGACCGAGAACTGGTTTTGTTTTGTCGAATTTTTTGTATTTGTGTATTTGGCTGCGTCGGGTCTTAACTGCAGCTTGCAGGATCACTTGCTGCAGTGCATAGACTCTCTAGTTCGGGTGTGCAGGCTCAGTGGCTTCGCAGTAGGTGGGATCTTAGTTCCCGGACCAGGAATTGAACTCGTGGTCCCCTGCATTACAAGGCAGATTCTTAACCACTGGACCACCAGGCAAGTCCCCCAGAACTGGTCTCTGAATGAGCACCCTAGCTTTGCCCACGAGTACACGATGTGTTCACACTGGGCAGAGATGGGGCAGCTGTCTGTGTCCTGAGAGCGCTCCTTAATTTTCCTGAGGGATGTTCAGCCTCTGGCATTGTGCCATATGCATGTAGGCATTCAATATGATTACTTTTGAACCTGTTTAGGATCATAGAGTGTTTGGTCATGAAAACATCCAGCTCGATTTCTCCCTCTTGCTGAAAAGGGAAGGAAAAACCTTACGCATTGAGAGACTCGCTCCAGGTAACTAGCTAGAGGCAAGTCTAGAACCTAGTTCCCTGTACCGGCACAGTACCTTCCTTCTGCCTCTTTGATCCCACTTCATGCCAGCACTGCTCTCATCAAGCTGAATCATGTTGTGAATAAGCCCTAAGAATTTCCACTTCAAAATGATTCATGTGGCAGGGCTTTCTTTTGGAAGGCAGGCTTACCTTCCTTATTATGTATTACCTAGGCTGCTGATAAAATTATTTTGTTTCTAATTGTATGATGACTTTCCTGGCTGGCTCAGCGATAGTCTGCCTGCAATGCAGGAGATTCGGTTCAATCCCTGGGTCGGGAAGATATCCTGGAGAAGGAAATGGCAACCCACTGCAGTATTCCTGCCTGGAGAATCCCATGGACAGAGGAGCCTGGTGGGTCGATGATGGGAGAGACTCTTCTGAAATATCACCAGGCCCACTGCAGAGCTCCACACCCAGCAAAGTGGAAAATCTCCTTATGGATATTCCATTTGCTTATACAGGTTTTCAGTGGAAAAGAAGAAAACTTAACAAAAAGGTACAATAGCGTTGTAAACATCTTTATTGCTTTTTAATCTTCGAGGCCCCTGACCTTATGATCGAGGCCTCAGACATACAAGTGTGGGCTGTAACTTACGCCTCCCTCTGACCCGGTGTCCTTGGAGAACAGGCCTGTGAGTGGAGGAGAGCTGAGAAAGAGCCCGTTCATTAAGTTGGCTGTTTCATTCATTAAAAATGACCCCACCAGTGGGGACCAGTCAAGGCTGTCGCATCAGGGCCCAGGCCTGTGTTTTGCTCTACTCCGTGCAAATTCTGTCGCACTGTCGTCCTCACCCTGACTTCACACTGAAGTACAGACGAGCTCAGGGCCTTTTTCTGTACTCCTCAGCATTTCTTTTCCTCTTCGCCTTCAACATTTTGTTGAAGTGTAACATGCCCACAGAATGGTATACACAGATAAGCAAGGTCCTACTGTATAGCACAGGGAACTATATTCAACACCCGTTGATAAACCAGAATGGAAACGAACATGAAAAAGAATAGACATATGTATAAGTGAATTGCTTTACTATCCAGCAGAAATTAATACATTATAAACCAACTATATTTCAAGGAACTTTTTAAAATAAAAAAAAATTTAAAGTAAAGTTTTCTTTAAAAAAGATGAGTATACACAGCATAAAGGGACAGCTCCCTGAATTTTCACCAGGTGAACCTGCCCCCGAGAGCTTTTGAGTGCCACAGGCCTGGTTTCCGAATCTGGCATCACCTTTACCCTCTGTGTCAGCGTGGGCAAATTATGGGACCTTTTTGCACCTTAGCTTGCTCACCTGGCAGTAGCTTTTCATAGGTGTTTGTGGAGAGTAAAGATAACATATGCTGCGCACCCAGAGCCCTTCCTTTTTTGTAATCCCAGGAGAGCCTCTGCAAACCAACACTCTCAAAGTGGGTAGTTGGAAGCATGTAATGTTATGTAACTACTCACGTGTGTTTGGAAATGTAGTTGACAACACAGACCATTGAAAACAAATGACTGAGACTGATTTTGGCTCAGTGTCTTCAAGGAGAAACTTGGTTTGAAGTAGGTTAAAGTTTCACCCAATTTGTCGGTACTTATTCATATATGTGGGAGAAGACTATTGAGAGTCCCTTGGACTGAAAGTTGATCAAACCAGTCAATCCTAAAAGAAATCAATCTTGAATATTCATTGGAAGAAGTAATGCTGAAACTGAAGCTCCAGTACTTTGGTCACCTGATGCAAAGAGCCTATTCATTAGAAAAGACCCTGATGCTGGGAAAGATTGAGGGCAGGAGGAGAAGGGGACAACAGAGGATGAGAAGGTTGGATGGCATCACTGACTCAGTGGACATGAGTTTGAGCAAGTTCTGGGAGATGGTGAAGGACAGGGAAGCCTGGAGTGCTGCAGTCCACGGGGTCACAAAGAGTCAGACACAACTGAGCAACTGAACAACAGCAAATTCATATATACGTCGCTTCGTTCCCAGAAAGCTCAGTCACTGAGTCGTGTCTCACTCTGCAACCCCATGGACTGTAGCCCTCCAGGCTCCTCTGTCCATGGGATTCTCCAGGAGTGGAGAATCCCATACTGGAGTGGGTAGCCGTTCTCTTCTCCAGGAGATCTTCCCAACCCAGGGATCAAACCTGGGTCTCCAGCATTGCAGGCAGATTCTTTAACATCTGAGCCACCAGGAAAGCCCTTCATTCCAAAAAGGGAATCATAAAAATATGCATGGTACAACAGTATTTAAAAATCAGTAAAGTGAAAGAATTTCACTTTCCTTCTCCAACGGATCTTCCCAACTCAGGGACTGAACCCGGGTCTCCTTCATTGTAAAAATCAGTAAGGTGGTAAAAATAAAGAAGGAGGGAAAAAAAGAAGATTAAAACACATTTTAAAGAAAAGAATATAAGAAAAGTAAATAAGGAGGTGAACCGGGGTTAAAGTAGAGACGTGAACTGAATCTTGGGATGAGGTTGATTCCCAAGATGATGTCGTGAAATCCAGGCCATTTGCTCAACGTGGGCCCCAGAGCTGACTTTGGGCTTCTGAGCACTCAAAGCAGATGGGGGAAATGATTGACAGTAAGACTCAGAGGGTCCTTGTGAAGCGAAAGCAAACCAGTTGTGCAGGAGAAACTCGATTTTTCTCTTGGTACCAAGACCTTCCTTCTATGGGTCTTCACAAGGAGAATGTGATGGAACATGGTGCGATACCCTGTAACTGATCAGAAAATCTGCTCTATAATGCTGTCTTAGCCTCTGCCTCTCCATACACATGTGGCCCAAAGCCAACATCTAAGTTAGTAAAAGTAGTTTTATAAATGACCATAAACTAATGACATTCTATTCTCCAGTTTATTTCAATGATGCAATGAAAATCGATACAGGCTGGTTATGCATAACAGCTCTGTTCACTCGTGAATTTCCAAAACTACCATGCGGCAGCCTGGTACATGGGAATTCGATGTTTGGGCTGGACGGGGCAAGAAGAATTTTCGACCTCTCTTCTAAAGAAGACTCTGAAGAATCTTTAGGACGTGCCTGGGAAGAGGGGGTTAGGAGAAACCAAAGTGAAGTGGGCTTTCTTGGTGTGAGCTGTAATCTGAGAGACCGTTCAGGCTGGGCCTGTGGGACTCGACTTTGCAGGGAGGAGAAATGTGCTTCACTGGAAAAATTGTAGTTCTTCGTCACCGAGGAGCAGGCTCAGGGGTCAGGCCAAGAGGTCAGTTTGGGGTAGGTTGAGTTTGCAGTCCCCCTCATTGGGAAGTCATGTTTTCCACACATGCACACACACACACACACACGCACACACACACGCACTGTAAGTGTGTACCCTTGTTGTTATATTACACAGAGCATATACACGGAGATGAATGATGAGAAGTGGGTTTTAGTTTTGAAATTTGAAATTCAGATGTTTTCGAATGAAACCACCCTTAATAGTAGCAGCAAATACGGTGTTTTCTCATCACTAATAAAGCAGTGGGTCTCGCAGTCTTTGCTTTATCATAATTGTGCTTATTTATTTAGGCTGTGCCGAGTCTTCATTGCCGCGTGGGCTTTTCCCTAGCTGCGGCGAGCAGGTTTCTCATTGCAATGGCATCTCTCGTTGCAGAGCACAGATTCTAGAGCATGCGAGCTTTTTAGTAGTTGCACCAGGTGGGCTCAGTAGCTGTGACTCCTCTGCCCTGGAGCACAGGCTCAGTAGCTGTGGTGCACGGGCTTGGTTGCTCTGCAGCACGTGGGATCTTCCTGGACGAGGGATCAAACCTGTGTCTCCCGCATCGGCAGGAGGATTCTTTCACGCTGAATCGCCAGAGAAGCCCAGTCCTCGCAGTCTTGTATGTTACATGTCATCATATGTCTTTATAAGTGCAGACAGTGAAACTCAGAGGGTTTGGACCCTTTGTCTACATTGTCAGTTGATAAGAGGTAGAAGCAGAGTTTGTGCCTGTTTCTAGCACCTTCGCTCTAGGTAGTCTTTCTCTTTTAAGGAAAGAGTGTCTCTTACCTTTGTCTCTCCCCGCATCCACACTGGAGGTAGGACCTGGCCTTGCTGCTCTCTTGCAGGGCATCTGTGGACCATGGTCTCGTGCAGATGCAGAGGGCAGTGGTGAGGAAGCCTTCACATCCAGGCTGGGAATGTTCTACTGCAGAGGCAGCCAGGCGCAAGGGACTGACATCATCTGCAGCGGGAGTTTGGACAGTATGGAACCTGGTCAACCAGCTGAGCCCACCCAGAGGGGACTAGACAGCACTGGAAAACCGCAGCAAGGCCACTTTCCTTGTACCATCTTTCTGCACGGCCAGTTACAATTGCAAATCACTTCTGTCTTTGTGGGCACAGATTTTAGCTGGAGGGGACCTCTTGGGGCCTGTAAATGTCTTGACTGGGAGGTGTACTGAGCCTACTTTAGGGGCCCAGCACACTTTCGAATTCACAGCCATTTGGGTTTTTGTGGCAGGTGCCATGTAGGTCCCAGAGACCCTGAGTTATATGATGGACCCCCTCACCTCCCCCAGAGAGCTTTCTCCACCAACAGCCAGGAGCCTCGTGACCTGTGGTCAGAGCCCAGTGTTGTGACTGCTTAGTTTATCAACCCCTCCAGCATGCTTAGTCACTCAGTCGTGTCCGATTCTTTGCGGCCGCATGGACCATAGCCCTCGGTCTGTGGGATTTCCCAGGCAAGAATAGTGAAGCAGGTTGCCATTTCCGCAGTCTAAAAACCTGTGCCCAATTCTGGAATCTCTCAGAGGCCTCAGGAGCTGGAAATACATCTCTTCTATAAGGAGAGCACTTTGGCGTCCCCACCCACAAAGAGTCTTCAATTCCGAATGGAATCGGGGCCCTGGCTGGCCAGATTTTTGAGTTGCATTTTCACCATGTTCACGGCGCTCTATTATTTGAAACGGCCACTATCTGTGCAGCCCGTAAAGCCTACAGGGGTGGCCGGCCACGGTAGGCCGTGCGTGGGGAACAACCACTGATCATCTGTCTGAATTCAAAACGTGGATCTCGACCCGTTTCCTCTGGGTGGTTACTTCTCTTTGAAAATGGCTTGCTTCACTCAGCTGGCTGGCAGAGACCCCTCGCTGTGCAAGTGATGTCTGGACCTCTCATGTTCCTCTCCTTTCCTGGGGCTGCTCCTCCTAGCTTTGCAAATTCATAGCCTCTCAGCCTCCACCTCTGGCTCAGCTTATCAGCCGTCCTTAACCTTTGTCCTGTTATCTTGGCGGAGCTCCACGCACTCGTGGTGCAGCAGGAAAAGAGGACCTCTGTGTTCAGAGCAGCGGTCCTCCAGCCCGCTGGTAACTCTTTCCACCCTGTTTTGTTTTGTTTTTTTCCTTTTGGCTGTGCCACGCGCCATGTGGGATCTTCCTTTACACTGGGAGCAGGGAGACCACTGGACACCCCAGGGAAGGCCCTCCACTGGGGTCTATCAGGGCCCTTCCCCAGCTTTCCTGATATCTTGGTTTGCCTTTGGGGAAAGCAGGAAGAGCCATTCCAGGCAGGTCTTTATGGCTACAGGTGTTTTCAGCCGGTTTCTCCCTGGCAACACCTGGCATTTCATGGTCCTCTCACTTTCCATCCTTAAGGCAAGACATGCAGGCAGGGCAGACCTTCAGCAGATCGGGGCAGCTCAGAGGTGTCTGAACAAAGCAGACACAGTTCAATTTGTTGGTCGGTTTTAACATCAGCCTCTTTGAAGAGAGTCCGAATCCGTATTTCAAGTAGAGGCCAAACCAGCCAGAGGGACGCCGCTGGGATGATTTCGGGAAAGTGCTGGGTCACTTTTGTGTCGCTCTGTGACCCCATGCCAGGCTCCTCTGTCCATGGAATTCTCCAGGCAAGAATACTGGAGTGGGTTGCCATTCCCTTCTCCAGGGGATCTTCCCGACCCAGGGGTTGAACCTGGGTCTCTAGCTTTTCAGGCAGATTCTGTACCGTCTGAGCCACCTTCAGGAACAGGTGATAAAGCAGGGACTTTGGGGCCAGACAGGCTCACTCTGATCCTGTGAGATCCAATCCCACTAACCCTCCCGTCTGCAAGATGGGGCCAGATGTCTGCCTCAGGGAGTGTGGTGAAGGTGAAGTGCGATCCTGCAGGCAGACCACATGGTTCAAGACGGAGTCAGCGCTCTCAGGACAGGGCAATTTCCTTTCGTATCCGCTTCACAATCCAGACCTGTTTCCAGGGCAAGCTGTTGTGGCTCGGAACAACTCACTGCAGTCAGCCTTGCAGCCGCCAAGCTAAGGAGAGCCTTTCTGAGGGCTTATCCTCAGCGGCTGGGCAAACGGAAGGGAGCAGGGGTGACACCCTGAGTCGCCAGGAGAGCTCAGGGAGGCTGGAGGCAGAGGGGGACCAGGAGGAGCATCTGTGGGTGTCTGCGCCCCAGCCTGCAGGCCACTGAGCTGCTTTCTCCTCTTTGCCTGGCTTCTTCCTCTGCCTCTGCCCTCAGACCCCCGGGGAATCTGCATCCGGGCCCCACCTCCTGGTGACGCACAGCTGCTGGGGGCGCTGCATGGCCACGTGGCCCTGTCAAGTGCCTTCTGGCAGCTCTGAGTCCCCGGGAGGGCTTTCAGATTTCAAGAAGTGAGAATACTCAGCCCTGGGAGCTGGGGTGGGCGGCCTGAAGGCAAGCCCCAGCTTCCTGTAGCTTTGGACCTCCTGCCAGTCACCCTCTGACCCCAGTCTCCTCCTGTGTACACGGGGGCTGTGAGTGCTGGGCACACATGTGTGAACCAGAGCCGCCAGGCCCTGGCCCTCCCCACGGGGGCCAAATGTGTCTGAAACCAGCTCTCCAGGCCACCTCCTCCTCCTGCACCGCCCCCCCCCCCCCGCCCCAGGCAGTACCACCTGCCAGGATGAGTGCCTGCCGGGCGGAGGGGGAAACTCCGAGGACCAGCACCTCCCCAGCTCCAATGCGGCTTTGAGAAGTTGTCATTTGGGGACCCTGTTCTGCACAACTGTGACCACGCTGGCTGAAACAGCTCAGCAGTTCCCAGCACAGCCCGGCGACCCCATCACTTCCCACGCGGCCCAGCCTTTCTCAGCCTCCACCGTGAACCTCCTTCTCTTCCGAGACACGAGCTGAGAGCTAGAAACTCATGAATGAATCTTTCACTTTCGGTGTCTTCTTCCTGAATGAGTCGTCACTTCGATTTTTTTTTTTTTCTCCTAACTCTGCTCTCTGATCTCAAGGACCACATCTGACAGAATCCTCCTGTTTAAAATACGAGGGTGGGGGGAGGGTGTTTTTTTTCAACGTCTCTTTATTAATCAAAACGACTTTGGTTTACACTAAACGCCTTATGCAGGACTCATTTAGAAGACTAGAGCTGTTTGTGAGAAAGTGAAAGTAGCTGATAATCCTGTTTTATATGTGTAAAAACTGACAAACCATTTAAACTTTCTTCCTCCTGGTAACAGGAAAAATAAAAAAAAACAGCCAAGGGACTTGAATTTTTGTCACTCTTCTTTTCGCCTCCCGGTGCCTGGGATGAAGATGTCACAGGGCTCTTAGGTGCCACAGTCCTGCTCGACTCTTGAGGCAGGAGGAATAATTGGCTTTTTCCTTGAGAGGAGGGCAGTAGGGCTGTGTCTGAGCTATTCTCTTGCAAATCCCCCTGGGTACTTGATGGTGAAGTCTCACCAGCTTCTAGTCTGCGTCACTTCTCGCTTTCCTTTGAACAAGGGCAACGAGCTGCTCTTTTTCTGCCCAGCCCTCGTGCTGAAAAAATCCAGTAGGTGGCCAGAGAGTCTTTAGAAGACTGAAGACAGCCTCAGAGAGCCACTGGACCGGGTTTTAAAAAGAAAAGTGTGCTAAGATCTTTGTCTAGCCAACAATGCAGGAGGGGCTGAATGGGACCCTGGCCTGGGGACAGGTGACTTAAATTAGGCAAGTTACAAATTGCCGTGTTTGACTCTGGTTAAATGAAATTCTCAAAATAGTCCTTGAACCTGGGCAGCTGAAGCAAGTCCCCAGACCAGACCTCTTGACCGGCCTCATTTCAGCCCCTCATTTATGGTGCAGTGGCCCCGTCTGCCGCCTCTCCCAGGGGCCCCCCTCCCAGCCCCCAGAAAGCTCTGCGGGACGTGGAAGGACTCTGCCAGCAGCGGGGGAGCCCAGCCCTGGGAGTTCTGTGGGCTGAGAACTTTGCCCCTTGGTAAACGACTTTTGTAAAAAAAAAAAAAAAAAAAAATTCTGAGTTGCGGAGACGGGGAGAAGGAAATTGCTCTGCAGTTCATGGTTCGAGCGCTCTGCTTCCTGTGCCGTCCCCTTGCGAGGCCTACGATGCGAGTGTGAACCTGCCCTCCGTCCCCTGCCCTGCCGGGGTCTGTCTCGTGCGCGCAGGCGTGTGCTGTCTCACGGGGCTGTCCCCAGGAGCGATCTGCATCCTCGAATAAAAGATCCGCTGAATGGACTGGTGCCTTTAGCATTCATGTGGCAGTGGCCTATTATAGATGAAACAGACGTTACGTACAATTTACTACTATAGCGTTTTTTAAGCGTACGGTTTACTGGAATTAAGTACTTTCACACTCTTGTGCAACCATCGTCACCATCCATTTTCAAAACTTTCTCATCTCCCCCACTTTAAAGCCTGTCCATCTCCATCACCCTCTGGGAGCCCGCATTCTTCTTTCCACCTCTAGATTTGACACTCCAGGGATGTACTGTGGGTAGAATCATCCAGTATTTGTCCTTTTGCGTCTGGCTTATTTCACTCAGCATAATATTCTCAAGATTCATCCAAGTTGTAGCCTGTGTCAGTTCTTCATCCCTTTTTAAGACTGAGGGATATTCCGCTGTGTAGACCCCATTCGGTTTCTTCATTCATCATCTGTGAACACTTTTTAGCTGTTGTGAATAATGAGTGTCCGAATATGTTTGAGATTCTGCTTTCAATTCTTCGGGGTATAGATGCAGAAGTGGAATTGCTGGATCATGGGGTAATTCTATTTTTAATGTTTTGAGGAACTGCCATACTGTTTTCCATAGAGGCGCTTCTATTTTACATGCCCACCAGCAGTGCACAAGGATTTAATTTTCTCCACATGCTTGCTGACTGTTGCTGTCTTCTGGTGTTTGGGTCCCAGACCTCCTAATGGGAGTGGGCTGGTGTCTCATGGGAGTTTGGGAGAGTGCTAGGTAATGTGGGTGTTTGATGGTGTGCAGAGCTGAACCCCGCTTCTGTGTTTCTGTGTGATGGAACAGGTGGGAGAAGGCTCCTTACCCTTCCATTGCCTGGGGTCAAGCTCTGAGCCCCTGTTTTCCTCCACTCTAGCTAAGCCCTGTGTGTCTTTGGGCAACTGCACATAAGAGGCCTGTGAACAGGGCTGCTGTTAGCTCCGTCCCAGAGGAAGCATCTTGGAGTGGGCTGGGATGCCTTGAAGATCTTTCTTCGAGCCTGTGGGCAGGAGCAGGGGCGCTCTCTTTGATCAGTTTACTGGGGGGTGTGCTTGCATCAGAAGGCTAACTCACTGCTGACACGGTTTTGAGTTTTATAAAGATATCCTGCTCCTCCTGCTGCTTTTTATTATTTTTATTATTGTTGTTGTTGTTTATTTGGCTTCTCCGGGTCTTAGTTGTAGGATTCGGGATTTTAGTTGCGGCATGTGGGATCTAGTTCCTGGACCAGGAGTCAAACCCAGGCCCCCCCTGCTTGGGGAGAGTGGATTCTTAGCCGATGGACCACCAGGGAAGTCCCTGCTATTGAAAAAGATGCTCACCTACCACAAAAGCACTAGTTTTCCAGGTTAAATGGGAAAAATGAAAGACCTGTCTATGGCCAAGTTTATATTTTAAATGGAATGATTGTTTTTTGATTATTTTGAAAATTGTGGCTTTAACATCAGATTTCTGGTGTTATAAAATTCTTTGATAAAATTCTGTAATATAAGGGGATAATACATAAAGTTCAGATGGGTAAGAATAAGTCTAATTAAATTAGTAAACTAAGAAAGTAATGCAATTATGTAAAATTTGGGAAATAGAAAAAATATAACACATTCCCATCACTCTGACACGATTTCTGTATCATTTTGATACATTTCTGTTTTGTTTTCTTACTTTAAAAAAATGTTTGTAATAATATGTACATAAAATGTGCCAATAAAGCCTTCCAAAAGGTTTTGTCCATTTACGATGCCAGTAGCAGCTCAACATGTGAAAGCTTCCACTTGCTTCATTCATCCTAGTGGACTTTGAGAATTTCTTTTCCTAATTTAATAGATAAAATTTTTTTAACTACTTGGCTTAATTTATATTTCTTCTGTAAAAAAAAACTTATGTTTCCCTTTTGATTTAATTTTTATTTTTAATGAGTTTTTATTTCTATTATTTATTTATTTGGCTACACATGTTGTGGCACGTGGGATCTAGTTCCCTCACCAGAGATTGAACCCAGGGCCCCCTGCGTTGGTAGCAGAGAGCCTTAGCTCTTGGACCACCAGGGAAATCCCCTTGCTTTTTAATTTTGACATAGAGAAAGTTCATATTTCTGTGTGGTCAAGTTTTCTATGGTCTTTTTTAAATGTCCCTTTTATTTCTAATTTTATATTTGTCTATTCTATTCTTTATTCTTTATTTCCAAGTGTTAAAACTTCCCCATCCAGAGATATGATACATTTTTTTGTCTCTGGAAGTATGACAAATTTTGTTTTTAATCTGATTTTTCAGTTTTAAAAATACATCTCTATTTATCTAGTTAATCCACAAGGAATTAATTTGTTGTATGGGTTGAGGTAAGAACTTACCTTGACACTTTCCTTCATGTTGCTAACCAAATGTTCTAACAATGATTAGTTACTGAATAATTCTGTCCTTCGCTGATGGTTACTGGTGCCTCCTATATGTATTCTAGTGAATGTAACAGACAGCTCTATTCCTAGTTTATCTATTCTGTTCTGCTATTAAGTTTTTTCTTGCACAGTCCCCATGCTCCTTTAATGATAGACTTATGACTTCCCTGGTGGCCCAGTGGGTAAGAGCCCACCTGCCAGTGCAGGGGACATGGGTTTGATCCCTGGTCTGGGAAGATCCCACCTGCTGCCGGGCAACTAAGCTGGTGCAGCAGATACCGAGCTCACGTGCTGCAGCGGCTGAAGCCCACACACCCAGAGCCCATGCCCCGCAGCAAGAAGCCACCGCAGTGAGCAGGCCTCGGCCCGGATAGAGAATGGTCGCTGCTAGCCACGCCTAGGGAGAAGCCGCCGCAGTGAGCAGTCCGTGCGCCCCGATGGAGAATGGCCCCTGCTCACCACGACTAGAGAAAAGCCCACACAAAGCAGTGAAGAGCCAGCACAGCCAAAAATAAATCTTAAAAATAATAATAACTCTTCAGCTTGTAAGACCCACTGGGGCAAGGATCCTTGTGCTTTATTTATTGTATTCAGAGCCTGGAACACCGCCAGCGCACCCAATTGCTGGTTGAATGAGTGAGTGATGAATGTCAAGTTTCTTTAGTAATGCAAAGAAGTGACATAAAGTCAGTCCATAGACTCTAAAATATCTTATTTTTTTGAGTGTGAATTCCACTACTTAGCTGAGGTGTGCATATGAAAACGTGTGCCTGAAATTGCTAAGTGCGTTGCCTCCTAAGAATCTGAGGCACTGAGTGGGGTCATTCCCACGCTCTGTTCACGGTGGAATGACACCCGTGTACTAGACATGACTTTATTTCTCCCTGAGGGAGAGAGTCTTCCACCCATTAGGATAGGCACGTTGTTTTCGGTGTTTCTGATCATCAGCATCTTTCATGCTATTTAGTTGTGTAATTTACTGCAGCTTCTGGAGCACTGTAAAAAAATTTTTTTGGTTTTGGTTTTGACATTTATTTTTGGCTGTATCGGCTCTTAGTTGCGGCATGCAGGATCTGCGTTGGAGAACATGGGCTCTGTAGTTTGCCATTTGCGGGCTTAGTTGCCCAGTAGCACATGGGTTCTTAGTTTCCCGGCCAGGGACCGAGCCCGAGTTTCAGGCATTGGAAGGCAGATTCTTAACCACTGGACCGCCAGAGAAGTCTGTTCCTGAGCACTTTTTACAGGTAAAAATTCTCTGCTCCTTTGACTTGGGGCCACGGGACCTGACCTGTGAACAGGAGGACCAGTGGCCAGAGTTATTAGAGGTACTTGCGCACTGTCTGTGGGCTCCGCTGACAGATACCGTGTGGGGGACAACTTACCTGAAACTGCAGAAATTTTACTTTGCTTCTGCCCACCCTCAGTTGAACCCACAAAGGTACACATACTTACTACTTATTGAAGGAGTATTTATTTCACTTATTTGTACTCTGGTTCATGATGTAAGAGTGCTGAGAGCAAAATAAATGTTGAACTTGGAGTACATCTTTTAGGGGAAGAATCTGCATACAGTGACAATAGAGCAGTTTGTGTTTTTTTTTTTCCTTCTAATATCTGCCAAGTTGTCTGAAGGCAGAAGGAGAGATGACTGGCCCTAGCTATGGAGGGGTGAAATTCAATCATTTAAAAACTCCATAAGCAATAAACTTACATCATGGAGGAAGCTAAGTCTAACTTAAGACTTAGAAGAATTATTTGACCTTCCCTGCTATTCTGATATCTCTGAAAAAAACTTTACTGGTTTAGAAGTATGCTAGCAATGCATCATTCTAAAACCCAGCTGAGAATCAGGACGTCAGCAGCTTTTGGCTTCTGGGCAGCAAAAGGAGATGCTGGTCCTTATGCTTACTTTTCACACATTTCAAGCAATCTTGGTTACCCAGTTTCCTAACCATGCAGAGAGTGAGTGAGTGAAAGTTGCTCAGTCATGTCCAACTCTTTGTGACCCCATGGGCTTTTGCCCACCAGGCTCCTCTGTCCATGGGGATTCTCCAGGCAAGAATACTGGAGTGGATAGCTGTTCCCTTCTCCAAGGGATCGTCCCGTCCCAGGATCGAACCCAGGTCCTACACTGCACGTGGATTCTTTACCATCTGAGCCACCAGGGAAGCTCAAGAATACTGGAGTGGGTAACCTATCCCTTCTCCAGGGGATCTTCCCAACCCAGGATTGACCTGGAGTCTCCTGCATTGCAGGCGAATTCTCTACCAGCTGAACTACCAGGGAAGCCTAATCACGTAGATAAGAAACAATCAGTTAGAAAGGGAAGAGGAGGTTGCTATTGGCAGGCACACTGAGTTCAGAAAGAAGTGACAGGGCACAGCTGGAGAGTGAGGCAGGACAAGTAACTACAAGCAGACAAAAAACCCTCAACTTGGGATTTACTGTGAAGGCCTTGGGGTGCTAGCAAACCGCTAGGGCCTCCCTATTTAGATGAGTAGCTTCTTGAAGATGCAAGCCTTGTGGCCTAGTATGTCTTGTTTATGAACAGTTATCTTTGACAATCCAATAAAATATTTGAAGTTTATGATAGTATCATTTTGTGCAGATATTAACTTTCTGATTTTCCAGAAAAGGGAGAGAAAGCGAGGCAGTGCATAATACATTTTAGGAAAATTTTGGCTCCAAGTGGTTAACCATCAAACCAGAAATAACGCATCCCTCAAGGTATTTGGGTAGCTGAAGTAATAACAAACTGAGTATGACCGAAGTTGTAAAGGTGGCCCATCCCCAAGCCGCTGCTCAGCTTATCTTAGTGGGAGGATTTCATTGGCTGCTGTACTAAAGGGGATTTGGACATTTGAAATGACGTCTCGCCACTGCCTCTTGGCTTTCTGTTCTCTTTGCCAAAATCCCAGAAAGACTTTCCTCCCTCAATTTCCCGTGTTCCCCGTTGTTTCCAGCCCATCCCCACCGTTCCTTCCTATCTGTCGCACCGCTTCATATTTTGCAAATCATGTTCATTAAGAACCCGCATGGTGAGACTGCCCTGGTGGTCCAGTGGTTAAGACTCCATGCTCCCAAAGCAGGGGCCCTGGGTTCAATCCCTGGTGGGGGAACTAGGATCCCTCATGCCTCGTGGCACGGCCTGAAAAAAAAAAAAAAAAAAGGAAGCTGCACTGTGCCAGCCCTCCACTAAGTGTAAAGGGGGCATTAGCCATAACAGGCCCCAACTTCAAGCCTCCCCGGCCCCACTGAGGCTGTGCACCCCGTCTTAAGAATTCCCAGGCTTCTCCACACACTTCCCCTACTTCAACACCCTGATGGAAACTTCGTTTGTCCTTAGAGATATCACTTCCTGCAAAAGCCTTTCCGCAATAAGACAGGTTCTCCCGGTTCATGGGGAGGCCATGGAGCTGATGGCGTATTTTCTACTCGCCTTCCTCGCCAGGCCCTTGTCATCGTTGGGTCCCTCCTCCCTGCATCTATCACTTGGGCTGCCGATACTAAGCCCATCCGGCTGGGGACCGACACAGCAGAAACGTGCTTTCTCCCCGTTCAGGAGCCTGGAAGTCCAGATCAAGCGCTGGTTGGTTCCTCGGAGGCCGCTCTCCTCAGCTGGCAGACAGCACCTTCTCCCGTGGCCTCACATGGTTGGCCTCTTCTGTGTGTCTGATCTTTTCTTTTTACAAAATTATTACTTATTTTGGCCTCGCCTCATGGCATGTGCTGGAGAAGGGCACGGCAACCCACTCTAGTGTTCTCGCCTGGAGAATTCCATGGACAGGGGAGCCTGGTGAGCTACAGTCCAGGGGGACACAACTGAGTGAGTCACACACGCACGCACGCACGCACGGCACGTGGGCTCTTAGTTCCCCAACCAGTGATGGAACCCGGGCCCTCTGAGCTGGAAGCGCAGAGGGTGAACGCCTGGACCACCAGGGGACTCCGCGATCCCCTCTTCTCGTGAGGACACCAGTCCCGCTGGATTAGGGGGCGCCCGATGACCTCGTTTCACGGAAGGACGGCGGAGAGGGCCGCACCCCGACACCGCCTGCCGCGGGGCCGCGACTTCAGCAGATGACTCTGGGGCGCCCGGGTTAGCCTCTGCGGCGCCCGGGTTAGCCTCTGCGGCCTCCTGTCTCGGGGGGTCGCCCGTCCACAGCCGCCTCTTCTCATCCGCAGACGCCCGGCACAGGGCCTAAGAGGCCAGCCGCGCGTTTCTCTCCTCTCGGCCTCCTTCCCGTCCTCCCGCTCCTCAGCGACAGACCCTCCCGCCTCCACCGTCCCCTCCGTCGCCGAAGCCCACCGTCAGGCTGCCTCTCCCGAGAGTCGTCCGCCGCCGCGTCTCCCTCCGCGCCGCCCGCCCTCAGGCCCGTCTGCCCCTCGGCGGTCGCCGAAGCTGCTTTTCTCCCCCAGCCTCAGGCCGCTCCGCGCGCTCACAGCCCCGGGCCGCTTCCGGTGTCCGCTCGCCGGTGATGGATTTGAGTCCTGTCGGCTTCCGACCGTCAGTAATCCCTCCCAGATGTCTCGTCCCCTCCGCGGCTCCGTGGCGTCGAAGCTGCAGTCGCTTCCGGACTTCTCACCCCGGGCCTTCTGTAGTCAAAGCCGAGGGACGCCGACGCCCACGACCTAACCCGGGACTTGGGCTTCTAGCATCTTCCCCCGTCCCCGCCTGCCGTGCAGCATGAATGATCCCTCTTTCCCCCCAAGGCTGACCTGTCTACCATCTCTCCTCTGCCATAGACAGACAGGCAGACACCGTCACAAGCAGCCTTCTGCAACATCTCTATTCTCTCTCTCTCTCGATCTGCATTCCTTTCCTGTTGACATAAATGTCTATGGAGAACGGAAAGGGGTTTGTACCTGAGGTTTATGCGGAGGAGGGATGGTTAGAAACCAAAGGAGCAACACTGAAAGCCGGCCATTCCCTTCTTTTCCCAATTAAGTGACAGCGCAGACAATAGCGGCCCTTCTGCCAGACTCCGGTCAAGGGCATTCTAGTCAGATTAGTCAAGACACTCAGGTAGGCATTTTTTATTAGCAAATGATTTAATTCTCAATTGACTAACAACAGCAAGGTTGATGACAGCAAGGGGGTCCAGCTCGGCTCTGCCAGGTCCCGGCCAGGCCGCCGGGGACCTCGGGAATCCGCCTGGGTGCCGTCAGCTGCAGGTCGTGGGTGGCGACACCGCCTGCCAGGTTGGGGGCCGGAGCGGACTGAGCAAGATGATCCGCACGGGGGCCCTAGGGCAGCGCCTGGCGCATAGTAGGGGGCCAGTCCCTATTAGCTGCTATTCCGTTGCCATGGTCCCTTTTCTTTCTCCCTAACTTCTTGGAGCTTCAGGCCTTCATTTCCTTTTTTTCCAGTGACTCCTTAACCCCTTGCTTTCTGGCCTCTGCCTTGCCCTGTTAAGTCAATTTACTGTCTCAGATCTCACCCCCTTTGCAGCTGCTTGTCTTCATGTGTCTGCGAGTTAACACCATTGACCACCTTTCATTGGCAGCTCACCGTCCCCACCCCGCGCCCCAACCAGCACCACCAGCGTTCTGCTCCTTCGGTTTCCCTGGGGTTGGTCAGCCTCTAGCCTTTTCCTACCCGTCCCCTCTGCCCCTCAGATGTCTCTCCAGGCCTTCTTCCTGGGTCCAGTCTCTTCTCGTCTTCCACACGCCATCCCCGCTGATGTGTGGACCCATCGCCCATCCAGGGTCCCAAACTGAGACCAGGGAGGCAACTCCTTCAAAACTCTTCACTCTCTGCAACCACTTGAGACCAAGCCAGTGGATTCAATTTTCTTTACCATTTCCCACCTCTAGTCACCGCCGCTCTTCCCCCCACGTTTTTTTTTTTTTTTTTAAATCACACTGACAAGTGCCGATGTGTTATTAAGAAAGCCCACAAGGGGCTGAAATAGAGCATGGTGTGTTTGGGAGAGACTATTTCTTTATGTTTTATTTTTTTAAAACAAAGGAAAACAAATTATATTTTTTAATTTACTTTTGGTTTTGGCCGTGCTGGGTTTCTGTTGCCACACAGGCTTTCTCTGGTTATGGGGAGCAGGAAGCTACCGTGGAGTTGGGGTGCGCCAGCTTCTCGTTGCAGTGGCTTCTCTTGGCGGACCTCAGGCTCTCAGGTGCTCAGGCTTCAGCAGTTGTGATGTGTGGGCCTAAGTTGACCCACAACATGTGGAATCTTTCCCGACCAGGGGTTGAACCTGTGTCCCCTGCATTGGCAGGCAGATTCTTTATCACTGGACCACCAGGGAAATACCCCTCCTGCTTAAAAAAATATATATATATATATAGATTGATTGGGCTGCACCAGGTCTTACTTGCAGCCCATGGGATCTTTGAACTTCATCGTGGCATGCAGGATCTTTAGTTTCGGGAAGTGCAATCTAGTTCCTTGACCAGGGATGGAACCTAGGCCCCCTGCATTGGGAGCATGGAGTCTTAGCCAGTGGACCACCAGGAATTCCCTGTCCCTCTCTTTTTACCTTAACCCCTGAGCTGTCTTGTGTCACTCTACAGATGCTCGAGTGGTTTCCCTTCATTTGATGTCACGCCCCACGGTCAGTGCTGCAGAGGGACTTTTTTCCTTCTCTTCCAAATCAAACTGGACAAATTCTACTGCATCTGTGTCCTAATTATGTCTCAAACTAATCCATTCTTCTCTACCTCTACAGCCAGCAACTGATGGAGTCCCTATCATTTCTTAGGTAGGCTCTTCTGTTAATTCCCAGCTAGTCTTCCCATCCCAAGGGTTCCAGACCTTTCTCCACGGTCCCATGAGGGAGGCTCTGTCTACCTCCTCAAGCTCTTTCAGGGCCTCAGCTCGGGACAGAGTGCAGGTCAGCCACAAGGGGTGCACGGGTCTCTCGGCTGTCCAGCCCATGAGCGATTCCTCCAGCTCCATCTCAGGCTGCCTCGCCCCGTCCACTCTGCTCCAGCCAGAGTCAGGGGTTTGCAGTTCAGGAAACTGACTTTGTTTTAGGCCTTTGTGCCCTTGTGCATGGGCTTCCCAGGTGGCGCTAGTGGTAACGAACCCACCTGCTTATTCAGGAGACTTAAGAAACGCAGGTTTGATCCCTGGGTGGGGAAGATCCCTTGGAGGAGGGCATGGCAACCCACTCCAGTATTCTTGCCTGGAGAATCCCATGGACAGAGGAGCCTGGCGGGCTACAGTCCACAGGGTCGCAAAGAGTCGGACACGACTCAGCAACTTAGGACACACGCATGCCTTTGTGCCTCCTGCTCATGGCTCCCTCTGCCTGGAGCACCCTGCATGCTCCTCTCTCTTGGCAGGAGGGACACCTCCATGTCTCCTGAGATTCAGCGGATTGCATCACCTCATTCCAGAGCCCTTCTCCAATGTCCACATCCTTTTCCTTCTTGGTTCTCTTCCACGGCATAGCTCTGTGGGTTCCATTATTTCCACTTCCAGTTCAGTTGCTCTGTCGCCTTCCATCTCCAGCGAGCTTCCCCTTCTGCCCTTCTCATCAGACATGCATTCTCTCCATCGCCCGGCTGGGACCCAGGCATCGTCTCAGTCCTCACTTCTTCACCCCCCATCCCCACACCAGCTGCTTCTCTGCCGGTCCTTCCTCTGAAGTGACTCCTAACCATCTGTTCTCCATTCCTTCCCCCGCTTCCCACCCTAGTTCAGGCCCACATCCCTGAGGTTTGCCATGGATAGTGTTCAGAGCTCTTTGTGGGCTAGCCTTGGCCTGTTGACTTTTTAAAAATATATTTATTTATTTGTCTGCCCCAGGCCTTAGTTGTGGCACTGGGACTCTTAGTTGTGGCAGATGGGATCTAGTTCCCCGACCAAGGATCAAACCTGGGCCTGATGCATTGGGAGTGTGGAGTCTTAGCCACTGGACTGCCAGGGAAGTCCCCTAGTCTCAGCCCATTGACTTTTGCTCTCACTTCTGCTGCTTTTTAAGTGTTATGATCCAGCCACACTGGAATCCTTCCTGGTCTCTGAAGAGGGCCCATAAGTTGCTGCCACCACGCCTTTCATCTGCTGTTTCTAATCCCCCTCTCCATCTATGAAATTTCTAACCATTCTCCATGGCTCAACCCCCCCCCCCATTACTTTCTTTTCTGTGAAGCCTTCCCCAATGACTTATTTGAAGTGATCTCTTTTCTCAGAACCTCTGAATTTTGTACCTGTTTAATGGTTCTTATTATATGTTGGCTTGCATTTCATCATTATTTCTTATGGATGCAGAGATTAGCTTGTAAACTCTTTTAAGCTATGGATTATAAATTATCCATTTTTGTATCACTTCACTACAGAACATAGTGCAGTTTCATGTATGTGTGTGTATATCTGTTTATCTACAAATAGATATATATCAGCTTTGTTGAGGTATAACTTACATAGTATGCAATTCACCCATTTAAAGTGAACAGTGCAGTGCTTTTACTGTATTCAGAGTTGGTAAACAATCACTGCAATCAATTTTAGAACATTTTTATCACCCCAAAAAGAAATGCTGTACACATTACAGTCAGTCCCTATTCCCTCCAAACCCTCAGCCCTAGGGACTATTAATCTACTTTCTGTCTCCATAGATTTGCTTATTCTGGACATACTGTATAAACAGAATTAGAACAGTCTTTGTCCTTTTGGGTCTGCCTTATTTCATTTTTGGGCTTCCCTGGTGGCTCAGCTGGTAAAGAATCCACCTGCAGTGCGGGAGACCTGGGTTTGATCCCTGGGTTGGGAAGGTCCCCTGGAGAAGGGAATGACTACCCACTTCAGTATTCTGGCCTGGAGAATTCCATGGACTGTATAGTCTATGGGGTCTCGAAGAGTCGGAAATGACTGAGCGACCTCCTGTTTCTTATTCCATTTAGTATGTTTTCAGAATTGATCCGTGTTGTAGTGTGTACTTCACTCCTTTTTATGGCTGAATAATATTCCATGCAACACGTTTTGTTTATCCACTCACCAGCTGATGGATATTTGGGTTGTTTCTATTTTTTAGCTGCTATGGATAATGCTGCCATGAACATTCGTGAACAAGTTCTTGTGTGGATGTATGTTCATCTCTTATGGCGTAAGAGTGGAGTGGCTGGGTCAGATGTAACTCTATGCTTAATGTTTTGAGGAACCATCAAGTTGTTTATTTATTTTTTTTTAAGTATTTTTATTTGGTTGCATCAGATCTTAGTTGCAGTACACAGGACCTTTGCTGCATCTGTGGGATCTCTTGTTGGGGTGTACCCTACGTGTGGCACCCAGGCTATAGAGCGTTTGGATTTAGTAGTTGGGGCCTTTCAGGCCTAGTTGTTCCTCGACATCCAATCAGGGATCAAACCTGTGTTCCTTGCATCACAAGGTGGATTCCTAACCACTGGACCACCAGGAGAACTCCCCATCAAAAAGCTGCTTTTCAAAGTGACTATAGAGTTTTACATTTCCACCAGCAGTGTGTAAGGAGAATTCTATCTTCCCACCGACAGCACTTGTTATTATCTGCCTTATTTCTTACAGCCATTCTAGTGGTGCCTCATCATGGTTCTTCTTTTTTTTTTTGGAAGGATAATGGCTTTATTGAATTTTGGTGTTTTCTGTCAAACCTAACATGAATCAGCCATAGGTGTACATTATGTCCCCTCCCTCTTGAACCTGCCTCCCATCTCCCTCCCCATCCCACCCCTCTGGGTTGATAGAGCCCCTGTTTGAGTTCCCTGAGATATACTGCAAAGTCCCATTGGTTATTTTACATATGATAATGTAAGTTCCCATCTTACTCTCTCCATACATCTCACCATCTCCTCCCCTCTCCGGTGTCCATAAGTCTGTTCTCTATGTCTGTTTCTCCACTGTTGTGTTGCAAATAAATTCCTCAGTGCGATCTTCCTAGATTCCATATATATGCGATATTTCTTTATCTTTCTGATTTACTTCACTCTGTATAACAGGCTCTAGGTTCATCCACCTCATTAGAACTGACTCAAATTTGTTCCTTTTTATGGCTGAGTAATAGTCCCTTGTGTATATCTACCACAGCTTCTTTATCCATTCTTCTGTTGACGGACATCTAGGTTGCTTCCATACTCTAGCTATTGTAAATAGTGCTGCAGTGAACACTGGGGTACATAGGTCTTTTTCAGTTTTGGCTTCCTCAGGGTCATTGTGGTTTTGCTAGCATGACTCTTTCTCCCTATTAGATGTTCAAAAAATATTTGTTGGATCAAGGATATTTATGGGTAATATGAACCAACAGACCTTTGGACAGCTCATTTGACTTCCAAGTTTATAAATTAGCTAGAAAAGATGAATGCACAGCTCATCATCATTTCAAAAGTTGCTTATAGGCTGTTTTCTCAACTAAATAGGTTGCCAGTATTACCGCGGTGATGCTATCGAGGTGATCTGTCCTAAAAATTCATGTAGCTTTGCAGGTTTGAATGTATTTTACAGAATAAGCTAAATTACAAGCAAAATTCCAGTTTTGATATGATTCCTATTCAGAAACGTACCACTGAGTGGGGAGACCAGGAAAGGCAACATCTAACTGGGGGCATGCGGTGAGGCTGGAGAGGAGGCTTAGAAAAATGCCATTACTAAAGTTTCTCTGGGTTGAGTTTTCCTCTGTCAACAGCAGACCCTGGGAAATGTAACAGGTTCTGAAAACTTAATTTTGATGACTCTGGACATCAGAGAAACAGCCAGCTGAATCAGTTCCCTCTTGGGCAGCTGATTATCTCAAGTCAGAGGTAATGGTGCAACTGCTTTTGCTTGGTTCTAGAGAGTTCTGTCTTGGCCAGAACCCATCCATTTAATCCATCCCTGGGTCGACACTTCTGTCTGCTGTCCTGAAAACCAGAGATCCACTGAAGGCCACCAGTTAAAGGCCTGGGACTGGGCTTACAACTTTGGATGGTGAGCAAGTGTATTCAGAGGAACTGGCGTGGAACAGGGTCGAAGGTCATAGTCAGTAGATAGTAGCCAGCTTTCTGTCTGTATAACATCATCTTGCCTAACAAACCTCACATGGGAGACTCTACAGAAGCGTTCTCAGCCCCCAGTTGAGAGGCCCCCCGTCATCTTTAGAATTTGGGGGGTGTGCAGTGTTTGTTTTTTACAACCACCATCACCCTTATCTTTCTGAAGATGTTTCCAAAGGCTGACAACAGGCCCCTTTCAGAAGCTCGGTAGGAAAAGTATTAACAGGTGGAAACATGTCAGCCACTTTATGGAGGAAGCGCAGCCCAGGCCTGGTTTCTCTGGGCTTGGGTGATAACTTGGGCCGCCGCAGCCAGGGCGAAGCTGGTGGCTGGAGCCCTGGAGATGGCGAGCGGCTCAGAGGAGGGCCCCAGCTTTTCAGAGCTGAAACAGGAGCCCTCTGAGAGAAAGAGATATTGCATGTGGCTTCCCTGATGCCTCGGAGGGCGACAAGGATGACACAGCATCAGCCGTGCCATCGCGGGGTGGGGACCCAGGGGGGCCGCCCCTTGGGGGCAAGGCAGCCCCCCGCCGCCGAAGCATCAGTTGTGGAGCGCGGAGAAGGGAAGGCGACAGAGGCCGAGGCAGCGCTGATGGAGAACGCGGTGCTGGGGCGGCAGTCCCAGAGCAAGAAGTACTGGGCCCTGCGAGAGAAACAGCCCGGAGTTGGGGGCGGGGTGAAGCGCCAGTTCCTTCATCTCCCGCCCCGTCGTCTGCCTGTCCCACCTGGATGCACAGGGAGGACCGCGTGGGGAGGGAACGGTGCGGGTGGGGCTCGGCTCCCGCATCTGCCTCTGAGACCAAGAGGGGCGGTGTCGGGTCAGGGGACGCCCCACACCGCGGCACCCCCCTCGCGGCCTCCGAAGTGCCCCTCTCGCGCCTCCCAGGCGTCGCTGCCTCTTCCCCTCCTCCGTTAAAATAGTTTAACAAACCACCGAGTGAAGCGATGGAGAGCCGGGGGCGGGGAGTCGCCCGCAGTGAGGGGCTGGACTGGGGAAGGGGGGCGTGCGGTGGTCCATGAAGGTGGACGGCCGGCAAAGAGCGCCGCGCAGGTCGCATCGCGCTCGGCCGCCGCCGCCGAGACCCTTCCCCGGGGGATGGGGGGCGGCCCGAGCCCTTCTCCCGCTGGGCCCCCGGGGGCGCCCGCGGAGGGCGTGGGGGCCAACCTGGGGCTGCGGTGGAGTGGGGCGGGGGTCTGCAGTGTCCCGCCATCCCGGGGATGGAGACTGCAGTCAGCCCGCTAAAATCGGGGCGGGGGGCTGCGGCGGGGCCCGCAGTACCCCCCGCCCCCTAGCCCAAGCGCGGCCGCCGCCGCCGAGACCCTTCCCCGGGGTGGGGGGCGGCCCAAGTCCTCCTCCCCCTGGGTCCCCGGCGGCGCCCGTGGAGGGCGTGGGGGCCAACCTGGAGCTGCGGTGGGGGTGGGGTGGGGGACTGCAGCGTCCCTCCATCCCGGGGATGGAGACTGCAGCCACCCCGCTAAGATCGGGGCGGGGGGCTGCGGCGGGGCCCGCGGTCTCCCCCCCACCCGCCCCCCGGCCCGACCGCCGCCGCCGCCGCCGCCGCCGCCGCCGCCGCCGCCGCTCAGTAACACGTCCCCAGGAGACGCGCAGGAGCAACACGTGATGTGTCTACTTATCAGGGTGAGAGGGGGAGAGCGGGGCTCCGAGCGTGCAGGCGGGCAAGCGGGGCGGGGGGCCGGGGCGGGGGCCGGGACGGCGGCCGGGGCGCCGGGGTCGCCAGCTCCTCGCCCACCTCCCTCCCCGCGGGGCGAAGCGGAGGTGGGGGGGAAGCGACTGCGGAGTTGATGAACTTTGCACATCCAGAAACGCCATTTTGATTCCTTTTCCGGAACAAGTTTGCATCTCTGCTCGATCCCTTCCCGCAGCCCACCAGTCCCCTCGGCGTCCTCGCCCGGGAGCCCCCAGCGCCCTGGCCCGGCCGTGAGTACGCGCCCCCGGGCGTTCTGGCTCGCGGTCCCTCGGGCGGCCGCGAGATGTCCGGGGCTGAGCCGGGAGCGGCGACCTTTCCGAAGAACTTTTGGGGATGTGGGGAGGGTGAGGTCTGCGTAGGGCGCGCCGCACTTTTCGAACTCCGCGTCTCCCCCGGGGGCCGCGAGGACCCGGGAGCCACCCCCCACCGCACCCCACGGCCGCGGCGCTGCGTGCGCTCGGGGGGCCGGCGTGGGATGAGCCGGGCAGCCCTCGCCCCTCGGGCTGCTGCGCGCCGGGCCGCTCCTCCTCCCCGCGTCCTCCCCCCTCCTCCCTCCTCCTCCCTCCTCCTCCCCTTCCTCCGCTCCCTTTCCCCTTCCCGAGCCGCCGGCTCTGCCAACCAGCTCCCAGCGCGAGCCGCCGGCCGCAGCGCCCCGCCGCCGGGGGACCTGATGCGCATCCATATTAGCCGTCCGAGCGCAGGAATCCGGCCCGACCCGCGCCGCCGCGCCCGCCGCCGCATTTATTTTTAACCGAGCCCCGCCGGGGGGACTCGGAGGGTGCGCGCCTGGCCGCCCAGAGACATCTTCCCAGCGCAGTTCTCCATCTTCCGCCCTCTCTCTCTCTCTCTCTCTCTCTCTCTCTCTCTCCCCCGACATCCCTCCCCCCCCCTCCATGTGGGAGGGGAAACTCTTCTCCTACATACTTTCGAGTCCCTCTCGGGCCGAGAGGAGCGCGGAGATGACGGCGCCCGCCCGCCCGCCGCCGCCGCCAGGTATCCGGGGGTGCCATGCTCGGGGGGTGCCACGCTCGAGAGGGGGGGGTGCTCGCCGGGGGTGGGGGGATACCGCGCGATGGGAAGCATCCGCCGCGCCCTGCGCTGCGGACTTTGATCGTCTCCGGCGGACGGCGCCGGCCCCGGAGGGGCCCTGCGCCTTCGCCGCTCCCGGCTCGTGGCTGCTAGTCACGCCGACCATCGCGCCCCGGGTGACCGCGCGAGGGGCGGGGGGGCGCGTCCGTGCGTATTGTTCTCTGGCCTTTCCGCTGGCGGTGTACGTGTTTTCGTGGGAGCCATCGGTGTGGAGCGGAGCCTGCATCGCGGGGGGGGGCGGGGGGGGGGAAGACCTCGGCGCCCGGCGCCGTCACGAGCACAGGAAGGAGGCCGGGAGCATCCGAGGCGGGGCCGCCGGGGCCCGCTTCGCCGCCCAGCTGTGGAGCGCGCTCGGAAACTTTTGTCCGCCGCCCGCTGGACCAATTTTTTTTTTTTTTTTTTTGCCGAGTTGTGGGGCTTCCCTGCCTCCTCCCATCCCAGCCCCGCAGCGTCCAGCAAGGCCGGGATGGGGGGTGGGGGAAGGGGCTGGCGTCCAGGGGCTGGGGGACCCAGTGCGCCCCCCGCGCTCCCCCCTCCTCCTCGGCCCGGCCCCCCGCGCCCACCCGCCCCCACCTCCCCGCTCGCGGTCTCTTAGGAAACTGCGACCTTAATGGTTGCTAAGGAGCAGGGGAGGTCCTTCCCGTCGCCGGCCCCCTCCCTGGGAGCGGCGCGTTCTCTGGACCCGGCCGAGGGTCGCGTCGAGGATGTGAGGGCTCGCTCCCCGCCGCCCACCGGGTCAGGGGAGGCGCGTGAGTGCGGGGCGCGCTGGTCCAGTCCACTCCTCGGCGGGGCCACTTTGCTTTTCGGATGGGCCGGGGGTCGGGGGGGAGGGCGATGTGTGGGTGGGGGGCAGCAGAGAACTCCCCCCACCTCCCGGGCGCGGGACCGACCGGTTGACAGGCGCCGCGTGCAACTCGCGTCCCGCGTCCGCGGTGCATCCGTGATGGGTTATAAAAGAGGAGAAAAGTATTTCTCCTTGCTCAGCACATTTGCCCTGCCTGGCTCCTTACTGGTTAGAAGATAGAACGTGAGCCCAGATCTGGACGAGCAGTTCACATTCCATTACGAAATTCTACACGGCTTCAGAGCCAGCAGCAGCACACATTCGGGCCACTTTGGAGTTTTTTCGGCTTCTTCTTTGGGGGTGGTGGTGGTGGAGAGATGGAAAGGCGAATTAAAAAAAAAAAAAGCACAACTCTGGGGTATGCTGAAAAACCTGTCTGAGGGTTTTCAGCAGCAGAAACATTCACCCCACGCTTGTTTTAGAGTTAAGATTTAAAAGCCCGTGGAAATGGAGTTTGCCTGTTGGATAGAGATGCTGGAAATAGCGAGGTGTTTCTGTCTTGAAGAAGGGACTGGAGGTGATTTCTGCGAAGGCTGCCGAGTCGTTAATGTGCATCCCATGTTTCCCGGGTAGTTTTCTTCTAGATATGCGGTGGTGTGTGCCTGCGCGCGAGTGTGTTCGAATTTAATTGATGTGGAAAGCAGAGAAAAGGGAACTGCAAAGAAAAGGATGGTTTTTGTTTTGTTTTTCCCCACGGCCCTTAAAAGCATCCTCTAGGGTTGGTGCCTTCTGGAGAAGGCAGGTATGGTTCTAAGTCCTAATGTAACCCGGAAGTCTTGTTAGAGGCTGAAGCCTTGACTGAAAAAATTTTTCCCTCTCGCTTTCTTGTTTTAAACGTGTAGTTCTTTTCTTCCTTCGAGAATCACACAGTCACACAAATTATTCTTCAAGTAATTTATGCAAAGGTGAGTCACTAATTTTAGTTATTCCCCCCCCCCCCCCATCTTTTACCTTTGCCCCTTGGAGGAAACTTCTGGGTATCCTTTCATGGATCTTGCTTTGATGTGTTTTGGGCTTTGGTTACACTGATGAATTCAACATTTGAATGGCTTTTATCAAGTTTTAAATGTGTGAAAAAACACCTTCCTTCCCACCCCACCCCCCTTTACAAAAGAAAGGGAGAGCCCTTTGATTTGCTATTTGTTTACCTTGTGCTTCATTTTAGGTTGTTAATGAACTTGCACTGTTTTATTATTCTAAAAAATACTGCCAAACAGGTTGTATTTTAGGATGTTTTGTTTTTAAAGAGGATTTGCTGGTTACGTGATACTCTTAAGAAAATGCTGCTGGCCTTTTCTGTTACATGGCATATCATTCTCTGGGTTTTTCTGAATATCACTCTGTTTCTCATCAGCAGTTCAGAGCCTGGGCCCTTATGGCAGACAGGCGTTTGTTGTGTGATGGGAAGATGAGTCTGACTCAGCTGGCACAGGTGGGGCATCCATTCCTGACTGTCTGCATCATCTCACAAGTGACCCTTTGATGGAAGGGTCTTTTATTTTAGACGTCTTCAGGCAGGCTCCCAAGGTCTCATTTGTAGGACACATTCTGTATCCAACATAAGGGCAGAATATTGAAGGAGGAAAATAAGGCTACTGAGCCAGTCTGCATCGTCCCGTCAGCAGTTGTGGATGGATTCCTTGCTGTGTGCAGGGCCCTATCCAGTTGCCATTATGTGGTTTGCATTTTTACCCAATTTTGAACTGCTGTGCTAGTCTACTTCCTAAAATCAGTTTGGAAATCTTTGCTGGTTGTGTTATGCTCAGTTGTTACCATCATTCATTACCTTCAGTGAAGGATATTTCCTGGTTAATGAAATTAAGAAAAAAGTCTACCCTTTGTGGGGTTTTGTATGGCATAATTAATATAAACTTAACTCCTGCCGAAAATTGATTAAAAGTGCTCACTCGAAGTAGTCAGAAGTGAATCCTTTTGATGTTTCTATTCATTATCCTTCTGAAAAGTAGGTGGTGCTTAAAAGGTCATAGGATAAGGGTTGCTAAGCAGCTAAACAGAAGGATGCTAAAATTAACCGAAGCATTTTTGAAAGGGAGTCCTCCCCTGTTTTACATTATTTAACTAGATTTAATTAATTTCTGAATCTTTCATGTCCTTTGGCCTAGGAAAGTAGGATGTTAAGTTTGTTTTGTTTTTGTTATCATATTTAAATAATCTCTCTCTTGTAAGTGTCTTTTTATTGAAGTTCATGCTCTGACCAGACCTGGTGTCAGATGGCAGCTTGTCTGGGTGAACGTCTTGCCTGTTAACCTGTGTGTTCAGATTAAATCCACGCTTCCCTAGGAAAGGTGTGTGTAACATCACCTTATTTCATTTATTAATAACAGATGGCTTAGTTTGGAAAACATGCCTAATCTGTGAAGTGATGTCTTATTGTGCTCTTTACTAAACAGGTTTGTGTTTGGAAGCTCGAAATGCAGTAGACAGTCAGCAGGGCGCAGGCAGTAGAGCCTCTCCTGACCCAGGACGGTGGTCTTCTTCCCCTTTTCTGCTGTCAGGTTAAGTTTTGATAGAGCGCCTCCTTTTCAGTCCACCTCCCCATCTCAGTTCATTTCAACCCCTTTTTGAAAATAATTCCATTAGATGTAGAGTATCTTTGGGACCAAGTGTTCAAAAGCAACACTTGAAGGATTTTGGAGTTTTTCAGTGAGAAGAAAAAGGGTTGTAGTCTAACCAAAGCCATGATTGGTAACCATCTCTTGGCTGAAAAGCAAGCTTACTGCAGCTCAGAAATTTCCCTGTCTCAAGGTTACTTGTGTGCATCTGACCTGCCAAACAGGCAAAGTTGAGTAATGTTTTTTATATCCAAATACAATGAAGAAATTAGATGGGTTTTCTTGGGAGGGGCAAGGTTAGTGAGTTTTCTTTCTGTCTTTTAGACTTAGAAAGTGGATTCTGAGTAGAAATACCCATGGCTATCTTCAAAAAGCAAGGGTCAGCCTGTGATCTCCGCACCCTGGGCTGCCTACCTGTAAACCAGAGGGAAAAGGTGTACCCTCTGAAACAAGACGGAGGCATACACTGTGCCTTCTGAAATGCATCACTTATTTTTAATTTCCCCTGCACCCAAGGAAGGCAGAATACAGAGAGGAAAGCCATCTGCGGGGTTGTCTTGATGACCGAAGTGGAAGAGTGAGGAAGATGGGGCGGGAGGGTGATGGGCTTTTTCCTTTTCTGTTAGCTGTCCTCTGGGACGGAGTCACCTGCTGTGCTGGTCTCTGTTTCCCTACTCACCTTCCCTGGGTGTTGTAGGAAGGGCAGCTGAGAGTAGCTGGCAGTGGTTGGTGGAGACTGGGGGCGGGGGTGGGGACGGGAGGGACGCCCCGGAGGAGGGCGCAGGGAGCTGTCCCTTGCAGCAACTGGTGCATCTTGTTTCGGATGGTACTCTGGGTACAGGTGAGCCAGTCTGCCCATCAATAAAGGTGGCTGCCAGTGAATAGGTGCTTAGACAAAAGAAGTGGGAGAGGGTGGAGACTGTTTGTTCAGTGTGATTCAAGCAAGCAGTGCTAATAGAATTTGAAAGCCTCTGTGAAGTCCCTGAGTCTGGGTACGGGCGGTCCGGCGGGATTCACCTGAGGCCTTTCAGACTCGCTGAGGGCGGGTGGTCCTGATGGGGGTGAGAAAGCCCAGGCAAAAGCCCCACATTCTTTGTCAGCCGGCCAGACAGGCAGAGAAAAGGTCTCAGTGGGGGTAATTAGATAAAGCTTTTAAATGGCTCTATTTGTTTTTTCCCCTGGCTGGTTTGATATCTCATCTCTTCTCCCGCCTCTTTCAGAAGCTGCTGGTAAGACGGTCCTAAGAATGTTGGAGGCTGTTAGTGGTTTCGTTACTTGGGACATTTCATTTTTCGTTAGGGCGGACCCTGGACAAAGTGAACTTAACCCTGCTTTTGTGGAGGCCTTGAACAAAGATTTGAATTTTATCCTCAGAGCGGGAGCGGCACAGTGTGAGGGCTGGGTGGGTGTATTAACCCATTTTCCAGCTGTGCCAGCCTCCACCCTGTGGCTGGTAATAAATCAAGCCCAGGACCCAGAACTCCCAGCTCCAGCCTCACTCCAAACAACACCTGCTTTTTCAAGTCAGCTTGGCCTCAGAAGACAGAGCATCAAATATACAGGGCCTGTTTATCTGTGTGTGTGTGCTTTTTAAATGAGACCAGATCCTTTGACAATAATTGAATGCGAAGATGTAAGGCAATTAAAAAAAGAAACTTTTCTAGCCTTTGGCAGCATTTTTCTTGATGAACATGATTATAGACATTTTTTTCCCGTAGGTTTTCTACCTCGTGAGATCATTGTAAGGATAAAATAAATGTCTCAGAAAGTCAAAATCTATATATGGAAGAAAGTAGTGTATTTTGAGCTCAGGAAGCTTTGTGGGTATCCACTCTGGATTTCCTTTCCAGAATTGTGCACAGCTCCAGTACTCGGGCAGAGTTTATGTTTGCTTCGAGTGCCCAGAGACAAACAGGCCAGCACATTATTCTCCGTGAAGTTTACTTGTGTGCTTAGTTGCTCAGTAGTGTCTGACCTTTGTGACCCCATGGATTGTAGCCCGCCAGGTTCCTCTGTCCATGGGATCTTCCAGGCAAGAATACTGGAGTTGGTTGCCTTTTGCTTCTCTCCGGGATCTTCCTGACCCGGGGATGGAACCCGTGTCTCCTGCAGTGCAGATGGATTCTTTACCTGCTGAGCCATCACTCAGGGATGAATTTTAAGGGACAGGCAGGTGGTAAGCTTTGGGTGCACTCTTTAGAGCAGTGGCTCTCAGCTTGGTGGTTCTCCCCACCGCCCTGGCGCAGGGGGTGCCTGGCAACTGTCTGGAGACCCTGATTGCCTTGCTAGGGGAGGGGATGCACCAGCCTTCAGTGGGTCCAGGCCAAGGATACTGCTGCTCTTCCCACAATGCACTGGGAAGCCCTGCAACAAAGGCTCATCCAGCCCCAAATGTCAGTAGGTGGAGGGTGAGAAAGCCTGCTTTAAAGGTCCAGGCCCGTGTGCCGTGTGCAGGCAGCCTGGTGTTCTCGCTGTGGGGCACGTGGCGTATTTGGGGATCTGGAATTCCATGGAGCGGGTAAGGTCTCCCTCCAGGACTATAAGGTGCTGTGTTGGCAAGTCCAGGATTTCACAGGAGATTGGGGGTTGGGCAGGACATTTCAGTGCCGTTCTGTATATTAAAAACCCCTTTAGTCAATAAAAGTTCCAGAACGTTTCTGCTTCTAAAACAAGCCAGATTCGTAGGTGCTGGGAAGGTGCTCTGATAGGCGGTGCTTCTTCGCTCGTTTGGGAAACTGACTCCGGTGCTGTCATCCGCCCCCTCCCTCATGTTCTCAGTTGTGTGGAGGGTACCACCCCCACCCCCCTGACTGCTTTTCCCTCAGTGTTTGAACAAGCCCCTACTTGCTTGACAGTTCATGTTTTCACCCTGGTAGTCTTGCTTATTTAAGTTTTCTTAAGTTTTTGCAAAATTCTTACATAACTTTCCACCCTTGTTAAAGTGCAGTGTTGAGGGGGCGGGGCTTCTGTCCACACGTTTCCCCTGGAGCGGGCACCTGGCTGACCCCAGGGAGGGCTGGGGACAGATCGAGGGGGGCAGAGACGGTGGTGAGTTTTATGTTTTGGGGGCTTCCGGGCCTCAGAGACCCCAAAAGGAGGTTGGTTTGAAGGAAGAAGAAATGTGGTATACAAACACTAAACTGTGTTTTCCCAGACCAGGCATGTCCAAGGAGAGTGGTGGGAGCCATCTTTAGCCACAGGTGCCACTTGCCTGACCCCTGTCCTGGTCTACCCCACCTCTCAGCTCAGAGGCAGGGGTAGGGGGGAGGTTTTGGAGCAAGAAGAAGGCAGGAAGAGAGGGGGGACGATTCCCGAAAGGGCGGGGCGGCCTGTGGTGGGAAGTGACAGTTGCCCCCAAAACCATCTGGGCTGGCACTTACTTAAGAGAAGCGTTGCACATTCTGCAGGCAGCTTTCTTGACATCCTCGTCCTGCTGACAGGCTGTCAAGGTCCCTCCTGGGCTAATGGTGGCAGTGACCTGCCCGGAAGCCACCTTTACCACGCGGCTCCTGGGGTGGTAAGAGCCTTGCGTCTGGTGCCCCGCCGCCCCCTCCCGCACCCTGTAAACCAGCCACTGCCACTGCCTGTCTCCACTGACAGCTTTTGCCAGGCTGAGGGTCGCCTGCAGGTGCATCAGAGGGAACTTGCAGAGAGAAGAGTCCCTCCCCCCACTTCTGGAAGGTGAACTGAAACTCACCATCTGCCCAGCCTTCCAGGCCAGTCCCTGACTCGGGTCTCTCCCACCCCAGCCAGACCCCCCTGGACACCCCTGTGCTGTCCAACTCCAGGGTCAGCTGCCCCGCTGTCCTGACCGAGGCTCTCCTCGGGTCACAGACACCTCCCAAGTCAATTTCCTGGCACCTTTGTGCACCCTCCGGTTGGTGGACACTAGCCATGCGTGGGGTTTGCCGGCCGAAAAACATCTCTTGGCTCCCTGCTGTCTGCAGGAAGAAATCCAAACTCGTCAACTTGGCACACGAGGACCTCGTCGGCGGTTCCCAGACGGCCTTCCTAGTTCCAGCCCTTCCCACTCCCACTCCACGCGGCGGCCACAGTGCAGGAGCTTCTGCTTCTTCGTGGATCACTCACTTGGCTCTGTCCCCACCCCCCCATCTCCTTGCGAACATTTCTTCACTCTTCTTTCAAGACCCATCTTAAATACCACCTTTTGCATGGAGAATCAGGTCCTCCATCAGAATAACCCTTACCCCATCTGGCCGGTGTGTCTGTTGTAATTTACCTGTTGGCATGTTTTCCCCATCTGGAGAATAGGCAGTGACTTCAAATCATATTTTTCCATCTTCTGTACCTGGCTCAAGGGTTGCATTTGTTGTTGTTTGTTAGTCACTCAGTCGTGTCCGACTCTTTTTCGACCCCATGGACTGTAGCCCGCCAGGGCTCCTTCGTCCCTGGGATTTCCCAGGCAAGAAGACTGGAGCGGGTTGCCGTTTCCTTTTCCAGGGGATCTTGCCGACCCAGGGATTGAACCCGCATCTCTTGCATTGGCAGGCGATTCTTTACCACTGAGCCATCTGGGAAGCCTCAGGGGTTGTGTAGTTGATGCTTATTCAGTAATTATTGTTTAATCCATTTTCAAATACAAAAAAACAGAGTTTTTCTGAAGAGGTGAAGGTTATTTTTGGAAAAGAGCACTATAATTTGAGAAGCTAAGTCCTAAATATCGGTACAGATTAAGAGAAGGAAACTAAAGTTTTCCAGCAAACCCGTCTCCCAGAAATTGGGTGCTAAGTGCACACTGGTGGGAAAGTGTTTTGAATTACAGAAATTTTAAAATAAAAGTTTGCTCAGCTTAATTTACTCAGAATTAAAGAGAAAGAAAACGTTGTTAATGCCTGATTGCTCTAAAAGCTGTCACACTGGGGCCCTTACTAATTATAACCACTTTTCATGGCTCTTGGTTTGAAGTTTATATTAAATAGGAGAGATGGGCACACAGATCAAAGACCAGAATCATTTCAGAGCTCCAATGTGTGGGCCCATTTTCTCTGCTTAGTTAGATTTTTGTTTCATTAGTGGTATGAGTTAATAGGAGTGTTGGTCTGTATATAATTTAACTTTTCTTTTTTGCCATTACTGCTTGGATTTAACACAAAATGCCAAACCAGAAACCTACAGGGTACAGATCTTGCTTTATTTGAGTCTGTGTGCACACAATATACATTCATACTTACATGATAGAAGTTGATTATAGATCATATTTATAGAAAGAATCATTTCCACTATTCTATGGGAAATTCCTTTATGCTGAAACTTTATTGTTAAAAAAAAACACAAATACTGCGAATACACAAAATCATCTCAAAATCTTTTCTTAGCTTTCTTCTAAAAGAGGTCTTCAGAAATAGGGGAATATGGAAGACAACGCAAAGATAGGGTGAGAGAGGCATTTTATGGATCCTTTTATACCTTTATATTTGTAACTATGTGGATAGGTTTCCTTTTCAAATAAGGAATTAAGTTTTTGGTTTTTTTTTTTACATTAGAAGATCTTACTATCCTTTATACAAGATAAAATCCTAGTCGATTGAAAGTACATTATTGCTACCCTTAAATATTCCTTAATGTCCTCACCCGATAACGAGTTTAGGCTCAGATCTGGCAGATACATTCAAATATATTAGTCCAGCTTCATCTTATTTCTAAGGAGACGTGTATATTTTCCTCTCGTGTGAAAAAAGGTGTTTTTTTTTTTTTTTAAGCCATTTTCTCTTTGGCTTTAGGGCTTTTGATTGTTTGCAAGGGTAATTACGTAAAACTGCCTAGTGAGCATCTCAAACAGGTTTTCACAACTTGGTCAGTTAAAACTACGTTGGATCAAACTGTTCCACTTAAAATTTTGAAGCAAGTATAATTTAAAGGAGGCTCAGCTCGCACACCTTAGTCTAAGTTACACTTGTTTTTAAAGTCATGAAAATAAAGTTTCTGAAAACTGTTTGTTGTTTGAAAGCTTACCTCTGTCCATGGAATTCCCCAGGCAAGAATATTGGAGTGAGTAGCCATTCCCTTCTTTAGGGGATCTTCCCAACCCAGGGTCTCCTGCATTGCTTAGTGAAAGTCACTCAGTCATGTCTGACTGTTTATGACCCCATGGACTACACAGTCCATGGAGTTCTCCAGGTCAGAATACTGGAGTGGGTAGCCTGTCCCTTCTCCAGCACATCTTCCCGTCCCAGGAATTGAACTGGGGTCTCCTGCATTGCAGGCGGATTCTTTACCAACCGAGCTATCAGGCAGGCAAACTCTTTCACCATTGGAGCCGCCAGGGAAGCCCCTGGTGAAGCTTTACAATCCTGTTTTCCTAAAATACTGCATTGAGTTGGATTCAGTATCCCATTCAGCCTCCTTTTGGAAAACAGGCACTTTCCACCCCTGAATTTGCAAACCTCGTAGTGCTTTTTTTGTTTTTTAAACTCATAGATCTTTATTTATTCAACAAATTTGAATTTCAGCAATGCGACAGCTGTGATAAGCACCAAGGATATTACTAGTGTGAGAAAGAGGCAGTGGCTAGCTTCGCAGACATGGAAAGACACTGGACCGGGGCGTGGGATGTGTTGACGGGATGGAGGATGCCGAGAGGAAGGGGCGGAAGGGGCGCGCAGGGGCACGGACGGTGATGCTGACGCCCTGAGGTTGGTGAGGAGGCCGGAGTGCGGAGAGGAGCCCACCAGGCCTGAGGACCGTGTGTGTGGTGCGGTGGGCGGGGCTGGAGCCGCGGCGCCTCCCTCGCAGGTATCTGGAGTTTTCCCTGAAGAACTCTGGGAATCCTTGCAGGGTGTCAGGCCAAGGACTGGCATGATGAGATTTGCATTTTTAAAGACCACTCCTGGCCAGAGTGGAAGCAGCAGCTCTTCCGCCTTCTGTTTGCAAGACCGTCGAGGTTAGTGGTTCGCGGCTTTGAGCAGCGGCGGCGGTGCGGACTGGCTGGCAGTAGAGGTGGGAGCCTGGGTGGCTTCGGTGGAGCTGGAGGCCGGAGGAAGGGCCGGAGGCTGGGCGACATGATTTTCAGGCCTCTGGCTTCCCTGCCGGCCGGCTGGTGCTGCCCCTCTCCGGGATCAGGTTGCGGGATAAAGCCAGGTTTAGGAACGAGGTACAGTTCCCTGCCCTTTAAAGAAGTGATGTGTTTGAACTTTATCACCGTTTTCTCTACTTGGACTGTTTTCATGGGTTAAAACGTTAATGTACCTGGCGTGGGTGACTCTCGGAAAGGACTTCTATAAAAATGAGAGACAGAAGTGAGGTTCTTACCTATGGCTGCCTCCTCCCCTCCCCTCCCTCCTCTTCTTTCCTTTTTCTCCTTTTTAATTTCCTGAGGCCAAAAGGAAGTTGGAAGAGTTCTTGCCGGTTCCGAATGGTTTTCAGATGAGACATAGGACTAAAGTCTTGAGCACATTTAAGTTTCTGTTTGCTTTAGAGATGCTTTATCTCTTTGACTTGAGCCTGGGGCTCAGGGGCAGAGGCTGCAGGTAAGAACTGAGGCAGGACTCTCAAACTTGCCCCAGTTTTCCCCTGAAGAGGGTCAGAACTCTTCTGCTGACCTGACTGTCCCAACTTTCCTTAGTTTTACAGTCCCCGCTGATGCTCTGAGTGTGTTAGAACGACATCAGTATTTTGCTTGACCAGTAATGTGTGTGGAAACAAAGTCCCTTCAGTGAACCAAACTTGCCGCGTGTCTCCCAAGGGTGCCAAAGGAAGAGAGTACATCCTTGCCCAGGGCTGGTCGCCACTGAGCCGCGGTCCAGCCTGTGTCGGACCATCTCCGGTGATGGCAGATTTGCCGTCTGTTCCGAGGCAGTCCGTGGAGTTTTACTGCATTAGTTACCTTTTTTTTTTTTTTTAAATTCTTCTCAAGGCAAACAGAATCTTTTTGGAATGGAGCTAGAAAGTGGTGTCTTTTCTGCTGAGTTGGTGAAAGCTAGGAGCTGGAGGACAGGCCGCTGCCTTGTGCAATCTGACCCCCAGAGAGTCCCTGGGGACTGACTGCCACCCTCCTGACTTCCTCCTGCACTCGGATTCCTGCTTCGTGGGGGGGTGGGAGGGGGTCCTGCCTCACTTGGCCTGCACGGCCATCCTCTTGGGTGTGAGCTAGAACTCCTTTCTTCCAACAGCCCCCAAGAAAGCATGAACAGTGCTGCTGGATTTGAGCAAAGCTTCTCTCCAAAGTCATAGAAATGACTCATCCAAACCACCCGTGAGCCCCAGTCTGCCACCCCCCGCTCCCCACTTCTATTTTCTATGGGATCCATCCTGACCCAGGTCACCCCACCGCTGGTCCCCAGAGAGCGCTGCCCCACTCAGGGAGAGCATGATTTTTCATCTTTTGCTTAAAGAGCACGGATGTTCCCGCATCAGCAACCTCACTCTTATTTGTACGGATGGCACACTTTATCCCAGCCGTACATTTGATAAGATGAGCTGATGAAGGGAAGAGCTCCACAGAGACCTTGCCTCTCCCACTCTTTCCAGCTGAAACACCTTGGTGAGGGTGTGCTGGGAAGGGGACTTGAGAAACGGAGTTTATGGCATCTTTTAGAAAATTTAAATCTTAAGGTTCAATTGCACGCAGCTCAGCCCCTCACCTCATCATGACCCAAGCCGAAGTGTGGATTTGGAGATCTAATACATCTGTCACAAAAATAGCTTACAGGGATGGCCTTGTAATGTGTCCAGAATTGGGGTGGGTGGTACGTGCAGTAGCCAGTTCACGATGACGAAGGTATAAGCTCGCTTGCAGATAACCCGCCCATAACTGCTGGATAATGGTGACAGTTCTTGCTCTCTGTTGGGTGGTTTCTTTCTTTACATGGCTGTGTGTTTAATCCCTGGTGTTGGTTCTTGAAGGGCTTGGGTGGTCAGATTATTGCACTTAGAGATCATAACCAAAATGGCTTGGCGGGCTTTGCTGCCTTTACAGCGGATGGAATCTGGGGAGGTTCCTTTGGCTGGCTGGGAAGTCTAGTGTTGGCTCCTGCTGTGTCCTGTATCTACAGACAGCAGAGGACAGAGAAATCCAGTAGAAACTGTGACCTGGTTATTCATATGATAAACAAATCACCGAGAGTGCATTTAAATACAGTCAGCAGTCCGCCCTTGGTGAAAAGCTTCAGTAGTCAAAGCCCACCTGTATTTGCTTTAAGTCAGATAAACCAGATGTTGTATTTTAGGCCGTCTCCTGCCCGCGCTAGACTTAATCCATATATGACTCCAATCTTAAGTAAAAAATCTCAGGTTCCCACACTTTTTCACCATTCTGTGGTTGTTAGGTTTTTCATCTGGAAAAACACTCGCGTGCTGGGGGAAGCAGTCCTGTGAACTAAGGTTTCAGGCACACACCAGTTATGTCGTTGTCCTGAACTCTTGACGTGGGTCATCCCATTCCGTCTTCACACCCCCTCGTGGCCCCCAGGATGTAGGTAGAATCATTATTCTCTTTAGAGGAGGAAACAGACCCAGTGAGACAGCCAGCTCATCGTCGTCGAACAGCCTGAGCCCAGAGCCCATGCTGGCGGCCAGTGCTCCGCTTCTCCCACGATGCCTTGACATTGTCCCCAAGTGAATATGCCCCGAAAGCCTGTTGTGTAGAGCCGTGCGGTACACGGCAAGAGGAGAGTCAGGGACATGCATGGGACAAAGCTGCTGGCTCTTGGAAATAGCAGATTAAAACCCAACCTGTGAAACGAGTCTATGTGGTTTTTAGACCATCACTTCTGTGGAAGATCAATGGGGAGGGGAGGGTTGCTAGAGAGAGAGGCCTACAAAGGTGCTTCATTGTTGAATTGCTAAGTCCAGCTCTTTTGTGACCCATGGATTGTGGCCCACCAGGCTCCTCTGTCCACGGAATTCTCTAGGCAAGAACCCTGGAGTGGGTTGCCATTTCCTTCTCCAGGGGATCTTCCCAGTCCAGGGATCGAACCTGGATCTTCCTGCATTGCAATAGGTGGTTTCTTTGCCCCTGAGCACCAGGGCATGGGTTGCAGAGATGCTGCTGGTTGACAAATCAGCCGGCAGGGAGTGGCTGTCCCAGAGCACCTGGGGCCCAGGAGACCCTGCTGAGAATGGGGAGAGGCCTTGATTACCCTGCTGGGGGCTTCGCTGTCCCCAGGTTCCCATCAGATGCCCCAGGGGGTGGGGAGGGTGGGCCTGTACTCGGGGCTTCTGCTGGTCCTGTGTGACGTGGGGAGTGGGGTACACGCCTGCCCCTCAGCTTCTTTCTTGTGGACACCCACGTTTAACCTCACTGAAAGTGCTTGATCACCGATTCCAAGTAAGCATGGTGTGTCGGCCACTTTGGAAGGGCCGGGATAGTGTCGGCTCTGTGAGTATCTGGGAACGAGGGTTCCTGGAGAGCCTGGTTCCTCCAAACAGGTCCCTGTTCTTCGTTGTCATAACAGGGCATTCCCATTTCATTTAATTTATAAAGTCAACATTTTGCCTCAGAGTCACTGGTCTCTGGTTCCAGGGAGGTTGGCGCAGTTATCTGATTACTGACCTGGGGCTTCCCTGGTAGCTCAGCGGTACAGAAGCCGCCTGCAGTGCAGGAGACAAGGGTTCCATCCCTGGGTCGGGAAGATCCTCTGGAGAAGGAAATGGCAACCCACGACAGTATTCTTGCGTGGAGAATCCTATGGACTGAGGAGCCCCGCGTGCTGCAGTCCATGGGGATGTAAAGAGCCAGACAAGACTGAGCGACTGAACAATTGCTAACCTGATGTTTGAGTTTGTCCTTATTTAAGGGAGATAGCCTCAAGGAGAGGGTTTTTTTTTTCCCCCCTGCTTCTTAAGCAGTAGGAGCTACAGGAACTGCAGGACAGCAGTGGAGGCCACCTGTCTCCCTTGGGATGTTACTGGGGCGGGGGGTGTCCTACCCTTTTATGGGGGCCCACTCAAGCAAGTTGTGGAACCAGCAAGTCTTAAATTGTGATGAGGGCTTCATGGCCTGTTTTCTGTTTCCGGTGGGTCTGTTGGAGAAGGGTTGTTTTGAAATTTAGTAACAAATAGAGAATTCCAGCGTCCTGTGCTACCAGCTTGACTGTAGCCGACCTAGCTTCCCCTTACTACCGCCGTGATTCTTACCGTTGCTATTTTGCTGGTGGCGGTTTGACAGTCCAGTGAAAGCGCAGGGCAAGAAGTCTCGGTTGAAGACCAGCATCCCATGCTGTCTCTTTCGCGGGGTTGGAATCAGCTTCCTGCATCGGAATGCTGCTCGACACCTCCCCCAGGCACTAGGCTCCGGGGAGGCGAGGATGCGTAAGACGTGGTCCAGCCCTGAGACGCCACCAGTGCGTCACAACCGGCAGAGACACCAGGACAGGCAGTGGGAAGCAGTCGGGAAAAGAGGAAGTGATGGGGTCCTCGGATGTGAACGGCCAGCCACGTGGAGAAGCACGTAGGGAAGGGGAAACAGACGTCTAGGCTAAGAGGAGTGTGAGTAGAGGCCCTGGGGGACGACAGCACGGGGCTTCCTGGGGGATGGGATGGACGGGCGGTGGGATGAGGCCAGAGAGCAGGGTCGGGGTGCTGTGTCGAGTCGGGGTGGAAGGGGTGTTGAGAGGTGTCTCTGGCAGAATAGACGGCCGGTTGTGGAAGCAGTCGTGCGCCGGGGAGTGCTTTGAAGCTGGGTTGCGATGTGAGAAGTTCTGTCCTGGAGGGAACTCTGCTAACCCTTTAGAAAAATCAGGTTGCAGAGGAGACATATCTGGCAGAACGGACTTGACGTTGGTGCTGTGCTGAACAGAATTATTTCTTCTCCTTTTTTTTCAAGGAGAGTTTTTTCAGTCCAGGACATGGGGGCTGCTGTCTGGGGTGGTGTTAAATGATCATTCAAAGGTGGCAGCTTGATTTTCAGCAAATAGAATTCAGTTCACCAAGGTTTAAACTTCCCAGGTTGTGTTTTACTGCTTGGTGCTTAAGCTCTTCAGGGAGAGCAATAGACTCATCCAGGGAATTAGACTCATTCCTATTCCCTTGAGAACACTGAGGCTGGATGCTGGGAGTCCAGGGGAGCTACTTACTCGTTAGGATCACTGGTTTGTCATCTGGGAGTGAAGGCGGGCTTGGAGGGCAAGCTGATGAGTGAGCCTGTGGATGAAGATTTCTGAAAGTTGCCGTGGATGCAGGATCTGCTCACAAAGACGAAGCTGCCTTGAGCAGGGGTGTCTCACCTGGGTAGCCTCTGCCCTGGCCCTGTGCGCCTCCCTACCCCGTTGTTCCCGGTCCTCTGCAGAGATTTCACTTCCTCCCACCGGTGAGGTCGGCCAGGAAAGACCCGCAGGGATGTGGGGCGTGAGGGCAGGTAGTGGGCCCCAGAGACGCTCGTGGTTGATTAATTACGGTGGAGGCACTCTCTGCCTTTCCCCCTGGGGAGAACAGGTCCCTTTTTTAATATGCATGACTTCATATGTTTCAAGGCCTGAACTCAGGGACCAAGGGACCTGGCCGAAAGGGCTGTGGAAAATGTGGGGAGGCCCCTGCAGGTTGGACGGAATGCATATCTTAAGGTTAATAATTTCATCACCTAAAACTGATTTTTATATGGTAAGGTTTTATGAACTGCTGGCAGCCTCTCTCGTCCGTTTTGTTTCTTAACCATGCTCTCTCGCTGGCGCTGGGATTGTGTGGGAGGAGGTGGGATGCTGTGAGCTGGGGAGGGCTTTGGGGGGCCAGGCGGGGAGCTGCGGCAGAGATGGGGGGCTCTCAGAGTGCTGAGTGGATTCTCCTTGCCCGTGACCAGCCAGGGCAAATCAGTAAGGGAGGAGAGCCCCACTTGGGGCCAGGACCCAGGGGTGCTTGCCGGTGTGACCCCATGGGTAGGGCGGAGGTATCGTCTTCCTCTTCTTAAAGATGGGAAACTGAGGCTTAGGGGAGTTACCTTTTTCTGAGATCACACAGGCGGTGTCAGGCTGCCGGGAAGCATTAGGCCACAGCCGCAGACTGAAAAATGTTCTCCGGTCCCATGGGACCTCGGGACAGCTGGGTACCTGGAGAGAGTTCCCAGCCCAGCAACTTCGACCCTTGATCTGGACTCTTTAATAGTTCGCTGGGATTGGAGCTCAACACGTTTGAGTGCCTCTACGTGTAGGACACCGGGTTAAGGCGTGATGAAGCCCCGTGGTTCTTGCCTTGGGGGAGTCCCCATCTTGAAAAGGTGCAGGGCAGGGTCACCCCCGAGCCTTGCTCCCATGGGCAGGGGCAGGCTGGGGGTCACTTGGGGTGGAGGACCACGACCTGCAAGGTGGTGGAGTTGGAGGGCTCCTTGGGGTGGGGGATGGGGCAGAATTGGAGCTTTCCTTCTGTCCATGGGACACAATCCTAAGGTTTGGAGCAGAGGAGCGACTGGCCACCTGATAAGGCTTGGGAGACATCCTCAAGAGGGAGTGTGGCCACGGCTGTCCCCGGGGCGGCTGCTGGGGGCCCGTCACTGCTGATTGCTGGCCCGAGGCAGAGAGCCCAGCCCGGTCAGCTGGTCCGGAACAAGCCCAGCAGCAGGCAGATCCCTGCATTGCTCCACCAGACTGACGTCCACAAACGGGGGGCTTGCTTTCTTTACAGCCGCAGACTTGTTTCAAAGCTGACTCACACACTCTGGCTTAATATTTCACTTCTTAGTTAACCAGCTCCAGAGGAGCCACGCAGAGAGGGTGAAGGACCCCGGGGAGCAGGAGGCCTGCTTCCAGTTTAGGCCCCGATGGAGACGGTTCAGGCTCAGAGCTCTGCGTTCTGGCTTGCCTCTTTGCGGGGCTTGTCCGCTGAAATGCTGGATCTCGTTTATAATGTTGGCATATTGGTGTAGAGGTTAACCCTGGTTTACTGAAACCAGGAGAGCCTTTCCTGATGGATCCTGAGACTTCTACGAGGACCTGCCTCGGCCCCAGCTGTGGGGTGGGGCCTGAGCCCCGGCTCCTGATCCTTCCTCCACATCCAGCTTCCGAGTCTTTGGCTTCCCTGGTGGCTCAGATGGTAAAGAATCTGCCTGCAGTGCAGGAGAGCCGGGTTTGATCCCGGGGTTTGGAGAAGGACATGACAACCCACTCCAGTACTCTTGCCTGGAGAATCCCATGAACAGAGCAGCCTGGCGGGCTACAGTCCATGGGGTCACAAAGAGTCAGGCACGACTGAGTGACTCACACTTCCTGTGTTATCTGTTGTTCAGTCGCTAAGTTGTGTCCTAGCGGTGCCCGGCTGCTTGCGGCCCCATGGACTGCAGCACACCAGGCTCCTCTGTCCCCCAGTGTCTCCCGTTTGCTCAGACTCCTGTCCATTGAGTCTGTGATGCCATCCGACCGTCTCGTCCTCTGTCGCCTCTGTCTCCTCTGGTGTCTGCCACCGCCCCAAAGGTGCCCTCCCAACCTGTGCCTGAAGCAAAGTGCTCTTATGAGGCCCTTAAAGCCCCTGGTGTGGGCTCCCCAGCTTTTTGTTTCGAGCTCTGGCCTGGGGGTGCCAGCCTAGTCAACCTCCCCGTTCATCGGTGTCACTGGCGTTTTAAAGACACGTACATCGCATGCAGTCCTGTAGATGCTTTTCATGCTTCATTTCCATGCTGCTCACAACAGGCCCACCAGGCTGGTGTCGTTAGCCACATTCTGCTGGTGCAGAGGCACCGAATCGTGCCCTGAAGGTCCGGGGGCACTGGACCCCGCCCCCACCCTTTTGTCTCATTTAACCTCTGCTTCGACTTCTGAGGTCACTGTTATCTCCATCTTACAGGTGAGGAAGCTGAGGCTTAGGGAGTTTAAAGAACTTGCCTGAGGCCGCTCCAGGGTAAATGACATTGAGCCTGAGCTGGTGTACTCCTTAATCTTTGCTCTTCTGTATTTGTTTATGAAGTAAAACTTGCTAGCTTGGGGCTGGCTTAGAGCTGATGGCTGCTCTTGGATTTGTTTTCCAGGGCTTTTCCCATTCCTAAAGGAGGAGGGAGGAGCTGTTTGTCAAGCGCCCACTCCCACTCCCACTCCCGTGCTCAGTTCAGTTCAGTTCAGTCGCTCAGTCGTGTCTGACTCTTGGCGACCCCATGGACTGCAGCACACCAGCCCTCCGTGGCCATCACCCACTCCCGGAGCTCACCCCACTCCCGTTCTAGGCTTGGTTATCTGTTTTCCTTGTACCAGAGTGTAAGCTCCCCGAGAGCTTCTTGCTGCATTTTCCCTGTTTGTTCACCCATGCCCGGAGGCACCCACCCTAGTGCCTGGCACAGCCTGGGTACTCAGGCAGCACTGAATGAATGAATGAGCGGGTCGTCTTATACCCCTGTCTGAGGTGGAGGCACTCAGACAGAGCAGTTTGGTGCCTTGCCCACAGGCACAAATAACTCTTGCTGGTCACACCTCAGATCTCTTGTTTTCTCAGCAGACCTTTTTTACATGTGTAAAATTTCGGGAGTAATCGGATCTATGTCATGGGATTGGAGGGCATGATATAAAACACTATAAATACTTAGCAGTGCCTGGCACCTCGCCAGCCATCGACCAGTGGCCTTGGAAGGGTTGTCTCCACTCCCTTCTCTGTGTTTGTCTTCCTTTGGGGCAGGGTTGCCGTACCGATTAGCCAGGCTCAAATGTGCCGGCCACCGAACTTCTAAAAGGTGCTTTTCATTCATCTGGAAAAGTGCTTTTTATTCATCTAAGGTTGCTGTGTTGGCTGTACTATCTAGCAAGTGATGGAAGTGGTAACATTGATGGAATCCGTTTAAAGCTACCCCGGGCCAGTGGGCACCACTCGCAAGGTGTTGATTAAGCTGGTTTTCATCTTTTCTGTTTCCAGTCAGAATATTGTTCTGGGAGGGGCCTCCGGGACCCTCGTCCAGATTGTCTCCTTCCAGCCCCCCTAGTTTCCAGGAGAGGAACATCAAGCCAGGAGAGGGGCAGGGGCAGGGGCAGGGCTGGGGCACCGTGTAAGATTCTCTTCAGTGGCAGCAATACTGCCAGGTCTGGATGCCCAGAGTCTTGTATTCGTGGCAGGGGGTTGTCTGAACATTTCTGTGGTGGAACTACCATTATTCTCATCAGGGATGTTAGTGAGCAGATTATATCCATAACCCTAAGTATTAAGAAGGGTTTTTCCCATTAGTTTTTTTTTTGTTTTTTTTTTTTGCACATTTAACTCCTATTCACCGTAGAAAAGTTCTAAATAAACAAAAAGAAAAATCGAATAAAGCATGTAAGAAAGTAAAATTACTTTCATGAGTCACAAGTCTCCTTTCTCTTAATACATACACTTACCACGGAAATGGGATTTATTACATTTGTGAACAATAAAAAGCCCATTTTTGTATATGCCTTTAAATTATACCTTATCTATTGAAAATTTAATGTGATAAGTATTTTCTGATGTATCCAAATGTTCTTTGCCAAGAAAATGACTTTATTTTGATGTGGCATAATTCGAGGAGAGGAGAGTCGTAGGTTAATATTTTGATTGTTTTTCCCTGGCGCTCACTGGTCCTAGGTTAGTTTTGGGGTTTTCTTTATTCGGTTGGGTTTTTTTTTTGTTTTTGTTTGTCTTGCATTGTGTGGCATGTGGGATCTTAGTTCCCTGAACCGGGACTGAATTTGTGTCCCTTGCAGTGAAAGTGCAGAGTCTTAACCACTGGTCCTAGGCTAAATAAAGCCAATTTAGGGTTAAAATTTTTACGTAAATTATGAATAGGTAAGCGGAAATTGATTTATTCTAAAGAGGAAAATGCTGAACTGACGAAATGTATTTATTTATTTTTTGATTAGCCTGTGATGTGTCATCCTATTGCTCCAAACAAACACCAGTGAAAAGCAAATCGAGCAGTTCAAAAAGTCCCTCCAAAGTGTCCAGTTCTCTTGATAAGGAGGTGTTTTCCGTTTTCTTAGGTCACAGGGGTGAGTGTTAGGGCTGATGGTAGGTTAGGTTCCTTTGGTTGTGGTTTTAATCAGATGTTTGCTTTAATTGACGTCATCTGACACTTGAGTGCAGCTATCCCCATGGGGTCTTTTCTAACATAAGGACCTCTCAATGTATTAATAAAAAATGTTTCCGGGGTAAGTATAATTTTAGTTGTATTTTTAGACTGTGTTGAGAAGCTCTGACAAAATGTTTTTGAAAAATAATACTTTCATTGGAACTTCTCTTTATTAAATTACAACATCTTCATACGTGTGTACAGTTTACGAGGTTTGTAGATGCTTGATGGGCCTATGAGGACGTTTACCCTCTGAAATAGCTCCTAGGAGGCCCTTGCCCTCGAGGAAGATAGAGCCTGAATGTGAATCACTCTGAGGCCTAATGTTAGGTAGGGAATCATCAGATCCATTCTGAAGGGCGATTGGAATCCTCTAACTCCAAGAACAACCTGGGGGCCATTAAATGATAAGCCAGGGAGAGGCATTTTGTTCCCACCTGCTCACTCCTGAAGTTTCCAGAGGGTCCCACCCCACCTTGCTCTCCTCTTCATTTCAGAGGAAGGAATGATGTTGGAGAAGGGAATGGCATCAGGAACACTTGAACAAACCTGATGAACCATCTCCCTTGGCCCTTTGCACACTCTTTGCATGACCTAGAGAGAGGACTGCACTTGTCAGCTCAGAGACTAAGGTCCTAAACCCAAGCCCAACCCTAATTACAGTTAATGCAAAGATGTTACACCTTCAGTCCAGTTCAGTCGCTGACTTGTGTCTGACTCTTTTCGACCCCATGGACTGCAGCACACCAGGCCTCCCTGTCCATCACCAACTCCCGGAGTTTTCTCAAACTCATGTCCATTGAGTCAATGATGCCATCCAGCCATCTGATCCTCTGTCCCCTTCTGCCGTCAATCTTTCCCAGCATCAGGGTCTTTTCCAATGAGTCAGTTACACCTTGGGCCTCAGTTTTTCCATCTGTAAAATTCGCAGAGTCTTTCATTGTTCTTAGGAGGTGACACACTGATGCCCCCAAGCAGCAATTTTCTCTCTTTTTAATCAGTGAAAACAAACAAGAAAAACCTTTGTGAGGCTAGATGCTATTGTCCCAGGAAAAGTACCATAACATTAGAGAAATTCTAAGCATCTCAAAAGCTTATTTAGGGCAGGGCCACAGAGCAAGGCCTGCCAGCAGAGTGAGACCCTCCTCAAAAATCTTATCTCCATTCTCCTAGAGTTCTGTTTTTTTCTTAGTGATTGTTACAGTGATGCCTCGTATAGCACTAGTCTTGAGCTCTGAGAACAAAGTTCTCCCTATTTAGCCCCAACAGGATTCGGGTGGAAGTTCAGTTCAGTTCAGTCGCTCAGTCATGTCCGACTCTTTGCAACCCCATGGACTGCAGCGTGCCAGGCCTCCATGTCCATCACCAACTCCCAGAGTTTTCTCAAACTCATGTCCATTGAGTCAATGATACCATCCAGCCATCTCATCCTCTGTCGTCCCCTTCTCCTCCTGCCCCCAATCCCTCCCAGCATCAGAGTCTTTTCCAATGAGTCAACTCTTCACATCAGGTGGCCAAAGTATTGGAGTTTCAGCTTTAGCATCAGTCCTTCCAGTGAACACCCAGGATTGATCTCCTTTAGGATGGACTGGTTGGATCTCCTTGCAGTACAAGGGACAAGAGTCTTTTCCAACACCACAGTTCAAAAGCATCAATTCTTCGGCGCTCAGCTTTCTTCACAGTCCAACTCTCACATCCATACGTGACCACGGGAAAAACCGTAGCCTTGACTAGATGGACCTTTGTTGGCAAAGTAATGTCTCTGCTTTTGAATATACTATCTAGGTTGGTCATAACTTTCCAAGGAGTAAGCGTCTTTTAATTTCATGGCTACAGTCACCATCTGCAGTGATTTTGGAGCCCCCCAAAATAAAAGTCAGCCACTGTTTCCCCATCTATTTCCCATGGAGTGATGGGACCGGATGCCATGAAGCTGCCGCATCTGTGGTGTCTCTCTATCATCAGATGAAGGAGAATCATCCCAGTATTCCCTTTTTTAGGAGTCAGGGCTGGGAGCATGTATTATGCTTAAGGTTTACGTGATATCTGTGTATTTTCAAAAAATGTTGACCATCATCTTTGTTTGAAGCTTCTATAGCCTTTCCAAGTTGCTCTGGAAAATCTTCCAAGAGTTTCTTAGCAAAACAAGGTACACAATAAGACCATATCAGCTAGGCCCAATGTAGAAGAATTACTTTCATGAAGTGGGCCTGGGGAGCTGACCTCAGTTACAGAGCTGAGGCCGTCTGTACAATGGGATCACAATTCAAGTCAGCTGACCTCAGTTACAGAGCTGTGGCCATCTGTACAGTGGGACCAGCACTCACCACGATGGGGCAGTGGTCACTTTTGGATGGATGATGACCTCACAAAGGTTTCCAAGGGCAAAACCCCCTCCAAACATCACTTCCAGAATTCCAAAGCAGTTTCACAATTCTGATTCTAAGAAAGGTTTGATTTCTGACAGGACTCCATCAGTGCCCTCTCATGCCTTTGTGTTATAGATGTTAGTAATTGTCGTGTCCGACGGTTTGCCACCCCACGGACTGTAGCCCGCCAGGCTCCTCTGTCCACAGGATTCTCCAGGCAGGAATACTGGAGTGGGTTGCCATTTCCTTCTCCAATCTGAGGAATTTAGCCTAGTTTATTTTGAAGAATTTTTTTTTTTTAATCAGCTGGAGTTTTTCCCCTGCTCTAGTAGCTGGTTTCGGGTCCCACTGCCTAGGCAATATGGAGTGATAGTAAATAACCAAGCTTTTTGTAAGTGATGTTATTTGAAGGGGGGGGGTTAAAACATAATAAATGTAGGGATACATAAGTAAGGTTTTCTCTGAACCTACCTTCCTTTCTGAACAGGAGAAAAGATGAATTTTAGGTATAAGGGTGCACGATGTAATGGGTAGCACTCTCTAAAGACATTTAAATCTGTTAAAGCATATATATCTTTATTCAAAAATAGATTGAGCTCTGAATGCTGATGCTTTCAAGACTGCTTTATGATAGGGTGGCTTGTAAGAGCACGTTGTTAATCAGATCTGTTGTATTTCCCACAGAATTTCACTAAGAGGTTAGGAGAGGGGACAGTGAAACAGAAACTTACACCTATAACAGAAATACTGAGGGGACAGGAGAGGATAAAGCTGCCCTGGTACCTGGGCCACCTCCTTTCTCTTTCTTTCCCAGCTCTGCCTCTTTGAGATGTTCTTTGAGATGAGCAAGCTGGGGTCATGACCCTGGGTGTCCCCGTGTCTCTGGCTCGGCACTGGGAGTCCTTCCCCAAAGCCCAGCGCTGGTTCTTCTTGTCCCCAGCTTTCCAGAGAAGGCCTGGGAGGCAGCAGGGTGGGGGGGAGCTGAGGTGTGGTATCTCCCCGTCCCCTAGGCCCCTGGGGAAAGGAATGGGGTACAGGGAGGGGGAGGCCTGAGCAGAGGGTGGATAGGCAGAGGGCAGTCACTGCCATGGGCTGGGTACAGACCAGGCTGTGTTTGGGGAGTTGGTTGTCTTGGAAGCTGGCATTCAGGCGACTCCCTAACGTGAGTGTGGCACGCGTGTGCATTGCTGGAGTTTGAACAGGCAGATGAAACGAACCATCTAAATACTCAGATGCTTGTTTTCCCGAGAAATTGAAGCTGGCCTAAACTGTAGGACTCATTTGCCCCAGCTGCTCTCGGTCGTCATTTTTGTTCGGTCTACTGAAAAAAAAAAAAAAAATTAAAAAACCATTCCTGGGAAAAGTGCAGGGTCAGAGAAGGGAGAGCAGTTCTGCCTTCTGTGATGCTGGAAGGAAGGATGGGGGAGATGCCTCCTCTTCCTCTCGTGGCCCTGGAGCACAGCTTCAGTTTCTAGAGGATCAGCCTGCTGCTACGCCCAGCGGTGGTATTTTAAAGTATTTCTCAGTCGTTTTTTTAGGATTATCGGTCATCGCTTGCAGGGTTCCTTTTCATTTTCAAGGGCATCCAGTCTAACCGTTTAGCTCCCTTTCAAAAGCCTCCCTCCCTCCCTTCCTCGGGCCCAGGCAGCAAGATTAATAATGTTAACTGATTTACTGTTGCTGCAAAAAAAGCATTAGTTAATTAGACTTTTACACCTCAGTCAGATGGCATTAGACCCTCTTTGTGCACTTTAACTCAAGGATGTTAAAGACCTAAATCGTTGAGAAAAAAAGAAAAGAAAGAAAAAGGACAGGCACTTTTCCAGTTTAAGCTGCATGTTGGTCCATGTTAATTAGGCGTTTGTCCCTCAAGTCTGGAGGTGATAGAAAACGCCAGTTACTGTGGTATTTAGCTGACATCAAACTCCTGTCCAAATAATTCAGTTGGGCCCAGCCTTCTCTTTTAATTGGTGGGAAGGAAAGCTAGGCACACACCCAGAATAAGGAGGAAACTGTTGCATTTAACATTTTAAAATTTCATTCTGAAGGATCTGAAGTACACTCGTGTGTGTGTTTTTTAATTAACTATCCAGTTGAGCTTTTTTAAAAGAGTAACAACAGAATCTCCTCTCACACTTGAGCTACCCCAAATGATTAGCCCTTGTAAGTCTCTAAGAAATGAAAGTTTAATACTTGTTGTTATCCAAGGTCAAAAAGTGGTATGTTATTATCTAGAGTCCTTACAGATTCATATATGTTTGGCACTGTCTAATAGGGTGTTGGTGCCAAGCAATAGACAAGTTTTAGAAACCAATATTTAGTGGCATATATTTTTTAAATGTCATGATAGTTTTATGGAAGTAATTAGATAAAACATGCTTTAAAGAAAAAAAGATTTAAGCAATTTCTTACCAGTTGCCAGAGAAGGTAATTCTCAGTGACAAGAGTGTTGTTTACCTCATTCACGAGGTGTGTAAAAACAATTCCAAAAATAATGAAAGGATTTTCTTCTAACTAAGGGTAGCCTTGTCGGCCTTCCAGCCTTCCTGGCTTTGTCTGTGGTTTCTAGCCAAAGCTTCACACGATTTCGAGCGCTTCATTTTCAGCACTGAACTACTTTTTGGTGCATTGAATGAATGCAATATGTTAAAACTCCTGTACGGCCCAGAATTGCTTGGCTGTCCCTTGGCCTGCCTGCTTGGTACTGGCTGAAAAGGTACCATTGTTTGTTCTGCAAACACTGGGTGATGTTTGTTTCCAAGGTGACTGGTTCTATTGCTGCCATTTAAGCAAGGGGGGGATGGGGAGAGAGAAAGTTGGCTTTAAACACCTGAGAGCATCCTGTTGAGGATACAGTCTCTGTGTGTGTATGTGTGTAAGTTGAATTATTATTTTAACTGAGGTAATGGGAGGAAGAGGAATAGTGTGGAAATGGGAGGAAGAAACAGATATCAGTAGGTTTAAAATATCACTAAGTTCTGATACACAGTATACTTAGAAGGTAATGGTGTGAGAAATATTAGAATTAAAGATCTGATTATCCTGCAGTTAACTGTTTTCACATTTGATAAACTAAAAGACAAGAGAAGAAAAATATTTTAGATGATATCCACTGAAATGTTACATTTATTTTTGCATGAAATATAGTTGTTTATCTATGACTTGTAAGCAGCTATTCAAATGAAAATCTTTGAGAGTAGTATCATTAAACTTGGTTATCCATCAGGTCACCGGACCTTCCCAAAAAAGTCAGAACAAGAGATACAAAGAGATTGGTTTCAGTCATAAAATCTATAAAGAAAAATTTGGAAAAATATGAAACGGTTGAAGTGTACTTGTGTTGAAAATATTCCAGAGAGATAATGAAAAAGATGAAAAGCATCTTTTGGTGATGAATGACATATTCATCAGTGACAGATTTTTAAGTTCAAATTAGAAAGAGAAAAATGTTTCCCTTCCTGGAATTGCACCCCCTCTTTTTTTAAATTTTTATTGTACATGGATGCTGTTAACAGAACTTTGCCTTTTCACTCCTATCGGGTTTAGTACAGTTCATGCCCAGGTTTCAGTAAACATTAACTAGTTTTATCAGGGCTTGCAGTGTGCTGAATGGCTAGCAAAGAGAGTGTACTGCAAGAGACAGATGAAAATAAGAGAGTCCAAGGTCACATGGATGTTGAATTTTAAAAAATTATGGAGAATTTAGGGGGAAAGACATCAAGTTTCACACTTTCAATATCCTCTCTTCAGTTATGTGGGCCTGTAACAGGGCTGCTTGATCTGCCCTTTCTATGTCCTGGGGTTAAAACCATTTCTTCAGATGCGTCTTCTGAATGGCAAGAAAAGTAATTTTAAAAACATTATTTTTTCTTTGCTTTCATTAAGAAAAAAATCTGAAGACCCACCTTCTAGGATGAAAAGTTCTTAAGGTCCCAGCAAAGTACTATAACATATATTGTGACACTTCTGACGACATCTGGTTTTACAGGGATTTCCTTTTTTTTCCTTTCTCAAAGATTAATTGGGATGGCCCTCTGAGCGCTATAATTTCATTTCCGGAGTTGGTACACTCAAGCCTGTTAGATGAAATATGGCCAGATACAGAGTCAATGTGCTGGCCTCGGAAACCGTGTAATATTTAAAACTTTCGCCCGTGCCTCTTTTCCGAAAATAGGAATGTGATTTGTGCTTCTTTTTTAGTGAAGAGTTATCTGCACATTTTAAAAATTGCAGAGACAGTAGGAACTGCCCTCTTCCCGTCCTTCACTGCAGGCTGCCCCTGCGCACCGGTGGCCGACACGGAGGGTGGGGCTGCGAGCTGCGCCCCGAGGGTCGTGTCCCCTCCCCGGTGGCCCCGCATCTAGGCCGTCGGGATGGATTTCGGTCCTGGGGCTCCGGCGACCGGGACTGGCAGGACGCGGCGGAAGGCAGCCGGCCCTCCTGGGGCCGCGGAGCCTTCGAGCACACGGGGGACTGTCTGAGAGAAGCGCGTTTGCACAGGAGCGAGCGCGCGGCGGCCGGCGGGAAGCGGGGTGGACGACGGCCCGGACGGCGGGGTCGCGGGGCGCCGCTGGTCCAGCCCGGGCCTCGGCGCCGCCCGCCCACTTCGGCGCCCCGCGCGGGGCGTCCCGGTGAGCGGGCGGCGGGGCCGTCAGTCAGGGCGGCGGGCGCCGATTGGCCGAGCGGGCGGTCGGGGGCGGGGCTCGGCCGCCTTCCCGTGGGCCGCGGCGGCGTCGCCTCCACGAAGACCTTGAGCCGCTTTCTCCTCCGCCCGCGGTGGCCGGGGCGGCAATCCCGTGGACAGCCGGAGGCCTTCGAAGAGCCCGTCTAGTAGTTGAGTTGGTTGTTTAGAAAGGGGTTCCTCACAGGGAGAGTTTAGAAAATTGTGCGCCCTGAGAGAAGTCTTCCCACTTTTTCTCCCACCACCCCCTGGTGATAGTTTGAGGCCATTTTTAGCCTGTGACCAGGTAAATTTCCAGAAGTTTTGCATAGGCGTGAGCGCGCCCACTTGCACTTTGAGTTACGGCCCAGAATGAGTACGCCTTAAAGGGCTTGGGTTTACCTGATGGCTGTTCTAGTGAGAACAGCGCGGGGCTGGAAACAAGATGTTGCCGAGCCCTTCGGAGGCTGAGGACCAAGAGCCTGAGGACAGGGAAGGAAGGGGACGAGGACGGACAGGGGCAGCGTCGCTGCTGGCCGACGGGAAGCTGGCGGCGTTGGGCTGCTGTTTGTCTCGTTTCCGATGTGACCCTTCTTCAGCACAGAACCGAACAAGCCCCCGTGGCCTCAGGTTTTAAGTCCCCTCTCACAGCCGAGCGGAACCCCCCAGGCACCTGTTCCCCAGGGCCCCTCCGGCGTCCACGTGGAGCGACCAGCCCATTGAGCCGGGCGCCAGCCCCTTGTTCTGTGCTTCAGGCCCCACCATCCGAGGGGAAAGCAAGGCCTGTGGGAGGGCTGGGGCTCGCTCCCCAGGGACTCCAGGCTGCCTGCCCCCAGGCGTCCTGCCAATGTGCCCTGTGACCCCGCAGGCCCTGCCCCCAGCGGGCACGGTGGGCGTGCACATCTGTGAGCATGAGGCGGGTTCACCCACCGAGGGCACTGCTGCCTCCTGCACCGAGGAGCCCCACTTCCATGAGCAGCTTGGTACCCAGAGCACTTCCGGTGAGCCCCCCTCAGATCTGACTTCTGCCTTCTTGGGTGGTCACTCTTCACTGAGCTGCAGCATCCAGTGATTCTTAGGAGCAGGGGATTCAGATTCAGTAGATCTGTTTGTGAGGCTGGGGCTTGTCCACTTGAAAAAGCTTCTGGGGGTGATTAGTGAACACCCCTAATAATTAGCTTTCAAAGAACGTGTTTATAAACAGGCTACTACTTGTACGTTTATGTCTGAGAGACCAATGAATACATTTCAGGCACTGGGTCTTTTTTTTTTTAGAGTTAGGACATGATACATAGACCTTGTAATTCTCCTATCTGATGCTTGCTTGTTGCAACCCTGAGTTTCCTGTTAAGCGAGGTATTGCGGTGCCTGGGCTAGACCCCTGATAGGCTGTCTGCACTGGCAGGTGTAAATGCCACTAATTAATTTTTTAAGAAGTTGGCAGTGTGACAGAATTATCAGGGATGCTGAGTATCTGGTACTGGATGTTTCTTTTGTTAAGGCCGTGGAGAGGTAATGTCACACACAGGTCATAAACCTGCGGACGTTTAATCCTTTGGTCTGAGGTTGTGGATTTAGGGGTGCTGAATATTTTCTTTAATGGGTAAGGGAGGCTGTCCTGGTTTCCTCTGGGCCTTCCCCGCCATCCCCCCCAGCTCTTGCGGTATTATCTTCTGGTGAGGTGTTTACTCAATTATCATCAGGCCCAGCTCTTGTTAGAAGAGGATAAATGGTACTTGGGCCCCTTTATCTGGACCCTCTTGCTCACCATTTTGCCACAGCTGAAGAGACAGCCTGTGCCTCTAACTGAGTCCAGTCTTTTTTTCACTCCTTGATTGTGAAACAGCAGGAAAGTCAGCCGCTCATCAGTTGTGTGCAGATTCACAGCCTCTGCTCTCGCAGCTTATGAATGCACCATTTGTTGTTTGGCGCACAACTGTTAGATACAACTGGCCTTGCAGCCCACTCTGCCTGCGACCAGAGTACATCACTGTGGTCTTTTTTTTCCTTTTCTTTCCCTTTTTTTTTTTTTTTTGCCTCTGCATAGGCCAAATTTTTGCTTTAAATACCACCATTTTGTCCACACTAGTTTCTTTGACCCCGCTTACATTTTTTAAATGTAAATTTCAGAAATAGCCTTAATTTGCTCTAACTGTTAGTATAGGGGTTCTGAATCAGTACAAGTATTTTACTTTATTAAAGGAGGGCATTACTTTGGTGGCTTGGTTTTTGCATATGTGCTTTCTCTCTTTTTTTTTTGGTAGTATCGAAGAAGCATGTGACTTTGAAATTTTAGTTTAAACTGCGTTGAAGTCAGAAAGTTTGGTTTTTTTCCTAGATCATAGTCTCTCCTACGCTTTACACAAAATCTCTTTGTCATCAAGTACTGTCTTCAGTTTAGACTTTAAGGAAAGCTGGTAAAAGAGCAATGTGGTTTTCTAGAGTATTTGAATATATCATTACAAATGACTGTTTATCATTGCTTTCTCTTGTTAAAACCAGGTTCCATCCCCAAATGATACCAGTAATGTTAAAATTTTCACTTCGGTTTTGTTTCTCTCTCTTTGCATACATTATTTGACTTCGTAATTATGTATGTGTTATATATGCATACATTGGCATTATTCCTCCTCCACATTTTATTTAATTGTATTTTGTGTGAAAGAACATGTTAGTGTATTTTTCTGCTGTGCTTTATGTATTCAACAACTGAACCAGATTCTTAGTTCTCATTGTTTTTAGGCCTTGCTCTGGCTAAGGAGACACATTTCTGTTAAAATAGCAGTAAACATCCTACAGCAACCAAGTCTACAAACCTTGGCATCCTGGAGCTTCCAAAAATGAAACAGCCATTTGCCGAAAATGAAGCAGCTTTCTGTGGTTGAATTTTACAGTAGATATTTAGGTTTCAAGGACTGTGTTCACTCGTTGTCTTTCAAAGGGGATATGGATGCCCCGGGTTGCACTTAACCTTTTTGTTAAAATTTAGACATAAAGGTTTGTGTAAGGAAGAACGTGTGATCGCTGGTAAGATTCATGCTTTCATCTCACCATTCAGCTGGGGGGATATCTGTCTTTTTTGTGAAGACTGTCCCACCGCCTGAAGAATCCTTAAGGCTGCCAAAAGATGAAGCAACGAGTCAGGAGGAAGTGAGCCCAGGTTCCAGGGCTTCCAGGGGCAGTTCTCACCTGGGAGTCTGCTCTCAGCTTCCAGAGCACCTTTCCTTGCCTAGCCCAGCGTTTTCATGCTTGGTTTTGATCTGCTCACTTAAGCTGAGCAGCCTCTGTGGACTCTTCTCCCTACACCGTCCACGCTTTCTTGACTGCCCTTCTCATGTGATTAATATGCGTGCTGCTCAAAATGGCAACTGAAATATCACCAGGTATTTTCACCAGGTAGAAACTGCTTTTCCTGTGTCAAAACAACCAGTGTGGCTTAGTTGATGCTGCTGTTGCTAAGCAGGTAAATTTCTGGTCTGCAGGCTGACTGTTAACCCCGTAAGTGCCTAATGTCAAGCAGAGAACAACAAGAAGAAAAACCAACTTTTGCTTCCTTCTGACACAGTGCAGTGTTCCAGCTGGTGAAAGCCGGGCCTCGCTCAGCCTCACCTGTGCTTAGCTCTGTTCTAGGACCCAGCCTCGAATTCTTCGTTTCCAAGGGGAGGAGAGGAGTCAGGCGATGGAGAGGGCTGGGAAGCTGGTGGAGAAGACGCCGCCGAGGGGGAGCTGGCAGCAAAGGTCTCCCGCTGCAGGATGCAAATTACGGGCTTGAGTCCAGTCAGGAATGGGTTTAGCCTTTCTCTCTGGGACTTTTCTCTGCGAGTCTGCCTTCCACTGCAGCCTGGCTGAGGGGAGAAAAGGAGAACGGGCTGCTCTGTCCGTCCCTCTGCCAGAAAGGAGTTAACAGAGCACACCGCAGAACAGGTTGGGCGAGACTGCTAACCGGTGATGGAGCCTCCCCTCTCCCTCTCCTTCCTCCTCTGCTCCCTGCTCCTCTCCCAGGACTTGGAGGCGTCTTCACCCCATCCCCTGCCCCCCCCCGGCCCCCTCCCCACTCCAGTGTCTGGCTTTCCCTCTCCCGGGCAGGACATTTGATGTGATGAAAATCCTCTGTGGCAATGAGGAGCCTGTGTGAGAGGCCTCGGCCTTGCCAGCTGTTTCTGGAGAAATCGCCGTCTGTGCCTGTCGTCATGTAACATAGGCCCCATTCACCAGAGACATTCTTGAGTGTGCATTTATGCCTCTGCGGGGTGCGCAGCCTGCGATGGGGGTGGGCAGCAGGGAGAGGCGGCGGCGAGGGGCGTCCCCGCGCCCCCAGTCAGTGCCCGTGGGGTCCAGAGGTGTTGCCTCCTGAAGCATCCACAGCTCATTAGCCTCAGGGATGTCCTGTGGCCGTCAGCTCGGGGGAGCCGAGCTCTCGAGAAGGCAGCTCTGATCTGACATGAGTTCTGTGTGGTGTTTGTGTCGAACCCCTCCGTAAACATACCATATATAGTCACGCGGAGCCACTGTAACACACGCTGCAGGGGAGCCTCTCCCGACGCGCCGCCCGGCGCCCAGAAGCAGGCTCGGCTATTTCTGGCTTGTCGCCGCTTTCCTTTTTCTCCTTTGGAGGGAGGAGGCAGGAGGCGTCTCTTTTCTTTCTGATCCTCACCCTGTTTGAAGCATGTTTCTGATGCTAGTGTGTCTGGCACGGTGAAAACTCAAGGAACTGTACTGTCACATGAGGAGAGACCGGATTCTCTTTGTACATCTGTTTTAGAACAGAACCCTTGTTTTTCTTGGTACCTCTCACACAACACACGGCTCATGTTTCATGGCCCCTGGTCCTCCACTGCTTGTTTCTGGAGCATCCTGTAACGCTGTGAGGGTGAGCTCCCCCCGGAGCACGTTACTGTCGTGGCCGGAGGAGAAGTTGCTCTTGTGTTTCCTCAGCATCCTTGCTGGGCCGTGCCCACGCGTTTACAACACCTCACCTTCACTCGCGAGGCCCGGGCACCAGCTCTCTGCCGAGCCCAGGGCAGCGGTTCTCCGCCTGGCAGGGCTGGCTCTGTGGAGCAAAGGAGACCGTAATAAGAAAGAAATGCAGTGAGTGTGTGTGTGTGTGTGTCTGTCTCTGTGTGTGTCTGTCTCTGTCTGTGTGTGTGTCTGTGTGTGTGTTTAATCCCCCTGGAATACCTAGGCCACAGCACTTCAGCCTGTGGGAGGGAGGGAGGCATTTGTGGTTCAGATAGAGACTTCTTCCTCTTGTTTCCCTTCTTTTCCTTCCTTCTCCCCCCCTCCCTCCAAAGGCCGCGGGGCACCTTCTCAGGCCTCGGGTATGGATGGCCCTGGGGGAGCGGCGGTCTGCCGCGCTGGGGAGTTTGGCTGTTGCGTCAAGAGTCGAGAGTCGAGTCGAGTCGGGCGCCTCTGTTCCTTGTGTTCTGTCATGGGCCTCATCAGCGTGAACTGTATCTGACTGTGTGACAGTTAATTGTACCATCCTTCCCGTTTCTTAAGCTGATAAGCCCCTTTCTGTCTGCCTACATCAAGCCTCTTTGTTTGAGAACTTCCTAACACAGTAGAACAAAGCGACAGTTTTATTTACTGAAGTCTCTAAGGCACATTTATTATGCTCTTTATTGTTACCTTTTTTTTTATATAACCTCATTCCTTTAACTTATATAATTGAAGTGTTCCAAGTAGTACAAAGTTAAAACTTCCCTAAAAAATATCAGTGTGTCCAGGATAGAAAAAAAAATATATATATATTTTAGGCTGTGTCTTTTCACGTCAAGCTCTTAACAGTGCCTGGTAGATAATGTTCAGAATAAGACACTGGGTACTGCCAGAGTACCAGTTACCAGTTATGGAAGCAGCAGTTGCTTAGCTAGTATTCAGTTGACTCAATAGTAATATATCACTTATGTGCAGGTCACTTATTTGGCATTCTGAGGTCCAGAATCTTTAGCCTGTGCCGGGGTGGGGGTGGGGGGGATATGCAAAATAGAGCTTGCAAGAAGCCAGGCAGGTTTAGGAAGTTTTAGTACTAAGACTCCTCCCCTTGATTCCTGATGGTCCTTTTAGACCCACACTTTATTTAGCACTGTTTATTCTCACTGTAGATACAGTCCTCACCACCTTGTCTCCCGTTTTTCCAGTCAACAAGAAATCAGAGGCCAGATTGGTGGTTGGGGGTGAAAAACACCATCAGAAGGAGAGGTTCCGAGAGCCACACGAGAAAAGCTCTCAGGAGGTGAGACAGGCGCACTCACACAGCACAGCTGGTCCCAAGTGGACAGAGGCACCGTCTGTGCTGTTTCTTACAGCTGCCTCTGTACCCACACGCTCTCAGTAACAGTTTCAGTGAAAAAGACAGAACGCATGGCCGACCGAGGCCCCGGGTGGTGTAGGAGCAGCGCTGGAGGAGGAAGGCTGTTGCGTGGTTCCCAGAGGCGCCCTTGTGTAATGGTTGTTCATTGTAGTGATCCTGAGTCATCACCCAGAAAGGCTTGATTAATCATACGTTGATTCACCGCGCTGTGCTTAAGGGGATGAGGAAGTTTGAAAGATACTTCAGAGAGATTTACACCCAGGAGTTTTATGTAGAAAATGAACTTCTTGATGCTTTCCCCCCTTACCTCCACAGTTCTCCTCATTGATACGCAGCTGCTCTATGAGCTAACGTGCAGTGTTCGAACCCAGTGGGTTCAGATATATACTAAAATGTTACTTGTTGTGACCAACTTTGCAGGGAAAAAAAGTGACAGTAACAGATTCAAACAATGTTCAGATGGTTTTATGAGGGTTGCTTTTCTGTATTCCTAGTGTGAATTGTTCTTTCATATTTTTAATTGAAATATTAATACAGAGAATGTCATAGAGCTTTTAAAGCAGAGACTAGAGAAGTCCCTCCGTCTGGTGGCTACCACAGATGTCATGGTTACCCTGCGAGGTGGAGCCTCTGTGGAGAAGGATGTCCAAGCGCAGAGGAAGCCTCAGAAAACTTAAATAGTAAAAAAAAATTAAGTGTAAGTCATCAAAGGACAAACAGAAGGAAGGAGTGTTCTTCCCCCTTGATCCCAACTCGAGGCTCTTTCCAAGAACCATAGGACTTAGGAGTTGGAAGGTCACTTAGAGGTCACTTGGCCTGATTTTAGAAATCTGCCTTTATCTCGCTCAGTGTTCTTCCACGGTTCAAGTCTGTGCCTGTGGTGCTGCATGGTTCCTTTGGCAGGAGGACTAATACTAACTTGAAAAATTAGATGTGCTTACTTGGCGGAAATGACTGTATATTTTTTAGTTTTTTGTTAATTTTATTCTCAGCAGCTCCATTTTACAGATGGAGACCCCTGTGGCACTCTGTGGTGGTACACCAAACATCTCTTGGCATCATTAAGTATTTGCAGATATTTTCATGGAAATCCCAGAGTAGAAAACTCCCCAGGGTAACTCATACCTGCTAGTAGTTCCCAAGCATTTTGATTTTATCTGCTTAAGTATAGAGCATTGCTGGGCCTGAACTTTAATAATCATACTCATAGATGTATTTTAAATACATATTAGCTTCTAGCAGTATTAAATTTATATCTTTTGTGCACTTGGTTTTGCTTTTTTTTTTTTTTTTTTTACCAAGAGAAATTGTTCCTTTTAGAAATGTGATTAGTTTTAAAATTTGGGTATCCATGGGAACTGCACCTCCTGGTTGCCATGCTGAAGGTGGAATGCATTCTCTTAGAGTTGGATGTTTGTGACTCTGTCAGGGAAGGAAAATGTATATGAATTGCGTGTAAGAAATAAGAATTAGGTCTCTGGATGTTAGACACTCACAGCAGATGGAAAAGCAGTAAAACCCAGTACTTTCCCGGAAGCGAGGAGCGGGTCTCAGGCTGCCCTTTGGGGTGTGGACAGTGCAGAGAGGGCTGCAGGCGGGAGGGGCGTGGCGGGGGTGGAAGGGCTTGGTCTCCTTCTCTGCTATGGCCTATGCAGGCCTGCAGCTCCTTGCGCTGGCTCGGTTGAGATGGTGTCCACACGGCACCCACCGCGGACAGGCCCGCTCCGGGACACCTGTTGAGAAATTGGGATGGTGGGGCTGGAGGAGCAGGGAGGCAGCATCCAGGCTCGGGTTTGAGCAGCCAGTGGCTGCCCGGAGCTCAGCCTGTGTGTGTCACAGAGGCCTCACCTGTGGGCCTGAAGGCTGCTGTGGAGTGGAAGGGAGCCATCCATTAATACCCTGATGTCCCCAGAGCACTCTAAAGACATGTCAGAAATTGTGGGTCTGTTATTAGCAGCTCAGTCCATCACATTCACTGTTGCAGTGCTTCCCCTCCTTCACATAATCCTAATGTTTTATTGAAAGCAAGTGCTGTGGGTCTGCCTTAAAAGCCAACTGAAATGGCTTTTCCTGGACATCGAGTTATTTATAAGGGGGGACTTGAGACCCAAAGAGAAGAGTTGGGTCAGTGGAGTTAAGGTTGTTGGAGGATTGAAGCATTAACTTGATGGCTGGTCTTATCCAGGATTTTGAGATTTCAAGGAAAAGTGGACAATGGCTGCTTGTGTCCGAGGGATTCGGCCTGTCATATGATCTGCAGACCAGTCCCCAAGTCGCCTTGCGGGCACCCGGGGAGTCCACGGAGACCATGAGCTGTGGAGCGCATGGGATGGACTGGCTTGGAAATTGTGGAGCCCATAACTGGTTTTGGTCGTAGCCTCAGGTCTGCATAAAAGTTGCACCTCACAGGGACGTGATGTCTGTATGGCCTGAGATTTATTACTTGGGCGCAAAGTGGAGGAGACAGCTGCAGGAGCTGCCGGGGGAGAGCCATCCTGTAAAGGACCAGGACACGCAGACAGTAGGGAGGAAGGACTCAGCCACGCAGACCTCTTCGGGTATAAGAAGTGGAGAGGGGCTTTGGGCTGTGTAAAGCATCGTGTTTATAAACCCCTGGCCCTTGACTTACAGATTGATTCTCTCAATAGGAACAGGATCATGGAAGAAATAAACTGAACAAATTAGACTGCAAAATCACGAGACTGCTTTTCTCTGGCTCTCGTTTTCCGAACGCAGACCTTCCTAGTATGTGTCCCTTGCGTAGCACACGGTGACTCTGACCTGTGGATGCATCATGAACCAGCCGTGATGCCCACTGTCAGCTCGCTTGCTGAATAAGAGGAGTTTGGGGGGCCTTGCAGGAGGATCCTGGCAGGGTGGATGCTCTGCTGAATTTCTTTAGCTCTGTGATTACTAACAGATAACTGATTATCTGATCGCACATTATTCCTATTCTCCTGTATCCTAAGAGAAGGCTCCCCGGGGTTATTAGCTCCTTAATGAAAAGCAGAGAGGTAAACCCTGTTTTCTGCTTTACATGGAGACTTTATTGTTCTGCCTAGTGTCTCCAAGGTAGATGTGAGATTTTTAAAGAAAATAGAAATGTTTCAATTTTCAGGTTGTTTTTTTTTTAAGGTGACTTTTTCATGTCTCCTGTAAGAAGTGAAAAAAGAAAAAAAAAATTTTCTCACCAGTAAAATCCAGCAGTTGCTGAATAGCTATAAAACATATTAGAGAAATTAGTGTTGGGCCTTCTTATTTTTAGCTCTGATTTTACAGCTGAGTTATAATAGGTGAGCAAATGCATTGTACGAGTGTTTACCTTTTTTTTTTCCTTTTTGGCCACGTGGAAGGACCTCAAGAGGTGGAATGAGACACACCCAGAGCATGAGGCGCTTGAGGGCCTAGGAACTTGAGAAGGCCGGGGCAGCAGGCTCTTCAGCTCAGCTCAGCTCAGCTCAGCTCAGCTTAGCTCTGCCCTGCTCGCCGGGGAGCAGAGCACCCCCCAGCCCCCGAGGAGCTGAGTTTTAAAATGTTTCTGTGTGTTCAAGGGGCTTGTCCTCCTGCTAGGGAGAATTCTGGTAAGAAAGCTCCCCCTCTCTGAGGTACGTCATAGATCCCACTCAGCTAAGTCCTCCAGAGAGCCCTCCAGAGAGGTGCTGTTTGCTTCACAGACCAGAAGGACCTGTATGTGGTTCTAGTGCATATTTAAAAATTCTCTCTCCCCAATTCTTTCAATTTTGTGTATTTCATAAATTTTCTAGTTTAAGTTGATGGGTTGTTGTAGATTACATTTTGTTTTGGCCGTGTGGTTCTTGGAGGTGGGGATTTATTGTTTTGTTCCACATAAAATGGAAGGTGGTATACTGTGGACAGACAGCTCAACTTGGATGGGCAATTTTTTCTAGTTAACTAGAAATTATTATTATTATTTTCAGGAGCAGTTTTGTGGTTCAGTGGTGATGCTTTTACCTTAAAGGTTGGTTGGTCTGTTGGGGGGTGTGTGTCCGCACACGTACACAGTTTCATGGGGCTCTTGACCTGAGTCCTTCAGTGTATTTATCTTTCACATCTTCAGTGCTTCTTAGCATATTTAGATTGTTCTAAATTGTTGGTAACTGTTACATAATCATGCTGCAGTGAAGAAGTTTTATATCTGGTGCAAAACAGACCCCAAAATGGGACGTTGGAAAAAAAAAACTCATTTGATGAAGTGAATGAGAGTAGAAATCCTAGCTAACCAGTTTTGTTACAAGATACATCACATCTGTGTTTGATAGAATGGACTTGAGGCTGGTGTAAAGGTCCTTTTTATTAACGGTGATAGGAATTGTTTCAGTGGGCTTAAGCTAAAGCTATCAAACAAACTTTAAAATCTCAGTGGCACAGCACGTAAGATGTCATTGCTTTTCATGTGAAGTCTGTTGCAGACTGGCAGCTCTCGAGTAGCTCCTTTCCAGGCAGTGACCCAGGGTCCTGCACCCCCCACCCCCACCTCTGCCCGTGCTCCCAGGCGGCCACTGTAAGGAGAGAGCCAGCAGGCCACGCAGGTGCTTTTAAAAGCTTCAGACTGGAAGCGATGTGTCATCCTTGCTCACAGCCCATTGGCCAGAACTTGTCACCTGCAGTGTGTGGAGGTGCAGGGGTGCTGGGCAGTGTGGAAGAGCCCTTGGGCCTTCTCCGTGCAGTAAACCACGTTGCCATTCTCCTTGGATTATCTCATCCAGGCTCACTGTGCAGATAGATAAACCAGGTTAAGGCTTAGGCCTGAAGCATAGAACACAAGGAGTCAAGTGGCCCTCAAAGTGTGAGGCTCAGAGTGGCAGCATCACCTGGGAGCTTGTTGGAAACACAGATGGTTAGGCCCCACCCCAGACCTTCCAGTGAGAAACCAGAGGTGGGGCCCAGATCTGTTCCAGTGAGCTCTCGGGAAGCATGTTAACATTTGAGAAGCACGGCCCTGGATGAACGGGATGTCTTCGGGGCCTGGGCTGCTAGTTAGCAGATCAGCCCTGAAGTCCTGATGCGCACGGGGGAATTGGTGCTCTCCTCCCCAGACTGTGTGTATTTTTCTATGTTTTTGGCCCACACGGTGCAGCATGCAGGATCTTAGTTCCCTGACCAGGGATTGAACCCATGCCCCATGCCCCATGCATTGGGAGCGCAGAGTCTTTCAACCACTGAACCACCAGGGAAGTCTTCAGACTCTGTTTAAGCACTTTCCCAGGGTAACTCCTCTGTCTCGCAGCAGCCACGTGAAATAGGTGTTACTGTCGTCTCAAGAAAACTGAGGCCAACAGAGGTCCTACAGCTGAGGGTGGTTCCGCCACAGCAGGCAAGTGGAAGGGGCCGGATTTGAACCTGGGCAGCGTGGCTCCCAAGTCCGCTTCTTCACCAGCCCCTGTGCCGTCCTGCTTGCAGGCCACCCCGCGGCCGTTTTGTCGCCGTCTCTTGGGCTGGCGGCATGAGCAGGAAGCGTGGTGTGTCGGTTTCAGAGCACACCGCGCGGAGCCCCCCGCAGCAGCTTCGTTCCTGCCAGGGCTGGGGGTGCACGGAGTAGCGGCCAGGAGTAGCGGGGGAGATGTCTGCTCGGAGTGAGGCGGTGCCATCGCACCAGGGAGTGCGCTCTTCAGTCAGCCCGTGTGTCAGCTCTGGGCTGGGATCAACCCCTGTTCCCAGCTAGGGCCTGACTCCATGAGGGGGTCTGAAGACGCTATCTGAGTTTGCATAGGGAAGTATGTTTTTTTCTTCCAAGAAAATGGCTAAGAGGGTTCTCTTTCCACTTGGGAAATTCAGGTCAAGTTAGATGCGATCCAGTCTTTTGAATTTTGACCCGATTGACACAGATTTTCTGAATGGCGCTTAGGAGGAGCTTCTGGGCGGTTCTGTTTCCTTGCACCCTTGTCAGGTTTTTTATGATTAGCTGCATGGTCGTTCTTCCCGGTGGGTCTGTTGTGTGTTGCTGCTGAGGTGTGCCCTGCCAGCCCCTGCTTTCCTTTCCCTTCTTGTCTCTTGTGCTCAGCAGCCTAGAACTGAGCGGACTCCTGCCCGGGATGGGATCAGTTTTGGCCGTAGGTAGAGGATAAAGATAGCATCACCCCTTTCGGTTTCCATGTTGGCTGAGAACAGCTGCAGCGCTTCGTATAGCTCTGAACATAACATCTCATTCCAGAGTCACTGAAGTTTTTAGTTTTCTGCAAGCCAGGGCTTAACCACGGGGTTTTCACATTCAGACTCAGAGTCTCGAGTTTTCCTGTGAGAAACAGTTGCTTGTTCAGTTGAGTAATTTAAGAGAACAGAGATGATGGCGGGGGAGGGAGGAGACCATTTGTGTGTTTCTCCAGAGAGCCAGGTCCTTCCTCTCGTTCATCACTTTCAGCAGTTTTAATTTGTTGAGGTGCTCTAGCAGGGGTGTAGATAATTGAAGTTAATCTTGAGTCAGGTCTAAACAAAAGAAGAGAAAACTGACCTGAAAAAGAACAACTGAAGTCACACTAATTGAATCACTGGGCCCTGCATGCGGGTCTGCTGGGACCAGCTGACCTTGGGATGCGGTGTCCATGCTCAGGGTGGGCCGCATGCCTCTCAGGAATGGCTGACTCTCGGGTCCCCAACAGTTCCGGCTGCATTCCACACCGAGGAGCATCTGGGTGAGAGTTGCAAAGTTCAGCCCTGGTGAAAAAAAACACCATGAAAGCCATTTGGAGTGGGTTGGGCGTTTGGAGGTTTCTCTCTCCCCTCGCAGACCTGGCGCCCTCGCTGTTTGTAGATGGCATACACTTGTTTACTGGTGAGGGGAGTAGCTGCTTGTGTGAATCAGGCATCTGCTGGAAGAAACGTAACAGGCTTGCTGCAAATAGCAGGAATGAAAGATGCAGCCCTTTGACATTTTCTCCCTTCCCCTTAGCCAGCTATCCAGAGTCAGAACAGAATGCTGGACTCACCCTGAGTAGCAGGAGCGGGCTCCAGAGGGCCCCTGGCCCCTCTCCTGGGCCCATTCTCGCGGTCACGTGGTTGTAAAGACCTAAGCTAAGAGCCGCCCCCCCAGCCCTGTTCAGCCACTGTGCTCCCTGTCGCCGCTTCTCTGGGGTCCTTGCTCCTGGAGCTCCCAGTTCCCCTTTTCTCTTCCTCCTCCTTGCAGCGTATGGCCCACTGCCTGTGTTCTTGAGATTACTAATCGGCAGTGTCCGAGTGCCGCTTCGTGCTCGAGGTTAGGACCCTCCACCTCTGCACCTCCTTCAGCTCCCCTGGTCTCTCTCTTCCGTAGGGTTCCACGCCCTGTCCTTGCTGACGCTTCCACACTCGTTCTCGCTCCTGGGGACCTCGTTCCTCCCGGCCCTGGTTCTGTTCCGTGTCCGTGGCTCAGAATGGCTGTTCTTCATGCCCCATCCTGTACCTTCTCATCTCTGAATCTCAGCCCAGCCGGCTCAGGCCTCCCTCCTCTGTGCAGGGCGGATCACACCTGCGCTCCTGAGCCCTGATTTCTCACTCTGGTACCAAGACCCTCCCTTCTCACCCACTCCATTTCTTCACTTGCCAAGTGTCTAAAAAATAAGTGAGCCCAACCCCTTTAACAGTTGAAAACTTCTTCCAGGAAGTTTGAGCCTGTGACCAGAGTGACTTCCTGCTCAGCTCCCTCTGCTCGGCAGCGTGTTCCAGGCGGCCTCCAGGTCTCTGCAGTTCTTTGAAAGGCATTCAGGTTTATCTTTCCCTCTCTGTTCCCTTTGTTCCCATTTCCAGTCTGGTCTCCCTCCCCTGCGGTCCCATGCCGTGTTCAAACAGGTTTCCTTAAAACTCTGACCTCATCATCTCGTGCACGCCCCAAGCCCACACCCCTGCTGCCCCGGCCCGGCGGCCCTCGCTCCCTGTGACCGGCCCTCGTACCCTGTGCAGGCAGGACCCAGCTCCCCGCCTTCTTGTGGTCCTTTCTGGGTATCAGCTCCCCGATCCTCTCTGCCACCTTGGACACTCCTCCACTTAGACAAGCCAGTGGTTTTTCTGGACTTACAATGAGGATTGTGTAGGCAGCCCTGAGCTCTCTTACCTTCTCAGGGTCTCTGCTTTGTTCTGCTCATCCAGGTGCTAAGCTCCGGAGCGCCTCTTCTCCCCTCCCCCCACTATCGCCCCATCTGCCCTCGCCGGTCTCATAGCAGACGGATAGTTACTAATTGAGGGAACAATCATCAGGCAATATTTATGGGCCTTAGGTGGAGTAGTTTTTCCCGCCACCTTTTGAAGGGAGATTGCAGGTCTCATTTGTTTATTTTTACAGACAGGTTTTTTTTTTTAACCTCTGACAGCTTGAAGGCCAGAAAAAAATTGGTTAGTTTTCACCTTCAAAGGAGACATAAGAAAACAAGGACCAAGCCAGCACCACTCCCCCCACCCCCCACCACAACCACCTTTTAATCACACTCACCATGATCACTTTCCCCTGGTTGTGACTCTCGAATTTTGCAGCTGACATAATCCTCCCTTTTATAGCCAATTTATTTTATTATGCATTGCAGTTCAAGCAAGTACTACATAGAGGGAATCGGTTTTAATTCTTGGTTCCTATTTAAAAGGCTCACTAATGCCCCCATTACCTTTTGTTAATTGCAAAACAAACATCCTCCAGAAGACCACCCTCTATTCTGGGACTCCTTTGAGATTCCCAGGAATTGCTAGTACTTGGGCCATATTTACACCTGTACGTGGATCTTAGAACAAACCTCCTCGGTGCCTTTGATGGTCTAGAGTTGGTGAGAATAGGCACCATCTTAACCTAACGGCATCAGGAAACTAACTTGGTTCCATCGGTTATTTCTGGAATCACAGAAACAGAACAAAACCACGTAAACACAGTGACGCAGAGAGGGCTCACAAAGACCTCTCCCCCCTCCTTTCTGGAGGGTGAATTCTGTCCCAGAATTTAACTGTTCATAGCAAGCATTAGGAGCGTGTGGGGGAAGTTGACGTCACTAACTTTCACTGAGTTGTTGTCGTGTATCAGACACTATTTGAAGTGAATTGCATGGTTCATCTCGTCTTCAGAGGAAAAAGGAAGGTTTGAAAATTCGGTCAAATTTATGGACTCTTCCCTGTGCTGGCCCCAAATGATACCACATCAGTTTTACATAGTTCCAAAGGCATGAGTCTTGCACCTGCCTGTAGAGTGGGGCTCATCCACCTGAGCACATCACCCCTACTAGGTGGCCCATAATGGGCCTGGATTTTTAGGATAAACTAAACAAAAGCCTACTGTGTGCCGGGCCCTTGGCTTCAATTAAAGATACGTTAGAAGGGAGAAAGAGAGGGAACAGTTTCACGTCTTAAAAAGAGTGCAGTTGGATTTCTTTCTTTCTTGTATCAAAAAATATATATATATATAAATCAAATTTACAGTGACATTAAATTATACTTTTATTTATTTTACTTTGATTTTTAAAGACTCACTCTAGTCCCATGACATGTCTCATTTCAGGTTGCCTCTTCCAGACTTTATCTGTGAATGTAACATAGAATGCCTGAATGTCCTAGGTTGCTTTTTAACCTCGGTCTAACTCACCAACGTTTCCCCGTGTTTTCAGACGTTGACCTTGACGTGTGAGGTGGGGCCAGGCCTGAGCAGGTTTAGGGTGAATGGGGCAGAGAGCTGGTGACGCACCTGGAAGAAGTCAGCCTGGCTTAGGAGATGTCCTTCTCTTGTTGGTTTCATGGGTTGTTTCCCTTTGTACATTGAAGCTCTGATAAACCATGGGGAGAATGAAGAATCATAGTAAAAAAGTAAATTACTTTTGGGGTCAGCTCACTGCCCTCCCATGCCTGACAGTTAAAACCATACACGATCCATCTTTATTCTTGTTTTAGGGCTTGAAAGGGCTTCTCTGGTGGCTCAGATGGTAAGGAATCCACCTGTGATCCAATGCAAGAGACCCAGGTGTCAGAGACCCAGGAAGATCCCCTGGAGGAGGGCATGGCAACCCATCCAGTATTCTTGCCTGGAGAATCCCATGGACAGAGGAGCCTGGCGGGCTGCAGTCCATGGGGTTGCAAAGAGTCAGACATGACTGAGTGATTTCACTTAGGGCTTGAAAACCCTGGGAAGCAAATGAATTAAGGACTCCAATCCAGTAACTCAGGCTTACTGGAGAAAAAGAGTACCATAGACCTACACTGTCCCGTGCAACCGCCCGCCAGCCACACGTGGCCTTTTGAATTTAACTGAAGTGAATACTTACAGTTTAGTCTCTTGGTCACATTAGCCTCATGTCATGTGCTCATGGGCCTCGCGTGGCTCAAGGCTAAGAGACTAGACGGCAAAAAAGGTTCTTTTCATCTTCAGACAGCGCTGCTCTAGACCATACCCATTCAGTATAGCGTTCTACCCAGCACCTCACGTGCGTCTTGCAGGCTAGGCTCTTGGAAAGAGGGAGGATGGGTCTTGTCGGTCTCTTGTTTTACATTTGTTAGAGTGTTGTGTAGACTTGTAATGTGTAAGGGAAGGCTTTTGAAGCGCTCCTTCCCATGCCAGCAGCCGATTGGACAATGAAAGCCTGCGCGTGCGCAGCTGCATGTGTTAGCTATGCCGTTCCCCACAACTGTTCCAGCTTCCTGTGCCTGGCGGCACCCCCTTCCTTCCCGCCTCCCGTCCTTGCTCACCTCCTCCAGAACCTTCTCCTTTTTTCCATCTGCTCCTTTCTGGCTAGGGACAGTCTTTGGTTTTCTTTTAAACAGAAGCCCTTGCTTGGTCCTGCTGCTCAGTAACCAGTCCCTTCCTGCTGCATTCTCTTTGTTATCTCCTGTGCTGGGAATTGCTCCTGCGTGAAGCTGACTGCTGTGTGGCTGCTCCCTGACCTTCGCCCTCACTCCCCATGGTCAGACTGGTCCCTCGGTGATGTTTTCCTGGCACCCCCCACCCCCGTTCCTCAGGTCCGTCCCTAGACTGCATTGCAGTAGCTTCCTGACTGGGTTATATGCTCTGATCATCAATTTTTAAAACTGCTGCCAAGAGTTTTTGAAAATATAGTTACGATTATTTCATCCCAAAGGTTGCTCTTTTTTTTTGTTTTTTAAGAAGAGGGGTGGGGTCTTCAGTGGGTTCCCACAGCCACAGGGTAAAGTTCACCGCTGTGAGCGGAGCTGTGACCCCTGCGTGGTTGTGCTCACCCTCCGCGCTTCCTCTTTTGCACAGTGGGCTGGTGCAGCCCCAGGACTCCCAAGGGTTTTGTTTGCCGGGGCAGAGACTGAAGGCAGAGCTTTGGCAGTTACACAGGGGATTGCCATTTTTTTCTTATGCCAAGTAAGGGCATTAAAAAAAACTGTCTGAACCATTTACTGTCTTTATCATTTCCTCTTAAAAGAGGGCATTTTAACCTAAAAAAAAAACACACACACACACATTCAAGCATTGTGAGAATCTTAGTAAATGGTCTGGCTTTCCGCATTTTGCTGGGGAAGCGTGGAAACGTGGGCCTGTAGGGGCTGGTGCCTCCACTGCTCCTCTGGGGTCTCCGTGCTCTTCCCTCGTGCGTTTCCTTCTAACTGGAACGCCCTGTCTTCTGGAAGCTGGATCTTTCTACATGCTCAGGGTTGCTTTTGCCCCACTGCCCTCACACTTGATGACTTACCACTGGAGAGCCCTGCAGCCTTCAAAGGTTTTGGCTCCTAATCCATTTTCCCTGGGATGCAAATGGGTCTCTTTGAGTCTTGTCTGCTCCTGTCTCCCCACTCTCGGGGGTTCTGACACCTGGAAGCTGAGTAGACTAACGTGTGAGACTGAACATCATTCCATCTCTGGGTTTCACAACGAGACCCAATCTTGCCCTACATCTTGGGCACAAAAATAGTATGGAGCATCTAACCCTTTTTAACCCCCACAAGGACATGCATTTTCTGTGCGCTCGGCCAGGCCTTGGCTCTGAAGGCAGCAAGAATGGGCCTGGAACTCCCAACTGTGGAAAACTGAAAACCTGTTTGGTGACTGAGGGTGTGGTAATAATTGTGAGAGTTTTAAGGCCTGACGACTCTGATGGATTAATGTGTCCCTTTGTTTTCTCTTTCTTCAAGCTAAAAAAATTACAACATTTGCCTGGTTGTCAGTGAGAATGATATTTGACTGTACATTTGAGTTGCACGGAATGTGTGACTGGCACCATTTGCACGGTACTTTGAAAATCTCGGTGTAAGGCCGGCGGGACTAGAATTACTTTGTATATCTGTCTTCCAAACTCTGGTCCCATTACAGGGCTCTTGGCTGATAGAGTGAAGAAAGTCGTTGCCACAATTAGTAGGTGCTTGTGGATGAAGCCTTTGAAAGGGTTATACTTTGGCTCCAGCACAGCATTAGGAGTTAACTGCAAAGTATAATGAGACACTGAGGTCTCCCCCACACACCCCCCCCCCCCCAACCTCCCCATCTTTCCTGTGAACAGCGTTTTCACTGCAGCCAGGTACCAAACTGTATAACCTGTTAGGACTTTCCCCCCCACCCCCCCACCCCCCCACCCTTAGGAAAATTCTGTTTCCAGATTGGAAACCTGCCAAGATGTCCCTGGCCTCTCATACAGTTTTGGAAAAGTGTCAGTTACAATTCCGATCTGTTAAGTAACCAGGGGGCCACTCTCTTGAGTTACATTCTGACTTCTGCGTTTTCCTAGTGGGGCCGGCAGAGCATGAAACCGGGTTTGTGTGGACATGGGCATGCCTGGGTGCAGTGGACGACTGCGTTTTCCTTCCAGAGCTGTGATGAAGCATCTCCACGGAGCTTTGAAAAAGTTTCCTCAGGCATATTCAGGGAGCTCGGTAGATGCCGTTGTTTCGCAAGTTTTCTGTTTTCTTTGTCTGTACAGGTTGTTCCTGCCTTCACGGCTGGGAGGAAATTGAGGATGTGGAGCGCTTGCCGTTTGGCCGTGGGGCTGGCTCCTGTCCTCAGTCGGGCCAGTGACCCGACCCAGTCCTCTGGCAACAGGAGAGGGGCCCACCGGGCACAGCGTGGCCGCTCCGGTCTCTGTAGACGTTTTTACTCGTGGTATCTAGCCTCAAAAAAGACCCTGAAAGCGCCGGCTCCCTTGTGGAGGCAACTTAGCCCTTAGTCCTCGTGGGCAGGGGTCTGGGGTCGGGGTTTAATGCGTGACCGCGCCTGTGTCGCTCATTTGCCACCGTTTCCCCCACAGCCTGGCCTGTGTCACCGCTCCACCACCTCTCCCACCCAGCCCTCTCACCTCCGAGCCTGGGAGGAGCTGGGGGGTTGTTTGCTTCCTAGGTTAGGAAGTGTTTTCTTTTGTTCTTAATTGGCTCTGGAAGGATTCCTCATATCCCAGAAAGGAATTCTGGGGGACCGGTTCAAACATCTGATCTTATCGTCCCCAGAACCTGTTCACTTCACACATGCTGGTGTAACGCCAAGAAAGTGGAAGTCCTGGCCTTGAACTCAGGGAGCCGGGGGCCCTCTGTGTGTTGTGGAGGGTGCACGCCCTGTGGTCGTCCCACCCTGGAAGTGGCACACAGCCCCACATCCGCCTTCACTCAAAGGGGCGGAGTTTGGGCCCAGATAATTCACGGGAACTCTCCGGGCATGAAGCAGGTGGAAGTCTTTGGAGACCAGGCCTGGGGACACCCAGGCGTCCTGGCAGACTTGAGTCTTCCAGGCAAGTGAGGCCTGGGAAGGCCGTCAGAGGCCACGGCATGTCCTCGCTCTGCAGAGGAGAGGTCTGGGTGTCCCAGGGTGCCTGCTTATTAACGCAGGGAAGCACGTGGCGTGCTGCCTGCGTTCCAGTGATTAAGGGATGTTATTAAATGCTCCTGAATTATTTTAATAATAGCAGTGTAAACGCAGACATTAACTGGAGCTACTGTAGCTGACTTCTGGGCTTTCTGGACTTGGATGAAGAGAGGCCCTTAGTTTAGCTGTGGACAGAAAGCACATGTGTGTGTGAGCCTGGGAAGCAAGTTCTCCTTGGAAGTGGCCACCTCTCCCACTCGCAGGCCCAGGGAGGGCTAGGCCCCCATGCTCGGAGGCTTTTAAAGCTGGAACTGAAATGGATGTTGGGTGGGTGTTGCTCGGCACGGTTCCAGGGTTTCGAAGGCCGGCCATACTTTGAACAAGTTAAACAGCCCCTCTCTGCAAGCGGCAGGAAGCTCAGTGCTGGCTTCGTGCTGTTGCACGGGCAGGTCAGCGGGAGATAAAAGGCCGCGACTGTTGAGGCGAGTCCCCTCCTATCGCTGGCTGGCAGACTGTGGAGGGGAGATAAAAGGGGGGAGCAGGGAGGTTCTTTCTGAGCAGCATGAGGGGGCCTTTATCACAGGCATGCAAGTCGAGCCAGGGGTGCGCGGGAGACCCTTAGCTGCACGCTCGCACGCATGCTAGCTCTCCGGGAGGACCCCGGCAGGGTTTCCCAAACACATGCGATCAGGTCTGTGTCGCGGGAACACCGGCAGAGGCCGGGCTTTTTCAGCCACAGCAGTCCTACAGAGTGTGGGTAACAATCACGTCAGTTTAAGTTAAGAGGGCATCAGCCGGCGTTTCCCAGCGGAGGAGTGGGTCCCACAGGAGGGACCAGGCCTGAGCAGACCGCGGACCCTCAGGGGGCACCCGAGGCCGCGGCGTGCCCTTGACTTCTTGCTGTTCTCTGGGGCAGCCAGGTTCTCAGCCAGGGCATAGAGCCGACGGGAGGGCCCTGGTGTCGATCCCCCGTTTGAGGTGTCCCTTCCTGCCCCGTGTCACTTTGGGGAGAGCTAAGGGCTTGCAGGGGGGTACTGGCTTTCTCAGGATGGGGCTTGTGAAGTGTGGCCCCCACCTTGAAGAGCCGGGGCCTGGGCAGCGTGAGCTCAGGCAGATGCAGAGAAGGACGTGCTTTCGGCCCGTGGTGACTGGCTCAGACCAACAAGGCCAGGGGTTTGGCCCTCGGTGTTGCTTCAGTCAGACACCCCAGGAAGTGCAGTTGTTGTGAACTAATCACCCTCCTGGCTGTGGGGAGAAGCACCAAGACGGTCTGCGAGCCTCAGGCTTCCTCCAGCACTGGCTGGCCCACCACGGCCTGACTCCCCAGCCGCCTCTGCCCAGCAGCTCCTTGAACCTGGGGGCTGGAGGATGGAGACCGCACCCCAGAGTCCCCTCTCCTGCCAGGAGCCGCTTTGGGGTTGCCTCAGTTTGCGTGAAGAAACACCATTTGCTTGCTAGTGTCTTTGGTTGGCTGGCCTGTGATAAACACATATGAGCTTCATATATCTCAAGAGTGTTTGTTTTTCTTCCTAGACAGAGTAGTGAATAATTCTCTTAGAGGCAAAGTAGAAGGGAGAATGGCCGCCCGTGAGGATGCCCGGCAGGCAGCCCTCCGAACCGCTGGGTGCCAGCTCCGTGGCTGGAGTCATTCTCAGCTGACGGCTTGTAACGTCCTTCAGCCACTGTGGGATGAGGACCCCAGCTGACTGGCGGGCCGCCGGCGGGCAGGAGAGGGAGCTGTGACCTCCACTGCCCCTGAGCATTTCCAGCCGCACTTGCATCTTCCACAAAGTCACTGGGGTCTTCTAAGGGGCGTCGTGCTGAGCACCGCCCCCCCCCCGCCCCCGAATTCTGGGAATGTGCAGTCAGACTCGGGGTTAACCACCTGCCCTGGCGCTCAGCTCGCCTCCAGCTCCTTCCCCCTCAAGGGAGAAGCGGAGAATCCTGTTTCTGAAGCTTGACCCTTTACCGAGCCTGTGGGAGAGGAGCGCCCAGCTCAGGGCCTGTGAAAGAGTTGCAGGATATTGCCTAAAACTCCCTGCAAACTGCTTCTGAACTTTACCCCAGCTTCCTCCCCGGGGCTGTAAATGCGACTGAAGGCACCGAGCCCCTGTCAGAGGAGTGTCCAGAGCAGCCCAGGCGCTCCCGCCCAGCTGCTGAGAGGCGGGCGAGCAGCAGGCTGGGCTGCAGCTGCCCCGAGGCCGGGCGCTCCAGCCGCCTGAGGAGAGGCAGCACAGGGTGGGCAAAGCCAGTCGCAGACTTCCCCGATTAAGCATATGTGAGGCCGGCCAGGATTTGTTTCAGCAGCGACCTGAAGCCGGAGGCGTTTTATTTCCTGCTGGCCACACAGCCCCGCGAGCTGGCAGCAGCTGTTCCACTCCTAATTGTGGATGGGGTTGCATTTGTGATAAGCTAAATTATATTTATATTTCATTGTTACACTTAGGGGCTGGAACAGAATTTTTTTTTTTAAAGATCAGCACACTGGGCCTTGCCCGCCAAGTGTTGGCAATCCAAGAGGGCATGGCCGCCATAGGTGGTGGAGGGGCTGGGGAGGGCCAGCCCCAAGCCGAGCTAGCCTGGAATGTCGGGGGTGCCGTCAGCAGCTCACAGGAGGTGCTGTGCTGTTTGTGAAGTGTTTCAGTTAATATTCCTCTGACCGATTTCTGTGAAGTACGGAGGGCTTGTATCACCAGCTGCGTTTTCCAGCTGAGGGGACTGTAGCTCAGGGAGTAGAAGTTGCTCCGCTTGTGGCAGGCCGTGTCCAGTGCAGGCTGGGGGCCACCCAGCGCGCACTATTTGGGCTGTTGTGCACCCTTCTGTGACTCACAGTGGGATGAAGAGGGCGCTGTCCTCTTGGAAGCACTGAATCTGGAAGTCAGAAGGCTCATCTGACTTGGTCTCCCCCCTCACCGCCCCGCAGGACAGCGTTGTGGTTAGCCACCCTCTGTTGATTACTTCCAGAGACCGCAAGCTCATTACTTTACGGGGCCTCGTTCCATCTGTGGGCAGCTCTGGCTGTTCAGAACCCTGGTATAAAGGATGATGGCATTCCAACCAGCTCTTCAGTGCCTCCCACCGAGACTGAGTTCCTATCGTGGTGGACACAGAGGTCGAGTGTGCCTCTCCTGCGTGCCAGGCCTTCAGGTGTCTCCACTTCCTTCAGCCATTCTCCCCCTTCACTGGGTTTCCCAGTACTCTAGTTTGCTAATCGCCGTCTCCAAATGATCTTTCCATGATGCTTTTTTGTGGCATCAGAAAGTGCCAGAATTTCAGAGTCAGACAACTGGTCTAGAATCCTGGCCCCGTCCCTGATACAGCTTGGGGAAGGATCAAATGTATACAAAGCACCTTCCCTGGTTTCTGGCCCGGAGTTTATGCCCCAGTAGATAGTGTTCTTGTTGCTCAGTTGCGAAGTCACTAAGACTCTTTGCGACCCCATGGTCTGCCCCACGCCAGGCTTTCCTGTCCTTCACTGTCTCCCAGAGTTTGCTCAAATTCATGTCCATTGAGTCCGTGAGGCTATCTAACCATCTCATCCTCTGCGGCCCTCTTCCTTTGCCTTCAATCTTTCCCAGCATCGGAGTCTTTCCCAGTGAGTCAGCTCTTCATATCAGGTGGCCAAAGTATTGGAGCTTCAGCTTCAGCATCAGTCCTTCCAGTGAATATTCAGGGTTGATTTCCTTTAGGATTGACTGGTTTGATCTCCTTGAAGTCCAAGGGACTCTTCCAGCACCACAGTTCAAAAGCATCAAGCCTTTGGTGCTCAGCCTTCTTTATGATCCAACTGTCACGTCTGTACATGACTACTGGAAGAACCGCAGCTTAGACTGTGGGCCTTTGTCGGGCATATGATGTCTTTGCTTCTCAGTATGCCGTCCGGGTTTGTCGTAGCTTTCCTTTCAAGCAGTGTGCATGTGCGCTCCCTTAGTTGTGTCTGAGGTTGTTGATGTATCTCCTGGCAATCTAGATTCCAGCTTGTGATTGATCCATCCAGCATTTCTCATGATGTACTCTGCATATAAGTTAAATAGGGTGACAGTATACAGTCTTGTCTTAGTCCTTTCCTAATTTTGAACCAGTCAGTTGTTCCATATAAGGTTCTAACTGTTGCTTCTTGATTTGCATACAGCTCTCTCAGGAAGCAGGTCAGGTAGTCTGGTATTCCCATCTCTTTAAAAATTTTCCAGTTTGTTGTGATCCACGGAGTCAAAGTTTTTCTCATAGTCAGTGAAGCAGATGTTTTTCTGGAATTCCCTTGTTTTCTCTTATGATCCAACAGATGTTGACAAGTCTGATCCTCTGCCTTTTCTAAATCCAGCTTGAACATCTGGAGGTTCTCAGCTCCTGCACTACTGAAGCCTGGCTTGAAGGCTTTTGACCATAACCCTCCTAGCATGTGAAATGAGCATGGTTGTCTGGCAGTTTGAACGTTCTTTGGCATTGCCTTTCTTGGGGATTGGAATGCAAACTGATCCTTTCCAGTCCTTTGGCCACTGCTCAGTTTTCCAGATTTGCTGACATACTGAGTGCGGCACTTTAACAGCGTCATCTTTTAGGATTTGAAACAGCTCAGCTGGAATTCCATCGCCTCTCCTAGCTTTGTAGTAATGCTTCCTAAAGTGAAACTGAAGTCGCTCAGTCCTGTCCAACTCTTTGCAACCCCATGGACTGTACCTGCCAGGCTCCTCCATCTATGGAATTTATAAAACAGAAAAGAAAGCTATTGCTAAAAGAGAAAATAGGATTTTAGTCAGAGTATGTCACAAGCCTGATGTTTATCCAATGACCTGTGTTTCACAAGATCCCTTCTCTAATAACTATGGGGTATTATCTATTGCCTGTTTTCAAACCCCAAGGAATGTACCATGGCTCTTCTGTACACGGGAGTCTCTAGGCAAGAATAGTGGAGTGGGTTGCCATTTCCTTCTCCAATGCTTCTTAAGGCCTTCTTGATTTCACGCTTCGGGATGTCTGGTTCTGGGTGAAGGACCGCACCATCATGGTTGTCTGGGTCATTAAGACCTTTTTTTATGGCTCTTCTGTATTTTCTTGCTGCTTGTTCTATTAGATCCTTAGCAAAAAGCATCCCTGTTGCCTCAGATGGTGAAGAATCTGCCTGCGATGCGGGAGACCTAGGTTCAGTCCCTGGGTTGGAAAGATCCCTTGGAGAAGGAAATGGTAACCCACTCCAGTATTCTTGCCTAGAGACTCCCGTGTACAGAAGAGCCGTGGTACATTCCATGAGGTTTGAAAACAGACAATAGATAATACCCCATAGTTATTAGACAAGGGATCCTGTGAAACACAGGTCATTGGATAAGCACTAGGCTTGTGACATACTCTGACTAAAATCCTATTTTCTCTTTTAGCAATAGCTTTCTTTTCTGTTTTATAAATTCCTCAGCCAAAGTAACTTGTGGAGACCTCTCCCCACCCTTCCTGATAAGCAGATCTAAGAGTGGTGGGTGGGGTAGAGGCTCCTAAACCTTATCCCCTGCAGGCACTCTTGTGAGCAGTCTCCTGCCTTAGGGAAGACCCTGCCATGCCCTGCCCCAGGGGTAGGTGAGCATGTCCTGCTGCTTAGCCCGAGGGCTCCCCCACCTCCCTTCTCAGCAGCTTCCTTGTGGAGCAGAGAGCCATACAGGTTTCTGCCAGGTTGGGCAAGAAGGTGATGAAATACTAGATCCTGGAGGCCAGGAAAAGACTGGCTCACCTGGGGAGAGGGACAGCTGTGCCCGAGGGTCGCCAGGCCCCTCCCCACAGAGAGGCCCCTGGGAGGGGGCGCTGGCCGGGAGGGGGCGCTGGCCGGGAGGGGGCGCTGGCCGGGAGGGGGCGCTGGCCACGCGGTGGCGGGGTCACTTCGGCTCTGGAAGCAGTGAGAGCTTCCTGCACTTGGGCGGTGGGGGTGCACAGGAGAGGAGCCCACTCCTCACAGGAAAGGCCCCAAGGAGGGATGCGGGAGGCACGTGGGTCCCACAGCTCCTTCCAGCGGGGACCAGGACATCTCCCCGCCTTCCCCGCGGTTCATATGTTAAGTAGTGAATTTACTCAGGCTCACGTAGATAGGTTTGGTGAGCAGAACCCAGTCTCCCCAGCCAACACGCCTCCTTGCTGACAGTGTGTGTAATGTCGCAATTAGAACATCCAAGTGGTTTTTATTTTTTAAAGAGAGACTGTCCCTGTCCCTTAAGGCTCTCCTTCCTGCCACATTATCCTGAGAATTAAAGTGTCTCTTGACATGAAGACAGTACACCTTCTTCCTGAAAGGTAGCATCACAGTCTGTGTTAACCCTGGGCTCCATGAGGGCCCCGATACCTGGGCAGGAAGGGGCAGGCACTCCAGGCTCTGGGGACAATGTCCATTCCATTTGCCTCCCTCCACCGTGGGGTCCCATTAAGAGAGAACCTGCTGGAGATGTGAGCTTGTTCTGAGGCTGGGAGAGCTGTGAGGTTGCCCCCCCCCCCCAACCCCGACCCCTGCCAGGAGTGTCAGAGAAGGGAGGGACCTGGGGGGACCTCGGCGGTGTCCAAGCTGGAAATGGAGATGGCTCCCAGCTCCTTGGAAGGAGGCTTTCCAGGGGCACACAGGTTGGTGGAAGCTGTAGCCTTTGAGGGTCTGTGAGTGGTTCTGCCTTCTGTGCACTGCAGGCTGCCCTGCCCTGCCCGACGCTCACATCCAACTTGTCCCCTGCTCCTGCGGAAGCTAAAAGAGGCCCTGCATATACCGACCCCTGATCCCTGTCCTCTCGCCCTTATTTTTATTAATTTTTTTAAACAGAGTCATATCTGACTCTGCGACCCCATGGACTGTTGCCTGCCAGGCTTCTCTGTCCATGGGATTCTTCAGGAAAGAATACTGGAGTGGGTTGACATTCCCTTCTCTAGGGGGAATCTTCTCGACCCAGAGATCAAACCTAGGGCTCCTGCACTCCAGGCAGATTCTTTATCGTCTGAGCCACCAGGGAAGCCCCCCAAATTCGTTGTGGTAAATAAAGCTAAAGTTAGAACTGGGATCTGAGTCTGCTCCAGAGCCTTGAGTTTTGCTCCCAGGAGTATGATAAACGAGGGCCTTCCTCCAGGTCATCATAGAAGGAGCGTTTTTCAGGGAGATCCTTCGCCTTTCTTCTAGAATCTGTGTGAAGCACTGGTTCTCAAAGCTGGACTGAACCCCCTGGGAGCCAGTACACAGGGTCCAGGGCAGTGCCCAGGCCTAGAAACCTGCCTGCCTTCTTTCAGTTTAACTGAGATGCAGTTGACACACAGTGTTGTGTGGATTTAAGGTGGACAGGGTCGTGATCGACTCACATGAATTGGGCATCTGCCTTTCCAAGCAGGGTCTGTGAGGCTGCTGGACGGGAGGCCTCCCTGGTGGCTGTGCTGGAGGGAGGGTCAGGAGCTCAGCGGCTGGAGGAGACTGCGGTTTCCTCCCCGGGGCGCTGCTGCTGGTTTGGTCTGTGCGGTTCTCACTCTGCCGTCTGCGCTCACCGCCTCCTGCACCCCCCCCAGCACTTCCTCCACGCGTGAGCTCTTGGTGGTTGGATCAGTGGGACCTAGCCTCCCGGACAGGGTTGGGCTGTTGGGGTTTCAGGAGCCTGGTGGCATCCTTCCAGTCTCCTGCTTGGAGAAGCAGGGTGCAGACTGTGGACCCCCGTGTCTGCGCAGCAGGGTGGGGTGTGGGTCCAGTCCTGCAGCCAAGGATGAAGGTGGGAGCGCAGGGTGCCTTCTTCTTGCCTAGAAATGGGCGGAAGTGGGAGGTCGGGCGCTGAGCCGCTCGGAGGGGCAGGGATGACTCAGAGACAGTTGTTAGAAGCCGGAGAATGTGACTGCAGGAACGCATCTGGGCTCTCAGGCCTGCGCCAGGCGTCGGGGGTGTGGCCAAGAGACGCTGAGCCGGTGGAGAGTCTGGGTTCGCTTCGCTCTCCCACCATGGTCTTGGGGGGCTGCCCAGTGGACTCAGCCTCACGGGGCTGCTGTTAAGAGGGTTAAATGAGATGATGCGCTCAGCGTGTGGCGAGCAGTGTTCAGAGACTGTTCGCCGCATAAGTCCCCGTTCTAGTCTCTCAGTGTTGCAGGGGTCGAGTTTGGAGCTGAGAATCTTCCATCGCTGGGGATCAGGGAGGCTTGCGGTTGCAGCGGCCCCTGAAGGATGGGGTTGAGGGAGGAAACTGAGCCGAGTGGGGCCCAGTGGGCAGGAAGACCCAGAGGGAAGCTGGCAGAGCATGGGGCGCTGTGAGGGCGGGTCCCAGCCCTCCATTAGGAGGAGACGCGTCGTGGGGGCAGAGCTCAGGGGACAGCTGGGGCGGGGGGTGGAGAGGGGGCAGGCCGCGTCCCCTCACGTCCAGCTCTGCTCTCTGGATCGCGGCCTGTGCCACAGGGTGCTTCTGCTCGCCTCCCCATGAGCCCCCCACCCCCACCCCGGGAGGATGCAGGGCTGGCTGGGGCGGCTCGTGGTGCCCTTCCGCACCAGGCGTGCGGCGGTCCACTGCGAGGCTCTACGTGACACTCCGCGGCTCCGTTTGCTCCATTTGACCCAAGCCCAGGCCGGCGAGGGGGAGGGGCCGTGCACGGGTTGCCGCCCTACCCAAGGCACACACCGAACCCTTAGCCAAGAAACACATCAACTTCCTGGAACTCGGAGCAGTCATCACAGCTGTCAGCCTTCAGAGCACACGCAAAGCTGTCCCGGTTAGAGGAGACGGTTTTGCCCCGAGCTCTTCTACAGGCACGGCCTTGGTGCACAGCTCGCCTGGTTGGGTTTCATCCCAGCGTAGCCAAGACTTCCTGCGTCAGCCCATCCTGAAAGAGATGTCCTTGCTGCTGGTTAAGCCCCATTGTAGCCCAGAGCACTTTAGTATCTGAACTCCTCTAAAGTCACACTCATTTAGCCCATCCAGGTTCCATTCTGGGTCTGCCCAAACCGGCTATTCCCACCAGGGGATCGGCCATCGCCGGTATCTGGATGAGCAGCGACCTGGCCGCTGCAGTCAAGCTCCCCGGCGCCTGGTCTTGGCTCCCGCTGTCATCCTTGGCATGCAAGCCTCCCCCATCTCTCCTGGGGGCCTCAGGACAGATTGTAGATCTCGCGTCGAGAGCCCTGCGGGCTTGTGCAGGCTGGGAGCCTTGCTTCTGGACCATCTTCCCTTTCATCTCTCATCTTTCCTGTGCTATCTCTTTGGACCTGGAGACAGGGTCCTTAATCTCCTCTTTCTGGCTGAGCATAGCAGGGTCCCTTATCTCCTCGGGGGCTGGGGCCTGCCCGTCCCTCCCCGCAGTCCCAGCGTGGACCTCTACCCGCTCCACGCCACCCTGCCTCCCTGGGGTCTGATCTGGGCAGAGCCTGTGTGGGGATGCGATCCGGAAATGCAGGCTCCTTCCCCAGAGCCGGGGACCCACCTCCAGCTTCCTGGATTCCTGTCTCTAGGTACGGTCTCTCCTGGTGGGTCTTTCCCCCCCCACCCACTGTTTTTTTTGAGGCGGTGGTGATAGTAAGACGTATCTTGAATTTCCTTCCAAGGACTGTCCTGTACTTTTCCACTCTCTGAATTGTGTGAGTCCCTTAGGCCTGGTGGAACTCAAAACAAACAGGGCAGTGACTCCTGTTAGTCAGCTTAATCACGCTCTTGATATTCAGATCATTTACATCCAAGACCAGAGGCAGGGACTTCCAGGGTCACGTCTGTGAGGCTGGGCTCTCCTCTCCTTGGTTCCCCTGAGTGGATGGAAGAGGGTACTTGGTGGGCTTTTAAAGCATCATTTTTAAGTGAGGGGAAGGAGAGGGTCCATATTTTAATGGGAATCTTAGTTATATTCTGGACAGTTTCAACTCCAGAGACTTGTCTCTCTGACGTACGTTTTTATTCATTATGTGAAAAACTATAGTTCAAACTACAATTGGAAATCTTGGCAGTTTCTAGGGGAAAAAAACCACGGAGCTATTCTTCTCTAGATTTTCTTTCTGATAATATTTGCCATTAATAAAAATGAGTAACAATATAGGGAAACTTTGCTTGCTTTTTTTTTTTTTTTTAACAGTTTGTAATTTCACCTTTAGGCAACTTTAAATGTAGATGGGTGGGGATAATCTGGTTTGTTCGTTTCTGAAACCTCATGGGTCTTAATTCATATATATCAAGTGAAACCAAGATTCTTATCCTGCTTATTCAGGATGAGTTTCTGGGGTCCCTGATCCTTTTGATACTGAAGGAAAATGTTGGGTATGGGGGTATGTCCTTTTATGTGTAGAAGGGCCCATAATTTTCATCAGCTCCTCAAGGAGGGTCTTGCTCACAAGAAACACGGAGACAATTACTGGGATAGTAATAAGGGTTCCTCCGAGTTTACCAGGGCCAGGGGGAGGTCTCTGGTCTTTCAGGGGCTATCCCTGTGAGTTACTCCTTGCTTCTTTGACACTTTATTCAAATTCTGAAGACCTTTTCAAAAGAGAAAGGCACAAAGAAAAACTAAGGGGCCCTGAAGCAGTGGAGTGTAGAGAGAGAAGCTGATGTGGTGTCAGAAATCATTGAGCATCTGCTTCTGACCTGCTGCGGACCAGTCCAGCGGGAGCCTGCCCGCCTTAGGTGCTTAGTAACCGTGTGGACAGTGCGAGTGAGATTCAGGGTGATAACTGGGCGTGTGCCTGGCAGCTTTTCTGCAGGCGCTCTGCAGGGTTTAATAGAAGCGTATCGAGCGAACGTTTCTCCAGCGCTTGTTCGCATGGCTGCTGCTTCCCTCCTTTGCCCGGTTTTGCCCTCTTCAGAGGCTGTTTCAGAGACAGAATGTGCTGGCTGGGTACCTCTGGGAAAGGTTACGTTCCAGGTTTCTCTAACTTCCTAGAGGGCCAGACACAGCTTTCTCTCGGATCAGGGGTCTGAGACCCCTGGTGGCACCCCCGCGAGCTGACTTTCTCAGACCCTCAAAGGGTGTGTGTGGTTTGCGTTTTCTGTGGCTCCCTTACAGAGAAGGAAAGATGCGCTTTAGGACACTTTCTCCATCGCGCAGGGAAAGGTGTGACGGGCACTCCTTTACGTTAAGCGGCTGTTGAGTTCTGTGTTTCCCTCTCAGTTCCCTTCTTTTCTCCTCCTGTTTCTGACAGCACCGAGTGCTTGCTGTCTTTTCCTCTCCGCCTTGAAACTGGCCATCCATCCTCGCCTTCTGCCAGCACGCCAGTAAGGTGCCCAGAGCTCCCCTTGGCGCCATTCCCACGTGGTGTCGCCTGTGATGTTGTCGGGATGTGCTTTAGGGGTTCCGTCTCTCCAGGTCACACTTGATTCCAGTCGCTCTTGCTCACATGGAGTTGACCTCATTGCTGGGAGCGTGCTTAGAAACACGGGGAGGGGAGGGGAACGCCATGGCCCTTAGCTGGTGGCTCCCAGTGGTGCAAGTGCAGAACGTGGTGCAGGGCCAGGACCCCCTGTGCCGTGGACCCCCTCCTCATGCCCCTGCTTCTTGTTCCTGTAGGTTGCTGCGCTCTGCTCCAGAGGCGGTGGCTTTGAGGCGTGACCCTGCCCACGCTCCGCCCCGCCAGCACCAGCTCCTCAGCAAGGAGGGCCCGCTTGAGAAGACGAATAAGACAGGTCAGTCTAACTTGATTGACTTTCCTTGAGTCACAGTAACTTAGAGTGTTGTCTTCCTTCATGTCCCCACATCCCCTTGGAGTGCTCCACCCTCTGCTTGGGGTCCTCCTGAGGCTTTGATGCAACACCACAGACAAGCTCTCGCTGTGGACTGCGGGTTTTCCCTGGGCTCGTGGCCTGGGGCGTGGGATGAGGAGTCCTGGAAAGGGTGCCGGGGCCCTGGCTCACAGGAAGCCGTGCTGCAGGCACCCCTGTCCCCTGCTTCTCCTTTGCCAGCCCCAGATTTGGACTCTGTGTTCAAAACTGGAAGACCAGTCCAGTCCACTTGGCCGTGCCACAGGGATTTCCTTTTGTGTCTGTGACTTGGGGATCTCACCTGGGTTCCCAGTCCTCTCTGGTCTCAGATACAGGAGATGATGCTAGAATGGGGTCAGTGATTTTTATTTTGTTCATGATGACTAATATTATTATTTTTATTTACAGTAATAGAACAGATTTATAGATCAGTGTCAGGGAGCAGAGTGAAAATATTAGGACTGTAAATATTTATGAAGAAAAATGTGCCTTGTAAATGGACCTTAAACTGTTAATCCTTCTTTTCATCCCTTGAGATTGAGAATCAGAAGGTGTAGGTTGGTCAGTTGGGTCATTGCTCTAGTGTGGTCCAGGGTCAGGCGTGGGCAGGAAGGACTAATTCTAGCCGCTGGCTTCTGGTTAAATGAGTGGATAAATGCACCTTAATATTAAGGTGGATTTGTTTTTTCTAACTGGGAACAATGAGCCACATTGTTTTACACCAGGTCCCTTCTATTCTTCCTGTTCCATTCTCCCCGAAAGAGAAGTCACCCATAAGACACAAGCACACACCCGGAGGAAAATCTCAGAAAAGATTTTCTATGCAGGCTGGCTCGGGTGCTTCTAAAAGGGCTGCCAAGGATGAGTCCACTGGCCGTTTTCTTTTCAAACAGTGTAACTAGGAGTTTCATTTTGTTAATTGCACTTTCCGATCAGAGATGAGAAGAGTGTCTACTACTGTTTACTTACATTTGAACTAGGAAAAGGAAGTAAATGTCGGTGATCTCGGCGTCATCACTGGGCAGGGTCACACTTCACACTTTATCCCAAAGGAGGAAGTAAATTTAGCAAATGTCTTCCTGTCCAGACAAAGTGGGAAACAGCACATTTGCCTGACTTTTCTCGTTTTCCAGTTGGGATGTAAGCGCTTGTAGCTTTCAGCCCGTAGGTTGGTGAGCGGTTGTGACTGTTGCTGGGTTTTCTATACTTAGGGCATTTACACAGTTTTCAGGGAGGATTTCTTTGCCATCTTGGTGATTGTGACAGAAATTCTTACCAGGACTTTACCTCTTCTTGGTGAATATATTTGTGCTGATTTTCTTGTTGACTGGTTTCCCTTCTATCCCATTTTCTTTCCCTTCTCAGTGAGAGATGTAGACCATGTTGTTTGTAACTTCTAATTTCATGTTAATGTGCAAGGTACTTGCTTAAATCTATTCCTGGTCTGAAAAACTCAACCACATTTTTCTTCTCTAAGTGCCATAATAGGACAAAAGCAAGGTCATCGAAACTATCCCACTATAAACGGTAGGAAGGTTGAGATAATTTTTACTGACGTAATATAATTACAGTAAAGAAGACGCCTAGTCATTTTATGATTTGATGGATATTAAAACCATGGTGGGGGCAGGGGGCCTTCCCTGGTGGTCCAGTGGCTGAGACTTCGCACTTACAAAGCGAGGGACCTGAGTTCGATCCCTGGTCGGGGAATTAGATCCCACGTGCTGCAACTCAGACCCAGCACAGCCAAATAAATATTTTAAAAAATAAACCTCTAGGCAATATATATTTAAAAGAATGAGAGGGCTTTAGTATAGAAGGTGCCCCTTACATGAATCTAGGAAATAATTGTTCACTGACTGGATTACAGTTCTAGGGAACTGATGATACTTCCGTTAGAAATCCTTTAAAGAAAGAAAATGAGGTATGTGCATGTATATTTCCGTGTGTGTACATGTGTTGAATGTTTTTTCAGCATTCAAAGGGATTTCCCAAATGAACTTTCAAAGACAGTCAGAATGGGAATTTCGAAGCGCAGTTTTTAAAAAGTTTAAATGGTCTTCCATGTGGGAGAAGCTTCATGGAAAGAAAGCAGCATTGGGGTTGAGGGGCTTGTCTTGTTTTTTTGTACCGAGGTTTCCTTTCGCTCTTTTAATGTGGAAGACACAAGGCTGAGGCTGGGTCAGGGGTCTAAACAGTTGTCTGTTTGGCAGTTAGTGCTTTTACTTACCATTTGGCAAACCATTGGTTCGTATCTTCAAAATGTCTGGGGCTTCCCAGGTGGGGCTGGTGGTAAAGAACCCGCCTGCCAGTGCAGGAGACGCAAGAGACGCAGCTTCCATCCCTGGGTCAGGAAGATCCCCTGGAGGAGGGCACGACAACCCACTCCAGTATTCTTGCCTGGAGGATCCCATGGACAGAGGAGCCTGGGGCGCTATAGTCCGTGGGGTCGAGCCTGGGGCGCTACAGTCCATGGGGTCGGAAAGAGTCGGACACAGCCGAAGCAACTTAGCGCGCGCACACGCGTGCTCTTCAAAGTGTCTGCTAACAAGGAAGGCAGATTTTGTCTCTTGACAAGGAGAGTGTTACTGCTGAGGTTCTCTTTGGCTCTTGGGTAAGAGCTTGGGGCTTCTCAGCTGATGGCCCACCAGTTGTGTGAAGCCGTCAGATGGCTGTGTCCCCAGCCTTCCCTGCTCTGCCGCCAGTCACCTTCATGGCTGCTCTAGGAGTCTCCATTTGTCCCACCCTACCTGGGTCACTTCTCCTAGAGGCGCGGAAGGGGAACCACAGGAAGTCATGTTCTCCCCAGGGCTGCTCCTGAGATAATGAGCTGGATCTCTGAGGCAGTTGTGGACTTGCAGAATTTAATGCACACTGGAGGATAACAGGGTACGTGGCCAGAGAAAATCTTCCCAGATACAATAAGGGAGATGGGTTACCTGGAGACTTAACTTCCGATAGCCAATAGTACTTGTGTGGAAGAAGCGTGGCTAGAGGAGGCCTGGAGGAGTGAAGCTGGGCTAGTCCAGGGGCTGTGTTCCCTGCAGCCATCCTTCCGGATTACCAGGTCTTCTTAAGGTCTGACCTGTTCCCTCCTAGACGCTGAGTCTTTAGCGGATTCCTTCCCTGCCTTATCTTTGGCCAGTTTTAGGAGGAGGCGGGACACGGGTCAAGAGGGAGTCTGAGACTCCTTGTGGGGAACAAGGGCAGAGTGTGAAAGAAAGTTCGCTGTATGTGGACAAATGTGAGCTTCAGAAAATAAAATACCCCAGAATCGTTTTGGCTGTTGGGAGTGAGGGCGACGGCGCTGCAGGAAACATCAGTTAAGAGTGAGAGACGACCACAGAATGTGGTTTGGAAGAAAAAGAGGACTCAGACGTCTCCTCCCGTGCGGTTCCCTGCAGTCTGGTGAGTGCAGCAGTCTGAGACTACAGCAAACGTGGTTTCCGTTTTTCCTTCTGAACCTTTCTGCCCTCGCTTCCCTTCCAGTGTCAACGAGAGATACGAAGAGAAGAGAGACAGGAGCCCCCCAGCCTCGCTGCCTCTGCCGCACACACAACCCCTGCAGCAGATGAGGCGCTCCTAGCGCACCAGCCGGGGCGGAGGATGGAGGTGACTGCCAGTGCGGGCGGGGTTTTCCTTCCTTCCATTTTCTGGGGGAAGGTGTATTACGTCTTCATGCGTTTTAAGAAACAGCGTTTTTTATGTTGATTTGAAATTTGGTTGTAACGTTGGGTGGTAGTGTGGCTTCTCAGTTGTCTTACACACTTTGGACTCCCCCATTAAAATCAGGTATTGCGGCCTGGAGTTAGGTGAGAGCCAAGGTTTCTCACCTTCCGTCGTTGGGTCTAGAACACATGCACAGTAGTGAGTAGGCTGTTAGGAGGCCACTGGCCAGATGGGCCCTCCCGGCCTTACTGACTGTTGGAGCCTTTCCCACTTTGCCTCGTGAAAGATTAGCAAAGAAAGAGGACCTGCCTTGGGTCACCTCGTCGGTGGCCCATACTCAGAAAGGAGCAAGGCAGTCAGTTTAGTGTGACAGCGCTTGGTTGAGATGAAAGCTTCAGTCATATGGGCCCGCGAGTCAGCTTGAACTGAAGGGGAGGTAGCCGCGGCCCCTGCCACCTGCCTGACAGACGCCTCAACTTCCCAGCGATCACATCAGCAGTTTCTCACTTTCAGTTCTGTGGCCGAGGCTTCCTAGAAGCTTAAACCCTTGTCCCAATGACGTCAAGCTCACCCATTGGCCTGGAGGGTTCAGACTTGTCTTCCATCAACACCATGATGTCAGCAGTCATGAGTGTGGGGAAGGTCGCCGAGAATGGCGGGAGCCCCCAGAGCGTCAAGTCCCCCACGAAGCCTCCGGGACCAAATCGGATCGGCCGAAGGAACCAGGTAAGCATCTGTGCGCCTGTGGTGGCTTCCGTGAGAGCACTGGGGGAGCGATGTCCCCTTGCGCCCCAGCTCCCTGATCCAGAACCTTGGACGAGGTTTGAACGGCACAGCCGCACCCAGAGGCCATGATCCCTTTTCAGGTGCTAATTGCCTGTAACTTAGCAATTAGGTTTCCATTCGCAGAGAAGGTTTTCTGTGCTGAGGTGTCAGTGTTGGTGAGAGCACCGCCCTGCCCTGTGACCTTGTGACTTGATTTGAACCCAAGCTTTCTTGATTCAGATGGTAAAGAATCTGCCTGCAATGGAGGACATCCGGGTTTGATCCCTGAGTCAGGAAGATCTCCTGGAGAAGGGAATGGCAACCCACCCCAGTATTCTTCCCTGGGAAATCCCACAAACAGAGGAACTTAGTGAGCTACAGCCTATGTGTCCAGTCACAAGGGTTGGACACGACTGAGCGACTCACACACACACACACACACGCTTTCTTCACTATACACACACACACGCGCGTGCGCGCGCTTTCTTCACTGTACAGGAGAGGCAGAGAGCTCCACTTGCTCCTCTCCTGTGGTGTGGTTCCTTTCTTCACTCACATAGCTGCTTAATTGGTTTTATGATGCCTCCTCCTTGATTTTTTAAGTGTCTGCAGCACAGGTACCCAATGAGTCCTCGCTCTGCTGGACTGCTCTCCAGCTTTCCAGCCTTGACAAGGCACGCAACTGGGTGTCCAAGGATCCCCCTCGGGATGCCATGTATTCCTCTTGAGTTTTCAGAGATCACCGCGGTGGGCAGGGGCATAGGACGACAGGGATGTTATGGAAGGCCGTGTCTCCTCCCTTGGGAAATAAGATGCATCTTAGTGTCCACATGGCGCACTTGAGAAAGTATTGCTGTCCTGCAGCTGCATTTGCGACAGTGCCCGAGGAGCTAGGTGGCTATTCCCCTCTCTGCTCTGCGCCCACATGGTGTGGATGTCCTTTGCTTCCCTGACTCGGTGGAGTCCCACCACACCCTTGGGAGAAGGCAGCCTTCTGACTTTGTCTGGAGACCAGGGATGGGCAGGAAGGTAAACCTGTTGGGCTTTTGTGAGTTAGTTTTCTTTTTTATATTAATAATCCCAAAGTGACTGTCCTCATGCAGAACTGTCTGAGCACAGTCCTTCCAGCCCAGCGCGATGGTCCCCTACGCTATAGAAGTCCAGCGTGAGTCATGGCCCGGTACAGGGTACCCTCCAGAAAGAGTCCCAGCCTCACATCCCTCCAGCGACCGAGGCGGGTCCGTTTCTCCAGCTTGTCCTCAAGGCTGAAGATTCGGAGTTAAATGATGCTGTTGGGTGGGGGCATTGATACTTTTTCTCTCTTTTTTTCCTTTTCTCCTCGTGCCTCTCTTCCTGTGGGTACCTGAGAAAATTCTCAGCCTGTTTGACTGTGGCCTGAGCCAAGAAGGAGCTCTGGGAAGAAAAGGTTTATTTCCAGTCTCACGTGACTGTCCGTCCATCCATCCATCCATCCCCCCATCCATCCATCCCCCCATTTCACAATGTCTGCCCCCCCCCTTCCTTCCAGCCAGGCACTGTGTGCCAGGTGCCAGCTCTTTCTGAGAGAGCCCAGCACGGCCCAGCAGAGGCCGAGCTGGCCCGAGTCCAGGCTCGGTCCCGTCCCAGGGACTCAGAGAGTAGGTAGAGCCGTGGAGGGGCCTGCGGCCTTCCGTCCGCACGTGGGGCGTGCAGGGGACTCCACAGGGGCGCCTGGCCGTTCGTCCCCCGCCTCCTGTGTCCTCTGGGGCTCCTCAGGGCACCGGCTTAGGCTTTTGAAAGGAGATCTGGGCGAGAGGCAGGATGGGGAGGATAGCGCGTTAGAAAAACCCAGCGTGGTCCCTACCGGGACGAACAGGAGTGCTGGAGGGCGCCCTGAGGAGCAGAGTTCCAGGGCAGATTAGCCACTGCCGGAAGCCAGCAAGGGTGCCAGATTGTTTCATTATGGAATGGTTAGTTATCACATTAGCTGCTAATGTTATCTGTCAGCTCGGGAAGCAAGCTCCCGCTACCAGCACAGCCGCAGTCTCTGGACTCGGGCCTCTCCAGCAGGGCTCTGCCGGCATTGTGGTGCTTCCCCTCCCATCTGCTTTGCTTTTAAAATTGCATCTGAGTCTGGAGACGCCTTCTCCCAGGCCATCATGGACGTCATGACTCTGCTGAGGGCTGCAGCACCCCGCTGCCCGCCTCCCAAAGGGGTCGGGCTCCAGTTCACGGCAGACCCCAGAGTCAATCCCTTCAGTCCCAGGGGCCACTCAGCGCCTCCGGTGTCTGCCTCAAGGGGCTCACAGGGTGATTTTTTTTTTTTTTTTTTTAAAGGAATTTTCGTCCTCAAGAGGCTGGCTGCTTGGAGGGCCTGGTTTTTTACATTTATTTACGTCCTTCAGTGAATCTCTTAAAAAAAGATTCTTTTTGGACTTCCCTGGTAGTCCAGGGATTCAAACTCCACGCTTCCCCTGCAGGGAGCACGGGTTCGACCCTGTTGAGGGAAGTTCTGCATGCCACACAGTGGAACCCAGAAACAAACCACTTAAAATACATTTATCTGATTGGGTGTGCTGGATCTTAGCTGTGGCATGAAAGAGACCTTTTATCTTCATTGTAGCACCTGGGATCTAGCTCCCGGACCACGGATCACACCCAGGCCCGTGTGCTTGGGAGTGTGGAGTCAGACCCCCAGGGAAGAAGCCCCCAGAACTGCTTTTCAATATGCATTGTTGCTAATCTAATAATTTAACATAAACACCCCAGAGACCAGGTCTGGGCCAGCCCTGAGGCACCCCGCAGTGCCAGGCGAGGGCCCTCAGCCTGTTGTTCGTGCCTTCTGTCTGGTGGTTCTCGGCCAGCTGCATCCTGACCAGAGAACACCCCGCTCCCAGCGCGCACACCTTCTGCCTCTGGAAGGGGTAGAGGCGGATGATGACTGAGTGAGGCTGCAGCGGAGGGGTTTTGTTTGTTTGTTTTTTAATTGTCTCTGGGTTAATATACTTCCTTAAAATACATATCTGTGATTTTTTTTTAAATATGAGAGTGAAAAAATGTGTAGCATACTTATTTCTGAGACCCAAGGAGAGAAGGTGTGTGTTACTTACCATGGGGCTTGTTCACCTCTGAGGAGTGGGAGGGGCCTCCCAGAGGAGCCGAGGACGGGCCCCCTCTTGCCTTCACTCCACCCCGCACGGTGCCTGGCGCCATTTGTCTCTGTGGTTTTCAGGGTGGCTTTTATTTTATTGTCATCATCTCTCATGAGCCAGCCACAAGGGTGTTTGCTTTCTGTGCCTTGGGGTCAATCCTTTCTGGGTCAGGCTTGTGTAGCCTAGTGGTTAGGGCATGGGCTGTGAGCAGCTGGCCTGAGTGTTAATCCTGGCTCTGGTTTGGGGCAGGTTACTTGCCTCTCGGTACCCGTTTCCTCACCCTCAAAATGGGATCCATAACAGTAGCCATCTCTAATGTTTGTGTGAAAAAAAAACACCATTTCACATGTGCATAATAACTGTTTAATAATTGGTATTATTCACAGGGAACAGAAATTCAGTTGAATGAGTACAAGTAAAAAGAGGGCTGTTGAAAATGCCTGAGGGTCCAGCCCCAAAGCTGGCTCCTTCCCTTCCTCACGCTTAGGGCAGGTGCTCCAGCCGTAAAGGGTCCCACTGATGCCCGCTGGGCACCCAGGTGGGCACTGGGGCCTTCCACCCTCAGGAGGGTGGGTTTTTGTCATGAGAACTCCATTCCCTTTCATGTATCTTGAGGGCTCAAGACCAGGCAGAAACAAGCAACTGGAGCCTGGGTCAGACCTGGGGAGGAATACAGCCCGTTTCTAGCGTGGCTGTGGCTTGACGCTTAATTTTTCACTGTCCCCGATGATTCTAAGTGGTGTCTAACGAGAACACTGACGTTTATCGAGCACTCACCCCTGAACCGAGCACTGTGCTCATGCCTTCTGGTTGCTCTTTGATTTACTCCTCATTGTATCGTGCTGCCGTGGATGCTCTGCCTTCCCCCATTTTATAAACAAGGAAACGGAGGGCAGACAAGCTCACACCCAGCCAGGCTCCAGAGCCCATGCGCTCAGCCGCTCTGTTGCTGCAGCTCATGAGACACACGTGTGTGTAACACACGTGAGAGGCACCAGTTCACTGTGGGTTGAAGCGGATGCTTTTCTCCTCTCTTTTCAGGAGACGAAAGAGGAGAAGTCTTCCTACAACTGCCCCCTGTGCGAGAAGGTCTGCACCACCCAGCACCAGCTAACCATGCACATTCGCCAGGTCAGCTGCCGCCTCTGTCTGTTTCACATCGCTCTTCGTTAAGAGGGGAGGTGACTTTATCTTAATGGATGAATTGTGGCTGTTTAATATAGATGTAATATTCTAAGGATTTTGAGGAGGGTTATGAAACAGTTTTCGTGTATCCATGTCACTGTGACAGAGTCCCAGGTCACACAGAACACCTTTTCAGAATTTAGCAAACATCTAGTTAGCCAATCACAAATAACAGACTTTTCATCATAAACATAAACCGGATCTGCTCACAGCACGGTGAGATTGTAGATGTAGACCCCGATTCTATGCGCTGCTGCAAACTTATGTCGTGCGCGGGGAATTCCCTTGGCTTGGGATCTCTTTGGCTTTTCTTCTTTATTAGGAGATTTATCCTTCTCCCCTGCCTGCTGTGGACGGTCCATGAGATCGTAGTGAATCTGGAGCTGTGGAGGACTGACAGAAGTCAGGTCATGCCGTGGTGCTGAATAATAGCATCGTTTAGTAACTTGGGTTTGGGCAGAAACGTTCCTTCATAACATATTTCATGCATTGAGAAGGAAATGGCACCCCACTCCAGTGTTCATGCCCGGAGAATCCCAGGGACGGGGGAGCCTAGTGGGCTGCCGTCTATGGGGCCGCACAGAGTCGGACCCGACTGAAGCGACTTAGCAGCAGCAACATATTTCAGAGGCGGAACTCTGAGCCGGGCAGGTTTCAGTTCTCTCTCTCTGACAGCTGGACTGAGTCATCGCAGAACTCACGTGAAGGCCGTCCTTCACGTTTGCCTCGTAGTTGCGTCTTTCTGCTCATGTTAGTGTTTGTGGCCAGTTCATCTTTATGTGTCTCTGAGAAAGACCTGCAGAGACCCCACCTTCATTTCGAGCCTGCGGAAGGAGTACTGTCAGTACTGGAACACGGAAACGGAAGACCAAAGATTTGTCTCCGGTCCCAATAGATTTTGACATTCGGGAAGACATTTAAAATGAAACAAAAAAATAGCTGAGAAGCATTGCTGGCGTTTTAACACACGTATGTGTGTGTTTATACGTGTGTATATATGTGAAGCTCTGAATTTACACCTCCCCATCGCCGAGTTTTGACCCGTCCCCCTCGGTGATGCTGTGATCCTTGCTTTCCGCAGCACAACACGGACACGGGTGGGGCCGACCACTCATGCAGCATCTGCGGGAAGTCGCTGAGCTCGGCCAGCTCCCTGGACCGGCACATGCTGGTGCACTCCGGGGAGAGGCCCTACAAGTGCACCGTCTGCGGGCAGTCCTTCACCACCAACGGGAACATGCACAGGTGGGTGCGCCGCGCGCGGGCGGGCCTTCACCCTTCCCCACCATCGGGAACATGCACGGGTGGGTGCGCCACGCACGGGCGGGCCTTCGCCACCATCGGGAACATGCACGGGTGGGTGCGGGCAGCCTGCATCCGCCGCCTCGAGCCCGGAGCGGGGTTGACCGAAAGCAGGGCGGCCCTCTGGCCGTCTTGCCCAAAGGCAGGAGGAGGTCTGTTCCTGTGCAGAAAAGCTGGAGCTGGTTTTGTCTGCCTGCCTGTACAGTCTCCAGTGTGTCAGAGGTGTCTGCTCACGATGGCCAGCAATACCTGGGCTTGGTCTGTGGCTGATGGGGGACTCCTCAGGGTGACCCTTGGCCAGTCGGAGTTTCTTTGCTGAGATATGACGGTGGGCAGCTTATCAGAGGCAGAGAAACCCTAGAGGATTAGCATAGTAACCCTTGCCTTTTTAAAACTATTTGCATATGCCGAGAGATTCCCTGCAGGGCGAAACATTTCTGGAGCATCGAATAAATAGTTAAGTGGGCTGGAGAGCTTCAGGATAAGATAGGATGAAACAAGGGAAAAATCTGATAAATGTCAGGAATTTACTTCCTGAGGGAGAAGGAGGCTCGCTCTGAAGTGGGAGAAAGCTCAGTGGTGGGCATATTAAAAATGTGGGAGGAACCAATGGAAAACATACTTAATAGAAAGAGGACTTAGGATTTAGGGGTCAGAACAAACTTATCTTCTTTTTTTACACAGATATTTTAGGAACATTGGAACTGTAGGAAAACATTTTAAAGGGAGCCAAATTTCACCTTCTCAAAAAATCAGGCTGTTTTTATTTTTCGATATTCCATTTTAAGCATTATATTGATTTCTTTTAAAAAGTTGGCTAACTTTTTTTTTACATATGTATTTTAAAAGAAAAGCTGACAGAGTTGTGAAATTGGTATTTTATCGTATATAAATACTCAAACGAGATGGTCCCGTTTATTCTATGTAAAATTATGATCCCCTGATGGTGTACTTGAGACACACTGGTATAGTGGTAAATTTATGGGGTTTTGGAATTAGGTCCTGATTTCAAATCTCACCTCTGCTACTTAACAAGTTTTCCATCCTTGAGCAAGTTGCGTAACATTTGTACCTGACTTTGCTCCTCTTTAAATTGGGATTTTTGATAGTATCCACTTCATTGGACTAGGATGGGGATTAGAGATAATGAGTTCAGCACATGGTTGGCAGGCAGCCAGTGTTACTTATTATTGTTATTTGCATTTCTGGGTAATGCTGCAATCATTTGAATCCTATGGATGTCTCAGTCTGAACTCCTCGAAGCAGGGTAGAGTATGATGCTGTGAAATGTATCAGGATATTAAAGGATTTTGATGAAGGGTGTTACCTTTATATATATATATATATATATATATATATATATATATATGCACAATTTCCTATTCTTTTTGCCCGTCATCTCCTCCTAGGAATGTTTATTTTAATGTTTTAGCTTCTGGGCTTCCCAAGGGGCTCAGTAGTAAAGAATCTGCCTGCCAGGCAGGAGACACAGGGTCAGTCCCTGGGTCAGGAAGATGCCCTGGAGAAGGAAATGGCAACGCACCCCAATATTCTTGCCTGAGAGATCCCATGGACAGAGGAGCTGGCCGGGCTACAGTCCACGGGGTCTCAAAGAAGTCAGACATGACTGAGAGACTAGACAACAATAATTTTAGCTGCGGCTTTTTGCTCCCGCGCTAGAGTCTGTTAGTATCCTTTTGCCTTCTGTGTGCCATTTGTTTTGTTTTGCTTGCTCTCTTTTATTCCTCCTGCTTTAAAAAAAATGCTTTGTTCTTCTGTATTTGAGCTCTCAAAATCTAATCCTGGAAGTAGTACCTTGTTGGGTGGTTTCCTCGCTTTCTCCTACCCCATTTGAGGGTGTTTTCATTGTGCCAGAAGGAAGCCCGCACCCACTCGCAGTGGCTTCTCCTTACTTCCCACCCCCGAGCCCTGGGAAGACTCTCATCACTCTTCCCCTGTGCATCCGCCTTCTGTGGACTTCTCACGGAATGTGTGGGCTTTCCTAACCAACTTCTTTCACTTAGCTTTAATGCTTTCAACATTTATCAACGTTGTAGCATCTTTTTTTCTTGTCATGTAACAATCCATTGTAGGGACATAGTACTCTTGCCTAGAGAATCCTGTGGACAGAGGAGCCTGGTGGGCTGCTGTCCATGGGGTCGCACAGAGTCGGACACGACTGAAGCGACTTAGCATGCATGCATGCATTGGAGAAGGAAATGGCAACCCACTCTAGTATTCTTGCCTGGAGAATCCCAGGGACAGAGGAGTCTGGCTGGCTGCCGTCTATGGGGTCGCACAGAGTCGGACTCGACTAAAGCGACTTAGCAGCAGCAGCAGCAGCACATTTTATTCACCTCTTCATCAGTCAGCAGACATTTGTGTGGTTTTGTTTTTTGGCCCTTACAAGTGATGCTGCTGTGAACATTCTTGTACAGGTTTTGTGTGGACACGTGATTCCGTTTCCCTTGGGTAGCCACCGAGGAGGGGAATTGCGGGGTCATGTTTCACATTTTGGGAAACAGCCACGCTGTTTCCCAGAGGAGCTGCATCATTCTGCACTCCCACCAGCAGTGTGAGAGGGCTGCAGTCTTACACACCCTTGCCCACACTTGTTACTGTCGGTCGTCTTCATGACCCCACCAGCTATGAAGTGTAGTCCCATGAGTCCATAGTTTTAATGTTTTCACATTTACGTCTACACTTCATTTTAAGTTGACATTTGTGTATGGTGTGAGCAGGGAATCCAGGTTCAGTCTTTGGTACTGTTTGCTTAAAAACTTTTCTTTCTCCATTGAATTGTCTTAGCACCTTTATCAATATTCAGTTACCCATAAACGTAAGGATTTCTGTCTGTGCTGCCAGATCTCTTCCGTTGGTCTGTGTGTCTATCCCAAGGTCTAACATGGCACTGATTACTGTGGCTTTGGGTGAGTTTGGAAACTGGGAGATGTGAGTCTCTGAACTTAGTTCTCTCCCTAGATGTTTTGGATATTCCGGGTTGCTTGCATTTCTTTGAGGTAAGTAAGAGCCATATAGAGTGAGTTGTGAAATATTCCCTCCTCCTCTCCGTTTTGGAAGAGTTCGTGAAGAGTTGATGTTAATTCCTTTCATTTAAATATGTGGTAAAATTCATCGGCAAAGCCGTCGGGGCTTTTCTTCCCGAGAGGTTTTTGAAGGACTAATTCAGTTTCTTTGCTTGTGATAGTTCTGTTCACCTTTTCTGTTTCTTCTTGGAGTCGGTGGCAGTAGTCACGTCTTTTGTAGGAATTTAGCCATCTCATCAGAGTTAGCTGGTGGGCTGGCGCACAGTTGCTCTTAGTGTCCCCTTGCGATCCTCTTTTTTCTATAAGGTCAGTAATGTCTCCTCTTTGCTTCCTGATGTTACTAATTTGAGCCTTCTCAGTTTTTTTCCCTTAGTCCATCTAGCTGAACATTTAATAATTTTGTTGGTCGTCTCTTCAAAGAAACAGGGATTTCCCAGGTGGCGCTGGCGGTAAAGAACCCGACTGCCAACGCAGAAGACGTTCGATCTCTGGGTCGGGAAGATCCACTGGAGAAGGGCATGGCAACCCACTCCAGTGTTCTTGCCTAGAAAGTCCCGTGGACGGAGGAGCCTGGCGGGCTACAGTCTGGGTTGCAATGAGTCAGACAGTAGTGAAGCAACTTAGCGTTAAAAGAAGTAACTTTTCAGTTTGTTGACTTGTTTTCCCCCGTTGCTTTTCTGTTCTCTGTTTTTTTCAATTTTCCGCTCCAAGCATGGCTGTTTCCCTCCCGTCTGCTCTAAGTTTAGCTTGCTCATCTCTTTCTAGAGTTTCAGGTAAAGACTGTTCATTCGAGAATGTTTTTATGACAGGCATTTACAGCTGTAAATGTTTCTTGTTTAAAGCTTTCATAACATTCCATAAATTTTTGTACGTTGTATTTTCCTTTTCATTCATCTCAAAGTATTTTCTAGTTTTTCTGTGATTTTTTTCCATTGGTTAAGAGTATGTTTGATTTCACATATTTACAACTTCTCAAATTTCTTTCTATTACTAATTTTGAACTTCATTGCATTGTTAATTGAAGAAAGCGTTCCATGATTCGAATTTATTTTCCTTTAATTTATTGAGGCTGGGTTTATAACTGAGCATATCGCCTGTCCTGGAGAACGTCTCGTGTTGTTACGAGCGTGTATTCCTGCTGCTGTTGGGTGGAGTGTTTTTCAGAGGTGCTGTCAGTTCCAGCTGGTTTATGCCTCGTCCTTCTGTCTCCTCGTAGATCTTTGCTTATCTTCTTGTGCTCTTACCTGTAAGGTTTGTACAGTTATCATCCCGTTTTGCAGATGAGGAAGCTTGCTTAGGACCACAGTCAGTGCCAGGGTTTGAACATAGACTGTCAGCCTTAGAGGCCATGAGAAATAACTGATGCAGCCTGTGTATTAGAAAGAATGTATGTCACTTTGTATATTAGAAAAAAGCACTCTTTCAAGCTTTACTCTCTTTCAAAATAATTTCCTGTAGTAAAACATCATTTTCAATGTTAAACTATTTGAGCCATCCAGCTAGCATAGTCCACTCTATTTGGTGAGCCTGGAATCACCATCAGAACCCACCTGCCAATACAGGAGACATAAAAGACTCGGGTTTGATTCCAGGGTCAGGAAGATCCCCTGGAGGAGGGCGTGGCAACCCACTCCAGTATTCTTGCCTGGAGAATCCCATGGACAGAGGAGCCTGGCGGGCTGCAGTCCATGGGGTTGCAAAGAGTCTGACACGACTGAAGCAACTTAGTCTGCGTGTGTTGTTAAAAATTATATTGAATTTTTTCTAGGCCAACCATTGCTATTACCCTGAGATTCTCATTTATGTAAATTACTGTTTATAAATGACTGTTTATTAGGGATGTTTGTGCTAATTTTTTATTTTGCGCTGATTTTATTGTGTGAGTCATCTTGATTTACAGGAGAGGGCTAATTGTTGGGGACTGAATTCTATTTTCAATTCTGCAGAACTTTTCAGACATCTCTGACTTTTCTGCGCTCCACCAGAGTGGCATGGTGAAGCCTCACTTAGAACTTGCACTCAAGTGCAGCGTTTGTGAAAGCGTTGTGAGGCTTGCAGCGGCCTGGGGAATGTCCTGGCTGAGAGGGGTTTCTGAGTTTGTGTTTTCGGAGCTGACGGCATCCTGTGATAATCTCTGAGAGGCACGCACTCCTCGCTGTGTGACCCTGGCAGGTTAACTGACCTCTCTGAGTCTTGGTTACTTCATCTGTAAAAAGCAGTGATGTCTGTACCAGTGGCAGCATTGTGGGGATTCAGTGGGAACCGACTGTGGGAATGAGCGCGTGCAGCGCGCAGAGGGTAATGTCAGTTCATTATTGCTTCACTAATGCTGCATGTGCCACTGAAGGGAAACACAGGGGCTGAGTGACTATTCGTAAGATGCCAGAAAATAATGAAGAGGTTTTTTTCTTTTGTTTTTGCTATCCTAAACCTGTAACTTAAATTTAAAAGAATTTACTTGGGATATTTGAGCTTATTACAGTCCTGCAGAAAATTGCAAACCATGGGTTAAAAGAAACATTTGGTGTTTGGTAATCAGTCACAGTCATCACCACCTTCGTTTGTTGGTGCAACTGTACTTTTGGGGGTAAAGAAAAATTATAAAAATGTGAAAACACTTACAAAAATGTGCCAGAAAGAGCAGAGTAAATTCATTGGTCCGGTGGATCTGTTCCAGGATCTGATGCCAGGGTGGTGAGCTGTGGTCTCTCCTGGGCACTTACCTGTGTTACACTCGTCAGGGGCCAGAGCTGCTCTGGGGTTGAAAAGACTGTGCGCCCCCCAGTTCTGATGGGCCGCATCCTTGCTTGACTTTCAGAGCCTGGAAGGAAGTCAGTGGGCTGTGTGCTTGCTTCTCAGGACCAAAGTTGTGTTTCTTATTTGCCTTCAGTGGCTGCCCTGCCACTCCCCGAGGTCTGCCGCAGCATCTGGGCTGGGAGAGCCAGGGACTCCCCGGTGGGGGCTCTGGAGCCCAGGCAGAGGCCGGGCCTGTGCAGCCTGGACGCCCACCCCCATCCCTGCTCTGCCTCATTTCTAACCCGTCCCGGGCCCCCTTTCCTGCGCCAGCCTCCTGTGACACAGCTCTGTGCTCTGATCTTCAGTCCCTCCCCTCGGGGGTGCAGACTCAGTAAGACCCCTGCCGAAACACGAGCCCCCGTGGTGTGGATCTCTAGATCCAATTTGCCAAGCCCCGACTCGCCAGGGCTGGTCTGGGAACTTGTAGCACCCCTGCCCTCGGCCTCCTGCTCACCCCTTTCCTGAGGCTGTCCACACACACATGCGTGGGGCACCGGCCTCCGTGTGCCCTTTCCCCTGGGTAAGCCCCACCTTCCCCGGATTTAGGGCTGAGCAGCCATGGAGGAGGCAGATCTGGGCTCCACCCCAGACCCTGGCTGCTTCAGCACCCAGCGGGGCGCACACACCTCACAGCACGGACGCCGGGAGCTCCGTCCTGTTCAGTTCAGGTCACGCCTAGCTAATTTCAATGAGGTACCTTTGCAGCCACCCTCTGTCTAAAAGCAAGTCACTCTGTCTTTTTCTGCCACTGGTCATTGTGTAAGAATGTGTTTGTTATCTTCACTTATTAGGTTAATCGACCTTTTTGTAGTTTCTTTTACCTTAGTTTTATGAGAGGACCATCACCTTGTAGTCAACCCAGTAGAATTATCATATTAATAAAAAGAAAAATAAACTTCACTGAATCAGAAAGCAGATTAAATTATGTGTCGTCATGTTGATAGTTGCACTGTAGCTCAGGTACAGCCCATAACTTACTATAATTTCATTCCAGGAAATGCATTTAAATTATTTTTAAAAGTAGTTGTATATCTGGTAAACAGGGAGACTGCAGTGATACAGATTCCAGCTTATTTTAAAGAAATTTCAGGGGAGACCATCTCAATTTATTACCGTATCTGGGACGGTTTTTCAAGTTACCACTTCCCTGTCTGCGGATTCTCATGTTTTTGAGGTTTGAAAATCCTTTCCCAAACCTTTCGAACCGCAGCTTAGTTCCTGAGCAGACTAATAGGTTGCCATCGCAGTGCAAAACAGGTATCACGGAAACATTGCTGCAGCTCCAGCTTTGAACTTCCCAGAATTCTTTATCAGTTGCTCCCATGTTGAAATTTTGGATTGAGCGGTGCTTGTCTTCCAAAACAAACTTGGGAAACTGAGCCAGCTCTGGGAGAGCTCAGTGTAGGAAAAAGGGCACTGAGCTTTGCAGTCTGCAAAAACTTTCCAGAAAGTGCTGGACGGCAGAGCTGTGAAGAAGCGATGATGCTTGAAAGAGAGAATGGCACAAATCTCCTCTGGAAAGAATCAGACCTCTGAAATGGGGATTTTCCTTTTGCAGACTATAATGGCCTCGGAAAATAGGAAATTAATTTCTCCTTTGCTCCTCATCTTACAAACTGTAGACCTTTAAGCTGTAAAGAGAGTCTCAGAGTCCTTGTCATGTTAGGAACACACAGGAGAGAGACGCTGTCGGGAGCACACTTTCCCAACCTCTCCGTTGTTTTAGAGGGGAGTGCAGAAAGAGCAGGCTGTGTCCTCAGCTCAGCTGTGTGTGCAGAAGTTAGAGGTGAGGCGGGGGCGCCCCTGGAGAGTCATCCCATCGCCCCGCTCTCCTGCTGCCGTGGACACGCCTGCGTCCATCCCTCCCCACAGGAGATGGGCCCGGGGATGCCCCCGCATCATGGGCCGTCTTCAGAAACAGAGGCTTCTGTGTTCCAACATTGGCCGCACAGAAATGTGACCTGCTCCGTGACAGATGAGAGCACGGAGGCTCTGAATTTAGCACGGCACTCTCAGCCGCTCGGGCGCAGCCAGGCCTCGGCCTTGGCCTCTGCCGCTGCGCTGTGGGTCGGAACTGGTGGCCGGGACTGAAGGCAGGAGGAGCGGAGACCGGGCCGCGAGACGGGAGGGTCGCTTCTGTAGCCTCCAGGTCCAGCAAGAGGAAGCCCCCTGTGAAAAGTAGCCACGGCGATGGTCAGGTGCCCGGGGGCGTGCTCTCTGGCCTCGTGCCTGCCCCTTCTCAGGAGTGGGGGTGCGCACGCAGGGCTCGGCCCGCCCCCCCAAGAAACGCGTCCCAGTCCCAGGGCCTGCTCCCTGGCCCCTGTGAGAAGGAGGGAGGCAGCAGGAGGAGGTCCCTGTAGGATGAGAGTCTAGGGGTCAGCCTACCCAGGACTATGTGAGCATTGTGTTTCCTTGAGAATATTCCTACTAAAAAGCAGGGGGGATGCTAACACAGTTCTTACCTGTAACTGAGTGTCCCCTTCCCTAGAGGGAAAGACAGACGAGGAGAAAACGCCTTTCGGGGGCGCTCAGAAGCCTTTCCACTTTTGGGTGCCCTTAGAAGATGATGTACTTGGCAGCCCTCTGAAGACTGAGGGGTTTGTGTGAAAGAGATTTTACCATTGTCTGTGCAGTCAGCACAACTGTGAACTGTGCTGGACGTGTGGCCCTCAGTTCTGGCAGCTGTCTTGTGAAGATTTGGTCGTTTCATGATAGTACATGGTTACAAGGACGTTTCAGTATATTTAGTACTCTCTACTGGAATGGGCATACTTCAGGTACAGTTTAAAAAGCCTTTTCTATTACGAAAGTATAAACTTTTTTTTCTCTTTAACCAGGAAAAAAAAGTCATTGAAGTGTATTACCCCATTGCTTGATCATTCCACTTTACATGCTTTTCCCTCTCTTGGAAGTCTGCATTGAGAGGCCCAGAACTTTCCCCTTAAGACTGAACATTTATAAGTCCGTTTATCACAGCAGAATGTCTTAAGTTACCACTTTTCCCCAATAGCTTTATTAATCTTTCACCAAATGGTTTATTGTTTAATTATATTTAAACGTTTTTAGCCTTTTTTACATCTCGTTGGCTGGAATTGAAATTTGTACGCTATTATTTCAACTTCGGTGGTTGCTGAAATAAAGGCGGCCTCTCTGTGGGTCCCCTGAGAGTTCTTCCTTCCTCTCTGGCTGAGGCTGGTAAGGATGCTCCTCAGAACGGGGACGAGGGCCTCCATCCCTTCGTCTGTAACGGGAGTGGCGCTCTGCTCAGAGTTGTTGTTACGAGGATTAAATGCTGGCTCACATCAGATATTCCTCAGATGGTAGTTTGCTTCCTCTCTCTTCTCCCTGAGGAAAGTTTAACCCACTAGTCCCTCCTCTGTGACGGTGAGCATGAGTACTTACAAAACCGAGGGAACAGACCCTGTGCCCTTTGACCTTGAGGATTTCAGGCTGACGTGACAGCAAGAGTCTGTGTCCTGTATCTTCTCTGGGCTGTGCACACCCTCACCGTTATTTGAAGACTTCCAGTTTGTTGTTTTTCTTTGTTTGAATTGCTTGTTTTGTGGTGTTTTTACATTTTTCGTGTGGATTCGCACTTGCTGTTGGACGACGGCCTGTGGTCCTTTTCAGAACTCTTACTTTACATCTGAGAAGCCTGCACATGGTAGAACGCTACCACTCTTCCCTGAGAAAAGGAACAGGTGGCGGGCGTCGGTCCTAGGATTTTATTCCTCCCGTAGACACTAGGATAAGGAAATGGCAGAGCTACCCCTTCAGCCCCTCCAGCAGAGCTTATTTTATTTTTTGAAAGGATATTTGAAAAATGTCTGTCAGTTTGATTCTGCGTTTTCTTCTGAAGGGCCAGTTTAAGTCCACTTAAGCTGGAGAGAGTCTGTTCATAGGACCATCCCAGCATGGGCAGGTGGTAAACACCAGCCAAGCATTTTGTTCTTTGTATCACTGTTTCTCACGTTCATGATCTACTTCCTAATTAAATTGTCTCTTACCATGTGGCCGACTGGATGCTGAGGTTTACAACTTAGCTTGTCTTCTGTTTTGGCAGAGGTGGTGTTTGTCTCTTAGTTTGTGCTGGAGATTAAGCAGACGCAAAAGAAATGTTGGCTGCAGGTGGCACAGTATTTTTGACGTCTCTTGTCTAAATATTTCGAAAGCTCGGTTGCACCAGGTGGAAGTGGTGAATGGCATCAAACTCTGGAGCATCCTTGCTTGCCCACACTTGAGTGGCCTGGCAGTTGTGCCCGGTGGAAATCAGGACATGGGTGGCAAGGCCCTGGAACGGGATGCGGCGTGGGGAGCCAGCCTCGGCTCCCTTCTCTCGCACACGCCCCCCTCGCCAGGAACGTTGAGCCGATCCCGAGGCTGTGTCCCGTTCAGTTGGATAACCGTGAAAGCAGCAGAGCGAGGAGGACGGAGGAAGAGAGGGAGCCAGCGTTAGATCGCAAACTTGGACCTGCAGGACGCTGGCTGCAGGCCACTCGGCACGTCCTGCTTTATACCTCGCATTTTTCCACCTTTGTTTAAATATTCAACTTGTCTAACCTGTTTGGGCTGAACAAGCCGGTGCTAGCAGACATCGAGACTGTCAGCGTCTTTTCTGATTTGTTAAGGAAGGTGATTAGCAGCAAAGTTTACACCACCCCCCTCCAAAAAAAAAAAATAAAGGCGTGAATGAGCAACACAAAAATCCAAGCACGTGTGTTTACCACACAAGAGCCCACCCGTGGGGTGTGTGCGTACCTTCCCGCTCCTCGGTGGCCTTTCTCCTCTGCTTCCTGCAGGGCTCCGGGTTGATGGCGAGCTCGTGGGCCTTCAGCGAGGAGAGGGTGTTTCCTTAAACCAGAGATGCGGTTGCGTAATGGGTCACTTGGACGCAGCAGCTGCTCTCCAGCCTCACTCTCGGTTTCTATAACTCAGCGCCCTTGGGAGGCCTGCCCATTTTGCAGGTGGGAAGACCGAGGTCTGCGATGGCTCGGGGTTCAGCTGAAGGCACCAGCACCCCTGGGCCCTCCTCCCCCACAGCACAGCACGTGGGCCAGCGCGTCACCCCCTGCAAGCCTCCGTTCTGCTTAAATATGGGGCGTTAGCCGCGCTCAGAGGCAGGGCTGTGTGGTCCAGTCGGTGTTGCCAGGTGGGGCTCACCTGCAGAGCCCCGTGCATTGTCTGTCTCGCCGGCCCCTAGGTCGCGCCGGATGGTGTCCCCGCTGCGGCGGTGACCTCCTGCACCCGCACCCATGGCAGCCTTCCCCCTGCTGCCCGGTAGGCCAGAGCGCCTGGACACCCTCTTACTCCCCAGAGAGTCCATCTTTTCCTCCTCCTCGCTGAAAAAGGACATGAACAGCTGGGTTCTGCCGTCCGGGTAGAAAGGGAAGGCAGGCTCCCCTCGGGGCCGAAGTGAGGAAAGATCTGGGTGCCTCGTGTGCTCCCATCCCGCCGTGAAGCATTGGTTCTTAGCTCTCTGCCATGGAAGGGCCTTCTCTGGGGACACGAGTGGCAGATGCTGCCCTCAAAGGGGATGGCTCCCAGCTGAAGGCCTCCCTCGCCCAAGACCCCAGATCTAGGCCCTGCTGGGCCACAGCTGGCCCTGGGCGTACAGGGAGGCTGAAGACATGGAGGCATCCAGCCCAGGGATGAAAAGAGTCCACGCACCAGGCGGCTGCCCTGAAATCGCTAGGGGCTGTCGGAGAGGAGAGCAGCCACTCTGATTCTCTGCATTAGCACCGGATGGGCCAGGACAGCAGTCAGCTCACGCGGCCTCTGGGGTCTTCCCTTTGTTCTTCTCAGAATCCATAGTTTTACGTGGAAATGGATACTGAGTGTCTTCGTGAGTGTTCTAAACAAGGGAGCCAAATAACTCATGGGGAGCATTACAGTAAGTGAAAGATTACTTTAGCAAAGCAAGGGCAGGCAAAGCGGGGAAAGTACAGGAGGGTTCAGGGAGTTCAGATTGAAAGGCCGGGCTATGAGGAGCAGGTCTAGAATAGGGGTTTTTACGAGCTGGTATTTACTGACGGGGGCTGACTGCCCAGCTCCCCGCGCTGGATTTGAAGGTCAGGAGGGGAGGACTTGAGAAGGAGCATTACAGGCTCTGTCTTCTGAATAGTCGGCCAGAGGCTTGTCCTGAGATCCTGTGCTAAAGGCGGCGGCTTCCAGTGTCAGCGGGACGTCGGAGAGGAACAGGGCCTGCAGAAAGGGGGCGGGAGGGGAGATGCTCCTCAGGCGTCGTGACCCTGGCCTGGCCCATGGTGCAGAAGGGTCTGTCCCGAGGCCTCCCGTGAGACTTGAGACGGAGCAGGAACCCGGAGCGGGGCTGCGGGGAGGGCAGAGGTGGGTGCATGTTCACGAGTCTGTGGCCCTGGACCCCGGCTGCGCCTGCCCTGAGCCTAGATCCCCTAACTTCCCACACAGCCGAGTCGTCCTGGCGCGGTAGCGCCAGAGGACCAGGCCGTGGTAGGCACAAGAAGAGCGGGCGGCCCCTGGTCTCAGGACGCGTTTCCCTTGAGTATCAGCAACGAGGAGGAAGCCTCTGTGGTCACAGCCTCCACCAGCCACGTGGCGCCCATCAGGAGCCCGGCCCGCTGGGGGTGTGCAGCGTCGAACTGTTCCACCCGGAGCGCCCTGCCGTCAGCTCCCCGCAGAGGATGCAGACTGCGGGGTATGCCTCTCCAAGTCCTGTGCCTCATGCCCGGCTGCCTTCTAGACCCTTCCCCAGGCTCCGTCCCTTTAGCCTATTAGGCGGATCACGCCTCCTTCCCCCAACCCCGCCGTGGCTGGAGGGCCTGCTTCTGGGTGAGCGTGACTGAGCCTGACAACACCTGCTCACCTGAAGGTGCCTGTGGGCCCATGTCCACTTGTCTTCACTCCCCCGCCTGGGCGTTGCCAGCCCAGGGCCTGATTGACTTACACAGTCATTCTCCGCACCCTGGAACTTCTCCCCCAGCTTCTGATGGGAAAACACACAAATCCTTCTGGAGATTTAACTTTTCTTCAGCCCAGAAAGTAGGCCATAGGGCCGCAGTGCCTCTTAATCTCGTCCGCTCCCTCGCTGGTTATCATGAGGCTTTGTTGTAAAAGCACAGCCAGCCCGGGTAGGGATGGGGAGTCATCTGTAATGAGGCTGTAAAAACCTGTGTGAGCCTGTTGACTGCGGTCTGGCGGGGCCCCGAGTGGCGCTGGGTGCTGCTTTAGAGTACGGTTCGCGTCCTGTTGGCTGAAAAGGGTGACCTACCTCACGATGCCGTTCACTCAGAGGGTCAGGTCTTTCAGAGCCCAGATCAGTGATACCTGTGGGGAAATTCAGACTGAGAAGCGAGCAGACCCTGGCGGTGTCTAGATCCTGCCTGAGCTTTGACCTTCACTCGTAAATCAGACGCCAGCAAGCTTGGAGGAGGCTTGAGACCTGCCATGGGGACACCTTCTACGAGGTGCTCCTTTAAACTTACTGCAGGTTTTTCAAGGACTCTTACCCCCGAGATAAGAAGGTTTTATTTCCCAGTTCTTTGGGGTGTTTTTCTCCCTGGTGGACTTATGCAGGGTTGCTGATACACTGAAGAATGAGCCCAGGAGAGGTGTAGCGCTTAATGTCCAGAAAGCGTCAGCTTCCCGCTCTGATAGTGAACGGCCCTGTGAGCAGCAGGAAGGGGTGAAGAGCGTGACTGCGGTCCAGTGGCTGTCGTGCTTGAGCAGACGTGGGGAGCGCTGGAGTGAAAGTGCCCGGGGCCAGGGCAGGGGCCCGCAGGGGAGGCCCCAGAAGCGGGCAGGTCCAAGAGTGGACCACCAGAAGCGTTGACAAAGAGTGTGGGCCTGGATCCCTGCTTTAGAAGCTCAGCCGGCCCAGTACGGAGGAGGAACAAGGGGGACAGCGGCGTGGTCAGCGTCGTGTCAGGACCAGTCAGGAATCCTGTGGCTCACAGTCTTTGTTGCCTTTCCATCTGAGTTCATCCCTGTGCATAGATCTTTCAACCTTTTTCCAGGTATTAGCCTTTAAGACAAGTTTCTGGGAGTGGAATTATTGGAATAAAGGGCATATGGATTAAAACTCAGATCCCTGTCACTCAGCTGCTTTGGGGAAAAGTTGCTACCAGTGTTCAGCCCCATCCGCAGCGCGTGAGAGCCAGCTTTCTGTACCACAGCAGCCTTCGCGCTGTGCCAGCTTCTGTACCACAGAAACTGTCAGCCTTTCTCATTCTTGCCTCCCTGGAGAGAGAAGAGCTGTTCACTGCTCAGCTATGGGGTGGAGCACACGGGGCTCGACGGCAGTTTGATGGGAGAACTTGCGGAGGTCTGAGCGGGAGCTGAGGGGGTGACGTCGCTGTTACACCCCGCCCCGAACCCCAGCTCCATCTCCACGACCTCAGGACATGTCGTCCCAGCCCCGTGTGTGCCCCCCACTCAGACCACATCCAAATGGGTGTTTACTTCTGACCCGTCACTTCATGAAGGGTATTCACAAATGGGAGAGTATTCCAAGATGAGTAGCAGCCGGTTCTACCAGCAGAGAACTCCGGAGGGCAGAACTGGGAGGCGCTGGCTGAAGGAGTCAGAACTGTTTGGTTCCAAGGAGAGGAACTTTGGAGAGACGCAGACCTCACCGTGAACTGTCTGAGGAGCAGCCCTGCAGCAGAGAAGGCAGCCTGACTTTTGCCCCCGAGGATGGACAGGTGTTTAAAGGAAGGAAGAAAGTTCTGACTCAACACAAGGAAGATGGTTTTAACACTTGGTCTCGTTGAAATGGAGAGTCCTTGTTTCTGGAAGCATTCAGTCAGAACTGAATGGTGGCGCAGGGCTGAGGGACGTTCTGTGCCACGTGGGTGGTTGGACCAGCATCTCACCCCACTTCCAGGCCTGAGGCTCGTGTAGATGGAACTTAGAAATTGGATGGATTAGCCCTTGAAATGAAACCTGGAAGAACAACAGAGCCAGGTCTTCTAAAGAAGAGAAATGGGCATCTCCTCCTTGCCCACCGTCCCCTGTTCTGGCCCTGCTCTTCAGGGAAGAGGCCGTCGGTGGTTCCCCATGGCAACTCCCCCCGCTTCCTGTGAGCGTCTGGGAGGAAGTGGACGCTCCTGTGACTGCTCCTGCTATTGGCGAGGAGAAAAGGGGTCAGGGTAGGAAGAGTCTGTAAGTGCAGATCACATCCAAGTCCAGAAATGCCCCAAATCAAGCTCTTAAGTGCGCGTCCAGAGCTCGCACTGCCCGTCGCTACGAGGACAGGCTGGGAACCCTGTGTCTTGGCCAGTGAGCAGGATTTGACTGGAGGAGCATGGCTCTGAACCGACGCTCCAGCTGGGTTCACCGAGGGAGCTGGAGCGGCTGCCGTGTTCAGGAGCCTCGTCCTCGCCGCCAAGCCCCGGAGATGACCTTGCCCTTGTCCTGTCCCCCTGCCATCAGCAACAAGTCAGGGCTGGAGGTGGGAGCGTCGAGGCCCGACCTGGAACCATCCCTTCTCCTGCAGGTTAGAGCTGGGTCACGACACAGTGGGCCACAGCCACTCGGGGAGGAAGTGTCTGGGGCTCAGAGAAGAGCCCCAAGGTTCCGGCCCGCACTCTGGAGCAGAGAGGCAGAGGCCCGGCCTTTGAGGGAGTCTGGGAGACAGCACAGACCTTGGCGTTGGCCTTGGCGTTGGCCCTGGCGTGTCAGCCTCTGCACCTCAGCGGCCTCATCTGCGAAATCGATCCTAGTCTAGGTGAGGTTCCTGGCTCCAGTTTCCCCTTCTCGCTCTGCTCCCTGAAAACCACCTCCCTCCTGCATCCCAGGAGCTGGGTAATAAAGCACCAATCTCATGACCGTTGGTGTCACATGATAAAAAAAGGTGTGGCTTGAGATGAGCTTGTGAACTGCTTGCAGTCGTCAGCTCTGGTTCCCAGTGTTCTCACGGTGATCGTGGCCTCGTGTCAGCCGCACCAGTAACCTGTCGGCTGTAGAAAGGGTACTCGTTTTTGAAGTTAATTTTGAGTGATCTGTTGAAACGATGGGTTTGGTGCTAATTTACATCCCTTAGTATTATCACACTTCCTCAATTCTTTAGTCAGTTCAGTTCAGTTCAGTCGCTTAGTCGTGTCCGACTCTTTGCAACCCCATGAATCACAGCGCGCCAGGCCTCCCTGTCCATCACCAACTCCCGGAGTTCACTCAAACTCATGTCCATCGAGTCAGTGATGCCATCCAGCCATCTCATCCTCTGTCGTCCCCTTCTCCTCCTGCCCCTAATCCCTCCCAGCATCAGAGTCTTTTCCAATGAGTCAACTCTTCGCATGAGGTGGCCAAAGTATTGGAGTTTCAGCTTCAGCATCAGTCCTTCCAGTGAACATCCAGGACTGATCTCCTTTAAGATGGACTGGTTGGATCTCCTTGCAGTCCAAGGGACTCTCAAGAGTCTTCTCCAACACCACAGTTCAAAAGCATCAATTCTTTGGCGTTCAGCTTTCTTTATAGTGTAACTCTCACATCCATACATGACCACTGGAAAAACCAGAGCCTTGACTAGACAGACCTTTGTTGGCAAAGTAATGTCTCTGCTTTTTAATATGCTGTCTAGGTTGGTCATAACCTTCCTTCCAAGGAGTAAGCGTCCTCAATTCTTAGATGCCTTAAAAAAAAAGTTTTTACACTTCTTAAATTGGAATACGCCATATGATGAATGTTGAAAGAAACTTGCCAGCCATTTTTTTTCTCCATACACTGATAATTAAGTGATGATCTCCCTAACTCTCAGCCGCCTTGAAATAGAGGGGGTGCTTAGAACAAAGCTGTTTGTCTCCCATTAACTCTCTGAAGGCATTAAGGGGCCAAAAAGAATAATAAAGCTTCATTTCCCGATAACCTGAGCAAGGAATTGTGTGGGCGTGGGCATGACGGTTGTCTGTGATTCTTTTCCATTTTCTCCCACTGGATCTTTCTGACCCACCACACTGAGTCCCCCTAAGAAAGCAGAGGGTCGGCCTGAGCTGCCTTCCCTGAACCCACTCCTCAAAGGTGAGGCCACATCTCACCTGCTGGTGGATGACTGGGCTGGTGCGCTTTGGACAGGGGGTAGTGTGGTCAGGGGCTGCCCCAGGGACCCCTCCACCCCCAAGAACACGTCTGCAGGACCAGAACCAGGGAAGCTCTGGCTCTCACCTCCACACACTCACAGGAGGGAGACTCACAGGGGTCCCTGGAGGCAGAGGTGAAGAACCCAGCCTTCTGGTCGGATCTGTGGCCTGAGAGCCTGAGCACCTGAGCTGTTGCTCCTCATGGTTCATGAGCTTCTCAGCCCTTTCCTCCCAAGCCTGACTCCAGTAAATAAAGTACAGCAGAGAGTGAGCGTGAGCTGAACAGAACTTCTTTTTAGAAGTGTGACAGGATCATTTATGAAAATGTCGCTGTTTTTTCCCATTCCTGAGAATGTCTCCAGTACAATAATCCCATCAGAGAGTTATTTATAAAGCGCCGTGGCCACATTCCCACATCTGGCACAGTTTGACCCTGTTCGGAGATGGTGATGCCAGTGATGACTGTCATTAGGAAAAGTCAACCTCTCATGTCACAAAGCGAGGAAATTGAGACTGACTATCTTTTTGTAATGCTATTCTTTCTTTCCTATAGCTCTTGGGACCTGGTTCCTAGAATGTTTGTTTTAGAACTTGATAACGTGAGGTCACTTAAGTCAGGTCACCCATAACACTCTCCTTTTGGAGCAGGCATGTGCATACTAATATAATCCTTCCTTGTACGTATATTCCTGGTCCTGTAGATGTCAGGGTTGGAACAGGTAACTTAACCATTGTCCCAGCCACTCTCATGATCTGGGAGTTCATGCAAGACCTCGGAGAGCAAGGGCAGGCTTTCAGGTTGGAGGCACTTCAGACATGTGCTGGGTCAGCACTTCTCACATTCGACCCCAGCATGCTTCCAAAGGCAGGAGAGGACACGTTCTCCTGGTAGACAGGGACTGGGTTCCAGAGCCACCGAGTGAACTGGTGGTAGTACCTGGGACTCCTTTTGCCTATAGAATTATGTGTCCCCAAATAGTGCAGCTTGTCTGCGTAAGTGGAGCAGGTCGTCAGATGGCTTGCTTTCCTCTCTTTGGTGCCAGCAAAGTTCACGAACATCTCCCAACAGAGAGCAAGGCGCTGAGCCACGTTTTTGGCCAGTACTTCGTTGTGAGAGCTTTAAGAGGAGTTCAAGGAGATTATAAGGCTTTTAAAACGAAGTCACTAAATAAATTACACCCCCGTATCTCTTAACTAAGGAAAACTTTTAAGTACCAGTGCCCAAATGGAAGACATTTAAAATAAACCAACCCAGTTTTCGTTCCTAGATCACATTGTGTATGTGTATGTTCTTTGCAGACACATGAAGATCCACGAGAAGGACCCCAACAGCTCTCCAGCTGTAGCCCCCCCATCCCCACTGAAGCGCAGGCGGCTGTCCTCCAAGAGGAAACTGAGTCACGAAGCGGAGTCGGAGAAGGAAGACCCGGCGCCAGCCAAAAAGGTCCTCCCCACCCTGCCCCTGCACAAATGCGCGTGCAGCCCAGGGGCTCCTGGCTGAAATCCCCCAGCCTTCAGTTTCTCAGTCTGGGGACTTGGCAGAACCCCGCTCCCAGGCTTTTCAGCTGTGTTTCCTTGCGCTGTTTCATAAGGTACCTGGAGAAAAGCACGCGTGTCCGTCCTTGCTTTGTGGAGCCCCCGGCTGAGCCCACTGATGATGCAAAGAGCTTGTTCTGTTGTTCCAGGCTGCGTTTGTTTCTCCAGCTAGAACAGGGGCTTCCCCAGCCCTGGGGCCTCTCCTGTCGTCCCCCATTTACTCCCAGCGCCTGGCAGATACTGGGTGCTCCATGGACACCAGTTGAATTGAGGGGGCTGAACAGGAAGGAGGGGGCCAGGGGCGTGTTCGGCCGCCTGGTCAGAGCGTGCAGGGGCCCCTCGTGACCCTGTGCTTCTCCTTTCCCCTCAGATGGTGGAGGACGGGCCGCTGGGTGACGCGGAGAGGAAAACCGAGGAGGTGTCTCACTGCCCACTCTGTTTCAAGGAGTTTGTGTGCAAGTACGGGCTGGAGACCCACATGGAGACACACTCGGATAACCCGCTGAGGTAGGAGCAGGCCAGGCAGGCCGTGCTGGAGCAGGGTGCAGCGCCCCTGCCTCCCATCCCTCCAGCCTGTGACTGCGCCCGTCACAGTGCTGGGGGCACTGGCAAGGCCACACAGGTGGCTGCGGCTGCGGGAGGCTTCCCCAGGGTCCCAGTGCTTCCTGCACTCTGAGCAGGGCCCCTGGGCCACCCCTTTGAATCCCTGCACACGGGGAGCCTCCTAGCACAGGGCTCTGGGGAGCAGACACGTTTTCTGCACAGAAGGTGTTGCAGCCCCAGTGCTCATGAGGTGCACCCGCGTGGGTGGTAAGCATGGGGGTGCAGGGCAGGTGCTCGTGGGACTGGGCCAATAGCACAGGAAGCTAGGAAAGTGCTGGGGGCAAGGCCGAGCTCTGTCCAGCAGGACAAGGCACCTGAATGAAGCCTGGTGCAGCCGCAGTGACGGGGGGTGGATTTTCTGATCCTCGGTGGTCCCAGGCAGGGCAAGCGGGTGGTGATGAAGCCTCTGGCAGAACTTGAGGCTGGGCGGGGGACCTCAGCTCTCCTTCCCCACCTTTACCGCTGTGTCGTCATCAGGCAGGGAGCCCAGTGATCCTGCTGGGCAGGCCCCTCTGCCTCCAGAAGGGCTACCCTGGGGAGTCCCAGGCCTCACGAGACTTGAAAGTGGCGCGTCCTGAGGGGCCCGGCCGAGGGTCCCCAGCGCAGAGGCCAGGGCGCACGTGGCTGCAGCTTTGGGTCTCAGAATGCAGCTTGGGGGTTCAGAAATGTGGACATCTGTTTGTCTGACTCACCGGCTCATGCACCAGATTTCCTTCCTGGGGGCACGTGTTTGGTTGTGTCTGAGGAGTGAAAAGGTCCGAGGCAGTAAAGACGTTTGTGTTCGAGGAAGAAGCCAGCAAGTTAAAGCCGTGTCAGATTCCATTATCTTTCATCACATTAGCTTGACATTTTTCCATTAGAGAGAAAAAAAAATATATGGGCAGATTAAAGTCTGAGCAGTTGAAGTGCTAGAAAATGTCTCCAAGTGACTGCCCTGTCCGAGGGAATCGAGGAGTGTGACGGGCGGGCACGGCCGGGCAGTAAGGCCCGGGGCCCGTCCCACCGCTGCTCTCGTGGGCCTGGACCAGCGGCGTCGGCGCCACGAAGGGGAGCTGGGCCAGCTCGCCCCAGGTTCCCTTTCAGGCCGGAAATCCTTGGACTCTGAAACCCACCTCTTCACAGTTGGCATTCTGTCTACCAAGAAAAGCCCTGAGCGCTTCCTTTCATAGGCCCTGTCGTCCCAGGAGAGTCAGGAGCTTGACTTCCTGGTTTCCTAAGCATCCGTACCACCCCTGGTGTGGGCTGGCAGGGGTGGTGACTGCTGAGAGCATCCTCTGGAGCCAGGACGCATGCGCGGAGCCCACGTTACCAGACCAGCCTCATGCACTGCGTCGTGGGCAGAGGCAGGCATCACCTCGGCGACCCTGGCCCCCGCTGGGGGGTGCCCCTGACCCGGCTCCACGGGGCGCCTGGTCCACTCGCCACTCGTGTCTGCCCTCCCCAGCTTTGCTCTCACTCTGGGCTTTGGTCTGTGATCAGACACGTCTCTGGAAGTACCCCGTGACTGTCTTCTAGGAGATTCTCTCCGACGGGAAGCAGCCTGGCTCTCGGGAGAGCGTTCTGGGCAGCTGGAGCCTGCACCGCAGTGGGTGGCGGTGACGGGGAGGTGAGGTGCCTCCCGTCGGGCGTGGGCGCTTCTGGAGCGGGGCCTGCCGCTCAGAGAGGATGGGGACGGGGACTGCCCCCAACCCTGGCTCAGTGGTCCATGTGATCTGGGACATAGTTCACCCACCGGGACGCCACGGCTGTGACGGTAAACCTGCAGTCTCCCTCGCCCGCTTGGTGCTGGCCCCGTTTGATTGGGGAGGGGACCGCAGGAGGCCTGTGGCCGGCAGGCCCCTCAGGCAGAGCTGTGAGAAGAGCCTGCCCCGCATCCACCGCAGGCCCACCAGCTGGCCCGGTCTAGTGGGTGGGGCTTGTGTCTGGAAACCAGAGGAGTCAATTACAGAACAGAGTTAACCTCCCTTCTCCCCTCTCCGCTCTGCCCTCCACGCAGTCCCCTGCTCTCAGGATGCCTGGAGGCAGGCCTGAGCCAGCAGGGCCCAGCCGGGCAGTGAACTGTGACAGTAGCTGGTGGGAGAGACTGCTTGTTAACCCAGAGCTAAAATAGGCGCCCAGTCCATTTGCAAACCCCAAAGGCAGCAGAACCACAGTGGGATGCTACCAGTTTAGACAGAAGTTTATAACTCGAAACAGCTGCTGGCTTCTTTCTCGCGCTCTCCTGCCCTTACCCCCACCCTCAACGCTGGCAAGGTGCCCGCTGTTCCTTCATAAAAATCACTGGAAATCCAAATTCGTGTAAACGCCGAGGCTGCTCTCCTGCAGGCCCCTGTGTTTCACATTAACGAAGTGGGCGCTGGAGCAGGAGGACACGAAGCCGCCGTGGCGAGTGTGTCTCCGCGTGCTGGGTTTGCTTTTGCCCTGGCGTGACCAGCAGTGACTCGGCTGTGTCCAGCCCCCCAGATGAGGACCAGAGGCTCCTGAGAGCTGGCCCCGGGGACCAGAGGTGATAAGACAGAGTGTTGAAGGAGCAGGTGGATGCAGCGGGGACATCCCTGTGTGAGACTGTGCTGGTGTTGAATATCAGGCCTGGTTATAAGAATAGAACAGTAGCAGGCAGTCCGCCGCCCGAGGAGAGTCAGCGGGAGGGAAGTCCGGGTCAGCAGCGGCCACGAGGGAAGCCGCGAGCGCGAGGGGAGCCGCGGGGGCCACGTTCAGTTTTCTAGGAGCCACGCCCTAAAAGGAAGAGGAAGTTGTGAAGGAGGCTCAGGCTTTGCTGATGTATCGATACGTCCAAAATACAACGTCAGTACAAAAGTTGTCAGTGACGCGGTGTACATTCTCGCTCTCATACAGTCTTTGCCAGCCAGTATCGGGAGCAGCCCATCTCTTTGGAACATGCGCTTTCCAAGCCCCCAGCAGTCCACACGCGTGCACGGGCCTCGGGCAGGCCCACATGCGGCTGGGAGGGCTTTGTCGCAGAAGACACCTTTCAGTGAATGAGTGGCCGGTCTCTGGCTGACGGGGCCTGGCTGGGAGAGGGGACAGCTGGGTGGTCACAGGGGTGTTAGCTGCAGCCGAGGGGGACGTTTCGCAGAAGTTCTTGTGTAATCTTACATGGCTTCTTAATTAAAGGAGACCAGGTAATAAGTAATTTTTTAATTCCATTAAAACGTATCCAGCAAATGAACGGGTGCTTGTTGTGTGCCAGGCCCGTGACCAGACTTGAGAGCAGCAACGGCAGAGACAGGTGAGAGGGGGTCGTGTGTGGGCCGGCCGGGACTGCCTCCCGGGGGCCAAGCAGAGGCTGCCGCGTGGTCACGGCGGGGCTGAGGCGCTTCCTGCGCCTGCCCGGGGTGGGCCCCCGTAGTCCCGTGTCAGTGTGGATACTGGTCGTGAAGAAGACATGCCCTGGGATTATGGGTTAGGAGGTGGGGCGCCGAGGGGGCTCTGCAGGTACAGCTGCACCAGGGGAAGGCGGGCGGCTCCAGAACCTGCCGCTGGTTCCCAGAACTGGCCGCCTCCCTCACTGAGCTTCTTCCCCCGCACACTCGTCACCTGCATGGGGCCCCTGAGACCGATTCACATGGCGCTGGCCCCACAGTTGCTAAATGTCATCCTAAATATAGGAAAGGGGTATCGCAGAATACGCCTCAGCATCTCGTATTCAAGATCCCCGGGGCCCAGGTCCAGCCAGCCAGAGGCAGGTTTGAAACACGCTGCTGGCCGAATGGGGGAAGACCCCTCCCCTGACTGGACGGAAGCTGGAGCGTCTTTGTTGGGGCTGACCCCCACCCTGCCCAGGGGCCTCTCTGTGACTCAGCCCCGTGGGGTGGTGTGGCCGCTGATCCTGGGCTGACCCCAGCCCCTGCTGAGCCGGTCCCTGGACCTGCCCAGCTTCACCCTGCGTTACTTGGGTCGAGCAGGCCTGCAGGGCATTGAGACGGCTTGTGCAGCCCTGCGGATTCCTGGGCGTGGGGAGGGTAGGCTCCCGCGGGCCAGGGCCCTGTCACAGGGCCCTCACTGTTGCTCCCAGCAACTGGGAGAGATTAGTGCAGCTGTTGGATGTCAGTTCTCTGGCCGGGACGCAAGGGAGGGCAGAGAGGGTGGGCAGGAGGGGAGAGGAATGTCTGAGGTGGGTGGAGCCCGGACGAGAGGTTGTTTGCACTCACCCCTGCTCGCCTCTGAAGACCGAACAGGAAAAACGAAGCATGAAATCCTTTTAAAAGAGGAATGTCAGTCCCTCAATTAAAACACTATAATGAGCGAGACATTCAGTATCTCAAGGAAGTGAGCAGGGTGCCTGCCCCTTTCTCAGCAAGGCGTTTCACAGATTCTGATGACGAGGTGTGGGGAGGACTCCCAGAGAAGCCGCTGTGCAGGGTCCCGGGTGGTGAGGATATGACCGGGCGTACAGAGCCCAGGGGCACCTGCCATCTCCGTGCTCCAAACGGCAGCCCCCTGCAGTCTGACCTATGGCCGGCATCTCAGTGACCTTGGGCTCAGCCTCCCCATCTGGAAGATGGACTTGGGGACCGTTGTGAGGATGAGGAGGCTGCTGCAGTGCTCAGATTGTAATACTCAGTGAACATTTACTTCTGATACTAACGTTTAGAACACGTGTTGTTTTTAATGTTTTAAACCTCACAACACTTAACAACAGTTTTGGGTTCCCATCGCTCCCTGGGAATCCCATTCCAGTGACAGAAGGCAGCAAATTCCAGGGCTTCTCCAGGTACTGCTGATGTTTACTTGACCGAGAAAAGGCGAGCAATTTGGCCTTTAGTCTTTATCATAATAAAGAGCCACCTTTATCTCCTTTCGCTTTTGTAAAGATTGGGTAACTGAATGGCAATCTAAATTTCGTTTTGCATCCTGCCTCCCAAATGATGTGATCCAACTGTGCAGAACCCCCAGCGGTCAGAAGCTTGAATGGACTTTGAGCCTTCAAACTACTGCGCATCACCTCCCTTCGATGACTGGGGAAACCTGAGATTCTAAAGAAATGTGTTTCCTGATGTTTAAAATTTGCCAAAGCAGTCCTTCGAAAATATGCTTAGCGGAGTGAGGAGAAAAAAGTTTTTTAACCCTTTCTTGGGGTGGTGGGGGTCAGCTGTCTGTCCCTTAACTAGGAAACATGATGGAACAGTGTGGGAGTAAGGGTCACCAGATGAACAAGGAGTTACCAAGCAAACCCCGCGATGGGTTAGGCCCAGAACTATTCAGCCACGGCCTTAAAACACGTTTTTTTAAAACTTTTTCATGGCCTCGTCTTCCACTTTAGATCCCTCTGCTGGTGATCTTGCCCCTACGTTTATCTTGACTTGACTTTGTCTTCCGTGGATGTGTGAGCTCCCCGCCCACTGTGGATCCTTCAGGAAGGTTACTTGGGAAACCCCGCGCCAAGAGTGGCTGCCGGTTCCCTGCTTCATGGCTGAAGCCTTTATTGTGAATCAGTCCTTGCTGATTCCCTGTCAGCCCTACTGTGAGGCCAGCTCCTTCCTGTCCCCCTCGCCCTGCACAGAGCCCACGCCAGCCCAATGCGTGCCCACCCCAGCCCAGGATTCTGCAGTTTTTGTCTGAAAAATAACCAAGGAGGAAGGAAGGGCATGTGTAGTAAAGAACGGCCTCCGCGGTCGTCTGCCCCGTTGGCTGCACTGTGGTGCGTGTCAGTCTTCCACCCCGTGTAGTTAAGATCCTGACTCTTGCTTTGTTGAGACTAGTCGTGGATCTGGGCCTGAAAGTCACTCACTTGCATTAGAGTCCTGTGAGAACTGAAACGGACGATCCCAGCCACCAGAGGCGAGCACTCCCCAACCTCCTGGAGCCTCGGCCCCGCCCCAGCCTCAATGTCCCTGCCTCTGGGGCCAAAGCTGAGCTGGGACCAGCAGGGGGCTCAGGATCAGAGTGGGGGTCAGCCTTCTCTGACCATGTCCACGGCGCTCTCTCTGCAGTGCAGGCACTGTTGGGGCAGAGCCCCAGTGCCGAGCGACCGTGAGTGTGTGTGGTCTCTGAAGGAGAAGGGACGGGGCGGGCCCGTGGTGCGGGTGCCTGGGATCCACTGCCTCCCTCCAGCCCAGCGCCGGCAGCCCCCGGTCCTGCCATCTGTTCCTTTGAATGCCGGGGGCCACGATGGAAACTTGGCTCACTCCGCTGCATGCTGCCCCCAAGGCATTTCTCTCCCCTGGGACCCCCAGCCCAGCCCTTCCCGTCTCCACCTCACCCCTCCCCACACCCCTCAGTGACGCTGCAGGTGCTGCCGTGGCAGGCGGAACAGACAAGCCTCAGACAGCGGCCTCCCCCCTCCGCTTCCAGAAGCTCCAGCTCTGCAGGCCCCCAAACCTCAGCCCCCCACCCCCCACCCCAGTAAACTGCTGCCCCTGCCCCAGAAAAGATCATCCCCGTGGGAGGAAAGAGCCCACAGTTGGAGGAGCGAGGTGCCCTCCCAGCGTTCTGGACTAAACGGGCTTCCTTTCTCCTCGAAGCACTGACCAGCATGTGCTGGAATTCAAGTGTTCTGGGTACAGCGGGCCCTGGTGAGCTGCCTGGGGCACAGAAGCAGCACTCCTGTGAGCAGAAGGATTTGGCATTCCCATGTAGGTGATGGTCCTCCCGTAAGGCGAGGGCAGGCAGGATGTCCACATTACTTTTCATCCCTGAGTTTCGTTAAGTAATCGCACGTTTACTTAAATTTGTTTTCTTTATGGCAGTCTATTACAGTGTGTAGCTCAAAAAGAAAAAAAGAAAGGTTTGTTCTCTGAAGAGTAGATGGAATTTTATTACCTTCTTTAAGCCCTACAGCTAGATATACTTCCCCCATTAAATGCATTTATCTTACTGACAGCGAAGTTAGTTTCCACTTGGAAAAGTCGCCCTCAGCTTCCAAGTTTGGGCCACCTCGGATCTGTACAGTCTCCCTCTGGCGCGTCGTCAGATCACTTGCAAAATGAAATTGTCCTCCAGCACCCCCTCTGCTGTGTCTCCAAGCACAGTTCCACTCCACCTAAATATTTTACAGCGTGCTGTTCACGAGTTCCTGGCAGGGTGGAAAGATCCCCGCCCCTTCAAACCGGGGGGCGAGGGGAGAGTGCTGGGGACCACCCGACCAGCAGCTGTGGCCCTCGCGACGGCGCCAGGCCCGAGTGAGGTTAGCAGCCAGCCCTGGGCCTGCGTCTGCAGCCAGCAGCGCCGCCCGCAGATTTGCAGTGACCCCCACTGGACCTCCAGAGGAACCGAGTTTCTGGCTGACAAAAGCAGCCTAGCCATCTCTGGGTGACGCTCTCCTGCTGTGGTTTCACTTGAAGTCTGTCCACAGACAGAGGTCCAAGTGTGGCAGAGGAGGCAGCGTTTTTCCCCCAGGAGGGTTCTTTCCTTCTGTTCAGCCAGCCTCTCGAGGTGCTTCAGATTTCAAAGCAGGGTATTTTGCTTTTTTCCCTCTGTCACTTTTTGAGAAGTTTGTTTGTGAGATGACAGGCTGTATCCTATCAGAAGTGAAACAGGAGCACCTTGGTTGAAATCCTGTGGAAACAGAGGTGTGATATGGTGGACGGAGGGCTCGTCTCGCGTCATGAGAAGGCTCTCAGTTGGGGCTATGGCGGAGGGCTGCTAAGGAAGGAGGCGCGGGGCACGGGGCGGGGACTGGGAAGGACACCCGCTCCTCCCAGGGCGTCCCCAGGTGGACCAGCATCAGGGGAGACCCTCTGTTGTTCTGTGAGGTTCTCAAGTGCACAGGACAGGGCGTCCCTTTGAAACTAAGATTCCACGTTTCCTGCATTTTCGTGTTTGCTGGTAGTTCCCAGGAAGCGGGTTATGGCTTTTTGTTCCTAGCATGGTAAAGTGATGGTGGGGTTTGCTCTAGTGCCTTGCAGTTCTCCAAGCATAGTGTTTCCTTTGTCAACAGTTACAGTAACTGAAGGTGCCCACACACAGATGGGAGAGAACAGGACCCCGCAGCAAGAGAGAGAGCTCTCCCAGGCTGCAGCCACAGGTGCTCAGAGATTCTAGACCTCTTGCTTGCTTCTCGCTGTCATTGATTTTCCCAGCTTGTCTGACATAAGAGGCGCCTGGTATGCTTGCTCACCTGCAGATTCCTGGGTCCCTCCCTAGTTCCTCTGATGCCAGCCCATCCGCCGTGGCCCTGGGAACCTGGTTTGCACAAGGTCCTGAGGGAGTCTTATCTCAGCCACGTCTGGGAAGTTTTACACAGCAGGCAGCTGGAATACAGATGAAACAAGCTGTCCAAGGCCACCCACTCCGACTGCCCACTCCCAGTGTCTGGGTCCCATGCCCAGGCCCCACCGCTCCGCACCCACCTTCCTCGAGGATGCGGCCTATGGCTGGCAGCGAGCGCTTCTGGCACATGTGTGCTGAGCACCCACCATGCGTGAGACTTGGTCCCACGTGCCAGAAACAGGAGGGGATTGAAGGCCAACAACAGGAGAATGGAGGAGGAAATAGATATTCCTACATAAATTCACAACTGTGAGAGCAGGCAGTAAACCCGCTTCACCACCTTCCAAGGCACCCTCATGCCCTGTGTGACCCACGTGTGGGTGTCCTCATGTGGAATGCCAGTACAGCTCACACTGAGGCCATGGTCTCAAAAGAGGAGGGTGCTCAAAAAGATCTCTGGGGCACAAGAGCAAAGTAATAGGATTTTTTTTTTTTTTTTTTTGCTCAGCCTCTAAAATTTTCTATTTTTATATTTTATAATATTCCTTGGAAGAAAAGCTATGACCAACCTAGACAGCATATTAAAAAGCAGAGACATTACTTTGCCAACAAAGGTCCGTCTAGCCAAAGCTATGGTTTTTCTAGTAGTCAGGTATGGATGTGAGAGTTGGACTGTAATGAAAGTTGAGTGCCGAAGAACTGATGCTTTTGAACTGTGGTGCTGGAGAAGACTCTAGACAGTCTGTTGGACTGCAAGGAGATCCAACCAGTCCATCCTAAAAGAAATCATTCCTGAATGTTCATTGGAAGGAGTGATGCTGAAGCTGAAACTCCAGTACTTTGGCCATTTGATGCAAAGAACTGACTCATTGGAAAAGACCCTGATGCTGGGAAAGATTGAGGGCAGGAGGAGAAGGGGACGACAGAGGATGAGATGGTGGGATGGCATCACCAGCTCAATGGACGTGATTCTGAGTAAACTCCGGGAATTGGTGATGGACAGGGAAGGCTGGTGTGCTGCAGTCCACGGGGTTGGTCTGAGAGTCGGACACGACTGAGCAACTGAACTGATACACATGCATGCAGATACATGTGTGTCTATAAATCCAAAAAGATGCATAACACACACACACTTCTCAAGACAGCAAGCTGATTTGAGACATATGCTTAGAAAAAAAACCTTTCAACTCTAAGGTTGAAAGTCCAACAAGAGTGCAGCCCTCTGCCCACGCCCACCTGCTCACCTGCAGGATTCTCTCTCCCCAACCTGTTTATGTCAGTAATGCTTGTAATTATTTGCTGTATAAGCCAGTCAATTTTTTTTTTTATATATAAAGAATAGTCTCTATGAAAACGAAGTTGGGCAGACTTGCACATAATTCAGATTGGGTAGGTTTTGTTATTTGTTTTTTTGTCAAATGTAGGGTGGACGAGACCCATGTGAACAGGCGAGAGGAATGATCATGAGAACCTAGGTGCCGGTTGAGTTTGGTGTGCAGAAATCTCAGTTCTTGCTCTACCTTAGATCATCTAAAGCCAGAAAGCAAAGATGTCGTATCACAGTGCCTCACACCGTGAGAAGGACATCAGTCTTCACTCGGTGGAACTAGACCTTGGCCCCCAGAAAAGACGGGTGAGGGAGCAAATCGTGGGCTCTCGTTCCACAGTAGGTATGTTCTGTAAAGGTTCCAGGAACGCAAAGTTAGCCGGCACTGGACCGTTGCTCCTGGAGGAAACACGGGGTTTGTTTCCTGCAAGCCTCTGCTCACATTTTCATGTAGTAACCAGTACATAAACTTGTTTTATTAAGTGTCTTTGTGTTTAATATATACCATTGACGCATCACCATTGAACTGAAACAGCTGACGGCACTGTAGCTCATCTCACACGCGCATTTTTCTCCGCAAAGCCTGTCACGGGCTTCCAGCTGTTGGGGACACTGAGCGGCTCTCAGCACTGCTCTTGGTGACCATTTTAAACAGAATCATCAGGAAGAGGCCCAGGCAGCGAAGAGACAACGAGAAGGACACTCGCTTACAGTCAGAGCTGAAACGAACGAGCAGAGCATCTCCTTGACCAAGCCCAGCGGGGAACATGTGTGTCTAGCGGCTGACTCCTCCCGCCCTGTCCCAGAACATGCCACAAATGCTGATGTGGGTTTGCAGATTTTAGCAAGGTGGCAAGTTCACAAACACTGAATCTGCAAATAATAAGGGTCAACTGAATGGTTTAGATTGAGTAAAATATTTAATGTGCGTAATTTTTTTTAAGTGAAGTTCCCGCCCTACCCCTTTACCTGACTTTGCTCAAGGAGCCTGCCTCCAGCAGATGGAGCGCGCCCTGCTGTCTTCCGTTGCTGAGCGGGGACGGGGCCTCGACTTCCAGTGTGACGGGGCCATCACACACTCGCTGGGTTGCTAGGGGGCCGTGAGCTTAGATGTTTGTTGCAAGGTCCTGGTGCTGGTAAAGATTAATTGTAAATACTCTGCAAATATTCTACACAAAATATATGTCGTCAGTGCTAATGGTTAACCAGGAGGAGGGAGCCATCATAGACCTCAAGGGTGAGACGCCCAAGGGCCCGCCCCGGACAGCTCCCTGTCTTCCTTACCTCTCACCTCACCTACCAGAGAAGGCACAGACCAGCTTCCAGGCTGTTCTTTCACCTGCTCCGGGCCCAGACAGGACAGAGGAAAGTTGACGATGTGGGGTGGGGAGAGGAGGCGGTGGGGCAGGAGGATCTGAACAGTGACAGGAAGCAGGGCCCAGGGACACAGAAGCTGCACTGTACCGGCCACAGCTGGGAGATCTTTCCACACCTAAAGGCATTGGGCTCCCTGCAGCCGTCACTGCCCCCAAGCCTTTATCACCGTTGGTGAGCTTAAGCAGCGGCCCCTCAAGAGGGTTGTGTTCGGAGTGGCTCATGGGAACCCGCTGTGCTAAATTTAATGGAATGATAACACTGAATCTCAACAGTGAGAGGGTAGGCGTGTCAAGGTGAGGGGGTGGAGACACGGGATCACGATGGCTGGGCCATCACGGCCCAACACAGGAATGGAGCTGCACAGACGTGGCGCTGGCCTCGGTGCCACCTGTGAAGCTCAGCCACCTCACGCGTGATGTGTCGTCTTCGGTTTGCAGAGCATTTCAAAGCCAAAAGAGTTTCCCCTCAGCTGTGTGCAGTGTCAGCTCGGGCAGGTCGCTCTACCGCTCCTGTGCCCCAGGTTCCTTCTCGAAAGGCAGGAAAAAGACCTGCCTGGGATTTCTGTGGGAGCATGTGCAGATGTGTATGTGTCGGAAAGAGGTGCTGTCCAGGGGGACCGCCTGCCATCCTGGGAGCACCCCAGGTCTACACTGCCTGATGCAGCTGAGCCTGTGAGACGGACCCCCTGTGACTGGGGATGTTTAAATAAGGCTCTCATGGCGTCTGTGTGCAGTGCAGGTCCGGAGGGTGTGGGTGATGTCCTCATGGTGGTTGGGCTCAGTGAAGACCTAGGAGACTGATCTGAAACGTGGAGGAAACGGAGACCCCATTATATTATGAAGTGGCATTATATTATGCATCCGTGTGGCCCAGGCCAGGTCAGGTGTATGCAGTCGTCTCTGAGTTTGAGCCTGACAGTCTTTCCTCTGTTGGTGGACCGCACTGTAAGAGCCCTTCTAGGGCAGGGAGCCCGTTTGGTGGCAGGAGAGGGTGGGCATGTGAACAGCGCTGGCGTCTGGCTTTGCTGCCTCCTGGCTGGTGTGGCCTCCACCGCGTTGCCGGCCATTGTCGAGCCTCCGTGTTTCCCTCTGGAGGATGAAGGTCAGGTGGTGTGCTGGCTCTGCGGGGTGCCCTCGGGAACTGTGATTACTGCTTAGAGGGCAGGGGCATCACGGCGGGGCTGCTCGGCCTCCGTCACCCGCTCCAGTTCGGCAGCGCTTGATCACCGTCTCCCCCAGTCAGACGTCAGGGATGCTGCTGTGACTGCTGCAGCTGCTGTGGACATCTGTGTTTTCTGGCCTCGGAACATTTCTGATCATCAGAACCCACGGAGCTGGGGGCGGGACGTGTTCCCTCCACGTGATGTAAATGCAGGTTAGAGCAGGTGGCCTCAGGTTCCCAGCCCTGTTCACACCTGTGCCATCTGCACAGACCGAGTGCCGGGGGCGAGTAGGACCTCTTTTTTTTTTTTTTTAAAGGAGTTTAGTGTTGCTCACCAGGAGCTGGTTGGCTTCTTGACGTCATAGCCTCTTTATTTTGCTCACTTGAAATGAAGCAGGAGGAAACCCCACGCGGCTGGCGGACGGGCGGAACCTCGGCCGCAGCCGCCACCTCACGGCCTGCACTCTCTCCTGGCAGGTGCGATGTCTGCTGCGTCACCTTTCGCACACACCGCGGCCTGCTGCGCCACAACGCGCTGGTCCACAAGCAGCTCCCCAGGGACGCGGTGGGGCGGCCTTTCATCCAGAACAACCCCGCCATCCCCGCCGGCTTCCATGATTTGGGCTTCACCGACTTCTCCTGTCGGAAGTTTCCCCGCATCTCTCAGGTACGCCATCAGCCAAGGCGGGACCCAGGTTCTCCACCCGAGGCGGGCTCTCCTTAAAACGCTACCCTTTGGTCTCGGTCTGCCCCTCACAACCCTGGCTGAATTGAATCTGTATTGTTAACAGGGGTTCTTTAACATGCATATCACAGCTAACTATCTCTGGCATTGTAGTTTCTATTCAGACGTTCTGGGTCATCGTTAGCCTGAGCTGCATGCGTTCTCTGCTTATAAAACACCTGCCAAAGCTACTTTGGCGGTCATTCTTTCAAATTTTTAAAAATCGAGGTAGAATATGCCAACAGTGAGATTCTTCAGAAGCCCCAGGCCCAGTGTCTTATTCTGTCTGTACACACTCATGCGCATACGTCTGTGTGCACACACCCACACGTACACGCATTCATACATCCTCGTGTGTACCCACGTCTGTGTGCTCCTGTAGCCCCAGCCGCCGCCACCCCCATTCTCCCTTGAGGCCCTTCCCAGGCGGTGCCCGCCACCCACAGTCAGAGGAATCCCAGTCTCCACTGATGACAGGGAGTTACCATCAGTTAGGTTTGTAGGGACCACATTTTAAAAGAGAACCCAGCTTCTGTGGTGGTGGTACTTCACGGCACTTTCCTGCCGCTCTGCCCAGAGGCCCTAGAGACTGCCTCCCGCATCAGGCAGCTGGGGTTCCTAAGGTGCTTAAGTAGCTGGTGCTCCTTTCTCAGGCCAAGCGGTGTTAGCGCCAGGGTAGGGTGGGCTCCCCTCGGGCTCGGGGAAGGGCCTGGCCAGGCCTGCTGTGCAGCCGGGAGTGGTTGTTGACTCTCCTCTGCCGGCTTCCCCGCAGGCCTGGTGTGAAACGAACCTGCGCAGGTGCGCCAGCGAGCAGCACCGCTTCATCTGCGACGCGTGCGACAAGGCCTTCCCCATGCTCTCCTCGCTCACCCTGCACAGGCAGACACACGGGGCTGCCAGCCAGAGCCCGGACCGGCTGCAGGCCAGGGCCCCGCCGGGCGGCGACCCGGACCAGAAGATCTTCCTGGCAGTGCTGGGCCTGCAGCACGCGGAGGACGTGCGGCCCGCGCCGGCCGAGGAGCCGCCGCCGGACGACAACCAGGCGATCCAGCTCCAGGCGCTGCGGTGCCAGCTACCTCAGGAGCCCGGCTGTGCCGGCCTGCTCAGCCTGGCCCCCTTTGACGCCGCTGCCCTGGGCGGGGCTCTCGCCGTCCTCCCGGCCACCGCAGACAGCGTGAAGCACCTGGCCCTGCAGCCCTTCCAGAAGGGCTTCATCATCCAGCCGGACAGCAGCATCGTGGTGAAGCCCGTCTCCGGGGAGCCGGCCATCGAGCTGGCGGACATCCAGCAGATCCTGAAGATGGCTGCGGCTGCGCCGCCACAGGTCGGCCTCCCACCGCTGGCCAAGGCACCCGCCGCGCCGCTGCAGGCCGTCTTCAAGCACATGCCCCCTCTGAAGCCAAAGCCTCTGGCCGCGCCGCGCACGGTGGTGGCCACGTCCACGCCCCCACCCCTGGTCAACACCCAGCAGGCCTCCCCTGGCTGCGTCAGCCCCAGCCTGCCCCCGCCGCCACTGAAGCTCCTCAAGGGCGCAGCAGAGGCAGCCTCCGGCGCCCACCTACTGCCACCCAAGTCGGGGGCGCAGCTCTTCCTGCAGCCACCGCGCCTCGAGCTGCCTGGCCAGGCCGAGGTGAAGACGCAGCTGGAACAGGACAGCCTCCTGGAGGCGCTGCTGCCGCTAAGCGTGGAGGCCAAGATCAAGCAGGAGATCGCGGAGGGGGACCTCAAGGCCATCGTGGCGGGCCCCGGCGGCAAGAAGGCGCCGGCCGTGCGCAAGGTGCTCTATCCCTGCCGCTTCTGCAGCCAAGTGTTCGCCTTCTCGGGCGTGCTGCGCGCGCACGTGCGCTCCCACCTGGGCATCTCGCCCTACCAGTGCAACATCTGCGACTACATCGCCGCCGACAAGGCCGCGCTCATCCGCCACCTGCGCACGCACAGCGGCGAGCGGCCCTACATCTGCAAAATCTGCCACTACCCCTTCACGGTCAAGGCCAACTGCGAGCGGCACCTGCGCAAGAAGCACCTCAAGGCCACACGGAAGGACATCGAGAAAAACATCGAGTACGTGACGAGCAGCGCGGCCGAGCTGGTGGACGCCTTCTGCTCCCCCGACACAGTGTGCCGGCTGTGCGGCGAGGACCTGAAGCACTACCGCGCGCTCCGCGTCCACATGCGCGCACACTGCGGCCGCGGCCTGGGCGGCTGCCCCAAGCCCCGCAAGCCCTTCGAGTGCAAGGAATGCAGCGCCGCCTTCTCGGCCAAGCGCAACTGCATCCACCACGTGCTCAAGCAGCACCTGCACGTGCCCGAGCGCGACATCGAGAGCTACGTCCTGGCGGCCGACGGCCTGGGCCCCACCGACACGCCCGCCGAGGCCCCAGGCCGCGCCGACGAGGGCGAGCGCAAGCCCCTGGCCGCCTTCCTGGAGCCCCAGAACGGCTTTCTTCCCGCGGGCCCCGCCCAGCCCCTGCCCCCGCACGTTGCCGTCAAAGTGGAGCCTGCGGGTAACTTCGCCTCCGACTTCAATGAGCCCCTGGACTTCTCCCAGAAGGGCCTGGCCCTGATCCAAGTGAAGCAGGAGAACGTGGCTGCCTTCCTGAGCCCCTCCGCCCCCTACGACTGCTCCATGGAGCCCATCGACCTGTCCATCCCCAAGAACTTCCGGAGAGGAGACAAGGACGCAGCTACTCCCGGGGAGGCCAAGAAGCCTGAGCAGGAACCCGGGAGCAGCGAGCAGACTTCCCCGGGCCCACCGGCCTGCCCCACGCTGCCGGCGACCTTGGGCGCCAGCGGGGCCCTGGAGAAGCCAGGGGTCCCCGCCGCGGCATCCTCAGCGGCCAGCCCTCTGGAAGCTGCGGCGCTGCCCCCGCAGGGCCCCGTTCAAATCGCCGTGCCCCTCTACTCCTCAGCCCTGGTCAACAGCTCTCCGCTCTTGGGCAGCTCCACTCTCGGCAGCCCGGCCTTGCTGCGGCCGCTGCGTCCCAAGCCCCCTCTGCTCTTGCCAAAGCCCCCCGTGACGGACGAGCTGCCCCCGCTGGCCTCCATCGCCCAGATCATCTCATCCGTGTCCTCGGCCCCCACCTTGCTGAAGACCAAGGTGGCCGACCCGGGGCCGGCAGGAACCGGCAGTACTGCCGCGGCCTCAGACAGCATCGGGGGTGCTCTCCCCAAAGCCACCACCGACGTCACCAGCCCGAAAGAATCCAGTGACTCACCCCCCTCCTCCAACAGCCCAGAGGCAGCCTCGCCCACCGAGCAGGGACCAGCCAGCTTGTCGAAGAAGAGGGGCCGGAAGAGGGGGACGCGGAGCCGGGCACGCAGCAGCGGCGGGGTGGACCTGGACTCCAGTGGGGAGTTCGCCAGCATCGAGAGGATGCTTGCCACCACGGACACCAACAAGTTCAGCCCGTTTCTGCAGAGCGCGGAGGACGACGCCCAGGACGAGGTGGCCGCAGCCCCCGCAGACCACAACGGGCCCAGCGACGAGGAGCAGGGCAGCCCGCCCGAGGACAGGCTGCTGAGGGCGAAGCGCAGCTCATACACCAACTGCCTGCAGAAGATCAGCTGCCCGCACTGCTCGCGGCTCTTCCCCTGGGCCAGCTCCCTGCAGAGGCACATGCTCACGCACACCGGTAAGAGGGCGGGCAGCGCGGAGCGGCGCCACGGCGGCCCTCCTCCGCACCCCGCTTCCCAGTTTATCCTCCTCTTCAGGCCCAGGAGTGGGGGGGCCTGCCTGATGGCCCAAGAGTCAGTACCCAGAATGGGCCCCCAAGGGCGTCTGGCAAAGGGAGGTGCTGGGGTGTTTTCAGGTGCGGTGGTCCTGGGCCATCTCGTCCCTTGGTTGGGAGGAGGCAGGTAGGGGAACGGGGACTTCGACAGAAGAATTTGCATCCCATCCTCAAGGCAGCTTTTAAAACTGCAAACATTCTGTGATGTTCTTTTGACTGTTGTGCATTCTAAAGGGGTCTGTTGCAGATTGTGCAGCCACTTTTCAGTTCACTGAGGCGACCACGCCTTCTTCCGGATATTGTCATCAGTGTCAGACTAGTTGTAGAATTTAAAAATGTTTTTGCTTGTACTAAGGTGGATTGTTCCAGAGAAACATGAGATTATATTCCTCTAAGTAACAGATTTAAGTTGTCAAACAGATAGCCCCGGAGTATTTTTCAAATGTTTTCATATATTGATTTTTAAAGAGAAGTTTAAGATAAGAAATACACTTTAAATAATTTGACTCCAGGTAGTTAATGGTCGAGTGACCATGCAACTCCCATCTTAATTCTGAGTCACTGAGGATTCAAACAGGATTTATATCTTTGAACTAAGGGTAGTTTGGGTGAGATTCTTAACCTTTTGGAGATGACCACCCAGATATAAATTGATCAGACCTGAACCAGAAGAGTTGTGCAGTACAAGATTGCCAGATAAAATGCAGGACCCCAGTTAAGTCTTGGATTTCAAATAAGCAACAGATGATTTTTAGTGTATGCATCTCCCATGCACTGTTTGGGGTAGGCTGAAGGGGCACATGGGGAGGGGATGGCAGAGCCGTTGTGGGTGACGAGGGCCCCGGGGGGCTTCAGGAGGAAAGCGTTTCTCAGAAGGCACCCCCCACGGCAGTCTCTTGCCGCCCTGTTGGGGTGGCGCCCGCCTGTCACCCGCAGGGTCTTTGAGAAGTGAACACTCCTCTCCCGACTTCTCGGCAGACGGGGTCTGAGGAACCGGCGCTGCCTGCCCGCTCACTCCTCCCCCGGGTCCAGCACGTCCCCCTGGCTCTGGAATGTTCTGTTCTCTTCCCGGGAAGCCCACGGTCTCCCTGAGTGGACCGTACGGCGGGTACTTCCTCTCCAGACTTGTGCCAAGTCTCTGCAGGCGTCTGGTAGGAGTTCCCATAAAGTGCCCAGGCGTCCTCTTGGTTTAAGATTAGGAGGCGGGGGAGAGGGGAGTGGGAGACAGGGCGGGCGGGAGCAGGTGTGACCTTGTTTTCTCCGCTCAGTCACCGCGCCCCTGGGGTCACTGTCCCTGTCTGTCTGCCCTGTGTTCCTGCCGTGGGCATCGCAGGCCTCGTCTCTGGCGGGCAGAGCAGCCGTCCAGAGCTCGTCTTGGGGATGGGCCGTGAGGGCCGTGCTGTCCCCATCTTGCCCAGAGGAGACCGAGGCTCAGGGAGGGTTGAGTGATTGGCCTGCAGGCGTTCTGGTGGTCCTGGGTTGGGAGCCTGGCCGGGTCCCCTACTGCCGCCCCTGCCCTGTCTGAGGATATGGGGGTCGTGCGTGTCCTGACCTATCCCCAAGGCACAGGATGTGGAGGTGGTTTGAGACAAGGTGTAGCGTGGCTGTGGACCCCGAGCTGCTGACAGGATGGTGTTAGCGCCCCGTGGGCTCGGTTGCCCTCCTCTGCTCTTTCACAGTCTCAGCTTCCAGAGGCAATCTCTGCATCAAGCTGCTTAGTGCTTTTAGGGAGCGTTCAGCAGCAGGGACAGCGAATTCCGACATCTCTGCAGGGTCTCCCAAACATGTTTGCAGGCCATCCCGCCACCTAAACAGGCAGCATTAAGCAGCCCAGGGTTGAGTGTCCAGCCGGGGGTTCGCTGCTGCTCAGGCAAGGGGCGTGTGGTCTCAGCACTTTCTCTGCGTGGCTCAGGTTCTAGGAGCCGTGTCTCAGGAGGAAGCTGGCGTGGCTGGCACATTCCGTGTCCTGGCTCAGTCTGCACTCAGCTCCTTCCTCCTTCCACTCCCCTGCTGGCCCGAGGCATCTAGTTAAGGGGGGCCACCCTGGCTCCTTCCTCTCAGCCTAACCAGTCCGCCTCTTCAGAAGATGGCTCACTGGTTTCCGCCTTTTCCCCTTGTGAGCGTCCCGTGTGTTTTCAGGCTACAGGTAGAAGAGACAGTGCCAGAAAATGGTTCATTTCAGCCCCACCCGACTTCCTTCTGGTGAAATGGAGCGTCGGGACCCTGTGAGGGCTGAGGTGCCTCCAGCTCTGCCAGTCCTAGTCCCTGGCCTCGCCCACTTCCTCGTGGTTGGTCTCACTGATCTTTCTTGCCAGCCTGGATCCCACCTACCTCTCCCACCCTCTGTTCACAGACACCACGTTGGGCTGGAGTCTGTGGGATGCACGCCTCAGTGTGGAGAGCGCTCCCAGTGGGATGCGTGCCTCAGTGTGGAGAGCGCTCCCAGTGGGATGCACACCTCAGTGTGGCAAGCTCTCCCAGCCTCGCTGGGGTTTGACTGCTTTTCACTTTCTTAGGAGGCAGCTCTGGGAGTGTCTTCCTGGCCAGCCCTGCGTCATCTCTGCCCGATCCTGAAAGAAAGAGACCCGGGGGCAGGAGGGCGATGGAGGGCTGGCTGAGGGGGCGAAGGCAGGTCATCACACTTACTCTGGGCGTTCACCCTTTATTCCCTCCTGCCCTGGCTGCCAGACAGCGCCATGTGCCTCTTGTAAAATTTCTGTCTTCATTTCTTGACTGTTCTGACACCGCGAGCGTGGGTCGAAGGATGTTATAGGTCTTTGGTGCGAAGGCAGCTGCCTGTGGTCACAGGTGCATTTAGAAACAGCCCTTCTGACGCAGTCTTCTGTGCCTGTTACCAAATGGATGAAATCGTCAGGTACCTTCCATACGGATCACCAGTCAGCAAGGCTTTTCTGAAGACTGTGACAGCAACATACTAGAAGGGCTCTTGTTTCCTCTGTCCATGCAGTCTGCAGGGCACGCTGCTGTTTAAAATGTGTGACTTACACAGTGAAAGGGGGACTTTTAAAGGCTCCTGTTGGTTGTCACTTTGGGAATCTTCCTAATTGGATACAATACTTCCAGGTCATTGAGTTGGTTTGTAAACTTAGCCTTAGCATGCATCTTCCTCATTATTGAGACATCCGCCTGGCTCTTGAAACGTTTACTAGCGTGGAGATCGTAGAGTACCTCAGATAGTAGGGAGAAGCAAGAAGCCAGCCGCTCTGTTTGAAATCAAGAACGAGATCACAGCTCACAGTCACAGCTTCTGACCTGGTTTCTTCTCGGGCCTGTTTCTCTTGTTTTCACACTGGCCTGACTCAGGGAGACTGAGTCAGTGATTGTATTCCCCTTGGAGAAAGAAATGTTAAAGGGAAAATATTTTCTTCTTCCTTACAACAGAGCCTGAATAATTATTAAACATTAGGTTTGACATTTAGTGAAAAGTAATTTGAAGGGCACACACACAAAGAAAACTAAAATACTTGACAACTCGTCTTCACACAAAAAGCATGACTTTCTCTTTTTTTTTAACATGGGAATTTTTATAAATTTAGCACAAAACACCTGCAAAGTTTGTGAAGCACGGGTTCTCCAGTTCATCCTCTCAGGCCCACGTGGAGCTCCCTAGAGTAACTGTTTTTAAAATTTTCGGCTGTGCTGGGTCTTCGTTGTTGTGCACGAGCTTTTCTCTAGTCCCAGCGCGTGGGGCTGCTCTCCAGCCACGATGCACTGGCTTCTTACTATGCTGGCTTCTCTGGTTGCAGAGCACAGGATTGAGGCATGTGGGCTCGGGAGGCGTGCCTCCTGGACGCCAGAGCACAGGCTCAGAGGTTGTGGCCCTCGAGCCTCACTGCTCAGCGGTGTGTGGGACCTTCCCGGACCAGAGATCGAACCCCGGTCTCCTGCACTGGCAGGCGGATTCTTTACCGCCAAACCCCCAGGGAAGCCCCGCACACGACTGGTTTCTGATTCCACTTACCCGTCCTTCTAATTGCACTGTCTGTAATGGTTCTAGACATCTGTATTTAAAAACTTCTACCAGCAGTCTGGAACCATCTCTCAGAAGGGAGTGGACGTCCCTTTCTTTGGCTACCGCTGATGCTCAAACTTGGGGTGTGTGGATTCAGGCAGTGCGAGTCCTTCCAGTCCTGGGGATCCCGGGCAACAGGTCCGTGTTGTCCATTCCCCAGGTGTGTGGGTGCGTGTGCCTGCACTGGCTCTGGGGCCTGGTGATGCGAATCAGACTCTAAATGGAAGACCAGCCCCCACGGCGGGTTGAGGGAGCAGTGCTGGCTGGCTGCCTTGGGGGCAGGGGGGCGGGTGTCTTTCTGTCTGTCTGACCCGGGTGTGTGTGTGTGTGTGTGTGTGTGTGGTGTATGTGTGTGTGTGTCCAACCAGGGCAGCCCTGGGGTCACAAGAGAGCAGTGAGCCCTGTTTGTTGCTACACAAAGCCTTTTCCCAGTGACCTCAGAAGCTGCGACCTTGGAACGTGGCAGCTGGGGAAAGCAGAGGACTCCAGTGAGGCAGCAGACAGTAGCCCACCCCCGTGTCCTGAAGCCCACCCCCTCCCTTCCCCACCTGCCCTCTTCTTTCCTTCTCTTTTGGCGTCACTCTGTGCCCTGGCTCTGCCGTGCGTCCATCCTTGCAGGCACAGATCAGGCGCTGTAGAGCCCCCAGAAGGAGTCCTAATGGAAGGGGAGGGGGTGCTGGTCACAGCAGATAGTGGCCAGGACAGGCAGGTTGGTGGGGTGCTCGGGGACCCAGCTTCTTCACACTCAGGGTGCTGAGTGAAGCACGTGGTCCCTGGGGAGACTCGTCCCTGGTGGCCCCTCATCTCCCACGGGCAAGAGTGTAAAGCGAGGGGGCAGACCCGACACCCCCCTTCCACCCCCGTCTGGCTGGCTAGAGCCACAGGACCCTTGAGCAGAGGTCCCACAGGAGGCACCCTGGGAAGTCCAGGACTCAGCTCTTCCTGTCCAGGTGGGCGGGTCAGACCCCCCAGAGACCCCCAGGGGTTGAAGATGGCCCTCCATCCTGCCCCGCTTCTGCAGTGCTGCCACGCTGGGGATGCACGTGGGCATCCTCGCTGTGGTGGCCACGGTCGGCGTCCTGCGCACGTCCCTCCTCTCATCTCTGTTCTTGTTATTATGTAAGATTTTTTTTTAAATTGTGAGATTTATTTTAAAGATATGTGTCTTGCTTTCATCGTTATCTTTCAGTGTTTTAAAGACAAATACCTTATCCCAGTCGGGATGAGGGAGGGTGGTCGTTTGCCTTATTGAAGTTCTCCGTGTACATTTCTTACTGTGTTTTATTTTCTTGAAAGGGGTGGGGGGTGGGAACCAATGCCAGTGATCCCCGGAGAAGGAACCGGAAGCAGACTTTCCTTTTTCGCTGCAGTAGAAAGCCAGGTAAATATGTATTTTTTTTCCCCCGATTCAGGTCAGAAACCCTTCCCTTGTCAAAAATGCGGTGCCTTCTTTTCCACCAAATCTAACTGTGAACGACACCAGTTGCGCAAACACGGAGTTACCGCCTGTTCCCTGAGAAGAAACGGGCTTATCCCCCAGTCAAAAGAGAGTGATGGAGCCCGTGATAGCACAGGTAGTGCCTCCAGGCGGTGGAGCGGGGCGCCCTTAGCCGCCCGCCTCCCTTTCCCTGCAGGAGCCCGCGGGTCCCATCTGCTGGGGAAGGCCTGACCTTCCCCTCCCCGCCCCCCCACGCCTGTTCGCGCCCTTTGCCCCCTAGAGCTGGGCGGTGCGGGAGGGTGTGCAGTCCCGCTCTTTTGTAGGAACACGGTTGAGAGGGATGTGGAAGCGCTGGGCTGGTGTTTTCGGAAACCCCAGCTGGGCCGCGTCCTACAGGGCAGGGATGGGCCGGCTGGGAAGGTCCTGCAGGAACCCGCGATGCCCCGCCCCCCATGGGGAGGGGCCGGCCAGGCGGAGTGTTTTCTTTTCAATAACTCTCTTCCCAGTAAAAACCTTAGTCTTGTTTGAGAAAGCACTGTGCATGTCCTTTCTTTAATCCCATCTCCGCTTGCTCCGAATCCGGGTATTATTCTCCTGTGCTGATATGTGCTTCCTTCCTCCAGCCCTCCAGAGCAATTAACGGCTGCCCGTGCGTCCCCCGCCACCTTTTTCCCTTCCAGCTTCTGTATTTACTCATGTTCTCTGTTGAGTGCCTTCCATTATCTCCAACCGCTGGGGGTTTGTGTCCCTCACCCCCCAAAACAAAACCAAGCATCGCTGCCTGTGGGTGGCTCAGACGCGGGGCTGGTGGGCTGATACTGAGTAAGTCTTGCAGGTGTGGGTTCAGTCTGACAGATAGCGAAAGCTTGACTTTTTCCCTTTTTTGAAGCCAAGGAGATTCCCCGCCCCCCCCCCAGGTGTGTTTTCCGGCTATTACCTGGTCACTGTGTCCCATGCTTCCTGCCCTCAGGCTGAGTGGGGCGGTGGTCCCCCTCTCCTGGGAGTGAGCATGGACTGGAGGGCCGGCGGTAGCCCCCGGCCGCCTCGTCCGTGTGGTCAGAGACGGGGTTGGGGGGCCGCGGAACCTCTTCTCGGGGCCACGCTTCCCCCCAGCCAGTGAGACAGGCCCGAGACACCCTGGCCACGCCCTCGGCCGCGGTCAGACCCTCGGCTTCCAGGCCCACGTGACTGGCCAGGATCTTTGAGTGGAGAGGGGTCCGGGCGCTCACGGAGTCTTGCTGACTGCTGCCCTCGGGCCCATGGTGCTGGGTGACCTGCCGTTCACCCCGCGAAGCTGGCCACTGGGCTGGCAGGGTGCAGCTTCGCTCGGATGGCCCTGCCAATGTCTGAGCCTCGGCTGCCACGTCAGGTTCCTCCCGGCCCCACTCTTGCAGCCGATCAAGGTTCCCAGGGGGCCGTGGGGCGCTCTTGGCCCCCACGCTGGCAGACGAGTCTTCAGGTGTAACAGCCACGATGCACACTTTGGGTTCAGCATCTTGAGCTGTGTGCTCAGGGAGCACCCAAACCAGGGCTCCTGCAGACGCGGAGCTAGTCTTAGCCTTGGGGCAGCTCCATGTCTTCACGGTGTGGGTACTTGTTTTATAAACTGCAGTTATGAGTTTGGTTTTTCCAAGTCTCACAGCACCCTCCTCACCCCCACCCTGCCCGGAGGGTGTATAGGTTTCCTTTAAGGGACAAAGCCTCTGGAAAAAGAAAATTCAGTGAGAGTTGTAACGGGAAACCAGCATAGAGAAAATATAGGTTTGGTGTAATTGTGGTCACAGTCCGCTGTGAGAGAGAAGATGGAGAGAAGGAGGGTCGGGGAGCAGGAGCTGAGTGCTTTCGAGAGCTTTTCACACCAGGTGAGGGCGATGGAGGGTGGAGGTTTCTTTCAGGCTCCTTCCCATGAAATTTAAAGTCAGGCTTTGGAGAAAAACCATAAAAACACAAAGGCAGGAAACGACCCAGGCCGTTCTTGAGGGATTTCTATGTTTATATGCCTAGGTTGCGTTTTCTGAAAATCCCAGAACATGTTTTGCAACGTAGGTCTGACTTTCTCAATCACAGAAGGTCCCCCACCGCAGTTCGCCGTAGATTTTCCCCAGAGGAACGGGGACAGTGCTGGGATGGGGCAGTGCTAGCTGAAAGGGACGTGTTGATTGTTCAGAGCCAGGCTGAGACTGAGGTGCACTTTGTCCCCGCGGAGGCTGCTCCTGGGTCTTCCTCAGGTGATCCTTGTCGCAGCCTTCCTGTTTGCGGGCACCTGCGGGTGATTTTTCAAATCAATGTGAGTGTGAAGTTTTTTCGCGTTTTTTGGCCGGGCTGCGCGGCCTTTGGAATCTTAACTTCCCTGACCAGGGGTTGAACCAGGCCCCACCGAAGTCAAAGCCAGGGAACTCCCCAGCATGGGCGTTTTGAAACTGTCGCTTCAAGGTGGCCCCCTTCGCTGACCTGAAGCCCCTCGTGCCCGTGTGGGTGGGGCCCCTTCCTCCCGGCCTCTCCCCTGCCCAGGCAGATGGATGTTTAGGTTGTAGGATGTCAGCTCAGTTGGAGAGCGTGAGATTTCTCAGAAGCAGTAGATGTTTACTTGTTGACCTGACACGGAGGTCTTCACTCTCACACGGGAGGAGCTTTGGGGTTCTTATCTACCAGTGCCTTCAGAGTCTGTCTGCTTCCTCTAGCAGTTTTTCTTAGATTCGTGTCACAAACAAGGGCCTGGCTGACAGGAACAGAAAATGTTTAAAGCCACATGGCTTACAAAAGTCATCAGCTCAGCCGCCTGCATTTGGGGAGGGTGCGTGGTGAGGAGGGCGAGGTCGCGTAGGGCCTGGCCTTGTACGCTGTGCGTCCACGAGACCCAAGAAGTTAAAACGTCCTTGAGCCCGAGGATTGCCAAGAAAACTCCTGGAGTGGCTTGCAACTGGAAGGGCCCGGCTACTGAAAACGCCCCCTGGTGGACGTCGGGCAGAAGGCGGCCAAGCTCCCCAGAGGAACCGAGCTGGCCTCTGCTGCCTTCAGAGAGCATCACCCCCGCTGAGGAAGGCCCCGCGGTCAGAACACTTGGGTTTGGTTTTAGAATTCACTTAGTTTATCATCTTAAATATATTCTACTGCAGTCGAAATCTTAAATAACCCATGTTCTTTTGGTGAAAAAGAAAAACAGTGACTAGTGGGACAGCCTAGAATGTTCTGGGACAGACAGGAAGTAACTACACACACACACCCCCCGTGGCTTCCCCCTGACACACCTGTAATGTAACTACCCACCGAACCAATAAATCGGAAACCAAGCATTCTGCACTTTGTTATTTTGAAGTTTACACCAAAATCCATGTAAAAGGTGCTCTCGGAGCAATTTAAAGAAAATGAGCATCTGATTTTTCCTTGGAAAATGGCCTAGATGTTGGTGTGGGCGTGTATATATGTATGTATCTCAGGAGTCTTCTTTAATTTTGGGGGTAATTGCCAAAAGCCATTTATTGTCAGAAATTTTATACTCACCCCACAATCACTTGCTTCCTTCTGAAACCTTCTGAGATACTTGCACGGTGGCTGCCGAAAAGTAGTCAGAGTGAAACCAACGGAGAGAAGGAAGCGGGAGAGCCGTGTATCGGGCCTTGGTGGGGCCGATGCCTTTGCTTCGCCGCCAGCCCAGGGCTGCCCTGACGGCGGAGCACAGAGCCTGTGCCTCCGGCCGGCGTGGTGCCGGTCTGCGCGCGGCAGGGGAGGGGCCCGGTTCGGTGTGTGAACCCGGGCTCGGAGAACGGGCGGCGCAAGCCGTGTCTGTGCCGCAGAATGGGTTCTGTCAGCCTGCTGCCGCAGCGGTACCCCGGCCGTGGTACCTGTAGTTAAAAGTTGGGCTCAGCAAGCTTCAGCTTCACCGTCACAGCTCATGATGGATAGGGGCTAAGACCTTGTTTGACCAGAATGGCGAGGAGATGGTGTTTTTGATCAATACCGTCATCTCTTGGGTGTCGACAGTGTTCCCAGGGGGCCAGCCCTTAAGAAGGCCGATAGAAACCGGCGGACTGTCCACATCTGGTTTTGCTGTGGAGAGTGGACAGGTAGGAACCAGCCGAGAGACGGGAAGCGTCTCCGCTCCCTACCCGGGTCCCGACAGCAGCCAGGGGGCCCACAGCTGCGCATGGTCTCCTGCCGCCCGCGCGCTCTCCCGGAGACCAGCCGCCAGGTGGCAGCGTGCGGGCCGCAGACACCGAACTCTGGCCCTGGGCCGCGGCCTGTGAGCCCCTCCCCAGATCCCATGGAGGGGGGTCTTGGTCCTTTGTCTGCTGCATGTGTATACGGCTCTCTGCTCTGGAAAATAACTTCTCCCGCTCGGCTTCCTCAACCTCCCTCGCGCTGCGAGTCTCTGGAATGCGCCCGCTGTCCTCTCCCGGTCCTTTCTGTCTGGCTGCCCTGAGCCGCTCGCCCGCCCCTGGGGACCCGGAGCATCCCTGTGTGTTCCCGTGGGTGGGGGTGGGGGGCACCCGGCTCCAGGGGTGGAGGGGAGGGCAGGGGTCGCAGGCGCAGGCAGCCTGGGACCCCCTGCCTGTGTGTGCGCCCACGTGGAGGCTCCTTTTTAAAATTAACCTCAGGCCCGCCTGGGGGATGCAAGGGGTGATGAGGATTCGGGTGAGAGAAACCCTTGCTGGGGTTTGGGAGACATGTCCCGAGGGGTGGGTCACAGGCGAGCCTTCGGAAGGGGTGTGTTTGGGGGCCCGGTTCTCAGCCTGCCCCGTGCTTGCCCCGCAGACAGCCAGTCGGACGCAGAGGCCTCGGCGGCCGGCAGCGAAGTGCTGGACCTCACCGCCCGGGAGCCGCCCGCGCCAACCCCAGAAGGTGCCTCGGAGCCCAGCCCGGCCGCGGCCCCGGCCCCGGAGGACCCCCCGAGGGGCGCGCAGGAGGAGGCGGAGCAGGTGGCGGCGGAGGGGGACGCGCAGCCCGAAGAAGAGGACGCACAGCCCACGGAGGAGGAGGAGGGGGAGGAGGAGTGTGCGGAGGAGGAGCCGGCCGAGGCCGCTGACGGCCCCGAGGAGGACACAGTCAGCAACAAGAGCCTGGACCTCAACCTCGCCAGCACGCTGATGGGCTTCAAGCTGGCCGAGGGCGAGGCGGGCGCGCAAGACCACAAGCACGCCTGCCACGTGTGCGGCAAGAGCTTCAAGCTCCTGGGGACCCTCAGCCGCCACCGCAAGGCCCACGACCGCGAGGAGCCCAGTGACGAGAGCGCGCCGCCCCGGGAGCACGAGGGGTCGCACCCGGCTGCCCCCGAGCCCCCAGTCCCCGAGCCCCCAGCCGAGGCGGAGGCCACGCCCGAGGCCCCAGCGGAGAAGCAGAACGAGGCAGCCGAGGGCCCCTCGGACGCGGACGGTGACGCAGACGGGGAGGGCCCCGCCGAGAAAAGACCGCTGGAGAAGAGTGATGATGACAAGAAGCCAAAGACAGACGCGCCCAGGAGCGCAGCCAGCAAGGCGGACAAGAGGAAGAAGGTGTGCAGCGTGTGTAGCAAGAGGTTCTGGTCCCTGCAGGACCTGACGCGGCACATGAGGTCGCACACAGGTGAGGGGGCGGGGCAGGCGGGGGGGGGGGGCAGGGCCGGAGCTGGCCGCCGCGGTAGTGGTGTTTTCCAGAACCTTCTGATCAGCCTCTTTGCCCTCTGCACCTCAGTCTCCCTGTCTCTAGAAAGGGGGGTGATGGCTGCCCTTCTGGAAGCTTCCAGAAGAATACGGGTGCCAGGAAGGGCTGTGGGGTGGCCCAGGGAGCAGCGGTGAGGCAGGAGTTGAGCAAGGCTCCTTGCCCGGGCCTGTCACGGGGAGGGGGCGCTCCCAGGTGTGCCCATCAGCCAGCTCTAGTTGCCCAGGTCGCTGCAGGGAGGCACGCAGGTGTGACCGTCAGCCAGCAGGTGCTGGGTTGGCCGTGCAGCTTCCGGGCTGATGGGGCTGAACCAAGAGGGCACCTGCTGGCTCCCCGGGCACAGCCCCACTCCTGAAGCCACCACCTCTAGGCTTGATGCCACAAATCCTCTGCAGGGGCCACTGCTTGGGTAGAAAGGAGGCCTGGACGCACTCACTGTGCCTTGCCCCGCTGAGCAGGGAGACTCCCCAGTGTCTTGGTCTCCGTTTCCCTCCACTCCCAGTGGCTAAGAAGGTTTCATCCCCTGCCGACGCCCTGCACTGGGCTCCCAGTAGTGGTGTCGGTGGGCTCCGGGCTAGTGGTTCCCTCAGCTGCTCTGCGTCCGGGCACAGCGAGTCTGCAGCTCTGAGTCTGCAGTGGGGCCAGCCCTGGGGGCCCTGTCCGGCGCCTGTGTGCCCAAGGGTCCTGGATTGGGATTGAGAAAGCAGTCTGGACCGAGGCTGAGGAGAAGTTCCCTGCAGCCCTGTTCCCCATCCTGTGCTGTGGTTGGGACAGAGGAGGCTCCTGTGAGCGGACCGGGGGCTCGGCGGCCCACCAGGCTACCCCTCGGGCCTTGGCTGTGCTTGGGCGGAGCTGGGCGGTGGTCGTGGGCGGCCGGGTTCGCAGCCCTGATTCCCTCTGGTTCCCCAGGAGAGAGGCCCTACAAGTGCCAGACCTGCGAGCGGACCTTCACCTTGAAACACAGCCTGGTGCGCCACCAGCGGGTCCACCAGAAGGCCCGGCACGCCAAGCACCACGGCAAGGACAGCGACCGCGAGGAGCGCGCGGAGGAGGACAGCGAGAGCGAGTCCGCCCACAGCGGCGCGCACCCCCTGTCAGAGGGCGAGGGGGACGCGGGCCTGCACGCCAGCACCCACGTGGCACTCACGCGGAGCCGGAGGGAGAGCCTGGCCGCCAAGGACGCCGGCCGCCGGGAGGAGCGGGCGGCAGCGCGGACGGCGGGGGCCAGCCAGGCAGCGGCCGGCAGGAGCGCGCCCAGGGCCGCCGCTGCAGGCAGCCCCCGGGAGCCAGCGCCCCAGGGCGACCCCGGCCGGGAGAGCCCCGCGGGCCTCCTGCAGGACCTGCTGGAGCTGCCGGGCCGCAGGTCTGCCCACCCCCTCCTGCCCACTGCCGACAGCGCCTCGCTCTTGGGCCTGGAATGACGACCCGGCCCGCCCCCCAGCACGCAGACGAGAGCCAGCAGAGCAAAGCGCCCTGAATCTGCTTCCCGAGGTGCCCTCGGTGCCCCTCGGCTGTTGGGGGGCCGGAGAGAGAGGGGGCAGCCGCCCACCAGGTGCCATGCCTTACAGACTGCGGGGAAGGGCCGCACCAGCGATTCGAGTGCCTTAACTACTTACAGCCCTTGGTGTCGTCCTGGGTGTTATGTGTTTCCAAAACGACTTTTTGAAAAACAAAGCAAATATTTTAATGAATTATTTGGAGAGGACCTTTTCATTTAAGCATTAACATTACCTTCTGTGTTGGTGTGTGTGAGCTTGTTTTTGCGAATCTGTGATAGTCACGTTTGTTCTGTGAGCTGGAAACAGACAAAAAAAAAACATGCCCTTGGATATCTATGGCCAATAACTGGAAGAAAGTGACGCGAATTCCATGTAAATTCCCAGAGGAAATGTGGATGAGATGCTCATTTCTCAGACTTTTTCTTTCTGTTTGCTGCGTGGTGGAGCTGAGATTGGGTCCTCGGTGGACTGCAGGGTGTGGCTCATGAAGGTTTCCAGTTTGGTTCAAGCCAAAACCAGGAAAGAGTCTAGCTTCGGCCTGGGACACATTTCCACTCTCTCAGCGTTAGACACGCCGTTACTGCTGCAGTTTCCAGACAGAGGAGAGTCCCCCTGGCAACTGAACCTGCGGGAAACATGCACAGGTGTCATATATCTGACTCCTGCCCCCAACCCCCACCCTTTTCGGTATATGTATTAATAATATTATTATTATTATTATTATTTGTAGTTCATCAATTTGCTGGTCTCTGCAGTCAGCAGAAACAAATGGGCAATATTTGTCCTGGGAGACCTGGGCCGCCCCCGCCCAGGCTCCCCCGCGTGAGCGTCCGCCCGCAGCCTCTGCCAGGCCCCCTGGGGCGGCAGCTCTTCTACTGTACTTAGACACGCCTCTCTTCTGTGACTGCAGCACCCAGCAGGGGCCCCATGGTCCTCTGCCCGCTCCTGGGGGGCCGGGGGGCAATGGGGAGGGAAGAGGAGGCACGGTGGGCGCCGGGGGCCTCCAGAGAAGCCGGGGGCAGGACCCACTGCTCGCCAGGTCTTCCTGCCAGACCCAGCCCAGGCCTCGCCCGCTGGCACCCCTGTCCTTTGCAGAGCAAGGGAATTCTACTACTGGTAACAAGACTGCACCGGCGAGATGGAGGAGGGAGAATAGGGGCCTGTCTACCTTCCTGTAATCCGGGGTTGGTGCTTGAAGAGAAACACGTGTCTCTAGTTTCTGAGTCGTTCGAGCCCCTGGGTGCACAGAGGTGGATTTTCTTTTCATGAGCATCGTATGCAGGCAATAGACCCCCTCACTGTAGCTGCCAGCAGTGACTGGAAACTGACCCTACTGTAGCTGGGCTGTGCTCAGCGGCCTGTCCTCTAGCCGGGACCCCCCCCCCCCCCCCCCGAGCCTCAGTGCCTCAGCCCTTCCCCCCCGCCCCGGGACCCAGGGCTCCTCTGTCCTCAGACCTGTGCCCACCACAGGGACCCCCACCCTCCACTTCCTCACCCACTCCTGGTGGCCAAAATCCAACTGCCCAGACTTCAAAGGAAGCTGTGTATTCTTGACGTGATGAAAAAGCGGTATCTTTGCATGTGAAAGGAGAAAGGTTGAGGTATATTAAGATTTTTAACTGTATTAGGGATGTGTGAACCAGTTTTAAATGAGGTTTTATTTACTTTAGATGAAGACGAATCAGAACCAATGACACCCCCCCCCCGCCCCGCCCCTGCCCCGTATCACTTCATACCAAGTGTGGTGTGCTTACCTAAAACCAGTTCATTCATCCCTTAATTTTTTATGACGATTGTTGTTATTTTCATTGTTATTATTTGGGTGTTTTGTTTTCCTTTGCAGCTCTCCACACTAAAACTCGGAACGTTGTGGGGAGAAGCCACGAGTTAACTCTGCGCTGGGGTGAGATGTAGCCGGAACCAGCCCGGCACCGCGGCCAAGGCAGCCGCTTGCAATAATCACTATTGATTTAAAGCTTTATTTAGCCTTCATCTGTACCCTCGTAGTCGATAAGGTCTTGCCACATTTTATTAGCGAGGTTGAGAGATGTATCATTTGTTTGTTGTTCTGTCCCCTCCCCCAATATTAAACTGTGAAATTTGTGATTTGTTTAAACTCTGGGTGAATCATAGCTTAGTTTGCATGTCCAGCTAATTTGTTCCTATACATTTTGTTTGATTCTTTTTCTCCTTCTCTCAGGGCTTTTACAAAAAAAAAAAAAGAAATATATATATATGGATCTTCTGAAAAGTTTTTTGAGGTGCAAGTTTCTCTCTTTTGTTTTTTCTCTTTGATTTATGAACACGATGCTGAGATTCAATCACTACATGAAACTCCCGGCTGTGAAAACAAAACAAAAACCCGGGGCTGTTTTTCCCACCAGCCCCCAGGGGAAGCTGTGTGGCAGTCGGATGCCCGTTTGTTTCAGAAAGTTTCACCGTTCTTTCCACGCTCTGTTCCTCTCTTTCCTCCAGAAGGAAGTTGATCCTAGTGATTTCAGCCCATGCATTAAACAGGAAACAATAATAAACGTGTAGAATTCATATTTTTCTAAAGGGAACTTAAAAAACTGCTGCTACATGTTGTGTACAAAACTGGTTGATGCCACATGAACAGAGAATCACAAGTTCGGTCTTGGTACTCCTCATTGCTCTTTGTATCCAGTTGTATAGTACTTCCAAATTCAAAATGAGAAGAAACGCTGTTCTGTATCAAACCATCTAAAAGCAATAAATGTTATATTTTAAAAACGGCAGGTTGCCGGTCCCGCGGCCATCCTTTGATTTGCTGTGGTCCTGTGAGCTCGTCCCCGACCCGGGCCTCTGCCCAGGGCATCTGTGGCGGGGGGGTGGGGGAACCTCAGGCCTGCTTGCTGCCCGCTGGGCAGCTGGGGTTCCGACGAGAGCCCTCACCCAGGCAGCATCTCAGCCTCGGGCCATGTCCTCGCCCACCTGGGGGGATCTTTTCAGGGCCCCGAGTGGTCGGTGGCGGCAGCTCCCCCTCCAGTCGGGCTGTGTGGGGTTGAGTTGTCCCCTGGGTGGAGAGCTCCCGTGACTCAGGCCTGCTGGTGTGGGCAGGGGCCTGGACAGCACGGTGACCCCAGGGCTCGGGGGACAGAGCTAGTTAGAAGCCACGTTTGCTTCTGCTGGGATCTGCTGTCACAAAGCCACTGAAGGGCCAATGCTCACTGGGCTCACACTGTAAGCCCAGAGTGGGTCTTAAAGCAGTTCGGAAGGAAGCGGGGTTCGGGGAAGCTGGTTGTAGACGTTTCCAGCAAGGTGACCGTGTCACAGTTCTGAGCGCTGAGTGCTCGGGTCCTTCAGGCCTCCAGGTCCCGATGTCAGGGACCCCCACCCCCGCTGCTGTACCCCCATATTACACACACCAGCCTCAGGAGACTGATTGTGGGGAGATGAAGTGAGGAGTCCTAAGTCGTATTAATACAACCAAATAACTCGGGAGTGACTTGCATAGACAAGCAGCTCACAGGAAGCAAGCCCTCCGACCTGTCCAGTCGTGGGGGCCACTGAGCCGTGCTGACAGCCACCCCGCTTCTTTGTGGGTGGGGTCGTTCCTGGCTGGGAACCAGGACCATACGTGGTCAATGTGAAGGGCGAAGGGTCAGCCCCTTTGGAATAGGATGCCCAAGATGGGGTGCAGACTCCAGGAAATGCCCACATGTCCGTGTGTGTGTCCGTGTGTCCGTGTGTCCGTGTGTGTGTGTGTGTGTGTGTGTCGGGTCCAGCCCTGGGCGGGCAGTGCTGAAAGCAGCTTACAAGATAGGACCTCTCAAAAGCGCAAGCCCGTTCCTTAGAAAGGAGACAACGTTCATCTGCCCCGTCACCTCCCCTGCTTGGGGTTCTGAGCTGACCCCCTCCCTCTGGGGAGCAAGCTGCGGGCCCCTCCTGCAGGCCCCCACCTCCCGCCAACCCTGGGCAGGAGGGGAGGGCCCATCCTGCAGGCTGGAGCCCGCGGGCCTTGCAGAGCGGGCGTTGCCGGCAGAGTGTGTACTTGGCCTCTCAGGGCGATTTCTGTCGTGAGCCTCAGCATTCAGGGTGACGTGCTCATTAGGTAAACACGTGGGCTCAGGTTTCCCACTGCCCCTGCAGAGAAGCCTGGTCGGGCACAGGTGGCCCCAGAGAAGCGAAGGCCGCCTGCAGCAAGCCCTGCTTCCCGTTCAGCCTCCTCCCCTCCCTCGGGCCCTCTGAGAGATGGGGAAACAGAGACGTTCACGTGTGAAGCTCAGTTTACTTTTGCACCGACCAAGACAAGGACGAGGCCTTGAACTGAATGGAGCTTCAGGGGCGGTTTCTGCTCGTTTTTCTCCAGGGTCCAGTTAACCAGCCGCAGCCCGGGCCCCCGCCGTCTGCCCGGCGCTGACCTTGGCCCTGGGGGCCAAAACGAGGAACAAGACGGGAGAGGCCTTTCCCTGTGGGGAGGCGGGTTTTCACGGTGAGACGCGGGAAACGGATAGTCAAGCCAAGTCCAAAGGCGGAGCAGCCTCGAGGGGGTGGGCCGCCAGCCCCGAGGAAGTCACCCACCAGGGCCGCGCCTGGGGAGGCCCCCACAGGAAAGGTTCTGGGAACAGCCTGGCCCCGCGGAAGCCGCTGCAGCAGGATGGACTGGGAGAGGCCGGGTCCTAGCAGAGAGGGGTCGTGAGTGCACTGGCGGGGCCCAGGACCCGGGCAGGCGGGGGGCTGCACGGAGACCCCCAGGAGGTGGCCTGGAGCCAACGGGGGCAGCTGTTGACAAGGGGCCCATCTAGGCTGTGTGCTCAAGCGGAGCCAACAGGAGGAGAGGGCATGTCAGACCCCTGACCGGCAAGAGGTCAGAGCGCAGAGGTCAGCCCCGCCCCCGGTCCTCAGAATGAACTCACACAAGAGGAGGCTTCACTTGTGTTTTTAAAGTAACCTTTTCTTTTTGTTTCTTCTTTTTTTCCCTTAAACTCAGTAGAGGGTACCTTGCCAAGAGAAGAGAAAGGAAATAAGTCCTTGGTTGTTCCTGCCCCGTTTCCAGGAAGTGGCTGGTGCCAGGGCCATGTGAGTCTGGGGTCGGTCCCCACTGTGACTCCCGCACCCTCCCCCGACCTCCAGCCCTCATCCTTGTCTGGGTGCCCTGAGACGCGGGTGAGGGCCAGGGGCAGCACAGGGAGCCGGAGCCCCAGGCGCCGCGTCCACACACAACTGTCCCGGTGCAGGGGGGGCCCGGGGATGTCCAGCTCCCAACGCAGCCCGGCCACTCTTCCTGGACAGGACTGGCTTTGATGGGCCGAGTGGACATTAACCCAGGTGGCCCTGGCCTTGATTTCTGATTGCGTCCCCAGACAGGGGGTCAGGGACTCAAACACATCCCTCACCGTCTGTGCCAATCACCGCCCCACTCCTCCCACCTCCGACCTTATCGGATTCAGCCCTCGCTGGAGCCAAGGTCTGTAAATGGTGCGCTAACTCGCCTGACTCCAAGGTCCGTGTTCCTGACCTACTGGGAGACCCATCAGCCCCTCCGCACCTTTAAATTTAGGTCCAAGCAGGGCAGGTCCGATGCCTGCCGTCACTGCCTTCCCAACCCCGGAAACAGGATTAAGGGCTGCTTTCCTCTTGCTGCTGCTTCTCACACAGCGTGCGTTCTCCTGTGTGGCAGAATAACTGCATAAAGTTTGTCAACTTGACCTTTTCCCGAGAGCTTAAGTCTGGCATTAGACGCATTCACGTGGTGCAGCCATCACCCCCATCCTCCGTGGAAGTCTTCCTCTTCCCAGACTGAACCTCGGTCCCCATGAGACACTCATCCCTGTACCCGCCCCCAGCCCCCAGCCCCCAGCCCCCAGCCCGCAGCACCTATCTTCTGTCTCTGGGACTTTGGCTGCTCTGGGTTCTTGTGGAAGCGGAAGGAACAGCACGTGTTTGAAAGACAACTTACTTGACACCCTATTAGTGAGGGTCTGATGGTGGGTGGTTGAGTCACGACCTTGTGTCCGACTCTTTGTGACCCCATTGACTGTAAGCCACCCAGGCTTCTCTCTTCCATGGGGTTTTCTAGGCAAGAACACTAGAGTGAGTTGCCATTTCCTCCTCCAGGGGATATTCCCAACCCTGGGATCAAACTCGGGTCCCCTGCACTGCTGGCAGAGTCTTTACCACTGAGCCCCCAGGGAAGCCCAGGTGGGGCTAGTGGTGAAGAGTCCTCCTGCCGACGCAAGAGACACAGGAGATCTGGGTTCGATCCCCGGCCGGGGAAGATCCCCTGGAGATGGAATGGCAGCCCACTCCAGTATTCTTCCTGGAGAATCCCTTGGACAGAGGAGCCTGGCGGGCTACAGGCCATGGGGTCGCAAGGAGCCAGACACGATTGAGCGGCTGAGCGCCTAACAGGCAAGGAGCTCAGACGCAGGGGTGTTCGCCTGGAACTCACTCGGGGGGCGGATGGAAGGCAGCACGCCTGGGCTGGGGGTCCCCCTGCCTGAGGGTGCAGCAGCTGCCCGCCCCTGTGCTGGGGTGCAGGGGGAGCGCGGGAAGGGCTGAGAGCCGGGCCTGGCTGCGAGGCTGCCTCCTGCCTGCTCCCTCACCCCTGAGGAGGGGGTAACCATGGTGCCCACCGCCAGGGGTAGCCGTGCAGACCCCACGGGGGAATACACAGGGTTCTCAGCCCGGGCCCTGCTGGCAGACACGCAGGCGGGAGGAGTCAGGTCTTGTTACCTCTGAGGACGCCTCCTCCCTGCAGCGTGAGCCACAGGTCTCTGCCCTCAGGGACGGAGGAGGACAGGCCTCCCCTTGTACCCCCAAACCCAGGCCCCTGTGTCCTACCGCCCGGGGGACTAGGAAGTACAGGCACTCAACCCCAGCCAGCCGCTCCCTGCAGACGAGGGTCCCGGAGCACGGGCCCCCCCTGCTCCATGGTCCAGAGCTGCCGGCCCGAGGTGGCCTTGGAGTTTTGGTGAGGCGGGAGGGGGCCCCGTGAGCTCCCCGACTTCCCCCAGACCCCCACACGCACACACAGCCCAGGGGTCCCCCGGCCCAGCCTCCTGTCACAACCTCCTCTGAGGCAGTTCTCTCTACTTGGGGTGCAGGTGGGTGCCCAGAGGGGGTGGGCACTGTGGGCCCCCAGGAGCTCAGGGACCAGCTGAGCAGCTGGGACATGTGAGAGCCCAGCCCCACCTCCGAGGGATGGAGGACTGGGTGAACCCGGGCCCCTCTGGGGGCTCCTCCCCACCCCCCACCCCATGCCTACTGCAGCCTGCACACAAGCCTGCACACAAGATTCCCGCTGCCCGAGGCACAGACCCCGAAGGCCCCCTGAAGGGGCCACGAGTAGCGAGCAGGACCCTGCGGCGTGCCCCCCCGCCGCTGCCCCGCCCTAGGTGCCAGGCTGCCCAGGGCCCTTCCCACCCCCAGCTCCTGGAGCGGCCGGAGGACCAGGTTAATTTTAAACTTGAAATTGAAGGTTACTGTCTAACAACAATAAAACCGGCCTCTCCGATTCTTGGCTGCCAAGGCGGTGTCCTAAATAAGAAACCAGCGGGCGCTCCTTGCCCAGTTCGCTTGGCAGGAAGCCACAGACCCAGGACGGGAGGAAGGCCGCCTGCCTGCCCAGCATTGGCCTCCACCGTGCCCACCGCCCGGCTGTCAGCGCGGGGAGCGGGGCCCGCCAGGCTGCAGCGGCTCAGCAGGCCTCCGTGCCAGGACCGCAGCTCTGTGAAGCAAAAGTGACTCCTGCTCAGTTTGCAGATTCTGGAAGCTGCAGAAAAATACGAGGGGTGAAGTGAAGTCGCTCAGCTGCATCAGACTCTTGTGACCCCTTGGACTATATAGCCCACCAGGCTCCTCCATCCATGGAATTTTCCAGGCAAGGGTACTGGAGTGGGTTGCCATTTCCTTCTCCAGGGAATCTTCCTGACCCAGAGATCAACCCGGGTCTCCCGCATTGCAGGCAGACGCTACCATCTGAGCCCCCAGGGAAGCCCGTAAATATGAAGCGGGTGGGGGGGTGGGGATTAACACAGTCATCTCGCTTCTCAGCGTTGTTTTTATTGATTGAGTATTGCTGCTTCTGTCGGGCCCAGCGTCCCTTCCTCTCTCACTCTCGGACGTGTTTATACGGCGCTTTGCGCATTGCAGCTTGTCTTCCCGTGAGTTTTGTCTCTCATCTTCACCCTCATCCAGTGGACTGGGAAGGGAAAAAACCCCTTGTCCCCTGGAGCAGAGATGAGGATGAAATGAATTACCCAGGTCAGCCAGCTAGCGGGCAGCCTTGTTAGGATGAAATTGCCCACCAAAAAGCGACAAAGGATCTCAGGAGGGAAAATTCCCAGAGGATTCTGAAGACCAGGAGAGTTTGAAAACCACTGTCCCAGAGATTGGGCTTCCCTGGTAGCTTGGTTGGTAAAGAATCCGCCTGCAATGAGAAGACCCCGGTTCGATTCCTGGGTCGGGAAGACCGCCTAGAGAAGGGATAGGCTACCCACTCCAGTATTCTTGGGCTTCCCTTGTGCCTCAGCTGGTAAAGAATCCACCTGCAATGAGGGAGACCTGGGTACGATACCTGGGTTGGGGAGATCCTCTGGAGAAGGGAAAGGCTACCCACTCCAGTATTCTGGCCTGGAGAATTCCGTGGACTGTATAGCCCAATGGGTCGCAGAGATTAGACTATCCCAGGCTCCTGCCCACCAGCTGCCCTCCAGGAACCTCTAGGCCATTGTTCAGACTGCAGTAAATCTCAGATCTAGGAAAGGCCCCAGGACCTTCCTTCAAGCACCCCGCCTGACCTCTTCTCCAGCCAGTGGGGCTACTCATCCACCTGTATCAGCACAGGGGCCCCATGGGACCCTGGGGCCAGGCCACACTCAGGAAGAAAAGCTCCAAGAAGCTGCGACCCAACCTGGGCCCCAAGTTCAGGGAGCAGGTGCCTCCACCCGACCTGCCGTCGTGAGATTTGTGTTGTTTTCATGCCTCTAAACAACCATTAAGGAGCCCATGGACCAAGAAGTTGTTTCAACTTCCAAGTCTCACTTTTTAAGAAATGCATTTCTTAAGGCTAAAGCTGCCATAGATGGTAGTTTTTCTGATGGATCTGGGCAAAGTAAACTGAAAATCTTCTGGAAAGAGTTCATCACTCTAGATGCCATTAAATGCTGTGCCTCACCGGACTGACTGAATGTCTTGGGCAGCTGCCCCCCAACCTCTGTTCAGTTCAGTTCAGTTCAGTTCAGTCACTCAGTCGTGTCCGACTCTTTGCAACCCCATGGACTGCAGCACACCAGGCCTCCCTGTCCATCACCAACTCCCGGAGTTCATCCAAACTCATGTCCATGAGTCAGTGATGCCATCCAACCATCTCATCCCCTGTCGTCCCCTTCTCCTTCCGCCTTCAATCTTTCCCAGCATCGGGGTCTTTTCCAATGAGTCAGTTCTTCGTATCAGGTGGCCAAAGTATTGGAGCTTCAGCTTCAGCATCAGTCCTTCCAATGAATATTCAGGACTCATTTCCTTTAGGATGGACTGGTTGAATCTCCTTGCAGTCCAAGGGACTCTCAAGAGTCTTCTCCAACACCACAGTTTGAAAGCATCAGTTCTTTGGCACTCAACTTTCTTTCGGAGAAGGCGATGGCACCCCACACCAGTACTCTTGCCTGGAAAATCCCATGGACGGAGGAGCCTGGTGGGCTGCAGTCCATGGGGTCACTAAGAGTCGGACACGACTGAGCGACTTCACTTTCACTTTTCACTTTCATGCATTGGAGGAGGAAATGGCAGCCCACTCCAGTATTCTTGCCTGGTGAATCCCAGGGACGGGGGAGCCTGGTGGGCTGCCGTCTCTGGGGTTGCACAGAGTCAGACACGACTGCAGCGACTTAGCAGCAGCAGCAGCAGCAGCTTTCTTTATAGTCCCACTCTCACATCCATACATGACCCCTGGAAAAACCACAGCTTTGACTAGACAGACCTTTGTTGGCAAAGCAATGTCTCTGCTTTTTAATAAGCTGTCTAGGTTGGTCATAGCTTTTCTTTCAACCTCAAGCCCCAGTTCATTTCTCTCGGGGTCTGCACAGTCACAGCGGCTGGGGGCTGGCTTCACGGTCAGGACCAGATGCCAAGTCTGCCGTGGCCTCCACGGCCCTGGCCAGCCCAGGCCACGGTGACATCTGGGCTCTGCCCTGGACGGCCTGTGCCCCAAGGCCTGTGCACCGTCCCCTGGGTTCTGTGGGCCTTGGGGCTATACCAGCCAGCAGAACACTGGCCTGCCTGGCCTGCATCCTTCTAGAAACTTCCAGATGATTCCCAGCTGTTTTCCCTCCCTGCTCATCAGCACCAGGGCCCAGTGCCCCCACTCCAGCTTCCCCCAACCCTCCACCCAAGTTAAGCGCTGACTCTCCAGGGTTTGGATCCTGCCGAGCAAGATGGGGCTGAAAGGTGCCACGTTGTGACCCTGAACAAAGGGTCAGGGGACCCGCCAGCCTCAGAGGAGAGGTGGGCAGTGGGGTGGGGGCCAGGGGGGCGGGCGAGAGGGGTGAACACGAAAGGGGGAAACACCTCGTTTTTATTGACACTGAAATGCACCAGGCCAGTTCTCTCTGTTGTTTTTTTCTTTTTTCCTGTTCAGGGCTCAGGCCCCAACCCTCACGCTCCTCCTTCTCTGGGGGACCCAGAAGTGACTCAAAAGTCGCTCAGAGGAGGACTTGGGGTGGGGGCGGCTGTCACCTGGAGGAGGGGAGTTTGCAGGCGTCCTGGTGGGGATGTCTCCAACTCAGGGGACAGTGAGCGCTGCAGATGCGTTTGAGTCCGGGGGGAGCTGAAGCCCTGGGGCTGAATTTTTAAGACTCATTTTTCTTTCTTGAAAAATAAAGAATAGCTTTAGGTTCACAGCAAAAGTGAGAGGAAGGGGCTGCGATTTTATCCTCCGCCTACCCCTATCCTCACGCCCCCACCGCAGGAGGGGCCTCTGTTGCAACCGCTGACTCTGCGCGTGCCTGTCACCCAGACCACAGTTCACACGAGGGCTCCCTTCTGCCGGCCAAGGGTTGGACAGCTGTCCATGCGTCCAGCAGCCCACCTCCCCCCGGTACCCGGGGCCGCCAAGTCGCCACTGCAACCACAGTGTGTCCGTGTCCATGTGTGAGTGAGTGTGTAAGTTTTTGTTTAACTGGGGGAGCAAGAAAAGCGTGGAGACTGGCTTCTTGGAGGCAAGTTTCACAAGGATCCCACAATGATCTCAGAGGGGCTGGGAGTCGGGATGAGCATCACCTGGAGGGGGCGGGTCAGCGGTTAGGGGTCACAGTGGGTGGGCCCGGGAGGTGAGGGGGGAAGGCCGCGGCCAGTGGCCTCCAGAGGGGCCGGGACCGCGAGAGGAGCACGTTGGCCGGGATTAGCGTTGAGGGTCCAGAGCCCGGCCCTGGTGGCAGGTGGGGTCAAGGAAGGCGGTTGTTGGAGCACAGCTGGTTCTGGAAACATCCCAAGGCGGAGTGCAGGGCGGAGCAGAGCCGGAGGCCTGTGGAGGAAAGGGCTGAAGTTGTGAAGTCATGGCTCAGGTGAGGAGATGGGGAGGGGTGTCCCAGGTGCAGAGAGGCACAAGGTGGGGGGGGGCTCTCACCAGGGCCCCCGGGGAGCAGCCAGGAGCTGGCCACTGGGCCCGGAGGCCGTGGGTCCTCTTGCTCAAGGAGCCCGTGACGGCAAGGGACAGAACCCGGAGCGGGCCAGCTCCTGCAGCAGGCGGCTCTGAGCGTCCCAGCCCCAGCATGGTTTCAGGGTCACCTTGTTCGGCTCTGCTCCCCAGCTCACCCCCAGCTGCTCCTTCTCCAGGGACCCAGAAGTGACCAGAAGGTCGCTCAGAGGAGGATGGGTGGGGTGGCTGTCCCCAGGAGGAAGGGCGTTTGGGGGCGTCCCGGTGGGATGCCTGTGGCTCGGGACAGTGAGCGCTGCAGCTGCGTTTGAGTCCTGGCGGAGGGAAGCTCTGGGGGTGAATGAGATCACTGAGGCCGGGGATGAGGCCCAAGGTAGAAAAGAGATGGGGGGTTCCAAGCAGCTCCTCAGGGCTCCCCTCGGGCAGAGAGTCCACACGCCCTCTGTGCACAGCGGCCGATAGCAGCAGGAAGCCCTGGCTACCCCCGTGTGTGTGTTTCAGCCATGGCTCACGGTCAGCCAGCTCTCAACGGCAAGCACCTGTCTCCTCCCCGCCGTGCCCACGGTCACCTGGGGGCTTCCCCAGGTTCTCCCTGCCCAACACCCGCAGCTGGGCGCTTGCTTGGTTCTTATCTTGTGTGTGTTATTCACTCAGTCCTATCTGACTATTTGTGACCCCATGGAATGTAGCCCGCCAGGCTCCCCTTTCCCTGGGATTCTCCAGGCAAGCGTACTGGAGGGGTTGCCGTTTCCTCCTCCAGGGGGTCTTCCCGCCCTGGGGGTGGAACCCGAGTGTCCTGCGCTGCAGGCAGGTCCTCTACCGCTATCATTCAGTCCCTAAGCCGTGTCTGCTCTCAGCGACCCAATGGACAGCAGCGCCCCGGGCTTCCCTGTCCTTCAGTGTCTCCCGGAGTTTGCTCAGACGCCTGTCCATTGAATCAGTGGTGCCACCAACCACCTCATCCTCGGCCGCCCCCTTCTCCTGCCCTCGGTCTTTCCCAGCATCAGCTGAACCACCTTCCGGTCATTTAGTAGAATATATTTGGCCTCCCCTGCCCCACATCTTTTTTAGCTGAGCTGTGTCTCCTGGGCTGGAGAACACGGCGGGCAGCTACTCGGTGCTGTGATCCCTCCAGAACCTAGCCCAGTGCAGGTTGCAGCTGCATGAGCGTGTGTTTTCACAGGTGGAGGCAGAGCCCCGGGGGTGACCCTGCGGGCTGTGTGGTCCAGGCGGTGGCTGGGATACAGTGCTGGGCCTCGTCCCTCCAGCCGGCCAGCGCCGGTGCTAGGGTTTCTGCCCAGGCCAGGTGGACGTAGGCATTGTCGCTGAATGGCTCCACCCACGCTCGGGGTGAAGGGCACAGGTTTTTGGCCGTGCCCTTCCCAGATGCTGCCCTTGGCCGCAGACAGGGCTTCATTACAGTCACCTGGGAACTGCTCAGGTCCAGGGAAGGGAAGAGAGAGAGTGCTTCCAGATTTATTCTAAGTCCGACTCTTTGCGACCCCATGGACTATACAGGCCAGGCCAGAATACTGGAATGGGTAGCCTTTCCCTTCTCCAAGGGATCTTCCCAACCCAGGGACTGAACTCAGGCCTCCCACATTGCAGGTGGATTCTTTTGCAGCTGAGCCACCAGGGAAGCCTGGTGAGGGCCCCAGGCAGCTACTCAGTCTCTGGGGTGGGTCTGTGCAGGTGCTGAAGGTGTGAGCGCTCCCTGGAGCTCCCCACCGTGCAGAAGGCTGGGACTGCCCAGCTGCAGGTAACGCGGAGCTGGGCAGCCTGGGGTTCACCTCCCACCCTTACCTGAGATTCTGCGCCTCTGGACTTGGCGTCTTTAATTTCCAAAGTGCATATTAAACACCTGTCTCCCAGAGCAGCAGGTGGGTGTGGAGTTTCAAATACACAGAAGCCGCTTCAAACAACAGTCCCCGGGTCTCCCAGGGAACTGAGGCCTTGATCGAGGTAGACCGTCAGCTTCTGTTCCAGTGATGTGTGGGGAGAGGGAGGCCCTTTCAGAGGCGCCTGGGACAATGTTAGCCATCGTCACATGGAGCTGAGATGAAAAACCCTGTTTTAGTTCCGATTATAGGCTCCCTGATGTGACCGAGCTAAGTGCCTTTACATGTTATGAAAAATCAACATCTGTTCATTTCAGAATGCTTTTTAAAGCGGGTTTAGAACTCCATAGTAGTGCGGTTTCTGTATTTATTTTGGCTGTGCTGAGTCTTCGCTGCTGCGCGTGGACTTTCTCTAGATGCGGTGGCGGGGAACACCCTCTAGATGGGGACACGCGGGCTTCGCGTTGTGGTGGAGCGGGGGCTCTAGAGCCTGGGGGCTTCGGTAGTTGTGGCCCACGGACTTGGTTGCCCTGAGGCATGTGGGATCTTCCTGGACCAGGGACTGAACTCAGGTCCCCCGCATTGGCAGGCAGAGTCTTAACTACTGTGCCACCACGGAAGCTTCTTTAAAAATAAAAAAGAAGGCTTCAGCAGGCTTTTCGGGGACAAAGATGGCTATGGCCAGTGATTTCTACCTACACTACTACGTAGGGCACAAGGGCAAATTTGGACACGAGTTTCTAGAGTCTGAGTTTCAGCCGGACGGAAAACTTAGATATGCCAACAGCAGCAATTATGAAAATGATGTCATGATCAGAAAGGAGGCTTATGTACACCAAGCGTGTAATGGAAGAACTGAAGAGAATTATTGATGCCAGTGAAAGTACAAAAGAAGACGATGCTTTGTGGCCTCCCCCTGACAAGGTTGGCCACCAGGAGCTTGAAATTGTAATTGGACATGAACACATTTCTTTTACCACATCAAAAATAGGTTCTCTTATTGATGTCAGTCAGTCAAAGGCTCCTGAAGGCCTTCGAGTATTTTGCTATTTGGTACAGGACCTGAAGTGTTTAGTGTTCAATCTCATTGAATTACATATCAAGATTAAACCAATCTAAACTATATGTTTTTTGAAACTGGGTTTATATTTAATGAAGGGGTGGGTGAGGGAGGATTTGTTCATTTATAATATTGGGGGTTTTATGAATGTGAAGCAAACTTTTTTGTATGCAAATTGAAACTAAGACAATATCTAAGCAGGCTTAACTGTTATCTTCACTTGAGTCCAAGTGGGTTGAGCAGTCACCGCACACATTAAACTCTGTAAATAAAAGCCACCTTTTGTTGAAATTTTGCTCCAATAAAACATCACAGCCTGGATGGAGAGTGCTTTTGGTCCTTCAGGAGGCCAAATCTCTGATTCATTTTAAAGATGAGAATTGTTCTAGAAGATGTATCCTATGACAGAGGGTCTTTTATGTAGAAACATACAGCCAGATTCCCAACTGTTTAAAAGCAACTGCAGATTTCCCCTTGTTTCTGCCACACCTGACCGAATTTAATTTTTTGGTGCTCATAAAAGTTGTTTATAGAAGCTTTTGGAGTTTTTGTGTTTGTCACAAACTCCTTAGGGGTTACTCACATTTAAATGCTTTTGTGTGAGCAGTGATTTCCTCAAGGTTACAAAGGTAGGGTCAGTATCCAAAGTCAGACACGTCTTTTATTATGTGCCTATTCCCATAGTTCGCAATACACATGTTTTGTATATCTGTGGGAAATAAATGAGTTCTCAGCTCTACAAATTACTTAAAATTTGGAAAAAGAAATAAAAAATAAAAATGTACTCATTTGACTGCACTGGGTCTTGGACGCAACATGTGGGATCCATCTCCCTAACCAGGAATTGAACCCGGGTCCCCCGCGTTGGGAGTGCGGCGTCTCAGCCACTGGACCACCAGGGTACTCCCCGGAATCTGTTGTTTTCTGGTGGGCAGTGGGGACCCTGAGTCAGGCGGGCGGCGGCGCAGTTGGAGATGTTGCTGTCATGTCCATCCCTCATGCAGTGACCCCAGCAGTGGTCCCCACCGGAGCCGGGAGGGACCTGGGTTCCTCGATGGTCCACAAGGTACCAACCGTGGGAGGTGGGAAATTTGGATGCTCGGCACGTGTGTGAGGAATGTTGGCTGATGTCGGGCCTGGGCCACTAACATGTCCCAGGGTTGCTGGGTCACACACTGTCACTGGGAAGTTCTGGGCCACAGTTCAATTTTGTGTTGATATGAGGGACAGAGGCTCAGCAGGAAGCTGCGGAGAACCCTAAAAATGTCCACAGTTTGGAGGCTGCACGTGTTACATGTTTATCTAAAGATAAAATGAACTGGACAAGAAGGACAGAAGGGCAGCTTAAACTTGAGAGAGAGCACTTAGATGATCAAAGCGCTTCTCCACGTGCATGTTCAAGATTATAGCAAAGGAAACACCACCTGTTGTGGGCTGAACTGTGGGAGCCCCCCATTTATATGTCCAGTTATGCCCTCAGCTGTACCCCCAGCACCTCAGGTGTGGCTATATATGGAGGCAGGGTCTTTAAAAGGGTGATTGAGTTAAAAGGAGCCTGGGACTTCCCTGATAGCTCAGCTGGTAAAGAATCTGCCTGCAATCCAGAAGACCCTGGTTCAATTCCTGGGTGGGGAATTCAGCCATTCAGTATTCTAGTGGCTCAGATGACAAAGAAACCGCCTGCAATGAGGGAGACCTGGGTTCGATCCCTGGGTAGAGAAGATCCCCTGGAGGAGGGCATGGCAACCCACTCCAGCATTCTGGCCTGGAGAATTCCAAGGACAGCGGAGCCTGGCAGGCTACAGTCCATGGGGTCGCAAAGAGTCGGACGGGACTGAGCAATTCAGTACAGCACAGGGCAGCCCTGATCCAATCTGACTTGTCTTTTACAAGAAGAGGAAGTCTGGCCCCAGACACCAGGAGTGTGTATGCACAGACCGCATAAGGATGCGGGGAAAAGACGCCCCCGGGAGGGGGTTAGCCTCAGGAGGAACCGGCCGGCCGACGCCTGGACCTCAGGCCTCCAGCCGCTCAGCTGGGACCCGTGGGCAGTGTGGCTCAGGCGCCCGCCTCCAGATCTCAGCGTGCTGGGCATTTCTTGATTGTGTGAGGCATCCCACTTCTGGCCCTGGAATCCAGGATGGGTGTAGAGAGAAGGCAGGCGTGCTTGGCCAGACCTGAGTGCCCCAAGTGTCGCGACCGTCCCACTGCCATTAGGCGCTGGAAGCGTGTCAGCAGAGCGAACGCCCAGAGTCCCGCCCTGCGCGGGCAGCAGCCCCTGGGGGAGGCCCCCATCGGCCAGGGAATGACTGACACTCCAGGGCCCCACCCCACCTCCCCTCAGTGAGTCCCAAACTTGGAATCCACTTGGAGAAGTTGTTTGAAAATGCAGATTCCTGGGCCAGCTCCCTGAGACTCTGCTGTCGGCCTGGGGGACCTTCCAGGTGATTCAACGTGTGGGGTTCACGGGCCACTCCAGAGATGCCCCTGTCAGCACAAACGGGTCTGCCTGCGACCGCGTCCTCCGCCGGCCGGCCCCGCTCCACTGCCATCTCTGCTGCTCCCGCTCTATCCCCTCCCGTCCGTGGTGTCCCCCGTCCCTCCGTCCCCTCCCGTCCGTGGTGTCCCCCGTCCCTCTCCTGCTGCAGCGGCGCGGTTGGGGCCCGGCTGGTGCGGAGACAAGGACGGTCCTCACCCCCGGGCCTGGCCTCAGTGAAAGAGGTAGGCGTGTTGGTAGCCTTTCAACTCCATTTATTTCCAGCCAATTCGATTCAGTGCGGTTCAGGTCAGTCACATCAGCATAATCAGAGCGCGTGGTGAGGCCGCCCGTGCAGCCTCGCCGGGGGAAGTGCCCGCTCCCACGGGCACCACGGGGCGGCCGCGCGCCCTCCCTGCGCTGAGCCCTGAAGGGCCGCCAGGGCGGCTGAGGGGTCTGCGGCCCCCTCGTCACTCCCGGGCTCAGCGCTGGTGACCGGGACGCGCAGGCGGCGGCCCCGGGCTCCCGAGTCCTCACCGCCGAGGCCCGTCCTCCGGGGGCGGAGGGGAGCCGGCCTCCCAGCCCCTCCCAGCGGCGGTCCGGGCACCTCCCAGCCCGGCCGCAGGCCAGCGCCGCGGGGCTGCCCCGCGAGCCCGCCGAGGGTCCCGCGGGGCTCGCGGCCGGGCCGGGCCTCCGGGCGCGGGTCTTCCTGCGGCGCCGTGCAGCGGCCTCGGGGCCTCAGTGCGTCTCCCTCCGCCTGCGTCTGGAACGACAGAGGGAGACGGTCAGCCCCGGGGCCGCCCGGCCCGAGGACTGCCCCGAGGGTTCCTCTTTGGGCTCCGGTCTCAGGACCGAAGACGCCGCGGAGAAACCCCTTCCCTCCCACCCCGCCTCCCACAAGGAATCAAACGGAGAAATCCCGGACCCGGGTTCAGCTTCTAGAATTTCTACTCTGTGGATCCTGGAAGGAACCTTTACTGGCACTGAGGCTTCCGTGCTCTCAGTGAGAATGGGGCGTAAGAACCCCGCAAGCGAAGCCATGCGCCGTGCATAAAGCGAAAGCCGCCCAGGCGCGTCTGGGCCATGCGGAGGGTTTGCTTTGGGACGGAATCAGCTCCGAACAGTCTCACTCATCCTTTCTCTCACGAAGCAAATATTGATCAAGCCCCTGCTCTGCTGGAGGCCCGGCCCCCGGAGCCTGCGGTGGGCCGGCGGCCTGGGTCCCATCGGGTCTGTGTCAGGCCTTGATGGGGGCTGGCCCCTGAACTGACCCTGGGTGTCCGGGGGCGGGGGTCCTGAGAAAACCTCCTTGGAGGAGGAGACCAACACGCCCTACCACCCCACCGCTGCCACGCTGGCCGTGTCCACATCAGGACGCAGCGGAGCCTCTGGGCCAGGCGGGGGGCCAGGGCCTGTGTGGCTCCTGACCCAAGTCCAGTCACAGGACAAGCCCCGACTGCGACACGCAGAGCCTCCAGCCTGCACTCCCTCAAAGCGCCAGTGTCCCCCAAAGGCCCAGGAAGCGTCCAGATGGTATCCATCCCCCCACCCCCAGAGGCCCAGGAAGCGTCCAGATCCAGTGTCTCTCCCAAAGGCCCAGGAAGCATCCAGACTATGGACCCATGATGAGTGAATGGACCGCAAGAACCTGGACTTGTCCCACAAGCAGGCAGACAAGCCGGCAAGGGAGGTGCTTGGCCAAGTGGCAACCACAACTCGGTCACCTAGAATGCGTGCTCCCCACAGATGCACACTGGTGCTCGCAGGGCGGGAGGTCTGAGCAGTCAGGGGGGCTGTGTGTGGTTCACGTGTGTCCATCTGGCAGGACGTTAGCAATTAGTGATCTGGATGAAGATGGGAGGTTTAGGGGATTTCTTTGCAGAATTTCTCCACTCTTAGCTCTAAGCTCCGAATGATGTCAAAATTGAAGGCTGCTCACAGGCTGGGTGCTGAACCAGCAGGCGGGTGGGCAAGGCCTGGTGGGGGGCAGGGGGAGCCAGGTGGGAGCAGGGCCAGTGCAGCTCCAGGTTCGAGGGTCGCGGCAGTCGACGGAGCTTTGGGTCTGGGTCCTGCAGGCTGTGGGGGGTCAGGCCGCCTCCTCCTGGGGGTCCTGGCAGCAGCTCGTGGGGGGGGGGCGGGGGTGGACCAGTGGTGGCATCGCAGGCATGACCACCATGTGGGCACCGCGTTTGTCCCCTGCTCACTGACCTCAGGGAGCCACCCAGGATGAGGGTCCAGGGCTCAGAGGACGGCTGGGTTTCAGGACCCTTAGAAGGTGACACGGACAGGGACCATCCGAAGGAGTTTCCTGCGGAGGGAGGGGGTGAGACAGGACATCCCGAGGGAGGGGGTATCTCGGGGAGCAGCAGGGTGCCTGCGGGACGTCGGGGCTCTAGCAGGCTGGTCTCACGCCCCCAGCTCAGGGAGAGAGAGCTGAGGCTGAGCAGTGGGGGCTCCTAGAGCCAGGCTGCCTGTGTCCATGCCCCGCCCCATTTCTCATTAGCTGGGTGACCCCGGAAAACCCGCTCCGTGGATCCGCACCCCTCAGCTCTAACCGCTGACGTTGGAGCCTCCTCGGACAGGGCTGGGGCCCTGAGCAGCCCGAGTCAACCTGGAAATGCTGAGGAGCCCCGGGGTCAGTTACGGCCCCGCCACCTCCTCCTCCAGCCTCTGGGGCCTCCAGCACATGGAAGGGGCTGCTCAGGGAGCAAGGTGGCCCCTGTCCAGGCCGAGCCCACCGCCGCGGTGCCCCAGCTGGCCTACCGCTCACGGCTGGAGGGCTTCCCGGGGGTGGGCGGGGCGGCCTGGCTCACTGCAGTCAGCGGGACCAGCGGGACCGTCGGGCGAGACCCAGATTCTCCCGGGGAACGTTCGGCAGTGCGAGCACTGGTGCTGCTCGTTAGAATGCGGATTCCTGAGCCCCAGCCTGCAGTGTGACTCAGCGGCTCTGGGGACGGCACCCTGAGAAAACCCCCCTGCAGCCACCACCACCCCCATCTTAGGGGCGGTGAAGTTGGCCAACGCTGCCTAAGACAAGAACTCGTTGTTGAAGTGATGCATTTTTAGAGGGAGAACTAATGACAGCTGTTTTCATCCTTAATTTCCATTACTTTGGACCCTTTAATATTAGTCAGTAAAATAAGTAAGATTTAAGTGAGCAGACAAATTCCCATTATCTTAGTAAAGGCTTCCCAGGTGGCTCAGTGGTAAAGAATCCATCTGCCAATGCAGGAGAAGCAAGAGATGCAGGTTCCATCCCTGAGTCAGGAAGACCCCCTGGAGGAGGAAATGGCAACCCACCCCAGTATTCTTGCCTGGAGAATCCCGTGGATGGAGGGGCCTGGCGGGCTACCATCCATGGGGTGCAAACAGTCAGACGTGACTGAGCAGACACACAAGCAAGCAATGATAAAGGCGCCATTTGCTTTGGGAAAAAATTAGATGGAGGTGGTTATAATTACTTTGTATTTGAGCCCAGGTAAAAGATGATTTCTGACAAAGGCAGGGGAGAGATCTTCACAGACACAAGAAGGACCTCTAAGGGAGAGAAGGCAGGCTCTTTCCTAGGATGGTCTGCAGAGCAGGACCAGGATGCAGACCACAAGGAGGTGGGTTTGGGTTCAGGAAAGGAGTGTCTACTAGCTGAACTGTCCAAAGATGGGCTGGGCTGCCTGGCCAGGTGGGCAGGAAGCTGGCCTGATAACTCTCCAGGTTCTCCCCAGCTCTAATAGTGTACGAGGCTCTTCTTTTAAGCACAGGAGGAAAAAAGAAATCACACCTTTTAAACAGAATCTCACAATTCTAAGGGAAAATAAGTTGCTGATAATAGTTTTCAGTTGGCTGACAGGTAAATGTTGCTTATGCAATGAGGAAAAGACACCTTCCTAGTAGTGAAAATGAGGTTATACCCTTGGCCAGCACTGGAATCAGCTTCTTTGTATGTGCAAAATCTTTTTAAAAATTCAACACTCAGCATATAGCGAGGGCTTTATAAATTCTCACTGAACATTAATAACTAATAACTGTAGTTAAGATAATCCCCATTTTAGGGAAGAAAGAGGTTGAGACCCGTTAAGTGAGTTGTATGAGATTATTCAGCCACTAAGCGGGTGAGTCTTGAGTCAAACAAGGGCTGTTGAGCATCATACTCATGGCACAGCCTTCGGTGAGTTCATCAGAAGTTAACACGTGTGTGAGGACGTGATGGAGGAACAGCAGTGGGCAGTGGCTTTGTCCTGGGAGACCAGACGCCTCCCAGAGACCACGTACCACGTCTGGTCAGCTTCCCAGGTGACCATGTCCTTCTGCTGACGTGATCACTCAACTCAATCCAAATAGCCTCACTGATGTCTTAGCACAGCGTCTGATGTCTGGGGGTGGGCGTGGCACGCAGGACGCCCAGGCGGGGGGCTGCACTGATCACTCAACTCAATCCAGATAACCCCACTGATGTCTTAGCACAGCGTCTGATGACGGGGAGTGGGCGTGTCGCGCAGGACGCCCAGGCGGGGGGCTGCACTGGTGGGAGGAGGTGGTTTCCTTTTGCTGCTGTTCAGTCCCTAAGTCGTGTCTGACTCTCTTGCAACCTCATGGACTGCAACCCACCAGACTCCTCTGTCCATGGGATTTCCCAGGCAGGAATACTGGAGCGGGTTGCCAGGCCCTCCTCTGGGGAATCTTCCCGACCCAGGGATCAGACCCACGTCTCCCGCACTGGCAGGCAGATTACCGCTGAGTCACCAGGAAGGCTTTAGGCGAGGATGATCCCTGAGTCTTGCCGGGAATGCCCGGGGCAGCGTGGGAATGAACCTGGAGGCTGTACCACCCGTGAGCAGCAGGGGGCAGCAGAACCTCCCTGAGCAGCCGCGTTCCCAGGGGCCTGGGGACAACTCCGGCTTCAAAGTGCTTCCCTTTCACTTGGAGGATTCTGGCAGAGGAGGAATACTGCTGCTGATGAAACCAAGACGACCGAGGCAGGCACGGAGTTCCTCCCTTTTTAAAAGACTTCATGACACAGCCGGTCTCCTGACCTCAAACACTGCTTGAAGGGGGCTGGTGCTGCCGCGGAGTCTTCTTTGCTCTCTGTCCTCGTGGTGGTCTTGCAACGGGGGAGGGGGACAGCTTGTCACCGCTGATGGCTTCAGGGTCTCAACCTGCCATACTTTGCTAAGCTTAGATTATACATTTAACAAAAAATAAAAACCGTTTAAGGTTTACAATCTACTCACGCTTTGGGATGGGACCCGGTTTTGACTCCTCACTGGTCCCCTTCAGATCCGGAGCTGACCTACGGAATTTCCCGTGAGCCGCTCCCCGGCGGCACTCTCGCCGCGGTGGTGGAGCTGTAGCCCTGTCTCCCCTAGCATCGTCATCCCACAGCTGTCCGTCTGTCCATCCGTCCCCGTGAGGCTGGAGGGCCCAGGTGGACACGCAGATGCGCTGGGATGAGGGCCAGTGTGAACCCAGGGCCGGCAGGGCAACCTGTTTTCTCCTGGGTTTTCAGGGACTGGGGGCTGGGAGACAAGCACTTCTGCGGAAGACTCTGGAAAGAGTGCTTGTGTCCGTCTCAGCTTTTTTAAAAAACCTATCTTTGGCCGTGCTGGGTTTCTGCTGCCGCAGGCAGGCTTTCTCTAGTTGCAGACAGCAGGGCTCCGGAGCACAAGCTCATCAGGTGTGGCTCACGGGCTTGAATTCTCCGCGGTGCGAGGGATCTTCCCGGACCAGAGATTGAACTCATGTCCCCTGCATTGACAGGTGGATTCTTACCCATGGGGCCACCAGGGAAGTCCCCCAGTCTCAACTCTGCCACTTTGTAGCTGGCCAATCTTTAGTACGTTATTTAGCTGGTACACTCCATTTCCTCGTCTGCAAGATGAGAGTGTTCCCTGTAGGGCTGGGATGTTAACTCCTATTTATAAACACCCATTCAAAAGCAGAGACATTACTTTGCCAACAAAGGTCTGTCTAGTCAAGGCTATGGTTTTTCCTGTGGTCATGTATGGATGTGAGTTGGACTGTGAAGAAGGCTGAGCGCCAAAGAATTGATACTTTTGAACTGTGGTGTTGGAGAAGACTCTTCAGAGTCCCTGGGACTGCAAGGAGATCCAACCAGTCCATTCTAAAGGAGATTGGTCCTGGGTATTCTTTGGAAGGAATGATGCTGAAGCTGAAACCTCAGTACTTTGGCCACCTCATGCGAAGAGTTGACTCACTGGAAAAGACTCTGATGCTGGGAGGGATTAGGGGCAGGAGGAGAAGAGGACAACAGAGGATGAGATGGCTGGATGGCATCACCGACTCGATGGACGGGAGTTTGAGCGAACTCTGGGAGTTGGTGATGAACAGGGACGCCTGGCGTGCTGCGATTTATGGGGTTGCAAAGAGTTGGACACAACTGAGCAACTGAACTGAACTGAACCACAGCTCAGGTACCATTTTCAAGACTCAGTGACGTGGTTAAGTGGGAATTCCTGCTGTCATTCATGAAGCTTACAATTCAAAAAGGGGTGGTGGGCGGTGGAAGCACCTGCAGCTTCAGACCCAAGTGAGGATGAGGGTGACCCAGAGGGGACTGTGAGGTGGTGCAGGGGTTGGGAGGGGGCGCGCCTTGGACGCGGCAAGCTGTCAGGGAAGGGATGGCCTGGACAGGGCACCCTGGCGCGGGGCGAGCCCTGGGCAGAGGTGGTCACTGCCGGGGCTGCAGGGGAGCAGGGCGTGGGGGGAGCAGGTGAGGCCCACATCATCTGTGGGTGCCAGCCACCTCCCTGTCCCCTCACCAGTCTGCACCAGTCTGCCTGTGGGCACTGGAGGGTCCGGCATAGAGCCTGGCTCGTGCCCAGAAGGCCATGCAGGTGGTCTATTAACAACTGAGAAGCAGGCCTGGGTTCCTTCCACGGAAAGATGCTTTTATGGATTTTCTGCCCATCTACCTTAATTTTCTCTGAATGTGTAAAAACGACAGAAACATCTAAGTTTCTTATGAGCTAACTTTCTTTACGGGCTACAGTAAAGCTGCCCGCAGCCACTGGGACTTTTACACTCATCATAGGAGGCTCACATAAATTTAACACATATATTTATTTTTTTCTATTATAAAATATTAAGCACATTACAAACACTTCGAAAAGGAAAAAATCACCACGACCCTGCCACAGAAACTGCTTTCACAGTTCTGCATATTTATTTTCAGACTTTGGAGTAACCTGACATTTATTTAATACTGAGTATTTCAAGCGCTATAGAGGAAAAATTAAAATGCTGGTTCTTACTGCCCTAATATTTTAAAATTAATTTCCTTTTAGCAGACAAGACTGAAAATATTACATAGTTACAAAGACTAAATCCCCTAAATATGCACAGCTTCTTATCCAAGGTTATTTTTTCTATGAAGAATACCATTAATTCAACAAATCCTGAAGGAAATTTTAGGTGATAGTGAGTCAGTACTGACTGGTGACTTGGTGAAACCAGAGATATACCTCGGCTTGCTTAAAAACGTTTAAACAGTCAGGGTACGCAGTCTCTAATCCGGGAACCAAAACTTAATACACAAATGCGTCCAGGTGTGTGTATCTGTGTGGGGGAAGGTGTCTCATGGCCTTACTTGAAAAGTCACACAGCACATGTGAAGCTCATTGTCAACCATCTTCAATCTCAAGTGAGACTTTGTAACTTGAAAGGTCTGAGTTTTATAAGCTGAAAATATGTGAAGCTTTTTACGAATTCCAGAGGGAAGTGAAGCTCAGGATCCTAGTTTCTCTTTTGCTCAATAGTTTAGATGCACTTCGTGCTTCTCAAAGATCCTGAAGCCCAGCAGTAGAACTCACTGGCATTTTATGAAGCACTTTGTATTGCGTGAAAATCCTTTCACAATCAGCTTGAATTAGGGATATGCAAATAATAAGAGGATGGGTTTTGACAGCTTATAAGACTAGTGCAGGGGGCAGAATGGACAAAGGAAAATAACCAAGGAAAAAATGGTGTTCTTGGGTTTACCAAGCTGGGAAAACTTCAACTTCCAGATGCTCAAGGAGCAGGAACTAGCTCAAACATTTCATGAACTAGTCAGTTCTGAAAGGTGGCCGGGTACCATTCTCAGACACAGTCCCCGATGAACTGCACCCTGCAGAACACTGTCCTGAACAGCCTAACAGCCAGGGCTGCGGGAATTAGACAGGGAGCACCCGAGTCCTCCTGCGCAGAAGCAGGAAACGGAGAAAGCAGCATTCTGAACCAGAGGCATTCCGCCTGTGCTGAGTGGATTCAGAGTTCTTTACAAGCCCTTAAATCTCTACAATTTTGAAATGGAGAAAACTGAGATCTAATTTAACTCATGTGTGCTATGTGCTGAGTCGTGTCCGCCTCTCTGCGACCCCATGGACTGTAGCCCACCAGGCTCCTCTGTCCCTGGGATTCTCCAGATGAAGCAGGTTGCCATGCCTTCCTCCAGGGGATCTTCCCGACCCAGGGATGGAACTGCGTCTCTTGTGTCTCCTGCACTGGCAGGTGGATTCGTTACCATGGTGTCACCAGGCAAGCCCAAGTTAATTCACAGCAGAGGTAGGATTATTAGAACGTGTTGAATACTTAAAACGTTTCCACGAAGGTGAACCACAGGCGGTTAGAACGGCAGGGGATCTGAGGGCCAGGGGGCAGACTCATGGGTCAAGGCCAGGGACGGACGGCACACGCGGGCAAGCGGGGAGCTGAGACCCCCCCGGAGAGGTCTCCGGGCTGACGGCCCAGCGAAGAAGGGGACCTGGAGCTGGAACCAGCTGGCGCAGCTGAGGCCGGGAGAGTCTCCATCCGGGGCGCCCTGGGGGGCGGCCACGTCCACCCAGCAGGCCGCCGGCCGGGCCACAGCTCACCCGGTGCCCTGGCGCCCCGTCCGGAGAGGCCCCCAGCCCGCCGGCTGGGGCGCAGGGACGGCAGGCCCCGGCCTCGCCAGCTCGCACCTCCGCTCGCGGGACGCAGCCAGCGCTGGGGAGGGGCGCGCCCTCAAATCACAGCAGCGGGAGCCCAGCCGCGCAGGGTGCGGCGCTCAGGGCTCCGAGGATGGCCCGCCGGGTGGCGAGGGGCGCCCCGGGCACCTGACTCCCGGGCCCGGGAGCGCCGACGGGACCCGCTCGGGGGAAGCGCCAGGCGCGGCCGGCGGCCTTGACGGGCGTCAGGGGGCGCGGCGGGCGGTCAGGGCCGCGTGCGGAGGCGCGAGGCGGGCGCCCTGCCGCCGCTCACACTGCCTCCAAGAGGCCCTGGAGCCGGGGAAGCCGTCCCGGGCGCCCGAGGCCGCAGGGCGTCCTGAGGGGCCTTCAGGAGCGTTTGGGGGCGGCGACGGCACTCAGGGCGCCCCTGCTCAGCGGGGCGCGTGGTGTGGACCCACCCGGGCCAACCACCAGAGCTCCCGGGCCAGCCCTGCACGACTACAGCCAGAGCTGGCCGCCCGACGCGCCCACCGGAAGGCGCTCCCGCTCACTAGGAACACCGTTCAACTTCTCTCCCCCAGGCCACGCGAAGCCCCCGGAGCACCGCCTCAGCCTCGTGTCCCCACGGCGCGGCAGCTCCCGGTCCTGCCAGGGGGTCTCAGCACCACAACCCTGGGGGGCAGGGGGCAGGGGGCAGGCTCCCCAAGCCAGAGCCCAGGGCCCTCACCCAAGGAGGGCAATGGGATTTGAGCCTAAGCAGATCCAAAGGGTCCTAAACTAGTCTTTAGAGAACAAACCCCCTGAACGTTGAAGGACACAGGCCTGCGTCTAGGACACCCGCTGGGCCTCGAGGGACGAGCTGCCGTCTCATGCCGGCTCCCGATCAGGGCTGCCTGCGGCCCAACCCCCGGCTGGCCCACCGCAGCGACCCCACCCCTCCCAGCCACCTCGCGGAACTCCAACTGGCTTATCCGCAGCCCTCTCTCTGGAAGATGGCCAGGGAACGCCGGCCCCCGTTTCCTTGTCTTCTCTTAGACCCCGATAGGTTTCCACACGACTATGAACTAGAAGCTGGCGGCAGCAGACCAGCAGAGGGGTGGACCCCTCACAAGGTGACCGTTGCAGACGCCTGCCTGAGGGACAGCGGACAGGGCCCGTCAAGCTTTTGCTGGGATCTATGAACCCGAAGGCTCGTCCTTTATCTGATTCTAGGGGATGCTCAGTTTTCCTGGGAACCCCAACTGCACGGGGAGATAGGACACACGCCCGGCTCCCTGTGCCCCGCCCTGGGCAGTGAGCACGGACATCTTCACTCTCGTCTCTAACATGAAGATGAGCCTGTCAATCCCTGAAAATGAACGTCTATCCTGAAGAAAGTGTTTTTAACCACCATGATTTTGAAATAACTGTGAGGTTAACAGAACTTGCTGGCAGCCAGATTCGAGAAAACCCAGTGCTTGTAAGCTGCCCCAGAGCTTGGTTTGATGGCTTCTGCCCTGACCCTGGCGCAGAGAAAGGATGTGAGGGTCGTAGTCAGTCGGGCCCACCCCAGAGGCAGGCTGTCACCTCCGAGAGCTTGCTTCAACTCCGGAGGTTTGGTTTTTCCCCTCGGGCATAAAAGTAACAGGTCACCTTTCAGAAGGCTATTGTGACGGTTCGGAAAGGCTCAACAGAACACAGCACGTGGCTGACGTCAGTAAGTTCTTTCCCTGCTGCCTTAAAGGAACCCAAACCCTAGTCATATTCCTGTGTGGAAGTGAAAGTCGCTCAGTCGTGTCCGCCTCTTTGTGACCCCATGGACTACATAGTCCATTGAATTCTCCCGGCCAGAATACTGGAGTGGGTAGCCTTTCCCTCCTCCAGGAGATCTTCCCAACCCCGGGATGGAACCCAGGTCTCCCACATTGTAGGCAGATTCTTTACCAGCTGAGCCACCAGGGAAGTCATATTCCTACATGATTCCGAAGTCTGAAACTTCAGATTATGTAATTACTGTTAAAGTCCAGCCTTTTGTGTAAAAGGATAAAATCATAGGAATCCCGAAGACATTATTCAGATGCTGGCAAGTCAGGCCCCAAGTTTTGCTACTTCTGCCTGCTCTCTTGGAAGGATGACGATCTTACCGATACAGATCAGCTTGACAACAGGACCTAGAACACTCCCTAGACAAGCAGGGCCTTATTTATGCAGTCAGGCTGCTCTTCACTAAGCTGGGGGTGCTAGTCCAAAGAAAAGCAGGATTTTACTTAACAAAATTAGAATGAATTTACTGGTTTTACAGTTATAAATGATGCTGTCCAAAACTCTGATAAACTACTTCACATCTGGAAATGTCTTTAAATGGAAGGGTGTAATTTAGCAAAATCCTGTAGAAATGATGTGTACTGCCAAGTTCATTGGTTAAGGAAAATCACATCACTTAAACGCACTAGCTAAATAAGCCTTCCCTCATGCCGAGGGAAGGGGGATCACTGATCCGCATGCGTCACGCTTATCCACGCCTGCTCCTCTGCAACACCACCAGTCCTTAAGGAAGGGCTCTGGGGTCACCCCACTCCGGCTTCCCCACAGAGCCGAAACGCAGCTCCAGGCTTGTGAACGCAAGCACGCCTTTAGGGCAGGGGCTTTTTAATTTTTTAAGGTCTAAATGTGCCTTTTTCTCCTACCAAAGTGACTATTTTCTTACGTTTACTTAAAATTAAAAACTAAAGTCAATGGTCCTTCCCTTCTGACTTCTCCTTTCCGCAGGCGTCTACCTCGGAGTTCATGGGAGAGGGAAGTCTCTCAAGTCCCTTTAGTCAGACCGTGAAATAAGCTGCACACGTGAGGCGAGATCCATGCTTTATCAACACGTTACTCTCACAAGTCCCAGTGACAGGCTCGATACACAAGACTCTCAGTTCATTTTACAGACTCTGGAACCAAGGTGTTCAAAAGGTGAATTCTGAAACCATGGTTGGTGCAGCAAATTAATGTATCAAAACAAACAAAAGCGTCATCCAAATATTTACATTTAAAAAAGACATTTAAAAAAACAGGCTACTTATTAAGTGTGCTTGAACAAACCATGTGTGGAATTGAATTCCATTCATTATGGAGTTAGTTTCTGCTAAACACTGACGCTACAGAGACCCCTGGCATCTGAGGATTTAAGAATTTTCAAGTGTTCTCAACCTATGCTAAGAAAATAAAACATGACAGATGATTTCCGTGCGCTAATCTGGACCTCAGAAGTGGAAGGGCTAGTACATAAGGCAGGTTACTCAAGAGTGAGAGGCCTGGCACCCGTAACCGGGCCTGGCTTTGCCGCTGCCTAAGTATCACCAGGAATTCAATAAAATGCTCCGTAGAAGTCACTGAATTTTGTATTACACCTCACTTCATTATATCCCTGTAATTTCACAAACCTGGGACATTCACAAAAATGTTTTGAAATATGTTCCTTCCGAAGGTGGAGGGTCTTCTATATTACATCAAAGTAAAAACCATGCAGTTTCTTAGGGCTCACAGAGCTTTTCCAAAGTAAACTATTGATCGTACAGCCCAATTAAAAACTCAAACACTGTTTCACAGGCACAGAAAAGTCACAGCTCAGCATAGCCAATGCAGTTAATCCGACACCTCAGCCCCGCTCGCAAAGCGGTTCACAGCTATACAGTCACTCGTTTCCTTGACGTCAGCTTTGGCTCAGATGTTTAAATACTTAAGCAACTTGGAAAGATTTTTCATTTCTGTTATTTTCTTGTGTGAGCAAGAGTGTAGGGGGAATTATAATAAAGAGGGATTAAGTTCATTATAATGAAGACAGATAAGGAATAAAACAGCTACTAAAACTTCATTTACCATTTCCTTACAAAATATACGTAGAAGAATATGGCTTAAAGACAGAGGGGAAAAGCCTCTTATTTGTTCACACTATATTACTCTAGTACTTATCCAGTCTGACAACGTCAAACTTCATTTACCATCAAGGGCAAGGAGAACTAAGAGGAATTTTATGAAGTCCAATTCATTTTGGTCTTGAGATTCTAAGTGCTTAAGATTTTGGAGTTTTTCAGATTAACTTTTTTTTTAAAAAAATCAATAACCAAAAGACCCCAAAGATTAGATAGAAAACAACTGGTTAACCATTAAAAATTATCCAACTCTTACTAGAACTTTGCTTAGTCTGTAGACTAAGGCAACGATTCTTAAGCAAGACGTTTCCGTTGAGAAAAATGATCTCTTAGGAAAAAAAAACAAAACCAGAGTGGTCTCAAGCCATTCCACAGCTATCTCTTGGGTCAGAAATAGAACAATGGACAAGAACTCAGTTTCCACAAATGTACCATTTTCTTTTTTTTTTAAGACAGTGACATTGGTTTTATGGATCAAAACCAGAATTTTCATGTTTCACAATTTTGGTGCTAGAGGTCCCCAGATTCCTAACTCACTGGGGAAGGTTTCTGAAGGTGTGCATTAAGGTAAACAGCAGCAAAATACCCAACAACGTTACTGCTAAAGCAGCTGCTCCTGCTTGCGCCTTTAGAATACCAGCCGTAAAACAGCAAAACCACGCACATCTGTGCCATCAGTTGGGATGTGAGCTACTCTAAACAAGAAACAACTGTTAACAGTCCAAGGCAGGACCTCTACAATCATACTGGGCAAGCGCTGAGCTGTGGGGAGAAAATGTCAGCACATGCCCAAAAGGAGACAGTGCACACGTTTAGTATTCTAAAGGCTGCTTCAGGCAGGCCAGCAATGATTCTGCTAAGACCAACTGCTCACATACACACACACGCACACACATAGATTTAAAAGGTTTTAAAAAAACCAAATTTGTTACTTTAGAAAAATAAATGCAGTGCATTTTCAGCAATATGATCGCCATAGACTCTGATTGCTCCGTCCACACATAAGCAGTAGCCGCCTTCTATGGTGATATGGCTTCTCTGCACTAATTCCCATCAGGCCGAAAAACATTAGGGCGGGTTAGGTAAAGACTGAATTGTTGCACAAAGGAACATTTACTCATCAGATCCCACCGATCTCTTCTGTGCCCGTTTCCTGGGCAACCTTCTTGGTGAAGCTTTATCTGGAAGAAAAGAGAAAGTTTTAACTTGCCTGACTATATAAATGTGTTAAATTCAATAGCATTTTTCTTCAATTTTACCATTTAGTTCAAAAAATCACACACAAGACCATCAACAAAAAGTGTCTCTTATCCAGTACAGATTTTTAAACTAAACTTTCAAATAATCCTTCAAGAGGTTAACTCAAAATGAAAGTCTACATACTTATCAGCTGCTAAGTAAATCTTACAGGTCGTCATCACACACACAAACTTTTATGGGTAATTTTGTATGGTGACAGATGGTAACAAGGCTTACTGCAGTGACCATTTCCCAGTGTATACAAACATCTATCATTAGTTATATACCTGAAACTGATATGACATTATGTCTGTCCATTAAAACTTTTGGCAACTAGGGCAGGAAAAGATCTAATCTTGGTCACAGTGATATTGCAAAGTCTTCCTAAAGTCTACAGCTGAGCATGTTTATACCTGCAAAAGGACAATCTTTACAAACAGCATAAACAATTGATACTGGTTACAAACCAAAGACAGTATTTACAAACACAGCATGCACTTGGCACAATTTTCAGCAGTTTCACAAATTTACCCGAAATGAGCAGCAGGTTAGAGGAAATTATGCAGGATATCAGTATTAAAACTATTCTAATTTTTTTTCTAATTAAAAACTATTCTATTTTTATTCCAGAAAGCAGTATTTTGCCTTTCCTCTTACATCAGTCTTAGTGTGGTCTATTAAACCAAACACAACCTGGTGGTGTTCCTTTCACTTTCATCCAATAGGAGTCATCATCTTGAAGTTTATTTAAAAAGTAAAAGATTGTCTTCTCTCTGACCATGGTCCTTTTTATTTTCTAGGAGCACCTAACCTATTAGGAATGTAAGTTCTTTATGGAGTAAGTTACAAATTATAAGTATCTTTCCAGTATAAAAAACACATAGTAAATGTTTACAAAGAATATTTACAAGCTAAAAATTCTTTTTTAAAGACTGTACTTAAGAATTAAGCGCCTGAAGTGTCACAGGAGAGCTGGCCTCTGTGCTTTGGTGGCAGGTTGGTGATGAGGGGCTCCAGGAATCGGTGCCTGACAGCAAGCACAGACGCACCTTCTGGTGGAGAAAGCCCAGAACTTTCACCAGGTTTTCAAAAAGGCCAGACTATGAATTAATTGCCTTTTCCACCTCTATTTTATTTTTAAAAGTAAGTAATAGCTAATTAATTAGTGTTCACCACCCCCACCAACAACAATACTTCAGAATCAGCCATTTACATGGACACAGCTGTTACTATAGATATGAAATGGTCATTACTGACTCCCAATGTCAACCCCTGCAGCAGAGTTTTAAACACAGAAATACACGATAAAAGTCTCTAAGAAGCTGCAAAGCCTATTTGTTCAACGAGAACTTCACTCCATCAGTAGAACAGCCCAATCCAGCTTACCTTTAACAGTGAATCTAAAACCTTGCCCACCCACCTGTCTGGCCATCAGCTAAGCAGCAGAAACATGAACCAGAGAGTGGCCTGGAGTCATCCAGCTTTGGGGAAAGTGGCTCCAAACGCCGCAAAAGCCCAGAAAGCGGCGTTTCATTTCAGCAAAGAAAACTGATACATATATGTTTCTCCGTCTCCAAAGGAAAAGCACCGCCTCACCACTCCCCCACCCCCGACAAAACCCAAACGCAGTGCCCAATCATGATGCCTGAAGCCAAGCCTCATTCTTAACTGTAAATGAAAAATAAGTACCATTCCATAGCATACTGCTAGATTAACACATGTGGTAACACTAGAGCATGATTAGTAAGAGAGAAGAGAAACAGGAAATATCATACCCTGCTGAGAACACTACCTTTGGGGAGGGAACTGGAACACTTTCCACAGAGAGACACATACGCTGAGACCTAGCTACTCTACCTTTAGGAAATTATCCTGGGTAGGAGAGTGGGCAAAATAGGAGTCTGGGGCCATTCATTGGAGGATTAATTTTAAGAACAAAAAAAACCTGGAAACAGAAATTGTTCTATCCTTCAACACAGAACAGGCTTAATCAATCCTAACACATTTATATAAAAGAACTTTAAAAGAATACTATACGGTCGGTAAAAACGAGGTAAGTAAGTACGTAAGTGATCACCACAGACAGACACCCAAGGCACGAGAGCTCAGGCTGCAGAACCGTGTGCCACACGAGCCCGTCTGTGAACACAGACATAGGAGCAGCAGGCGTGCAGCAACGCGTGTGTAGAAACCGCCTAGAGTAACACGTGAACACCAGCAACTCATGCAAAGTGGGACTGGTGGAGCCGGCAGGTGACGTGAAAGTCTTCACCTTAAAAAATGAGGTCATACTGCTTTTATAATGTTTTTTAAAAAGTCCACTTACCACTGGAGAGAGAGAGAAAAAAAAAACCAAAACACTACATTCTTCTGTAAATACTAGTATTTCACCAACTGCATATATAATAAAAACTGGAATTATATTAAACTATCAAGCAGTATGATAGGTTTATTCTTTCAAATACAGTGGTAGCTGGCAGTTCGTTTCCTAATAAACAGTGGTAGAAAACTGTCATTCATTAAACTTATTTTAAGGCATTCACATGCTGCACAAGAGCTCTCAATACTACATCAAATACCATTAAAAAAATTAATTGCCTCACCTCTTCTACTCTGCACTGAAGCAACAGGAAAGAAAAGAAAGACAGGGAAAGGTTAGGGATATAGAGAACTCACACATCTGTACACAAACTGCAGATGCTGAAACATTTCTAAAGTGTAAACACGGTACACAGAAAAAATGTAAAGCATTCATTACTCATATTAGACTCTAGAAGTAATGAAAAGGTAAGTGCTAAGTAGCATCAACAGGCACTTTTTTTTGCTGACTCTAAGACACTTACTTCCATTTAAGAGAAAAATTTCCAGCCAAGTTTGAGTACTTACTGATCTGGTTCAGAGTTTCCTGAGGAATCCAGCTCATGTCAACGTCATTTTGACTTGAGGTTCCCATCTCTACCTTCTGAATGGGCCTCTTGCGCTAAGAGATATAAAAATACCACGTTACAGGAGCTCCATTATGGTGTTTTATTACTGTAATTTAAAAAAGACCTCTATCACGCTACCTGCTTAAATATCTTGATAAACATGTTCTCTTCTAGTTCTAAAACATATTCCTCAATTATTTTTTTAACTAGACAGGGGGAAACCATGTCCACAGCAATTACAAAGAATAAGGAATAAATCTTCACAATTATTTATTTCCAGTCATTAATGACCTTTTCCTCTGCTCTAAAGCTCCATATGTTAATACAATCAGTAGACCAAGTAAGAACTATTTATCCAGTGATTTTTCTCATTTTGGAAATCTTAAGAATAAATTTATTTTCACATTCAACAAAATGTGGGATAATTACTGAAATGTTGCATGCAGATTCCTGCGTTGTATCTAAATACACTTAAATAGCTGGTATAAATAAAACAAAAACAGGCAATCTCAGTTAAGCTAACAGCCTCAAACTCTGTTCCGTGAGTATTCGCAGCAAAACTGCAAGAAAGAAAAGAGACATAACTCTTCTCTTCAATCCTATTCTTTAAAAAATAGTAAAACCCCATCTAGTTATTTACATAAGAAACCGAATTATTAATTACACAGTCTGAATACTGGATCTGAATACACAGAAAGACAACTGAAAAAAATGGTTTATCCCTAATACATAAGTTTATACAAAAATGCTGACGATTTTATGAAAGTGAGGTAATGAAAGTGATGGAAATTAACGTTTAAGCACTATTTCTCTTTAAAAGATAATGACTTAACATGTACTACCAATATCAGAGATTTAACTGCCTGACTTATTGCTTAATAAATAATGATTAACCAAAATATCTAGCAATTGTTTGGAGCCAGTGGACATCAATATATTTGACACAAACCATGTTACATACTGAAAGGAACAGTATGGATTATTCTGTTTGGGGGCTTTTGTTTGACTGGGGGAGGCGAGGGAGATGAGGACGCAGGGGAAGAATTAACCACTGCATTCAAAGCTGGGAGACCATGACCACATGAGGGCCTTCAACACTGACACGTCACTTCTCTAGCAAGAGCAGAATTTGGCCAATTTCACTTTCTTCTTCAAACCAAGACTCATTTAAGCGCTAATTAGAAATCAGCCCTATGATCAAGAATAAGCTGCATGGCTAATAAGTAAAATAACATATCCATTAACTGCATGTGGCAGAAAATTCTGAACAAACCCAAACATACCCCCAAGGTCTCATCTTCAAGCTTCATTTTAAAAAGCTGTAACAGACCTGTATATCTATAAACCCACAGTGAGAGCAAGCAAGCACAAACATGGAGACTGTCCTGGGCACCGGGCCGACCTCGGAATACCCGTGATGGGAGCGGCTTAGTTCACGCGCGTTTACCTTTCTAGACTCCAGGAGCTGGTGAAGGCCAACGACAACCAGCAGCCCGAGACCCGCCAGGAACATGTACATAAATATGCTGATGCCAAAGGAGAAGACAGAAACTCGCTTCAGTTCCTAAGAAATACCGCAGCTAATCAAAACTACAGTCGCGCTTCAACTCAGAAGACCTGGGAGGCAACTGCAATGAGAATTCTAACACAACGTGTGTTTTCCAAACAACGTGTGGGGAAAAAAGAGTAAAATATTTTAAATTCAACTAAGATGAAGGTAATAGTTTCATGAATTTACCTTTATCTTTAACGTCAATTAGTCTCCCTCCTACTCTGCCAAAAGGAATGTGATCTACAATGAATTACTTCATGATTTGTTCTATTCTAAGCTCAGTTAAAATAACTGCATTAGGTTTTGTTCCTCAAAGATCAGATTTTGCACGATTTTATTTAAAAACTACTCTTTGTGAATCATAAGTATATGCTGAAAAATGATTCGGTATTCACAATGAATACACTTTTCAAGATAAAAATCTCCTAACATATTTGCAGTAGCAATTTTGGAGGCATGCAACTTCCATTAGGCTGGTGACTATAAAACAATTTAAAGACAGGAAGAACAAAAAGTGAACTATCTTTCTAAATCAATTTTTGTTAGTTTTAACTACCTTTCCTAACGTGTTGTTATTAATCATTGTTGTGAGAATCATCTAAAGTGTGGAGTTAAGTGGTCAAGATTTCAACCCATCCACAGCAGGCTCCATCTTCACCATGAAACACCAGGATGACAGACACGAGCCTCCCAGTCCTGCCTTCTGAGACCAAAATCTATATCTGGCAAAACTCACTTACGTTTCTCCATCTAACCCATCTTCTCTCTCAATAATTGTAACTGTTTGATTGAAGACAGCATCTTGGAAAACATTGCCCTGTTAAGAAAAAATAAATCACAAAAATCTGAAATGCACTGGAAGAATGAAAGCTTACAAAATTTCTTCAAATTGTCATCCTAACATACACTACAGCTCTCTCATCACTTACGATATCCTAAAACTTAACAGAATTGTACATAAGTGTAATAATTCAATGTCAGGGACTCAACATTATGACGTTACTTTGTCCTACAAAACAAAGAATGACTCCAACTTTGCTAAAATTATCCACTTTCTTTGTGGGGGGTGGGATGGTGTGTGAGAAACCAGGGAAGTGAACACACAGAAAAACACACAGAAGGAAGCAGAGAACACAGGACACTCTTCAGCTAGAAGCCCTGGTTTCTGTTGTATGTACCCCTTCAGATAAGAAAGCAAAGGCGTGGAACAGGCACTCTGCAGCAGGACCTTGTTTTAAGAACTAGACTTGAGCCAAAGTCCAGTCCATACCGACAATGGGTTAGAAATCAATTTACATCAAACGATCAGTGACACTCACAGTATCAAAATCTTTTTCTCTGGTGGTCTCGAAATACTTTTGTCAGCTCAATACAATTCCAGTTTTCAAAGACGAGAGACTCACTGGGACAACACACAGCTGTGCTCCGTGTTGTGTGTGAAGCCCTGAGGTAATGCTTTTCCAAACTGTCACTATTTACTGTTGCACTGTAATGGTTTAAGTATTATTTCAAGGTCTTTCGATTAGCAAACCAAGATGACACAGACAGTCAAAGAGAACTGAGCCTACAGGCGTGCTTTTGGATGAAGTTTAATTCTGCTTAGAAACAAGATGAAATACATAATCCTTCAGGCTCCTAAGCTATAACGGTGAGGAAACTTAGTACATTGCTTTGAAAATAAGGAAGGGGAATTCCTGGCAGTACAATGGTTACAACTCGGCACTCTCAATGCCGAGGCCCAGGTTCAAGCCTGGTCAGGGAACTGAGATCACGCAAGCCCGGGAGGTGAAGCTTTAAAAAAAAAAAAAGATGGAAAAATCTTTCCCACATTCTACTAAGTAGTTTTAAAAAAACAAAAGAGGAAAACTTAATGGCAGCATCAGAAATTTGACGCAGACATAAGATAAACACAGTGACACTAGGGTGATGAAAAGGTTCAATAAGCTTCCAGAAAGGATGACATTTTCTTTCCTGAAAGCTTTTTAGATGTGCTCTAAACTGGAGGACGACGTAACAGCTGGCATCTAGAGGTCAGCTCCCAGCAGCAAAGTCCTAGAGGGCTTCTCTCATTCATTCACTGGCCACACCTACACTGTGGAGCAAAGTATCTGAGAGGCACCCGAGAGGCTAGCTGGGTCTCATACACCGTAAGCCTTTTTACTATTCTAAAAATATTCAGTTGTATTTTATGAGTGTATAAAATGACATAAAAAGTCACAGAAAGTCCTTAAATCTTACACAGAGTAGTAGTAAAATGGGCAAAATGTAAGCGACAAAAAGCACAAAGATGACTTAATATGTATGAACACCTGAAGAGGCAGTGGATTCCTCTCTTTCTAGAACTTTCGTAGCCCTCACTCACTCGTCTCCAGGACGCAGCACTTGTCATGCCGTGATCTGTTTACACTCCTCTGGCGCACTGCCTTACAGACTCGAAGACAGAGATGTGTGTAACCAACCTTTGCCTGCCCACTGCCCATCAACTTCAACCACCAAACAGGCACTCGAATGAATAAACACAATAGCACTTAGACGTCAACTGTCCTCATGTGCCCCTAACTTAAGGAAGGCCTTACGTTCAAATCCTTGTAGTTCAGGTTGATGACCAGACCGAAGGGCCGGCCCCCCATGGGCTCTGCGGGGATGAAGGAGTACTCAAAGGTTGCCTGTCTCTGGGGCGGCACGACTGTGTTCAGAGGAAGAGCGGTGAAATTCTGGATATAAAACTGGTAGTCCTGAGGGTAACGGAATGAGGCGTCGAGAGACTCGACAATAAAGTCTTCTGTACCCTTGTTTGTAAAGCCTACCAGGAACTTCACTATGTTATTTGCTGGAAAATCTACGAAACAAAAAAAGAGACAGGAAGGTTAGAAAACATTTGAAGGACGCAAAAGACGCAGACACTACAAATGGATTCTGAGGCCCGTTCCTGCTGTGCATGGACTTGGTTTTGGAACCTGTTTCAGGAAAACATTCCAGCCATGCTCCAGCAGCTGGCTGGAGGCTGTGTGTAAGCTGAAACCCTAGTCGACACACCAGTGTTCCAACTGAAGAGCTCAACTGAGCGCCTCGACTGGAGCCCCGGCCGCTGCCAATAAGCCCCCAGGAGCAGCGGGCGCTGTGCTCAGCAGTCAGGGCCCCCAGGGCGGCCGGGCGCGGTGCTGAGCTCACCAGCGGTGCCGCGCTCAGGCTCTGCTGGTTGTGCGAACGGTGGGCAGGAGAGCGACAGGGAGGGGACGCCTGAGATTCACCTGCAAACTGCAACATCTGTCAGATGTTTAAAAAAAAAAAAAAACCACCCTTATCTACTTTAGGCAGTTACTCAGAACGCAGATCTGAAGGTCAAGACCCACGGAGGCAGCTACAAAGATGAAACTAGGAAAACAAAAACCTCTCAATCAAACCACATTTTCTGTAGACACAGAGCTGGAACGTACACAGGAATACAGCAGAGAGCTTGAGAAGGCCCCTCAAATGAATACTCTCCAATAGCAAGTATTCAATGATCATCCACAGAGCCACTCATCCACTGAAGCACAGGCTCTGGGGCCAGATGGACCTGAGTCTAAACCATCTTCACAGCCTGTTTACTGAGACAGTGACCTTGAGCAAGCAGTGATCTCTCAGTCAGTTCAACAACTCTCTCTCTCGGGGTTCCTGTTAGGATTCAGTAACACACACAAAATACTCAAAACGTCGGCTCTCAATAAATGTTAGCCATTTATTTTCTTCTAATGCAACACAGGCTTTAATTAAAAAAAGATTTAGTATTTCACTAGTATTTATACTCAAAATATGAATGTTAATTTTACTGTGGCAGTTTGGATAAAGTTTAAAGACAGTATCTTTCAAGGGGACATTTAATTTCTAGTTAAAATGGATAGTATTTACTTTCCCCTTCCCTGGTGGCTCAGAGGTTAAAGCATCTGCCTGCAATGTGGGAGACCTGGGTTCGATCCCTGGCTCAGGAAGATTCCCTGGAGAAGGAAAAGGCAACCCACTCCAGTGTTCTTGCCTGGAGAATCCCATGGACGGAGGAGCCTGGTAGGCTGCAGTCCATGGTGTCACACAGTTGGACATGACTGAGCAACTTCACTTCACTTAGTTTCAAAGCCAGAAATGATACTTTACAGATATAGGTATTCATACATATATAGGCAGGTTTTTTTCCCCAAAGTGTGTCTGCACTATATTTGCAGAAATAAAGATCTTTATCATTATTAATGCTACCCTGAAAAGTGAGCTTGTCATTTAAAAAACTTCTGTATCTGAACTACAACCACAATCCCCGCTCACCTTCTCCTTTCACAAACAGGATGGTCGTATCGGCACTTGGTGAAGCTTCAGGTTCACCTGACACATCATCTTCCTCTTTATCTTCAGCCTAAAAGAAATGTTGAAAACGGATTACTACGGGGAAAAGCACAGCATCATTTAAGAAGAGTGGCTTCACTGGATTTGGGACAATATATTAGTATACTGGATCTCCAAGGCTGTGCTGAGATCAGTAGTGGAATGAACAGTTACGTGCATATAGATCCCCCAGGGATTTTGCAACTGTAACTGAGAGTGAAGCCTGAGAGTCTGTATTTCTAACAAGGATCCAGCAAATGCCCATGAAGCTGGTATTTAGATTACACTCTGAACTGCAAGGTTCTAGAGCCCAAGTGGGTAAGTTGTCTATAAAGTCTGAAACTTTGAAAACCGTATTTTTCAAAAGGACATATAATTTCTAGTTAAAATGGACAGTATTAATTTTTCCCCTTAAATGCCAGGAATACTACTTTCCAAGAAAAGAAGTCTCAAACACAGTCTTCAATTCCCTCCCCAACAAAGGGGAAAGGAGGGGCCGGTCTGAGGACTCAGACATCAAACCCTTTCAGCTTTGGGAACCACGAGGTCTCCCCCATGAGCATGCAGCCGCAGGCGGAGGAGGCGAGCAGCCAGAGCCAACAAGGAGGAGGTGGCACGCTGGCACGGGCCCGCAGGCTCCTTCTGCCACCCCTGCTCCAGGCCTGGTTATGAGTCATTCCATCCCAATTTACAGAACGACCTCCCTGCGAGAAGTCGGCACACCACTTGGAAGAAACGGTCTTTAAAAAATCATGACCAGGGAAATAATGAGGTGGCCAGCAAGCAATCGCTCAGTCGTGTCTTTTTGCGATCCCATGGATTGTAGTCTACCAGGCTTCTCTGTCCATGGGACTTTCCAGGCAAGCATACTGGAGTGGGTTGCCATTTCCTTCTCCAGGGGATGTTCTTGACTCAGGAATCAAACCCAGGTCTCCTGCATTGCAGGCAGACACTTTACCCTCTGAGCCACCAGGGAAGCCCCATAATGAGGTGGAGATGTCCTGAAATTCAATTAAATTTGCACGACTCAGAACATTTACTAATCACTGAATCGTATGCTTAAAATGAGAAAGTATCATGATGTGTAAATTATATTGCAATAACATTGTTTTAAAAAGGTCAACAGAACAAAAACTATCTTACATTTTAAAATTTCTCCACACCCACCTCATATGCTTAAGAGAAGGCAGGAACCAGAAACTGTCAAATGCAGGGAAAAGGAGACACTTGAGAAGCGAGAGAATCACCCTACGACCTGACCACGGGGGTCATGAGCATTAAGGAGTGAGGAGGCAGCGGCGGCAGCGGGGCAGGCAGAATCACCCTACGACCTGACCACGAGGTCATCAGCATTAAAGAATGAGGAGGCAGCGGCAGCAGCACTGAGAAAACCCGGAAGGGCCACAAGGCCAGCAAGGAGGGGCGCTCAGGACAGGCTCAGGGCAGAGACCAGGCCAGGAACCCGGCCATCAGGCCACTGGCACCACAGCAAGAAGGTTCACGAGATTCGTGGGAGCTGACCGACCACTGTGAGAACGAATGGGAAATGAGCAGAAGAGAGAGCTGTACAAAGCACTCTTCTAAGAACTGTGCTGGTAAAAAGGAAACCTGTACCAACTTAAGGTGAACAGGAAGTGGAGGCGTGTGGGCACGTCTGGACCTTAACAGAAGTAAGTCACCAAGAAAAATCAACGCTTGAAGCCACAGGAAGAAAGAGGGTAATAAGCAAGATCCCACAGGACCAGACAGGGAGAAGGGGGGAGGGCCCACCTTAGAGGAGAGTAAGAACTCTCTGAAAGGAAAGACGCAGACAAGCTACTTAGTAATATATTCAGAAGAACTCAGGTTCTATTTGACAGAGTTCACACTGATGGCCTTCACGTTCTGACATCAAAGACCACACTGTTGTGACGACTTCAAAGAGAAACTGATTTTGGAGTTTGAGAGTGGTTAAAAGATTCTCCCTAGGATAAATTACAGTAGTCTGGGAGAGAAAATAAGCTAGAGTGGAGTGAAAGTGTGAGTTTCTGAGTCATGCTTGACTCTGCCTGACCGTCACCCGCCAGTTCTTAGCTCCGAGCACACCACAACGATCCACCTTGTAGCTCAATGTCTGCTGTCTTACTGTAATTATACAGTGAAAGCTTCAAAATTGGACAACTTCTCGATCTTTCCTAAGCCCTCTCTCTATGAGGAATCTTCATGGAACATAGTTTACACGTTGTTTTTTGTCTGCTCCTCACCCCCTGGCAGCAAAACGCATACACACTGTCCAAGAGCATGAAGACCTCGAGAACAGAGAGGCTATCTGGCTTGCTCACCCAGGGAATCCAGAACAGCGCCTGGCACACTGTAGGAACTCACAGATACACTGCTTATTGAGGGAGGAAGGAGAGAAGAGGAAAGTAAGACCCAGAAAGGTAAGGTGCCCAAGACCGGAAAGTTAAGCGGGGTATGTCCCAAACCCACCAACTGGTCCAGCGGTCCTACTCAGTTGCCTTAGAGACTCCTGTCCATGTCACCTCGGACTCTTCTGTTTCACGTCTCCCTCCTTCTGCCAAAAAGTACTAAGGAATTATCCTCAGTGACTGGCCTCATTCTCCCAACTTCAATCCACTCTGATCCCAGTCACAAACCTCTAAAGGCAAACAGTTTAATACCATATTTGTCTATAGAAAGGAGGACTTCTAAACACACTAGATACATATAATAAACCGAGGGCAGCACTAACCAGATCTGTCGGTTCATCTTCTTCCACCTCTGCTTCGTCGTCTTCATCTTCAATTATAGAATCTTCCACCGTTTCTTCATCTTCTGTAAGATCCTGAGCCACTGCCAATGAGCCTAACAGTAAAACATGAAACAAGCAGTTAGCCTTTACTCTGGAATACCAACTTTTCCTTTTCTAAAGGCAACAAAAATTTTCCCTCAGAATAACTCAATCTCCCAGTCCACTCAAGCGATGCCAAATTACAAGGCATCTCATAACATTCAGATGATCTTATCTAACTGCTAGTCTTACCAACTGCACATTAATTTTAGTGGGAAATGCTGTTTAACTTTAAAAAGCAGCTAGAAAAATGAACTGCTAAAACTACAGATGCCGTAAAGGCCAAATAAATAAATTCAGGCAATTTTGTTAAACATATTAAAAGTAACAAAGTAAGTTTGTTTTAAAACTAAAAAGCTCTACAATTTAAGCCATCATTAACCATATAAAACAAACCAAAAAAAACCCCCCAAAATCCAGGCCTAAGGGAAAACAGCAATCTAAATATCTAGGCAAGTGATTGTTTATTAAGGTTCACAACAGCTCAATGCTCTTAACACTTCATAGCATATAACCCCAAGGAACAAACATCTGTATGACATCTACGGTAAAAACTAGCTCTCATAAAATACATTTGATTTAGTAAAAACTATATTGGTAATTTCAGAGTTGAGAACTGAGAAAAGCATGAATTCATTTTTGCATACAGCTTCAAACATGTTTTAAGATACTTCTTATAATCCCTACACTTAGAAATCATAGTGAAAGTTAAACATAACTATAATGCCAAAAAATTATAAATGCTAAGTTTATAGGCAAAAATACATGTCACATTAAATCTCTTTCAGGCAAGGCCCTCAGAAGCAATTTCAAAGTTTCACAGACTCTTCCAACACTTCTCAGAAAGAATGATGATGTGGCAATTCAGTCTAGCGGGGGGAAAAGGGAAAGGAAGCATGTGCACACGCGGCAAAACCCAGAAGAAAGAGTAAATACTAAGGACTCTGCATTTCAAGCCTTCTCCACCTCCCTGAGTTCTTACCGCAGTTAAGATTTAAGTCAAATGTTAACACTGAACTTCATGAACTCAAAGTCAGCTTCTACTGCTTGTTGAACAAACCGAAACAGTGCATTCATAATTTAAAATAAAACTAATAGGAAGACTATCTAGGTCTGACATAATAAAGTTGTACTTAAATTTCAAGACTTCTCAATAAATAAAATGGCGTTCACCCAACATTTATTAAACATTTTTATGCTAACCAGTAACAACTTTGTGCCTTAAAAAAAATCTAACATTTTTCTATTGGAAAAATTAAGAGAAAACATCTTTCGAAAGACAGACCCTAAGGCACCAAAAAAAAAAAAAAATCAAAGATACCCAGAAACTGATGTTTCTTAAGAAAATGTTCTAAAGCCAGAAAAAATACAGTCCAGATTCTAGACAAATACCATCACCAAATTTTCCTCAAGAAAATAAAAAGAACAACCAGGAGAGCGAGTCCTAAAGGAAAAGCATTCCTACTTAAATCTGCAAATGAATTAACAACTGTGGTTAATTCTCCACTTGGTTTTCTATCCATTAAACAGAAATCAGTCAGTTTACTTTTCTTTGCAAAAAGAACACGTGGAGGGCTGTCACTATCATCCATTTTGCCGCACAGCTTGCTTAAACTTACAGAATAAAAAGAATTCTAGCGATCATACGATCAGACTAAATTCCATGGAGAAACTTGCAGTTCAAGACAGAATCAGGGCAAGAAGCCAAGTCTCCACTTTTTTATCATCCTGTTATTCACTGTCACACCAGATAAACTGTGGGGAATACACCTAAATAATGAAATAGACTACATTTTTTTTCAGGACTAGGCAATGCATCCAAGGAACAAACAAAAAAGTTACCAATAAAAGGAGAGCAAAAGAAGGGCTGGAGTAATGGACAGGCCCAAGGATTCCTCAGCCCGTCTGGGCGCAGGGGTGCACTGGCAGACGAGCACGGGGGGTTTGGTGAAACCAAGACACCAGGGGACGCAGAGAGCGGCGCTGATACACGAGGCTAGGACGGGCGGCTGGGCCCGAAAACACCCGGGTTTCGGCAAATGAATGAGGACGCCGGGCCTGGAAGCCAGGGACACGTCAGCTCAGCGCCGAGGGGAGGGCAGGGCAGGGGGCGGAGCGGCAGCCGCGGGCGGTCAGCGGCCCCGGAGCGCTCCGGCCCGCCCGCCCGCCGCCCCCGCCGCCCCCGCCGCCCCCGCCACCCTCGCCCCGGCCCAGCCGGGCCTCCCGGCGCGCCCGAGCCTCCCGAGGCCCCCGACCCCTCCGTGCCTGGACCGGGCCTCGGTGGGGCCTGGCGCGCCGGGCCGCACTGCGCGCCGGAGGCGGGGATGGGGCCCAGAGGCCGCCGAGCGAGGCCGACTAGGAGACCCCAGCCCCGGGGGTACCCCGACCCGGGGGGCGCCGCGGCAGCCTCCGGCCTCACGCCTGCCTGGTCCCACGGCGGCTCCCGCCCACCAGGCCGAGCCCCTCGACCCACGGCCCAGCCTCACCTCCTGGGCTGCCTCGGAGCAGGAGGGTGGCGGGGAATACCAGCAGGAGAAGCAGCAGCAGGCGGCGGAGGGACCTCATAGCGCGGCCGCTCCGGCGTCCAGAGCCCGAACGCGAGAACCCTCAGCCGCTCCGGCGCGAATGGCGTTACTCTTCATCCGGGCTCTGGGGGAGGGGCGGGACACGCACCGCGCACGGCCCTCGTCACGCCCCTCCTACGTGAGAGGGGCGGGGCACGCACCATGCGTGGCCCTCGCCAGGCTCCTTCCCGACGTGGCTGCTCGGTCCGAGCGGTGGGGGAGCGCAGGAGGCCCCGGGAGTCACGTGACAGGTTGGTAGGCCCTCCGAGATTCCCGCGACATCTCCGAGATCCCGCGAGAGTCCTCCTCCCATCACGGCCAAGGGCTACCGGCAACCTCCGCTTTTGCCGCTCACCGCGCCTTTCCATCCCTCCCTCCCAGTTAACGGTTCCTTTATTTGACTAACGATCAGCTTGGAAGTCTTTGTGCAATTGAAGAGTAATGCCGCTTAATATAAGGAACATGAACTGCCTGTTTTACAGACTATGCCAAAGCCTTTGACTGTGTGGATCACAATCAACTGTGGAAAATTCTGAAAGAGATGGGAATACCAGACCACCTGACCTGCCTCTTGAGAAACCTTTATGCAGGTCAGGAAGCAACAGTTAGAACTGGACATGGAACAACAGACTGGTTCCAAATAGGAAAAGGAGTACATCAAGGCTGTATATTGTTACCCTGCTTATTGAACTTATATGGAGAGTACATCATGAGAAACGCTGGACTGGAAGAAGCACAAGCTGAAATCAAGATTGCCAGGAGAAATATCAGTAACCTCAGCTATGCAGATGACACCACCCTATGGCAGAAAGTGAAGAGGAACTAAAAAGCCTCTTGATGAAAGTGAAAGAGGAGAGTGAAAAAGTTGGCTTAAAGCTCAACATTCAGAAAACTAAGATCATGGCATCTGGTCCCGTCAAATAGATGGGGAAACAGTGTCAGACCTTATTTTTGTGGGCTCCAAAATTACTGCAGATGGTGACTGCAGGCATGAAATTAAAAGACGCTTGCTCCTTGGAAGCAAAGTTATGGCCAACCTAGACAGCATATTAAAAAGCAGAGACATTACTTTGTCATCAGAGGTCCGTCTAGTCAAGGCTATGGTTTTTCCAGTGGTCATGTATGGATGTGAGAGTGGGACTATAAAGAAAGCTGAGTGCCAAAGAATTGATGCTTTTGAACTGTGGTGTGGGAGAAGACTCTTGAGAGTCCCTTGGACTGCAAGGAGATCCAACAAGCCCATCCCAAACGAGATCAGTCCTGGGTGTTCATTGGAAGGACTGATGTTGAAGCTGAAACTCCAATACTTTGGCCACCTGATCCGAAGAGCTGACTCATTGGAAAAGACCCTGATGCTGGGAAAGATTGAGGGCAGGAGGAGACGGAGACGACAGAGGATGAGATGGTTGGATGGCATCACAGACTCAATGGACATGAGTTTGGGTAAACTCCAGGAGTTGGTGATGGACAGGGAGGCCTGGTGTGCTGTGGTTCATGGGGTCACAAAGAGTTGGACACGACTGAGTGATTGAATTGACTGACTGAACTGCCTGTGTGTGGCACTGAAAAGCAAGAACATGCTTTGGAATATATAATTGTTAAAAAAAATACAAAGCATAAAAAATACACATTGGAAAATATTGTTTCTGCACAACCCCCCCCCCCCCGACCCTTGCAGACACCCTCGTCCACAGTTAAACAGTGACAGTTCTTAAATTCTTACCTGACAGTCCAGTGCTAGAAGTCACCTAGTACAGTGCCTACCATAGAGCAAGCGTTTAGGAAATACATGATGCAGGCAGCAGTGGCTGTACTCTTTGCTTCTCTTCTCGTGTGGACTTTGGGTTGCTGCCAGCCATCCGGTATGTCATGCAGTCAAACAATGTGAACTCCAGGTACCAGTGGACGAGACCTTCCGGAGAAGTCACAGGGATGATGAAACAAGCTAACCCTTAGTGTGCTCACTGTTGCCAATCCCTGTCATTCAATCGCTGAAAATATTTATAAGCTGGGTATTGTTAACTGAGACACATTAAGCTTAGGAACTTCCCCAAGGCTTAAAAGCTAGTCTAGTGGCAGATGCTAAGATTTGAACCTGGCAGTCTGATTCCAGCAGTGGACACAGGACTGGAAAAGATCAATTTTCATTCCAATCCCAAAGAAAGGCAATGCCAAAGAATGTTCAAACTACCACACAATTGCACTCATATCACACACTAGCAAAGCAATGCTCAAAATTCTCCAAGCCAGGCCTCAATAGTACGTGAACCAAGAACTTTCAGATGTTCAAGCTGGATTTAGAAAAGGCGGAGGAACCAGAGGTAAGTTGCCAACATCTGCTGGGTCATAGAAAAAAATAAGAGAATTCCAGAAAAGCGTCTATTTCTGCTTTATTGACTATGCCAAAGCCTTTAACTGTGTGGATCACAACAAACTGTGTAGAATTCTTAGAGATGGGAATACCAGGCCACCTTACCTGCCTCCTGAGAAACCTGTATGCAGGTGAAGAAGCAACAGTCAGAAGCAAACATGAAACAATGGACTGATTCCAAATTGGGAAAGGAGTTCCTCAAGGCTGTACACTGTCACCCTGCTTATTTAACTTATATGCAGAGTATGTCATTGGAAATGTCAGGCTAGATGAAGCGCAAGCTGGAATCAAGATTGTTGGGAGAAATATCAATAATCTCAGATATGCAGATGATACCACCCTTATGGCAGAAAGTGAAGAGGAATTAAAGAGTTTCTTGATGAAAGTGAAAGAGGAGAGTGAAAAAGCTGGATTAAAACTAAACATTCAAAAAACTAAAATCATGGCATCCAATCCCGTCACTTCATGACAAATAGATGGGGAAACAATGGAAACAGTGACAGACTTTATTTTCTTGGGCCCGAAAATCACTGCAGATGGTGACTGCAGCCATAAAATTAAAACATACTTGCTCCTTGGAAGAAAAGTTATGACCAGCCTAGACAGCATACCAAAAAGCAGAGACATTAACTTTGCCAACAGAGGTCCATCTAGTCAAAGCTCTGGTTTTTCCAGTCTTCATGTGTAGATGTGAGAGTTGAGTATGTATGGATGTGAAAGAAAGCCAAGTGCCAAAGAATTGATGTTTTTGAACTGGTCTGTGGCTCCAGGTCTCAGGATGTGTTTCTCCAGAGGCTGAACATATGAGGATAATGCAGTTTAGGCTTAAACTGGGACTCTGACTCTAGTTTTATTATTAAATGGTTACTGATAAACTTTTATTTGGGACTGGAATTTTAGACAGCCACTAAAGGTGCAACAGGGACAAAGTGTGCCTTCTTGGGGTGGGATTGATGTGAAAACAGATCATACAAACAGAAAATAGAGAGATCTGTGTGACTGTCCAACTGGTGCAAAAATAAGAAGCAGTAGCCTATGACTCACTGAAGTAAAATCCTAGCCCTGATCTGGGTACCCACGAATTCTGCACTGTTGCCATTTCCCTCTCCCTGTAATGAGCAGCGTTCCCTGGGTACTAACCCAGAGCCCTCCCTCTCGCGGGATCCCCACACCTCTATGTTTTCTCTCTCTTGCTTCCTTATCTGCCTCCTTGAAGATCTGTGTTTTCCAGAAATATACTGCACCCTGGTTATTCCCATTGTTACAGCTCAGGCAAACTCACCGTGGAGTCTCCTCTTCTGTTATTTTACTTCCTTGGAATTTGTTTACGAGCAGAGCTTTCTTTTTCTTTGATTTCTTAAGATTTCCCTCAGCATCATTAGATGCTGTCTGTTAAACCCTGGTTTTTGTTCTGGATGTTCCCCCAGGTAGCAGAGTAGCTAAAGAACTTTCTCCTGGTCTTAAGCCTTAGCTCAAGGACCACCTCCCCAGTGAGGCTCACCCTCACTCCCAGCTTAAAATTACAACCCCCAGCCCTTCCCTTACACTCTCAATTTCTTTTCTCTGTTCTCTCTCCTTTTTTTTTTATACCTCCTTTTGTCTTCTAACACAATATACAGTTTATTACATCGCCTGTCTGTCACATGTTGGGACCAGGGATTTTTGTACCTTTAGTCAATGATATAGAACAGCCTGACATTAGTGGTAACTCAGAAAATATCTGTTGCATTTGTTGTACTATTACAAGTGACATCTTTCCTTCACAAATTTGCAATCTAAGTTCAACTGTAGACCTAATAAGAAGTGAAAAACTATCAAGCAAAAAAAAGTTACGTTTATTATATGCAAGCAAAGACTTCTGTGTTCTTTCACCCAGCGAGGACATCCTAACCGCCTCCCTGTTTCACTCTCAGAGCTAAAGATCACCTATGCTTTTCATTCGTCTTTGAAATCGCTTTACATACGTAACTTCCCTTTTGTTTCCTCTGTCACTATTTTTGTTTCTGTCCTCCATTTTTCTTGTAGCATCTTATCTGGTACTTTTGGTTCTAGCATCACCCACCATCATTACACTTCATACATCACTATCCAAAATGCATAATGGTTTTTTTTTTGGCCATGCTGCATGGCTTGTGGGTCTTAGTTCCCCAACTAGGGATTGAACCCAGGCCGTTGGCAGTGACAACGTGCAGTCCTAACCACTGGACCGCCAGGGAAGTCCCTCAAAATGCATAATCGACTACATTACTCCTCCACGTAAAATCGCTCAGAGCTTCTCACAAGGACAAGGTTCACATTTCTTCAAGTGGCACGGAAGATTATTGATGATCATGGTCATCTCCTGCTGTATGAAGAAGGCAGGTTTTAGATTTTACCTGTGGTTCAGAAAGTATCACAGGGTACCTTGGGCTGCTGTGCTACGTGAGAGGAGCTTCCTCTTCTGTCTACCGGGGGAACATTTAGTCAGCGAGAAGGATCGGGCTCAGGCATCATCACTTCTGTAAAACCTGCCCTGAGGTTTTCTCATCATCTAGTCCAGGGCCAATTCATCTATGCTTCTAGAGCATCCCAGAGGGCCAGACCCATGTGCCAACCCAGAGAAGAGTCACTGTCCATCTCCCCCATACATCGTGTGGTCCTTGGCCATCTCTGCCTGGCTTTTCATGGTACCTTTGGCATCTCTCAGTTGGTAAAGAATCTACCTCCAATGTCAGAGACCCTGGTTCGATTCCTGGATTGGGAAGATCCCCTGGAGAAGGGAAAGGCTACCCACTCCAGTATTCTGGCCTGGAGAATTCCATGGACAGTCCATGGGGTCGCAAAGAGTTGGACACAACGGAGTGACTTTCACTTTCACTGTGGCATCTAACACAGAGGGTGTTCACATGGTTTGTTGAAAGTCACTAAATGTTTATAGGGAGAAGCCCTGGGTTAGATGCTACATCCCTGAGCCATGTGCCAAAGGAGGTGTGTTAGCTGTGAGACAGCCTGGAGGTAGAGGTCATGGACACCTAATAGCACACGTGGCGAGTGCAGCACTTGGGCACACAGCCCTGCTCGTGGACAGCCTGTGTTAACCCGTCCCTTCCAAAGATCTCACCACATGTGTGTGCAGATTCCAGATGCTGTGTTAGCCATCGCAATGTTTGTCTTTCTTGTAGCACACCTCAACTTTCCCTAGAGAACCCCATGGAACTAATAATAATGTTTCTTTTTAAGACTTGATCACTTCCCAAGCTTTCAGGGCTTACATTTTTCAAATGAAGCATGATTATAGGTGCAACTTCCTGTGCATCTCTGACGGTTTGTCTTAAAGTGTATTGCAACTTCTTAAATTTGAGAAATTAACTTTGTTTCAACATTCATATAAGATATCTTATAAAATTCCTCAACAAAAATAATATCAATAATAATACTTTTTAAAAATTATTCATCACTTCCTTTGGGGCCAGATATAGATTCTCCATGTATTTCCCCCTTGTACTTACCTGCCTAATTTAAGTGCAAAGCTCATTTCAGTGAGATAAAATAATTTCTTCCCCTCCATTCAAGGTATATCTTTATTCAATAATTATACCTCCACCCTGGCTCTGGGATTTATCAAAAAGATAATATATTTGTTATGTACATTCATTTTTCCAATACATATTACAAAATCAGCTTCTCTGGTTCATTTTTTTAAACTCAGAACTAATTCCTCAAAATATGTTAAGGTGGAAGTTACAAGGGTGAGATCTCCTGCCACCTGGGTTTTAATTCCAAACGATTTCAGCGTTAGTCTTTTTAAATTTGATTGATAGTAGGGAGAGTGTGCCTGGCCAGAGAGGAAAAAAGAGTTGGGATGAGATAAGAGAACAATTTCATAATGTTATTAAAGGCCTGGCAATAGGCTTTCCTGGTGGCTCAGTGGTAAAGAATCCACCTGCCAATACAGGAAACGTGGGTTTGATCCCTGGGTCAGGAAGGTTCCCTGGGTCAGGAAGGTCCCCTGGAGAAGGAAATGGCAAGCCACTCCAGTATTCTTGCTGGGAGAATTTCATGGTCAGAGGAGCCTGGCAGGCTACAGTCCATGGAGTTGCAAAGAGTCAGACATGACTTAACGTCTAAACAACAATAATATAAGACTGGTGTGCTGTAAGAATGAAAATTGGCAGATATTCAGAATAGAAGACACTGTATTCACTTGTTTATGTTATATTAGAATCTATTTGATTGTTCACAGGAAGAAACTAGAAGAAAAATAATCACTTTTTTTGGATTGTAAAGTTTCACTACTTATACAGATTTTAATGTATCATTTGTGTGGATTGATCTGGGTACAGTACTCAGTAATGACTCTGCTCCTGGAGAGGCTGACAAAAATGATTAACTGTTAATCTTCAGTTCTGTTTAATCTAAATCATTTCTACTTCCTTCTAAAATAACTGGCATCTAAAAATGAAAGGAAAAAAATATTTCTTAAGTTTGCAGGACAGACATTTGGGAACAGAAGAGCTAACTCTTGATTACATGTGGAATTCTTGATCACATACAGAACTCCTATTCCATAAACAGTGCGTTCTTGATTACATACCAAAAAACAGGTGTGAGGAAAACCTACAGACAAACTCCACAGATAATACTAATACTATATTTTAATCAACATTTTTGTTTCAAACCATTGGGACATCGAGGGAACTAATACAATTAAGGGAGGAGCTTCCAATTGCGGGACCAACTGTAATCACAGCCCAGAGGCCCTTATCTGGGGCCGAGGGGTAAGCTGTGCTGAACATTACTGAAATATAACTTTAGGAACTCTTATTTAATCTTGTGTAATTTGACAATGACATGGAAATATCGCATTCTTTATAATGATCATCAATCAGTATGACCTACCACGGTCAGGAGCTTCGGATGACTTCTCGGTCTGCAGGAAACAGAAAGAATAATGTCAAACAAAACAGAAACAGGTGGGAGTGGAGGAGGGTTAAAACAGAGAACTGGTAAATGTCGAATTAGCACCTTAGGAACTGGGCCAGAGAGAGTTCCATTTTAACATCCTACGATGGTCCTAATCAACCCCTTAGGGTTTGGGCATACACCTTGTAGCATCGAATACTGAGAGCTGAGGGTCTTCTATTAATAACATAGCAGATTATGAGATTTCATACCAGTGGAAGAAAATCTGATCATAAGATCTGGGTAAGCTGTTTTATTGTAAACTAAATCTTAGTTCATTATCTGTATAGTATTTTTCTTAGAAATGATCGTACGTTCTCTAAGGGCAGTGAACCTTGCTTTGCAATTCAGGTCCTACAAAAAGACATGGAGCAACTATTTCACGCTAGGCAAAATGGCAAGCACTTTTACATAATTTATCTTGTTTGTCTCAAATTAAGACAAGGAAAAAGATGTTTCTTTTTAAAATGTTTAACATTATTATGCATATATTCTAAAGTTAAAGACATGATCTTTCAATCAAGAAAAGAAACAACTTACCTTGGTTTTCTGACTCTCTCTCTGGACCTTCTAATGAAATCTTCCAACTGTTTATTTCTCTCTTCTAAACTGAAAGAAGAAACAACTGAAGTTTATGATTAAAATGGACTTTTTTAAGCTAACTTCACTGGAGGATTTGAGTAGATAAATTTAATGACGGTCGAGCTTTCTATACATCACCCACCCATCTTGGGTCTGCTCAGGCGTTCAGTTGTGTCCAGCTTTTCGGGACCTCATGGACTGTAGCCCGTCAGGCTCCTCTGTCCATGGGATTTTACAGGCAAGAATACTGGAGGAGGTTACCATTGTCTCCTCCACATTTTCCCAACCTAGAGGTCGAAACTGTGTCTCCTGCCTCTCCTGTTTGGCCGGCAGATTCTTTACCACTGAGCCACTTGGGAAGACAGCTATATGGGAACATGGAATTCTTTCCTAGCAACTCACATTATTTAATTAATTTTTCCCTTTAAAGTTTAAAGTGGTGAAGGAGGAGAGTGATCCCTCCTTCCCAGCCCTCTTTGCCCCCACATCCTGGACAACCACTTATCTGCTTTCTCTCACTATAGTTTTGTACCATCTAGAATTTGGTGTAGTGAAATCTTACACTCAGCCTAATTATTTTGCAATTCACACACACTGTTGCACCTACCCAAAGGTCATTCATTTTTTTATTGCTGTATAGAATTCCACTGTGTGGCCAGGTCACAATTTGTTAGTCATCTCACCATTTAAGGGACATTTAGGTTGTTTCTAGGTTGGGGCTATTACAAATAAAGCTATCTTGAAATTCTCTTTTGTGGTAACACATGCGTTCTTTCTTCTTGGATCAATACACAGGAGTGGGTTGGCTGAATCATACATTGGGTGTATTTAACTTTTAAAGAAGGCACCAGATTGGTTTTTAAGAGGTTGTTCCATCTTGCATTTCCACCAGCAGGCTATAAGCATTGCAGTTGCTCCATGTCCTTGCCGATACCTGGCATGGTCAGTTTTTCAGGCAAGCTGATAGGTGTGTAGCGGTCTGCACTGGGGTTTAATTTGCCTATTAATGATGTTGACTGTCATTTCATGTGCTTACTTGTCATCCGTATATCTATCTTCTTGGTGAAGTGTCTGTTCAAATCTTTGCCCATTTTAATGGGGTTGCTTTCTTATTCTTGGGTTTTGAGAGTCTGTTATATATTCAAGTTCTTTACCAGATATATGACTTGTACATATTCTTTCACGTTAGTCTTTTCATTCTCTTAATAATGTCCATGGGGGAGCCAAAGTTTTTAATTTTGATGAAGTACGATTACCAAAATTGTCTTTTATGAATCATGTTTTTAGTATCATATTTAAATCACTGCCTAACCCAATATCAACCCAACATCAGAAATTTTTTCCTATATTTTGAGAATTTTTTATACTTTAGCTCTTTCATTTAGGAGAAGGCAATGGCACCCCACTCCAGTACTCTTGCCTGGAAAATCCCATGGGCGGAGGAGCCTGGTGGGCTGCAGTCCATGGGGTCACTAAGAGTTGGACACGACTGAGCGATTTCACTTTCACTTTTCACTTTCATGCATTGGAGAAGGAAATGGCAACCCACTCCAATGTTCTTGCCTGGTGAATCCCAGGGACAGGGGAGCCTGGTGGGCTGCTGTCTATGGGGTTGCACAGACTCGGACACAACTGGAGTGACTTAGCAGTATCCATTTTGAGTTATTTTGTATGTGATACAAGGTATAAATGAAAGTGTTTTTGTTGTTTTGTTTGTTTGCAAATGGATGGCCAATAATTTCAGCATCCTTTGCAAAGAATGTGTATATATATATATACACATATATATACATATATATATGTGTATATATATGTATAACTGAATCACTTTGTTGCCCAGCAGAAATTAACAGAACATTGTAAACCAACTATATTTCAATAAAACGTATTTAAAAGATAAAAATAAAATCTAGATCAGCTTGGGGAGAAATAAGTCTTAACAATATTGAATCTGAAGATTTCTGAAATAAGTACACCTCCTTATATATTTGTCTTTATTTTATCTTTATATTATTGAATATATTATTTTGTATTTATATTGTCTCCTTTATTTTTTTTACACATCAAAGATAATTGTTTTATTTAAAAACAGAAATATTTATATGTTTGTTTGTGTTGCAGCCCTTATGGAAAAAAAATTTTTTTAAGTCTTTTGATTTGAAATTCAATGTAAACAAGTATACAATCTTAAACCATAAATTCTATTTTTTTTCTTTGTGTTTAAATGATGTGAAAGCTTTTGTTCTGTTCAAAGGGATATGTGTACTTGAATTACAGCAACTTCTCAGTAACTTCTTCACTGGTTTTGTTTGTTTAGTCACTAAGTGGTCTCCAACTCTTTGGCGACCCCATGGATTGTAGCCCGCCAGGTTCCTCTGTCCATGGGATTTCCCACGCAAGAATACCGAAGTGGGTGGCCATTTCCTTCTCCATTCTTTATTTTTTAGTGAGGTAAAATTGGTATGCCAAAGAATGCTCAAACTACCGCACAATTGCCCTCATCTCACACGCTAGTAAAGTAATGCTCAAAATTCTCCAAGCCAGGCTTCAGCAATACGTGAACCGTGAACTTCCTGATGCTCAAGCTGGTTTTAGAAAAGGCAGGGGAACCAGAGATCAAGTTGCCAACATCCACTGGATCATCAAAAAAGCAAGAGAGTTCCAGAAAAACATCTATTTCTGCTTTATTGACTATGCCAAAGCCTTTGACTGTGTGGATCACAATCAACTGTGGAAAATTCTGAAAGAGATGGGAATACCAGACCACCTGACCTGCCTCTTGAGAAACCTATATGCAGGTCAGGAAGCAACAGTTAGAACTGGACATGGAACAACAGACTGGTTCCAAATAGGAAAAGGAGTACATCAAGGCTGTATATTGTCACTCTGCTTATTTAACTTCTATGCAGAGTACATCATGAGAAACGCTGGACTGGAAGAAACACAAGCTGGAACCAAGATTGCTGGGAGAAATATCAATAATCTCAGATATGCAGATGACACCACCCTTATGGCAGAAAGTGAAGAAGAACTAAAAAGCCTCATGATGAAAGTAAAAGAGGAGAGTGAAAAAGTTGGCTTAAAGCTCAACATTCAGAAAACGAAGCTCATGGCATCCGGTCCCATCACTTCATGGGAAATAGATGGAGAAACAGTGGAAACAGTGTCAGACTTTAGTTTTTGGGCTCCAAAATCACTGCAGATGGTGACTGCAGCCATGAAATCAAAAGACGCTTACTCCTTGGAAGAAAAGTTACGACCAATCTAGATAGCATATTCAAAAGCAGAGACATTACTTTGCCGACTAAGGTCCGTGCAGTCAAGGCTATGGTTTTTCCAGTGGTCATGTATGGATGTGAGAGTTGGACTGTGAAGAAAGCTGAGCGCCGAAGAATTGATGCTTTTGAACTGTGGTGTTGGAGAAGGCTCTTGAGAGTCCCTTGGACTGCAAGGAGATCCAACCAGTCCAGTCTGAGGGAGATCAGCCCTGGAATTTCTTTGGAGGGACTGATGCTGAAGCTGAAACTGAAAGTCCAATACTTTGGCCACCTCATGGGAAGAGTTGACTCATTGGAAAAGACTCTGATGCTGGGAGGGATTGGGGGCAGGAGGAGAAGCGGACGACCGAGGATGAGATGGCTGGATGGCATCATGGACTCGATGGACGTGAGTCTGAGTGAACTCCAGGAGATGGTGATGGACAGGGAGGCCTGGCATGCTGCGATTCATGGGCTCGCAAAGAGTCGGACACAACTGAGTGACTGAACTGAACTGAACTGACATTATATAAATCTCAGGTATATGGCATTATAATTTGACCTCTGTATGCATTACTACAGAGCATTACCACCGGAAGTCCAGTCACCATCCATCACCACACAGCTCACCCCCTTCACCCGTCTCGCCGGCTCACCACTCCCTTCCCCTCGGGTAACCCCCAACAGGTTCTCTGTATCGATTTTGCTTTTGTTCTGTGTGTGTGTTTTATCTACACTTTCTTTCAGTTATCTTGTGGTGAGTTAGCACTGTTTTAGGGGGTGTAAGATCAGACCTTTTGCTTAAGCTCCAATGACAGCAAGCGCTGTACAAATGAAATTGGGAGAAAGGTGGAGGAAAGAGCATGTAAGAAATAAAGGGAATAAATAAGTGGAAAAACTTTGCAGAGTTAAAAACACTAATTTTGGAATATTCCATGCTGAATCTCAATAAATGAGAAAGTCTATTTGGTACGTGATACATTTCATTTGGGGTGCATTCAAAACCTTATGTGGATAAATTCTAAGGATAGCAAGGTTATTTTACTTGAACACTGCGGTGATAATCTTCTAAAATTCTTGGATGTTTCTCACTAATTCCTTAACCTCGCTCCCCACCCACCCACCCCCACATCAAAGGGAGTTCTGAGAAGGAAGAGGAAACTCTGGGTATTCAAGTAATCCAGACATTAAACAGAATACATACATTATTGAAGAATGGTCTTTTTGACTTACAAAATGGCACATTTCCCTCTTTGTAGGAGTCTAAAAGATGAACTCAGCAAGTCAGAAAGTGACATACCAGCAAATGTTTACGAAGTTAAAAATGCAGTTTTTGGACTCACTGTGCAATCCGGGAGTGGGATATCACAAGCCTTTGGTCAGCACATTTGATGATTTCCTCATAAGATGTAACCTTGGGAAACATTAGCTAAGACAATTATTCTGTGATCGATACTAGGATATTTACTTAGTTTTGTTCATTTTTTTTGCTTTGTAAGAATCTGCACAATTTGAAGTTCAATTATATGACTCCTGTGAATGAAGGTTTTACCACTGGCAGAACATCTTCCTTGTATTTTGAAATCAGGAATATGGATGCAAATAGAATGGAAATGTGCCTGTTCACCATGCAGGAAAAGTATCAAAAAATGGACAACTGTAGTGAAACAACTGTGATCCATACAAGTAGTATATGTGCCAACCCAGGGTCAGAGTCCACAATGCAGTTTTAAAAGGTAAACCAGAACACTATGTTGGCAAGATTTAGAAAGACCCTCCAAGTGAAGCGGTGAGGCTAAGACTAAGAAATTGCTGACAACAGAAGGCTATACTCACACATACAGTTCTTTGCTAGCTTTTAACTAAAAGGATAATAACACAAAGTCATGATGAAGTGAATGGAATTGAGACAAATGTGTTACGTCATCCCTCAGATCCCTTTTTTGCATCCAAATTCTAACGTTTTAATATATGACATAGTTTAAAAAATATATGTGTGTAAGAAAATCTGTACCTTATTTATTAAGTTGCCTAAATTTCTTTGATACTTGTCATTTTCTTCAGTGAGTCTGTTGTAGTGGTCTTCTTTTGTCTCTAGAAGATTTCCCAACTTTGCAATCTATGGAGCAACATTGGCAAAAATGATAACTTGGAAACTGCCATGAAAACCATGTATTGATGTTAAGAACGATGAGAACAGTGAGCTATACTTTATTTCAATATTCCCTTATGCTGATTTGTACCATAGGTGAATTGAGAGAGGCTGTTAGTTAGACTGCAGTTAGAACACATGAACAGAAATTTAAATGCTGTTTCAGCTTTTCTACATTTTAATACAATGAAATAGCTTTGCAAATAATTAGACACTTGCTAGTTAATACAAGTGCTTATTAGTCCCAAGTCTTTTCTTTCCGTTCATAACCAATGGATAGACTATCTTCTTTCCATATGTAACCAATGGATATTTGATTCTCTCTGAAGCACTGATGCGCTGCTTGATAACACGTTTTCAGGTTTCATCAATAGTCTCACGTGTATAAATGAGAGTTTTTAAAGGGTCCAGCTCAACGTGCGTCACATTCTGACTTATGGTCCAATTTTTTTTCTTTGTTTTTGGGGTTTTTAAATTTTTGGGGGGGTCCAATTTTTATTTGCAAAAAATTAACATTAACAATTTAGACATTGTATTCTTGCATTAACAATTTAAAATTTGTATTTCTAAAAATGATATCTAGGATAAATTACCAAGAAAGAGTATTCACAAGTTCCCCCGCAGTTACCTTAATTTTCAAAGCAATTATAGAAGGAAAAGGACAGAAACATTCCTTTTAAATAACAATGTTAAGAGTGGCCATTGATTTTCTAATGTTTATTTAAACATATTTATTTACATATGTTTACATGTCTGCCCTACAGGAAACAATGGCGGAACGAATTTTCTGCAGACATGGCAGCTTTCTTGCTCTTTCCCTTTACATAGATATATTAATGGGGACAATATCAAATTGGGGTCCCATTCCTCTGCCTGCACATGTTATTTAAGGCAGGGAGTACAGATATTAACTCAGTTTAACAGATAAACCCAGGGTGAAGAGAATTTAAAACGCTTTTTAAAGGACATGGCTAGAAGTAGAGAGAAGAGGGCGGCAGAGGCTGAGATTGTTTGCATCACTGACTCAACGGACATGAATCTGAGCAGACTCTGGGAGACAGTGGAGGACAGGGAAGCCTGGTGTGCTGCCGTCCATGGGGCCGCAAAGAGTGGGACACGACTTAGCGACTGAACACCACCACCTTGAACCTCTGTGTCTAGAGCAGCTCTTCCTTTCCTCTCCCTCCCTTTCCGTGTGCCAGTTCTTTATGGATTAGTATTTCTCACGCTTGGAATTTTTATCACGGTCAGCTTAATGTGCTTCTTTATCCTCTCAGGAGTTGTGTACTCTCGAAGCTTGCTTTCAGATGGGTTCAGGTGAGACATCACGGACAGTGCCCGTTCCATGCCTCATGCAGTCAAGGGCACACCTCACCAATGCGGTTAAGCTGGACAAGAGGGCTCTGGTGTGGGTCATTAAAAGTTTCTTGTAAGTCTTGAACTTACAGGTTTTAGCAGCCATTCCTTATTTTATTCAGGGATGCAAGATGCAATTTTCTATAGGTGTGTCTTCTGCTTTTTTTTAAGATTTTTTTTTTGATGTGGACCATTTTTAAAGTCTCAATTGAATTTGTTACAATACTGCTTCTGTTTTCTGTTTTGATTTTTTTTGCCCACGGGGCATGTGGATCTTAGCTCCCAACCAGGGATCCAACTGGCATCACCCTCATTGGAAGGCAAGGTCTTAACCACTGCACCATCAGGGAAGTCCCTCTTCTGCTTTTAACAGCTTACATTCTCCAAGGAAGAATTCTCCCTCATCAGTTATTCGGTTCCTCTGAAATACCGTTTGTACAAGAAAGTCTGCAGCACATGTTAGAGGCAACATAGTGTGTCTGAGACACTGCCATTTGTGAGCGTTTTCTCACTTCAGCTTCCCACCCCAGGGGAGACCGGGTCCACTCCAAACCTCTTTTGTGCCTGAAGCTCAGAACCAGCCAACAGGGCCTGCCACCGTTTCATCCGCTCCCTGCCAGCCCGCGAGCTCTCCTCTGGGCTCCTCCTCTTTTTAAAAAGGTCCCCTTTAGTCCTTGCAAACAGCTATCTACATATCGCACCTTGTTTTCTAGATTCCTTGGAGGCACGGCTTCTGTTTGATGTAACTTTCCATCAGTATCTCCATACTGACTAGCCTTGCTTACCCTTTCAAGGAAGTCAATAATTACCTATATAATGAAGAAAATTAATGAAGCAGAAAGGAAGGAAACTGTAAGCCCTCACAGCATCGGGCTTTTTCCTCTCTCTTATGCAATGAATTTAGTACAGAATGCTGACCTGTAACGATTTAGAAATACGATAGACTTCTCTAACCATGAAAAAAGAAATTATGGGGGCTTCCCTAGCGGCTCAGTGCTAAGAATCCACCTGCCAGTGCAGGAGACACGGGTTCGATCCCTGGTCTGGGAAGATCCCACGCGCCGCGGAGCAACTAAGCCCGTGAGTTGCAACTACCGAAGCCGTGCGCGCCTAGAGCCTGCGCGCCTGGAGTCTGCTCTGCAGCAGAAGCACCGCCGCTGGAGAGGAGGCCCCGCTGGCCAGGACCGGAGGAAAGCCTGAGCAGCGGTGAAGACCCCGTGCAGCAGTGAAGACCCCGTGCAGCCAGAAAAAAACGAACGTTTCCAAAACAAGCTAATTAACCTCTTTTTCATTATATAGTGGGATCCCATGGCAACCCACTCCAGTGTTCTTGCCTGGAGAATCCCAGGGACGGGGGAGCCTGGTGGGCTGCTGTCTATGGGGTCACACAGAGTCGGACACTACTGAAAAGACTTAGCAGCAGCAGCAGTGGGATCCAAATGGATTGTCACTTTCTAGATACCAGGATGTTTTAATTTTCTTCCCACAGATTTTCCCTCTTTTATCTGCTTTTATCTTCTTTTTTCCAGCTTTATCGATATACTGCTGATGCAACCATTGTGTAAGTTTCAGGTGTACAGCGTGTTGATCTGATACACTGATACATTGCAAAATGATTGCCGCCATTAGCTCCATCCCTCCCACAATCACCACTCCCCTGTGATTGCTTTGGGTGCCATCCAAAGGACGTGTGCCATTTCCCTGGCACCCCCTTAATCGTGATTGCTGTAAACACCTACTGCTCTAAGAATGGTGGTTGTATGTGCCACAATATAAATGTTCTTCATTCACTATTGGAAACTTGCACATACTTGAAAATTTCTGCATTTTGAAAGAAAAAAAAAATTCTAAACAGAAATCAGGCAGGACAGTATCTAAAATTTCAAAACCCGAGAGTGCAAACTTCAGTTCTATATTTGTGGGGGTGAATAATACTGCTACTATGCCAGCGTGTGACCGTTTCAAGGAGCAAAGTTTTTGAAGGCAGATCATTTCCATAACTCGTTATGAAGACAGTGTTGTGAATAAAAAGGCTAGCAAAGCAAGGAAAGGTGTTCCTTACCAAAAATTCAAGCTCCTTGCTTAGGTTGTGGTGCGGGTTCAGTTCGGCTGCCAGGGCAACAGGCGCGTCTCTGACGTTCTTGGCTTCCTCGGAGTCACATCCTGCAACCTGCGATGAAACATGCCTGTGTTCACTTCCAATATGTTCACTTTCCTTGGGACGTTTGACAGCGAATATGCTATCAGTGAAGCCATCAGAGAGCTCTCCAGTGGCTTCAATAACAGAAAGCTTTCGATGTAAGATCTAAAATTGCATTTTTGTATGTTAGAGAAACAGGACACAGTGAATGTTTAACTCACCCCGGGAACCTGATGTTGACATTTTTCATTAGCAAGTAACTCTCTGAAAGCTGAGATTTTGTCTTTATGTTTCAGCAACTAAGGAAAAAGGCATTTTCTATTTCAGAGACAGAGAGGAAATAAGACTACATTCAGTAACATTTCTAATAAAATCATCAAACCATGCACAGCCCAATCCCCGTCTCAAAGGTGTTTTGTATTTTGAGCTCCTGTGTAGCAGAGTTCATACAACATAACTGAGACTGCTGTCCCCAGAAAGGCCTGCTAGCCAAGGTGCCCCCTGACTGGCTTCTAGGAACCTGGATCATGGGAGGGTCTCCATCATTTCCCGATATGAAGTCTCACTGTGTCTAAGCTATTTGCACAGAGAATGTGGTTTACGCTGAACGCCTCCTTCCGCTGGGAGAGCCTGGGATTTCGGCAGGTGGCAGGCAGAGGGTGCCTGTCTACGCGACCAGCCTCCGATAGAAACCCTGGACACTCAGTCTCCAGAGAGCTTCCCTGGGAACACTTCACATGGGCTGCACGGCTCACTGCCAGGGAAGGGAAGGGCACCTGGTTTCCTCTGGACTTTGCCCCACGTGCTTTCCCCTTTTGCTGGTTTTGCTCTGAATCCTCTCGCATTAATAATACCTCATAACTGGGAAGATGACTGTGTGCTGAGTCCTGTGAGTCCTGTAAGTCACCAAACATGAGGGAGGGCTTGGGAGCTCCGCAGAGCTTATCCTAATACCCAATTGCTTTTATAGCCAGGCTATTGAAACTCTGCTTTAAAGAAAAAAAATTAGCCAATTTTTTCTAGATACAATTTAGTATCATCTCTTGTTTGTTCCATATAATAATGATAGATATTTAATATTCAATATCCTAACTCCTCCACATATCAGTGATAAAGTATGCTGTACAGAATTTTTTTTATTATGAACAGTTTCTTAAAAAGAGAAAAAACTTTAATGAAGCCCCATGTAACTATTACTCAGCTCCAACTATTGACAGTTAACGATCAATCTTGTATCACTTAATACCCCAGGCACTTGCTCCTCCCTGCAACTCTCTTCAGTCAATCAGTGGCGCATCACATTATTTCGTCTGCCAATATTACAGTGCCGACACAGAGATTCACCAGGAGAGCATAAATATCTGAAGCTGTATTTCTGAAACATCCCTCTTGGGCTTCCCTGGTGGCTCAGATGGTAAAGAATCTGCTTGCAATGTGGGAAACCTGGGTTCGACCCCTGGTTTGGGTATGGCAACCCACCCCATTATTCTTGTCTGGAGAATTCCCATGGACAGAGGAGCCTGGCGTGCCACAGTCCATGGGGTGGCAAAGAGTCAGACACGACTGAGCAGCTAAGCACAGCATCCCTTTTGAACCCTCAACTAGGCTTCTTTTTGAAGGTTGGTTTAAGAAGTGGAGACCAGTAGCTTTTCTGCGTGCCTGTTTATTCCTTGGTCCTTTTCTCTATAGGTTAGCCAGAAGATAAGTTCCCCAGAGCACTTGCAACAAATTTCCTATCCAATCTACCTCACAGTTCAGAGAAGTCATTTCCTGCTAGTACAGAATTGAAATTGAATTCCAGATTTACTATTCAGTCAGGTAAACTGGTCACTTCTGTTTTCCTCTTGATTAAAAATGGCTCCTGTTCCAGCCCTGTTATCATTTTCCCTACTGAGAGTCACAGCATGCTGGCATAAGTCCCTTGGAAGGAGGTCACCATTACAACCATTACCCCTACCATGGTTTGGCCTCAGGCTAAACTACAGTGAAGGAACACAGCCCCACCTATCAGCAGAACATTGGATTAAAGATTTACTGAGCATGGCCCCGCCCACCAGAGCAAGACCCAATTTCCCCACAGCCAGTCCCTCCCATCAGGAAGCTTCCACAAGCCTCTTATCCTCATCCATCAGAGGGCAGACAGACTGAAAACCACAACCATGGAAAACTAACCAAACTGATCACACGGACCACAGCCTCGACTAACTCAATGAAACTATGAGCCCTGCCATGCAGGGCCACCCAAGACAGACGGGTCATGGTGGAGAGTTCTGACAAAACGTGGTCCACTGGAGAAGGGAATGGCAAACCACTTCAGCATTCTTGCCTTGATAAACCCATGAATAGTATGAAAAGACAAAAAGATATGACCCTGAAAGATGAACTTCCCAGGTCCACAAGTGCCCAATAAGCCACTGGAGAAGAGCAGAGAAACAGCTCCAGAAGGAATGAAGAAGCTGAGCCAAAGAGGAAACAAGACCCAGCTGTGGATGTGTCTGGTGGTGAAAGCAAAGTCCGATGCTGAAATGAACAGTATTGCATAGAAACCTGGAATGTTAGGTCCATGAATCAAGGCAAATTGGAAGTGGTCAAACAGGAGATGGCAAGAGTGAACATTGACATTCTAGGAATCAGTGAACTAAAATGGACCAGAATGGGTGAATTTAACTCAGAGGACCATTATATCTACTACTGTGGGCAAGACTCCCTTAGGAAAAATGGAATAGGCCTCATAGTCAACAAAAGAGTCCAAAATGCAGTACTTGGGTGCAATCTCGAAAATGACTATGATCTCTGTTCATTTCCAAGGCAAACCATTCAGTATCACAGTAATCTAAGTCTATGCCCCAACCAGTAATGCCAAAGAAGCTGAACAGTTCTATGAAGATCTATAAGACCTTCTAGAACTAACGCCAAAAAAGGATGTCCTTTTCATTACAGGACTGGGATGCAAAAGTAGGAAGTCAAGATACCTGGAATAATAGGCAACTTTGGCCTTAGAGTACAAAATGAAGCAGGGCAAAGGCTATCAGAGTTTTGCCAAAAGAACCCACTGGTCACAGCAAATACCCCCTTCCAACAACACAAGAGAAGACTCTACACATGGACATCACCAGACGGTCAATACCAAAATCAGATTGATTATATTCTTTGCAGCCAAGATGGAGAAACTCTTTTTAGTCAGCAAAAACAAGACTGGGAGCTGACTGTGGCTCAGATCATGAACTCTTTATTGCCAAATTCAGATTTAAATTGAAGAAAGTAGGGAAAACCACTAGACCATTCAGTTTAGTTCAGTTCAGTCGCTCAGTCATGTCCGACTCTTTGTGACCCCATGAATCGCAGCACGCCAGGCCCCCCTGTCCATCACCAACTCTCGGAGTTTACTCAAACTCACTTCCATAGAGTCGGTGATGCCATCCAGCCATCTCATCCTCTGTCGCCCCCTTCTCCTCCTGCCCCCAATCCCTCCCAGCATCAGAGTCTTTTCCAACAAGTCAACTCTTCACATGAGGTGGCCAAAGTACTAGAGTTTCAGCTTTGGCATCATTCCTTCCAAAGAACACCCAGAGCTGATCTCCTTTAGAATGGACTGGTTGGATCTCCTTGCAGTCCAAGGGACTCTCAGGTAAGGTAAGGTGAAGTCGCTCAGTCGTGTTCGACTCTTTGCGACCCCATGGACTGTAACCTACTAGGCTTCTCTGTCCATGGGATTCTCCAGGCAAGAATACTGGAGTGGATTGCCATTTCCTTCTCTAGGGGATCTTCCCGACCCGGGGATCGAACCGGGGTCTCCCGCATTGGAGGCAGATGCTTTAACTCTCAGGTACGACCTAAATCAAATCCCTTACGATTATACAGTGGAAGTGAGAAATAGATTCAAGGGATTAGATCTGATAGCCAGAGTGCCTGAAGAACTATGGACAGAGATTCATTTAGAAAAGGCAGAGGAACCAGAGATCAAATTGCCAACATCAGTTGGATCATAGAAAAAGCAAGAGAATTCCAAAAAAGCATCTACTTCTGCTCCATTGACTACGCTAAAGCCTTTGACTGTATGGATCATGACAAGCTGTGGAAAATTCTTAAAGAGATCAGAACATCAGAGCACCTTACCTGTCTCCTGCAAAACCTGTATGCAGGTCAAAAAGCAACAGTTAGAACCAGACATGGAACAATGGACTGGTTTCAAATCGAGAAAGGAGTATGTCAAGGCTGTATCCTGTAACCCTGCTTATTTAACTTATATACAGAGTACATCAAGCAAAATGCTGGGCTGGATGAAGCACAAGCTGGAATCAAGATTACCAGGAGAAATATCAGTAACCTCAGATATGCAGATGACACCACCTTTATGGCAGAAAGCAAAGAGGAACTAAAGAGCCTCTTGATGAAAGTGAAAGAGGAGAGTGAAAAAGCTGGCTTAAAACTGAACATTCACAAAATGAAGATCATGGCATCAGGCCCTATCACTTCATGACAAATAGATGGGGAAACAATGGAAACAGCGATAGACTTTATTTTCTTGGACTCCAAAATCACTGCAGATGGTGACTGCAGCCGTGAAATTGAAAGATACTTGCTCCTTGGGAAGAAAAACTATGACCAACCTAGACAGCGTATTAAAAAGCAGAGACATTATTTTGCCAACAAAGTTTTGTCTGGTCAAAGCTATGGTTTTTCTAGTATTCATGTATGGATGTGAGAATTGGATCATAAAGAAGGCTGGAAGTGTTAGTCGCTCAGTCGTGCCCGACTCTTTGAGATCCCATGGACTGCAGCCCACCAGGCTCTTCTGTCCATGGGATTTTCCAGGCAAGGATATTGGAGTGGGTTGTCATTTCCTTCTCCAGGGGATCTTCCCAACCCAGGGATTGAACCTGGTTCTCCTGCACTGCAGGCAGATCCTTTACCGATTGAGCTACAAGGGAAGCCATAAGGAAGGCTGAGCGCCGAAGAATCGATGTTTTTGAACTATGGTGCTGGAGAAGACTGTGCAAAGAGATCAAACCAGTCAATCCTAAAGGAAATCAATCCTAAATAGTCACTGGGAGAACTAAAGCTCCAATACTTTGGCCACTTGATGCAAAGAACTGACTCATTAGAAAAGACCCTGATGCTGGGAAAGATCGAAGGTGGGAGGAGAAGGGGGCGACAGAGGATGAGATAGTTGGATGGCATCACTGACGCAATGGACTCGAGTTTGAGCAAGCTGCGGGATTTGGTGATGAACAGGGAAGCCTGGCGTGCTGGAGTCTGTGGGGTTGCAAAGAGTGGAACACCACTGTGCAACTGAACAACAACACTTAGCTGGCTCTCCTAATTCTCTCTCTCCAGCTCTGCACCACTAACCAAGAAAAGACTGAGTGAAGAAGTCCCAAGGGCCTTTTCCTTACTTGTCTCACTTGAGAAATAAAATCTGTTTCCAATGTATCCACTATTCCAAGTGATAAAGTTTGTAATAACTGTGTGCTGTGCTTGGTAGCTCAGTAGTGTCTGACTCTGAGACCCCCAGGCTCCTCTGTCCATGGGATTCTCTAGACAAGAATACTCAAGGGTTGCAATGTCCTCCTCCAGGGGATCTTCCTAACCCAGGGATCAAACCCATCTCCCGCATTGCAGGTGGATTATTTACTGTCTGAGCCCAGGAAAGCCCATGAATACTGGAATAGGTAGCCTATCCCTTCTCCAGGGAATCTTCCTGACCCAGGAATGGAACAGCGGTCTCCTGCATGGCAGGTGGATTCTCTACCAGGTGAGCTATCAAGGAAGCCCTCTGCTGCTGCTGCTGCTGCTAAGTCGCTTCAGTCGTGTCCGACTCTGTGTGACCCCATAGACGGCAGCCCACCAGGCTCCCCTGTCCCTGCGATTCTCCAGGCAAGAACACTGGAGTGGGTTGCCATTTCCTTCTCCAATAGGAATGGCAAAATATACTTATCTTCAGGAATCAGTGGTACCATTAAAAGTGAAAAGATACTCATACCAGTTTTTGGGTAGATGAATGGGATTTTCTAATACATACTTAGGTTATAAAACAAGTCAAGTGTTGAACAAAAGGCCTTCTTAGAGTCAAAGTAAAGCTAATCTTGTCCCCTGAAATAATTATTTTAAAAAATCCAAAGTTTTAGGAGCCTCTTTATACTTTTACACTAGCTTTTTTTTTACTTTTTCACTAAAAATGATATAATTTTTAGAATGAAGAATACATACCTCTTTATCTAAAATTTTCTTTTTAAGATGAAAACTCTTCAATTTTTGTGGCATGATATCACTAACTTTCTCATTCTCTTTGAAATGTTCAGCATCAGGATTGATGAAGTCCTAAGGGTAACATTTTGAGAAGCTCTGTTAAAAAGTTTTCAGTACAATTAAAAGGATGAAGGATAGAATACAAATTAAATGTCCCATGCAAAAGAAGAGGCCAAACAAAAGAAGGAAGAAAAATATTGAACTCAATTCTTCAGTTACTCATCATAAGACATCTAATAACAGGTTAATGTGGAAATAATTCATTTAGATTCACATTTGCATATAAACTGTAAGTGGGACAAACTCAGATAGTTGCTGGAAGTTAATACACATCGATAATAACTATACATGACTACACACTCATAGATACATCTCCTCTTAGTCTAGTTAGTTTAAAAAATCCAAATTTTAGACTAATTGTTATACCTGACACCAGAACAATCAGACATCTTTAATAATATTGAAACTCTAGACATTTCAGTGGCCTCCAGAATGAAGATACTTGTACAGTGAAGACCCTTGTAACCTAAGGGGCAAAAGTGCACGCATTAGAGTCAGACTACCTGGGTTTGGATCTGAGTTCTGCCACTTAGAGCTTCCCTGGTGGCTCAGTGGTAAAAAATCTGCCTGCCAATGCAGGAGATATGGGTTCAATCTTTGTGCTGGGAAGATCCCCTGGGGAAACAAACGGTGACCCACTCCAGTATTCTTGCCTGGGAAATCCCATGGGCAGAGGAGCCTGGTGGGCTACAGTCCATGGTGTCACAGAGTCAGACACGACTGATAGACTGAGCACAGCGGAAAGCGTTTACTGCAGCTCTGAAATGGAATGGAAATTCATTCTGCCACTTAACTTATGCGAGACTTTGAACAAGAAACTCAACTATTCTAAGCCTGTTTGTTTTTCCATGTTAAAAAAAAAAAGCCTGATAATATATATATTTTTTAATGGTGTAAGAGTTGAATGAGATAACCCATGAAAAGCAGGGTCAATTTAAATGCCTCCAAGGACAAGGTGGGCAGCCAGCAAATATTTGTCCAGTGCCTATTAGAGGCTTACCCTGTATTAGCAGAGGGCATATCACATATCAAGTCTCTGATCTTGAAGCCTTGAGCAAACAGGTATTTGTTTGGCCTGGAATGAGATCACTAAGCAGAGGGCTGATGGATGGTTCACTCCATCACTGAGGGGTCTGGGAGAGAAAAGCAGCCAGCAGATAAGACTGAGAAAGAACAGCAGCATCCACTGAGATGAGAGAAAATCAAGCAGATATGGTGAGAAAGCAGATGTCTGTAAGGCCCCGGGGTGATGGAAGAGGTTCCATCAAGAAGCATTGGTGACACGTTCAAATTCAAACATTATAAAGACAAAACTTCAGGTGGATACAGTCTTTGGGCTGTGATCTCAATTTGTGATCTCTGCTAAAATGACTTAGCTTGGTTTCCAGCCTTCAATAAAAGCTGGCATTCAACAAATTTCAGCTGAAAGAAAATAGGAATAAAGGTTGTGTCAGGTCAGGAACACAGTGAACCCACATTGCCAAATTTTGGCTCAGAGGAGTGTACGTAAGACCAAAGAAATGTACAGTAATCAGAGGGAAGAGGAAGAAAGGGAGTTCAATGATTTGAGAAGCTGTTCCAAACATCATGCCCTTCAAATGTGCTCTCGTTAAAATGTAGGGTTTGTCACTTCCCAGGGCAGCAGCGAATACCACTTCAGCTAAGGCTGAGAAAGGAAAATTTCCTTGGCCAGGTCACACAGCCAAGAGGTGGAGAGGCCATGTCTGGAACTCACTGGACACTAACTTCATTTTTCATTCTTCCCATGTACACAGCTCCACACTGCCCACCCTGCCCCAAAGCTGCACTTTAGATCAGACTGGGTAAACAGCGCACTCCTGTGAGCTCATCACTAGGAGCAGCCGGCCTGGAGCCCAAGACTACTGCTCGGAGGGAGTTTTCCTAACATGTGGAAAGCACTGAAGAATGGGTTTTGCCTGAAGTTCTTATTTTTTTTCAGTCCTAGTATGTTATCTTACTATTGATTTGTGGGAATTAGGTGATGAAAAAAGAATGAAGCAGTGGGAAGAAGGAAGGGCTGATTGGTTGGTTTAAGCATCTGTATCAGTCAGTTCAGTCGCTCAGTCATGTCCGACTCTTTAGAACCCCGTGGACTGCAGCATGCTAGGCTTCCCTGTCCATCTGTATCATTCCTTCCATAATTTTTCTTTCATAACTTGATTGTCCAACCTTGATATTTCTAATAAAAATATGATTTTTGTATAATTAGCTGATGTGAGAGAAGTTCTACCATCAGACCCAGAAGATTGAGAATTCTGGATGTTGGCTGTGAAGTTCTTTTCATGTCTGGGGGGTTTGCGCTCCCTTCTTCACAAGGTGAGTGATTTGGGAACAAATTAAAATGTGTCATCTTTGTAACCTACATATACACAATTCAGACTTGTCACAATAAAGACAAAGAATCTGGATTACTTTTTAGGTAAAATGCTGAATAAAATATCACTCTTAAAAACTCAAAGCAGTGGTTCTCAAACTTTTTGATTTTCAGGATGCTTTCATATTCTTAAAAATTATTGAGGATATCCCAAAGCGTTTGTTTGCTAGGCTGTATCTGTCAATATTTATTGCATTAGAAATCACAGCTGTGAACATCAAAAATATTGATTTACAAATTCATTTAAATAACAATATTTATTGTATTAGAAATACAATATCTACATTTATAAACATTTATTGCGTTAGAATCTATTTTATATTTATCAGTATTCATTGTATTAGAAATTACAACTGAGAACATTCAAAAATATTTATTTACTAATTCATTTAAACAACAATAAATCTATTCTGTCAGTATAAGCGACAATTTAATACAAAATTACCACATTTGTCAAAATGAAAAATTAGTGAAAAGTGGGAATGTTTACACTTTCTGCAAATATTTTTAATGCTGGCTTAATAGAAGACAGCAGGACTCTCCACTGTACTTTCCACATTCCATCAGCCGTGAAAGCAATTACACCGTCACACGGCACATGGCTTCACTGGAAATCTCCACTGTGCACTTGGGAAAGAATGAGAGTGAAAAAGGCAATGATGTCTTCATATTACCATGAAAATGCTTCAACATCAAAGATGCTCCCAGAACACACATCGAGAAAATGGACCTAAAGATTAATGAAAAGCAAAACTAGAAGCAAAACAAACAAACAAACAAAACGGATTAGTCAAGATAGAGCAAAAGCTGCCTTTAAAAAAAGAAAAGTGAGTGAAAGTGAAGTCATTCAATCGTGTCCAACTCTTTGCAACCCGTGGACTGCAGCCCACCAAGCTCCTCTGTCCATGGGATTCTCCAGGCAAGGATACTGGAGTGGGTTGCCATTTCCTTCTCCAAGGGATCTTCCCAAACCAGGGATCGAACCCAGGTCTCCCACATTGCAGGCAGACGCTTTAACCTCTCAACCACCAGGGAAGCCCTAAAAAAGAAAGAAAGAAAGAAAGAAAGCTCAAGAAAAACATTGTATAGTGGATAAACAGTTATACTGATTTATTCAGTGTTTACTAATTCAAAATTCGTCATGGTTTCGTTAACAGCCAAACTGAAGGTCATCTTTGCTTAGGCTGAAAGTGAAAATGAAAGTGTTAGTCGCTCAGCCGTGTTTCGATTCTTTTTGACCCCATGGAGCTCTCCAGGCTCCTCTGTCCATGGGATTCTTCAGACAAGAATAGTGGAGTGGGTTGCCATTCCCTTCTCCAGGGGATCTTCCCGACCTGCTTAGGTCAGTAGTTCTCAAAGCATGACCCTGGGGCCAGGAGCATCAGTGAGACCCCAAGATCTTCCTGGAGATGCAAATCCCCAGGCCCCACCTCACACCTGCTGAATCAGAGACTCTGGGGTGGTCCCTGCAATCTGCATTTTCATAGCTGAGGCTGATAAATGCTAAAGTTTGAGAACCACACTGGCTTAGATAATCCTTCCTTCTTTCTGGAGAAAAGATGACAGAGAGAATTTTCAGTCCCATGAGAATAGTATTTTTCTAAGAGCCATTAAAAATAATAGGATCCTTGTCTTGCAAACAATACTTAATACTGATTAGAGATTCACAAAAGAAAGTCTTCTAAGGACATCTTTGAGCAACAAATCAGCTCAGTTTAAGTTATTATGACAAATATAAAAATAAACATATACATTTTTCTGACTCAGATTAGCCTTCTAATAATTAATAAAGTTGCACTACAGATATTTTAAGGCAGGCCTACAAAACCGGAATAGAGCAGATGTGCTCTGGCTTGTGAGGATTATCACTACCAAGACAGGCTTCCAGCTGTCTGCCAAAAAAGCCATCTGAACTGCAAATACAAAATACAGGTTCTCCAAACACATTGATACGAGGCTCTCATGTTGTTCTTAACGATTGTTAATAGATATATTTGGTGATCATTTTGCAAGACATACAAATATTGAATCTTTATGCTGTACACCTAAAACTAGTGGAGTATGCTATCTCAGTAAAAATGTTTGTAACTTTACTAAATTACTGTGTGCTACAATGTAGGTTTTGCCTTGTAAACCAAATATGCAGCTGTATTATCTATTTTACTGCTGAACAGGCAGACATGGCATGAAAAGGCTGAGATCCCACTCAGAAACTCTTTTCTCAGAGGAAGCTTCAGATGATCGGTCATGTATGCGTGCCTGCATGTGGGCTGTTGCTTCAGTCGTGTCTGACTTTTTGCGACACTATGGACTGCAGCTCACCGGGTTCCTAGGCACCCACAAAATTCCCACATTCATTTGCAACTCTACCAATATAATCGCAAGAGGCCAGGAATGGCTGTTCTTTAATGGGAGTATCTGAGACCCAAAGAAACTCGTCCAAAACTGTGGCACCTTCTCCACTGTTTCTCTCTTTTTGGTTAATTCTCTCCGCCAACAAATTAGGGTATGGGCCACGCCCAAATACGCCTCAGCAGACTATTAGAAACTCCTGAAATTCTGCCTTAGAGATTCTGAATTTGTGATAATACCTTGGCCACATCTGACTGTATTACATCCTCTAAGATCTCCTTGAGTTGAGCTATCTCACATTTAGGGATGCAATTTTGCTCCTCACTCCTTGCAACCTGCTGCTGACATGTTGTGTTTTCATTTTTTACTTTGTCAATCTGCTGCTGGAGTTCTGCATTCTTAGCTTTTTCACTGTCGGATAGGAATTTCACCTTCTGAACCTGAGCGACCAATTTCTCGAGTTTAGATTTCAGATTCTCTCTTTCATCCAGGTGTATCCTTTCACGTTTCTGAAATTCCTCCCGTAAAGACAGGAACTCTCTTCCGGTCTCTCTCTCCCTTTTCAACGAGTCCAGAGCGGCACTGGTGGCCTTTTCCAGCTCTCCTTTGAGCTGCTGCAGGCTTTCTATCTCTTCTTCTTTCTTGCTCAAGGTGCTGCCCATCTCCATGCAATGAGTCATGTACCTTTCCTGCAGACTAACATAATTGCCCTTGAGTTTCTTAAACTCTGCCTGTAAGGTTTCCTTCTCACTCCTGCATTCCTGAAGGTGGTTTTGGGTGGTAACTAAAATCTCGTGCAAACTCCGCAGTGTCTTCTCTGTATCACTCTTCTCCAGCTTTATTCTGTACTTTTCTTCAATTAGCTCTTCGACCTTCTCCTTTAGCTTATTGATGATGTCCACAAACACGTGCTGTTTAGTCGCATTCATCTGTAGTTCCTCAACCTTCTTCTCTAAATACGTGTTCTGACGCTCTAGGTCTTGGATCCGAGTTTCCTTTTCTTTGTTAGTACATTTTAATTTCCGTACAACTTCATTTAAAGCCATGTCCTGTTCCAGAGGTTGTAAGCTTTCCAAGCTCTGCTCTGAGTCAGGTATCACGCAGGCCTCCTGAGATGCTCCACCGCTCCAACACATGCCTGTAGGAGCCCAAGTTGAGCCCGTCTGTGGCCTCCACCCGCCTTTTTCTGGGACTTCCTTTTGGTGCCTGACTGACATCTCAGGAATATCCATAGAATTCTGTACTCCTTTGGAAGAACCTGCAATCTGTAAATTAGAGTAAATAAAATAAGTCTGAAATAGTAGAAAGATCATGAGCTTTGAGGTCAAAGAGAGCTGCCCTAATCCCTAAATTTGGTTTTCTCAGCTCTGAAATAACAGGGAGGATGTGTACGTCCAACACTAATATCTAATTAAGAAAAATACTTAAGTATTAATTGCTGAATGTTATGTACTGCACTTAGCAGCAGAGCAGGTATGGTATATGTATTATACTTTAAAAAAAATTAAATGTTGATACTCTCACCATCTTCTATGACACAAATTTTTCTGGATACATACAAGATATTTCCTTTGACTTCAAATGAATTAAAACAAAGTTATTCATTACCCTAAATCTGCAAAGACATTTAAAAAAATTATTTTTGAGGTAATGTTGGTTTTCAACATTATGTAAGCCTCATGCGTACATTTCTACTTCTGTTTACACTACAGCATACTCACCACCAACAATTTAGTTTCCATTTATCACCATACAGTTGATCTATTTTACTCATTTCACTTATTTTGTTCATTTATTTTTTGGTTTTTATTTGCTTGGGTTTTTTTTTGTATCCCATAATGAATGAAATCATATTTGTTTTTCCCCATGTGACTTATTTTACATAGCATAATACCCTCACAATCCACCCATCCATGTTGCCACAAATGGCAAAATTTCATCTTTATGACTGAGCAGTATTCTATTGTAAATATATGAAATATCTTCTTTATCCATTTATCCATTGATAGGCACTTAGGTCAGAGAAGGCAATGGCACCCCACCCCACCCCACTCCAGTACTCTTGCCTGGAAAATCCCATGGATGGAGGACCTGGTGGGCTGCAGTCCCTGGGGTTGTGGACTAGTTAGACATGACTTCACTTTCACTTTTCACTTTCACTCATTGGAGAAGGAAATGGCAACCCACTCCAGTGTTCTTGCCTGGAGAATCCCAGGGACGGCGGAGCCTGGTGGGCTGCCATCTATGGGGTCGCACAGAGTCAGGCAGGACTGAAGTGACTTAGCAGCAGCAGCAGCAGCAGGAGCAGGCACTTAGGTTGTTTGCAAATCTTGGTTATTGTAAATAATGCTATGATGAACATAGGGGTGCATATATTTTTTCAAATCAGTGCTTTTGTATTTTGGGGATAAATACCCAGAAGTGGAATAGCTGGATCATATGTATTATTTTTTGAGGAATCTCCATAGTGTTCTCCATAGTAGCTACACCAATTTACATTCCCACCAACAGTATAGGAACATTCCTTTTGCTCCACACCCTCTCCAACATTCATTATTTGTAGACTTTTTGATGAGAGCCATTCTGACCAGTATGAGGTGATAAACTCACTGTGGTTTTGATTTGCATTTCTCTAACAATCAGCAATGTTGAACACCTTTTCATGCGCCTGTTGGCCACCTGTATGTCTTCTTTGGTGTCTATTCAGCTCCTCTGCTAATTTTTTAATTAGATTTTTTTGTTGTTATTGAGTTGTATGAACTCTGTACATATTTTGGATACTAACCCCTTATTGGTTATGTGGTTTGCAAACATCTTTTCCCAGTTGGCAGGTTGTCTTTGTATTTTGTAGATAGTTTCCTTCACTGTGCAAAAACTTTTTAGTTTGATGAGGTCCCATTTATTTTTGCTTTTGTTTTCCTTGCCTGAGGATATATACCCAAAGGTATTGCTAAGGCCAATTCATTAATTATACTGCCTATGATAAATTTCAGAGAAGGCAATGGCAGCCCACTCCAGTACTCTTGCCTGGAAAATCCCATGGATGGAGGAGCCTGGTGGGCTGCAGTCCATGGGGTCGCTAAGAGTCGGACACAACTGAGCGACTTCACTTTCACTTTTCACTTCCATGCATTGGAAAAGGAAATGGCAACCCACTTTAGTGTTCTTGCCTAGAGAGCCCCAGGGACGGGGGAGACTGGTGGGCTGCTGTCTATGGAGTTGCACAGAGTCAGACATGACTGAAGCGACTTAGCGCCATGATAAATTTATTGTTTTTATATGTCCACCTTTATCTTGTTACCTTTTTTGGTTTGGAGTTTGGAGTCTATTTTGTCAGATATGAATATAGCTACACTCCATTTCTTTTAGCTACCATTTGCTTTGGACATCATCTTCCATCCTTTCATTTTGAGTCTACGTTTATCTTTAAAGCTGAAGTGAGTTTACTGGAGGGAGTAGACAGCTGGATCTTGTTTTTAATGTATCTCTTTTGGGGGCAGGGAGGTCTTGCTTTTTAATCCATCCAACCACTCTTTTTTTTTTTTAAGATTTATTTATGTATTTTTGGCTGTGCTGAGTCTTATTTGCTGCACGCAAGATTTCTCTAGTTTTGGAGAGCAGGGGCTACTCTTTGTTGAGGTATGAGGTATGAGGGCTTCCCTCATAGCTCAGTTGGTAAAGAATCTGCCTGCAATGCAGGAGACCCTGGTTGGATTCCTGGATGGGGAAGATCCTCTGGTGAAGGGAGAGGCTACCCACTCCAGTCTTCTTGGACTTCCCTGTTGGCTCAGCTGGTACAGAGTCCGCCTGTGATGTGAGAGACCTGGGTTCGATCCCTGGGTTGCGAAGATCCCCTGGAGGATGGACAGGCTACCCACTCCAGTATTCTGGCCTGGAGATTTCCATGGACTGTATAGTCCATAGGGTCACAGAGTTGGACACGACTTGAGCGACTTTCACTCACGCTTATTTATTTTTGAGTGTGCTGAGTCTTATTTGCTCCATGCAAGCTTTCTCTAGTTTCTCTCTGTTGAGCTGTGCTTCTCATTGCAGCAGCTTCTCTTACTGAGGTCCACGGGCTCTAAAGCACCTGCTCCACAGTTATGGTATATGGGTTAGTTGCTCTGAGGCATGTGGAATCTTCCTGGAGCAGAGGCTGAAACCACGTCCACTGCATTGGCAGGTGAATTTTCAACCAGCGTGCCACCGGGGAAGCCCCAACCAAGCTGCCTTTTGATTGATGAATTAAATCCATGTACATTTGGGATGATTCTTGACAGATGAGTACTTGGTTTTATCTTTGATTTTCTGATTGCTCTGTGTCTCCACTGTTTCTTTTTCTTGTGCTTCTGTCTGCTGTTCTGGTTTGGTGGTTTTCTATGATGTTTCTCTTTTCATGTTTCACATCTTTGCTCTCGATCTTTATTTTGTGGTTATCATGAGGTTTGTATAAAACATCTTATAGATAAAACAGTCCTTTTTCTCTGCCGACAGCATCTGATCTTCACACGCCGATACAGGTTCTGTCCTTTCCCTCTTCCTCTTTCGTCTTTGCTGTCTCAAATTATCCTTTAGTGTTGTAAATTTATTACCAATTTGAAGCAGTTATACTTTTCCTGCTCTTTTTCCCCTTGACATTTATGGTATAATACAGTGTTAATAATCTATTCTGACATAAAGTTGCAATCTTCTGACTCTATTTATCACCTTACTCAAAGTTTTGTGTATTCTGCATTTTTATTTTGGGCTAAGAGCTCATTTCAACATCTCTTGTAAGCCAGGTCTAGTGTAATGAACTCCTCCAGCTTTTGTCTGTCTGAGAAAGTCTTTATTTCTCCTTCATATATGAATGATAACTTTTCTCGATAAAGTATTTTTGACTGACAGTTTTTATCTTTCACTATTTTGAGAATTTTATTCCATTCCCTCCTGGCCTATAGTTACAGCTGAAAGATCTGCTGATAGCCTAACAGGGGTTCCTTTATAGATAACCATCCTTTTTTCCTTTTTTAAAATTTTTTATTTTTAATAAAACTTTTATTCTGGAATAATTTTAGATTTATGAAAATGTTATAAGCATAAAGAGTTCTCTATACCTCTCACCCAGGGCCCCTGAATGTTAATGTCTTATATACCATGGCACATTTGCTAAAACAGTACAAATGTGCTGCTACTAACTAAACTCCAGATTTTACTAGTTTTCCCATTAAAGTCCTTTTTCTGTTCCAACATCCAGTCCAGAGTATCACACTGTATTTAACACCTCTTTGTCATTGACTTTTGACAGTTTTAATACCACATCTTAGAGAAGATCTACTAGCAATGATTTCTTAGCTTCATAGATTTGTATATACAGTTCTTTTCTTAGGTTTGCTATTTTTTTAGGTTAGCTATTTAAAAAACAACCTTAATCTTTTTACATCTCTGATATGCTCTTGGTTTTAGTAATCCTTATTTCTATTTATTTTTTGGCCATCCCTTGTGATAAGTCACAAAGAGTCAGACACGACTGAGCGACTGAACTGAACTGAACTGAACTGTGACATGTGGGAGTTGGTGATGGACAGGGAGGTCTGGCGTGCTTCGATTCATGGGGTCGCAAAGAGTCAGACACGACTGAGCGACTGCACTGTGACATGTGCGATCTTAGTACCCTGCCCAAGGATTGAACCCATGCTCCCTGCACTGGAAGGGTGAAGTCTTAACCACTGGACCATCAGGGAAGTCCCTTAGCTATTATTTCTTTAAGTAAATTCTCTGCTCCCTTCTCCTCTCTCTCCCTCATCTCTCCCTCTGGGATTTCCCATTACCCTGCTGTTGTCCTTCCTAAAAGAGTTGTGCAGCTCTCACAGAATTTCCTCACTTTTAAAGATTCTCTTTCCTCTTCTACCTGCATCACCTCTATTAGATTTCTATCCCTAAGCTTGTTAATCCTCTCTTCCAAATAGTCTGCTCTATTTCCAAGGCTTTCTAATCCTTTCATCTTGTTAATTACTGAGTCCTTCAGCTCCAGAATTTTTTGGTTCTTTTTTCGGAGTTTCAACATTTTGGTAAAATGTTCCTTCTGTTAATAAACTTGATTCCTTAGCTCACTGAATTGCCTTTCTGAGCTTTCTCATAGCTCCTTGAGTTTCTTTATGACAGCCATTTTGAATGTACTGTCAGCTAGATCTCAGTATTCCATGGACGTTAAGTCTAGTTTCTGGAGAACTGCAGTTTTCTTTTTGTGGTAGTTTACTGTGGCTAGCCCTTGGTGCCTTAGTTGTTCCTCAGCACAATGAATCTGAAGTAGCAAAAAACTCTCCTTCTTTAGATGAAGATGCTTTAATTTTTCTTGATTCTAATGACTCAATGGGTTAGAAATTAGAGGCCTTTCTTTTGTTTGCCAGGAGGTGGCATCTATAGTTTAAGTCTTTGGTTTCTCTTTCCTGTGCTAGCTCTGGTTACCTTTGGCAGTTGGCACTGCCCACCCTCATGTCTCTGACAGGCGTCCTTGTTGTCACTGCCTGTACCTCTAGGGTGGCTGTGCCTTTCTGCTGTTGATGTCACCGCCTGGGCTCTGGGGTTCTTCTTCTGCATGGTCCAAAATCTCCTGAGTCACAGGCTCCACCGCATGCAGGGAGGGGGAGAGCTGGGAGGAGTCGGGTGTCATCAGATTCCCGGGTGCTGCCGCTGTGGTCTGGATTGATGGGGGGAGTTATGGGTGCCTCTGGAGCTGGAGAGATGGTCTCAGGCTGCACTTCCACTGCTGCCGGTCACCCACAGTTGGCTAGTGGCCAGGTCATGGGTGCCACCTCTCCTCCTGGTGCTGGGTTCTTTGAGGCTGTGGGCTCAGCTGCCACCCCGGGGGGACCAGGATCGCAGGCACAACCTCCACAGTCGCCCAGTGTGGCCTCCTCTGTGTGCTCCAGTCCACCCTCCTTTAGATGTATAGATGTGTGGAATTCTCCAGCATCCTGGTGTGTTGGGGAGAGCCACATCTGTTGAGCTGTGGATGTTTTACTAATTGTAGATTGAAGAGCAGAGACAGAGAGAGTATCTCAATCTACCATGATGCTGACAACCCTCTCTTGTGAGCCCTCTTTTTTTTTTCCTCTCTAAACGCTTTTTTTAAAAATTAATTCAATTGGAGCATTACTTTACTAATTACTTTACAATATTGTAGTGGTTTTTGCCAAACAATGACATGAATCAGCCACGGGTGCACGTGTTTCCCATTCAGAATCCCCCTCCCACCTCCCTCCCCATCCCACCCCCGAGTCATCCCAGTACACCAGGCCTGAGCACCCTGTCTCATGCATCGAACCTGGACCAGCGATCCACTTTACAAATAATACACACGTTTCAACACTACCCTCTCAAGTCATCCCACCCTTGCCTTCTCCCACAGAGTCCAAAAGACTGTTCTTTACATCTGTGTCTCTTTTGCTGTCTCATATATAGGGTCATCATTTCTTTCTAAATTCCATATATATGCCTTAATATACTGTATTGATGTTTTTCTTTCTGACTTACTTCACTCTATATAATAGGCTCCAGTTTCATCCACCTCATTAGAACTGATTCAAATGCATTCTTTTAAATAGCTGAGTAATATTCCATTGTGTATATGTACCACAGCTTTCTTATCCATTCGTCTACTGATGGACATCTAGGTTGCTTCCACGTCCAGGCTATTGTAAACAGTGCTGCAATGAACATTGGGGTACACGTGTCTCTTTCAATTCTGGTTTCCTTGGTGTGTGTGCCCAGCAGTGGGATTGCTGGCTTGTATGACAGTTCTATTTTGAGCTTTTTAAAGAATCTCCATGCTGTTCTTCATAGTGGCTGTACTAGTTTGCATTCCCACCAAGAGTGTAAGAGGGTTCCTTTCTCTGCACCCTCTCCAGCATTTATTGTTTGTAGACTTTTTGATAGCAGCTGTTCTCACTGGCGTGAGATGGCACCTCATTGTGGTTTTGATTTGCATCTCTCTGATAATGAGTGATGTTGACCATCTTTTCATGTGTTTGTTAGCCATATGTATGTCTTCTTTGGAGAAATGTCTGTTTAGTTCTTTGGCCCATTTTTTGATTGGGTAGTTTATGTTTCTGGAATTGAGCTGCAGGACTTGCTTGTATATTTTTGAGATTAATTCTGTTGCTTTGTTATTATTTTCTCCCATTCTGAAGGCTGTCTTTTCACCTTGCTTATAGTTTCCTTTTTTGTGCAAAAGCTTTTAAGTTTAATTAGATCCCATTTATTTTTGCTTTTATTTCCATTACTCTGGGAGGTGAGTCAGAGGATCCTGCTGTGATTTATGTCAGAGGGTGTTTTGCCTATTTTCCTCTAGGAGTTTTATAGTTTCTGCTCTTACATTTAGATCTTTAATCCATTTTGAGTTTATATTTGTGTATGGTGTTAGAAAGTGTTCTAGTTTCATTCTTTTACAAGTGATTGACCAGTTTTCCCAGCACCACTTGTTAAAGAGAGTTTTTTTCTTCACTGTACATTTTTGCCTCCTTTGTCAAAGATAAGTTGTCCATAGATGCGTGGATTTATCTCTGGGTTTTCTATCTTGTTCCATTGATCTACATTTCTGTCTTTGTGCCATTACCATACTGTCTTGATGACTGTAGCTTTGTAGTATAGTCTGAAGTCAGGCAGGCTGATTCTTCCAGTTCCATTCTTCTTTCTCAAGATTGCTTTGGCTATTTGAGGTTTTTTCTATTTCCATACAAATTGTGAAATTATTTGTTCCAGGTCTCTGAAAAATACTGTTGGTAGCTTGACAGGGATTACATTGAATCTATAGATTGCTTTGGGTAGTATACTCATTTTCACTATATTGATTCTTTGGATCCATGAACATGGTAAATTTCTCCATCTATTTGTGTCATCTTTGATTTCTTTCATCAGTGTTTTATAGTTTTCTATATATAGGTCTTTTTTTTCTTTAGGTAGATTTATTCCTATTTTATTCTTTTCGTTGCAATGGTGAATGGAATTGTTTCCTTAATTTCTCTGTTTTCTCATTGTTAGTGTATAGGAATGGAAGGGATTTCTGTGTGTTAATTTTATATCCTGCAATTTACTATATTCATTGATTAGCTCTAGCAATTTTCTGGTGGAGTCTTTAGGGTTTTCTATGTAGAGGATCATGTCATCTGCAAACAATGAGAGTTTTACTTCTTTTCCAAGCTGGATTCCTTTTATTTCTTTCTCTTCTCTGATTGCTGTAGCTAAAACTTCCACAACTATGCTAAATAGTAGTGGTGAGAGTGGGTACCCTTGTCTTGTTCCTGACTTTAGGGGAAATGCTTTCAATTTTTCACCATTGAGGATAATGTTTGCTGTGGGTTTATCATATATGGTGAGCCCCCTTTTGAATAAAGACCTTTTGATTCCTCATCAAACCATTATCTCATAATGCTATGACTTCTAATGTGAACATCAGAAAATCTGATGAACTTATCTCATGACTGACTTTCTGCTCACAATACAGATTTGGGAGAAGGGGGTTAAAAACAACAACAGTAAGTTGTAGGAAAGTGAAGGTGAAGTCACTCAGTTTTGTCCAACTCTTTGAGACCCTATGGACTGTAGCCTACCAGGCTCCTCCGTCCACGGATTTTTCCAGGCAAGAGTACTGGAGTGGGTTACCATTTCCTTCTCCAGGGGAGCTTCCTGACCCAGGCATCAAACCCAGGTCTCCTGCATTGCAGGTAGACACTTTACCATTTGAGCCACCAGGGAAGCCCTGGGAAGTTGCAGGAAACACTAAAATGAACATGACAGAATAAGCTAGTAAAAGATCTCTAAAGGGATGGGCTGAATAACTTTCCAAATAGAATTTAGGGATATTGGACCCTTATATTATAGTGTTACTTCATCGTTCTGGGATAAAGACAACTATCCTTACTGAGGCCTTTAAGGTCCTGATACTGATCTTGATATCTAGCCCACACTACCTTTCCATCCTCTACAACGTCCCTCCAACCCAGCAACACTAAGCTGCCTTCAGATCCATGAAGGAAGGGACCATGCTCCCTGCAGCCACAAGGTCTTCACACTCAGTTCAGTTCAGTCGCTCAGTCGTGTCTGACTCTTTGCAACCCCATGAATCGCAGCATGCCAGGCCTCCCTGTCCATCACCATCTCCTGGAGTTCACTCAGACTCACGTCCATCGAGTCCTTGATGCTATCCAGCCATCTCATCCTCAGTCGTCCCCTTCTCCTCCTGCCCACAATCCCTCTCAGCATCAGAGTCTTTTCCAATGAGTCAACTCTTCCCATGAGGTGGCCAAAGTACTGGAGCTTCAGCTTTAGCATCACTCCTTCCAAAGAAATCCCAGGGCTGATCTCCTTCAGAATGGACTGGTTGGATCTCCTTGCAGTCCAAGGGACTCTCAAGAGTCTTCTCCAACACCACAGTTCAAAAGCATCAATTCTTCAGCACTCAGCCTTCTTCACAGTCCAACTCTCACATCCATACATGACCACAGGAAAAACCATAGCCTTGACTAGATGGACCTTAGTCGGCAAGGTAATGTCTCTGCTTTTGAATATACTATCTAGGTTGGTCGTAACTTTTCTTCCAAGGAGGAAGCGTCTTTTAATTTCATGGCTGCAGTGATTTTGGAGCCCAGAAAAATAAAGTCTGACACTGTTTCCACTGTTTCCCCATCTCTTTCCCATGAAGTGATGGGACCAGATGCCATGATCTTCGTTTTCTGAATGTTGAGCTTTAAGCCAACTTTTTCACTCTCCTGTTTCACTTTCATCAAGAGGCTTTTCAGCTCCTCTTCACTTTCTGCCATAAGGGTGGTGTCATCTGCATAGCTGAGGTTATTGATATTTCTCCCAGCAATCTTGATTCCAGCTTTGTGTTTCTTCCAGTCCAGCATTTCTCATGTTGTACTCTGCATATAAGTTAAATAAGCAGGGTGACAATATACAGCCTTGACGTACTCCTTTTCCTATTTGGAACCAGTCTGTTGTTCCATGTCCAGTTCTAACTGTTGCTTCCTGACCTGCATACAGATTTCTCAAGAGGCAGGTTAGGTGGTCTGGTATTCCCAACTCTTTCAGAATTTTCTACAGTTTATTGTGATCCACACAGTCAAAGGCTTTGGCATAGTCAATAAAGCAGAAATAGATGTTTTTCTGGAACTCTCTTGCTTTTTTGATGATCCAGCGGATGTTGGCAATTTGATCTCTGGTTCCTCTGCCTTTTCTAAAACCAGCTTGAACATCAGGGAGTTCATGGTTCACGTATTGCTGAAGCCTGGCTTGGAGAATTTTGAGCATTACTTTACTAGCATGTGAGATGAGTGCAATTGTGCAGTAGTTTGAGCATTCTTTGGCATTGCCTTTCTTTGGAATTGGAGTTGCTATCAATACTTCTGCATGGAATGCTCCCCCACGCCCACCACCTAACTACCCCCACTCATCCTGCAGAGCTGAGCTCAGTCACTACTACACTTCAGGGAAGTCTTACCCAAACTCCCTGACCAGCGACAGGAAGACTCCCATCTTACTTTATTTATAGTGCTTACCACAGCTGCAAGTTTATATGTAATTTTATAATATATACACTTTATATGTAACTTTTATTTGCAGCACTTACCATAGTTGAAAATTCATATTTACTAGTGTGATTATTTGATTAATGTCTGTCTCCTCTATGAGTGTTCTTGTCATGAGGACAGAGCCCACATCTTTTTGTTTCTGGTTTTGTCATCCATTCTATAACCAACACATAGCACAGGGCTTCAGACACAACAGATGCCTCAAAGTGTTTACTGACTGACTGAAGGGCTAGATGCAATGGAAATAGTTACAATCTTAAGAAGTCCTAATTCAGCAGCTTTTTAAAATGTTATTTTCCAGAACTCAAGACAGGTAAGTAGATTTGTCTTTTAAATGCTGCTTTCAAATAAAATGAACCAAAAAATCCTGACTTTACTTGTAAATGAAATATAACAGCCATAGCTTTTCTCACCAAACTCACAGTGAAAAGGTATTCTTTATGCTATCTTTGGATTGTTATCTATTTGCCCACACCAATTCTTTTTTTTTTTTTTAATTGAGAGACTATATAGACTTTATACTGTTGACATCTTCAGTGCTCTTATGATACTACATACCCAGAATTCACAATTCAAAGACAAATTCATGTTTTCACTTTGGTAGAAAAATATTTTTTTGCTGATCAGTAGAAATTCCACATAATAGAAAAATTGTGAGCTTGTCAAATAATTTAATTAACATCTCTGCATTTCTTCCTCTTCTCAACCTTTTCCTTAAACTTCTGAGTTCCAATCAATAAGATTCACTAGGTATAAAAACTTGAAAGGGAATGTGTTAGTCCCTCAGTCGTGTCCAGCTCTTTTGCTACCTCACAGACTATAGCCCACTAGGCTCCTCTGTTCATGGGATTCTCCAGGCAAGAATCCTGGAGTGGGTAGCCATTCCCTGCTCCAGGGAATCTTCCCAACCTGGGGATTGAACCTGGGTCTCCTGCATTGCAGGCAGATTCTTTATTGTCTGAGCCACCAGGGAAGGCCATAAAAGCTCAGTATTGATATACTCAAGGCATCATGCAGGTGTTGGGGTGCATAAAAGGATGAGTAAGACAGCACCCTGACCCTCAAAGAAATTATCATGTGGTAGAGCTAATCTCCAAGTATGGATTTTACTTCATTAGAAAGGATTGTTTCTAAATTGAGGAAGATCTCAGAAGGCAGTTCCCCCAGCAAAGCAATGTCCCTCATGCTGATGATTTAGGACTACTTCCAAAAGCCTCAGGTTATAAGCAGTAATGTTTTGTTTTTTAAAAACACTTCCTTTAATACCCTATGGATTAATTATTAAACATCTTACCTCCTCTGTTTCATAATTAGCTCTCACATCAAGCAGGTTAAAGTTATTTTCTTTATAAAATGGTTGTTCAACATCACTGTGTACTTCTTTCTCACACAAGAAGTCTTGAGACTGACTAGGATTGAGGGCAGATTCCATGGCAGTACTATTAGCCAGTGGCATTTCCATGAATTTCAGTGTCTCTTCACTGCACTGGATTAGAGGTGGGCTTCTAGAAGGCTGTCTGACACACTCAAGAGCAAATTGATCTGTATGTGTGAAAGTGCTAGTTCCCATCGGGTTTTCTTCCTTAAATGAGTCTTCCTGCATATTGGTGTCTTCTGCATAATCACATACATAATGCTGTAATTCTGGCTCCTCTGTGTAAGATAAGCTTTCCGTCAGATCTTGAAATGCTATTTCATTATTAAACAAGTCTGTCTGATGAAATTGGCAAAGGGGTTCAAATTGTCTCAAGGAAGAAATGCTCGTGTCAATTGGCTGAGTGAGTACATTCTGTGAGTAATTTCCAATGTTGACATCTCATTAGAAAAAGAAAGATGAAAATAAGATTAGCATTAAATTTATGCATTAACAGTTACATTCACATTTATGAGGTAAATTGTTGGACTCTTTTAAGAATTATAAGTTCAACATTTTTCATTAAGTTTATTTGTGCTAGCAGCTGCAACAAAACTTTTTTACATGAAGGAAAAAGTCATCAAGTGACTACCACAAAGAAGCTTCTTACAGTTCATTTTTGTCAAATACCATTGTAACAAATTCTAAGACATCTTCAAAATTCTTTTGTTTACTCTAATTTTAAAATGCTTCAAAAGAATAAAAACACACAGTGTACAGTAATAGCAAACACACATAAACATGCTTAACTTCACAACAATCTCATGAACTAGGTACTGTTATTACACATTTTTACAGACAAGGAAATGGAAACATGAGAGATATTAAGTCACTTGCTGGGACACAGCTGGCAAGCAGTACAGCTGGGATTCTAGAATACTATTTGTTTCTGAATATGACAAGTTATTCAGATTTAATATTTTTAAAAATCAGAAGCAAATAAAGACAACATGCAAAGAAGTGTTTCAAATAAATATCCCTTCCTTTCTATCTAAATTCCTTCCTCTTCCCCACCCAGAGAGAACTGCTATACTGAAGCTGCTGCTGTTGTTTCTTGGTCGGTCAGTGGTGTCCGACTGTGACCCCATGGACTGTAGCCCACCAGGCTTCTTTGTCCATGGGATTTTCCTGACAAGAATTCTGGACTGGGTTGCTCTGCCCTCCTCCAGGGGATCTTCCCAATCCAGAGACTGAACCCACATCTCCTGTGTCTCCTGCACTGCAGGCGGATTCTTCACCACTGAGCTATCAGGGAAGCCCAGTACCTAAGTTGGTGGGCCTGTGTTTGGGTGTCTATTTTTAGGGGGGGGGGTATGAGGAGGGAATATCTAAAATGTCATTTGTGAAAGTTATTGGAAAAATAAAAAACTAGTCTGAGTATGGTACAAAGTCACAGTAACTTTATATGGTTGTTGTTGTTTAGTCGCTCAGCTGTGTCCAACTCTTAGCAACCCCATGGACTGTAGCACTCCAGGCTTCTCTGTCTTTCACCATCTCCCAAAGCCTGGTCAAACTCATGTCCATCAAGTCAGTGATGCCATCCAAAAATCTCACCCTCTGTCATCCCCTTCTCCTCCCCACTTCAATCTTGCTCAGCAACAGGTTCCAGTGAGTCAGCTCTTCACATCAGGTGGCCAGAGTATTGGAGCTTCAGCTTCAGCATCAGCATCAGTCCTTCCCATGATATTAAAGACTGATTTCTTTAGGGTTGACTGGTTTGATCTCCTTGCAGTCCAAGGGACTCTCAAAAGTCTTCTCCAACACCACAGTTCAAAAGCATCAATTCTTCAATGCTCAGCCATCTTTATGGTCCAACTCTCACACCCATGCATGACTAATGGAAAAACCATAGCTTTGACTAGATGGACCTTTGTCAGCAAAGTAATGTCTCTGCTTTTTAATACGCCATCTAGATCTGTCATAGCTTTTCTTCCAAGAAGCAAGCGTCTTTCAATACCATGGCTAGCAGTCACCATCTGTAGTGGTTATGGAGCCCAAGAAAATAAAGTCTGACACTATTTCCATTGTTTCCCCATCTGTTTGCCATGAAGTGATGGGACCAGATGCCATGATCTTTGTTTTCTGAATACTGAGCTTTAAGCCAACTTTTTCACTCTCCTTTTACTTTCATCAAGAGGCTCTTTAGTGCCTCACTTTCTGCCATAAGGGTGGTATCATCTGTGTATCTGAGGTTATTGATACTTCTCCCAGCAATCTTGATTCCAGCTTGTGCTTCTTCCAGTCCAGCGTTTCTCATGATGTACTCTGCATATAAGTTAAATAAGCAGGGTGACAATATACAGCCTTGATATAGTCCTTTCCTAATTTGGAATCAGTCCATTGCTCCATGTCTGGTTATAACTGTTGTTTTTTGACCTGCACACAGGTTTGTCTGGAGGCAGGTCAGGTGGTCTGGTATTCCCATCTCTTTTCCACAGCTTGTTGTGATCCACACAAAGGTTTTAGCATAGTCAATGAAGCAGATCTTTTTTAAATTTTCTTGCTTTTTCTATGACCCAACTGATGTTGGCACTCTGACCTCTGGTTCCTCTGCCTTTTCTAAATCCAGCTTGAACATCTGAAAGTTCTCAATTTATTGAAACCCAGCTTGGAAAATTATGAGCATTACTTTGCTTGCATATGAGATGACTATGACTGTGCAGTAGTTTTAACATTCTTTAGCACTGCCTTTCTTTGGGACCAGAATGAAAACTGACCTTTTCCAGTCCTGTGGCCACTGCTGAGTTTTCCAAATTTGCTGGCATATTCACTGCAACACTTTCACAGCATCATCTTTTATGATTTTAAACAGCTCAGCTGGAATTCCATCACCTCCAGTAGCTTTGTTTGTAGTGATGCTTCCCAAAGCCCACTTGACTTCAAATTCCAAGATGTCTGGCTCTAGGTGAGTATCACACCATGGTGGTTATCTGGGTCATTAAGATCTTTTTTGTACAGTTCTTCTGTGTATTCTTGCCACCTCTATTTTCTGGTTCTGTTAGGTCCATACCATTTCTGTCCTTTATCGTGCCCATCTTTGCCTGAAATGCTCCCTTGGTATCTCTAATTTTCTAGAAGAGATCTCTAGTCTTTCCTATTCTATTGTTTTCCTCTATTTCTTTGCATTGATCACTTATGAAGGCTTTCTTCTCTCTCCTTGCTCTTCTTTGGAACTCTGCATTCAGATGGGTATATCTCCATTTCTCCTTTGCCTTTACTACCTTTGTATGGTAGTAAATAATGATTTGTACAAAAAGAAGTATTGGGACCCAGAAGGTGAAAGGATCTCTCACTTAATCAAAAGATACTTACTATTATCAGAGACCTGTTAATCAAAAGACTTACTATTATCAGAGACCTGTCAGCGTCTGCAAAACACTGTTTCTATGTACTTGATACTATCACCTCATTACCACGTGAAACCCAGCATTACACTTCAGTTTTTCCTCCCTTCCCTACACCATGCTTATCCTCTAAGGCACTTGGGCTTGAAAACCAGCCGTCTTTGACATTCTTCTACCTAATCACCCATGGGCTACTCAGCTTCCAGGTCCTGTCCTTTTCTCCTTTAAAGATGTTTTTCATAACCCATGCTTCCTTTCCCTCACTGTGGCATCATCCTGGTCCACATTCTCATGACCTCCTCAGGTTTGTCAGGGTATGAGAGTAGAAAACTTGCCCAATCACATTACCCGGAATCCAGTTCTTCTGTTTGACTTTCTAGGCCTTATGTAGCGGGAACCCACAGTACCCACCCAGTCTTCTGCTCCAGTCAGATTAGGCTTACTCTCCTGCAAACAGATCGTGCGCCTTATGACTTCAATAGTCTGCTCTGGCAGGTGCTTCTCTTTCTAAAACTTTCCTATTCATCATTCATCTAGTTTTAAAATTCCTACAATGTCTTTAACTTTCTATCTCACAGTTCAGCACATTATTTGTTTGCTATTTTAGTCTTCACCATTGTTTCAAGGGTATTAGTGTCGGAACTCACATATTATACAGACCTCAAGAGGAGTCCTGGAGAAGGAAATGGCAACCCACTCCAGTATTCTTGCCTGGAGAATCCCAGGGACAGAGAACCCTGGTGGGCTACAGTCCATGGGGTTGCAAACACATGACTTAGCAACTGAACAGCAACAAAACAAAAAGAATCCACTTAAGGTTTTTCAATATCCCCTTCAGTAAACCAACCAGTGTTTAGAGACTATGTTGACTAAATCCTGCACCCCAGTGATATATTTTTATCAAAACAATTTAATAATTCTCTTGGGTTCTTTTATTGAACTATCAAATTAATAAATAATTCATTGAGGTTTAATTTTTTCAAATCTGTCATCATTTGGTTAAGTATAAAAAAGCCAATGAGCCAAGCAGCCTAGTCGGGATTGGTGAAAGATCCGACTTTATACTCACTTTTTCTACTGTGTTCCAAATATATAAATGCTGTGTGGGCTGCGGTGGAGGCGGACTAAAGCATCCTTTCGTTCTCCAAGAACAAAAAACTACTAGGCCCTTATTTCTTCAAAATTTTGTCTGCGAACCCACAACTTCCAATTATAACTTTTACAACTCTGTTCCTATGGCATGATCTACAAATTCTCCTTTTTTTTTTCTTTTAGTTAGGCTTACTTTTTTCATCTTTCATTCTGTCCTCCCCCGACTTCTGCCACACATAACAAAAAAACTTATTCAAGTGATTGGATAGATATTCCAGAAATACTTCTAAGCTGTTTTAGGACAGGAATGAAAAGAGGTGTCACTGGGGTTATTAGCAAAAATCCTCAAGTTTAATTTTCAGTCAAAGTTTAACTTCTGAAAAGCACTCATCTTATTTCCAGCTCACAACATTGTAACAAACTTTTTAGGTCGCAAAAGTGTGCTCACTTTCAGGGTCCATAGAGTCTCGGATCCGAAATAAGGATTTCGGGCTTCCTCCCTGCGTCCTGGGCTCTACCGCGGGGGAGAACGCTTTCAATCTTTTTCTTCAACGCCTGGCCGCCGGGGTGCGGACACGCTGGAACGCCCCTGTGTGACGTCCGCCCGGCCGCGGCTGCCGAGTTCCGGCCCTCGGACCTTCCGACGTCTCCTCAGACGTGCCCGCGGGCCCGGCGAAGGACGCCTCCAGGTCTCCATTCGCACAGTTAAGGGCTTACACGGAGTGAGCCCTCAGGGCCAGCAGCCCCGGACAAGCTGACACGTGCCTCCATGGGAGGAGACAAAGCGGCAAGCCGACTCGGAGAGCTCCGGGAAGGAAGGCCAGCCCAGGACCCGCGGGGACCGACCACAGCAACTCAGCCACACACCCGACGGTTTCCGCGGAAGGTCAATTTTCAGGGCTCAGCCCCCGCGCGAGGCGGGACTTCCGGCAGGAACACAGCTTCCGTTCGGGGGCGGGACTTCCCGTCGGGGCGGACGTAGGTCCGGGCGTTTGGCGTGTGGTACCCGCACGTGGCGCGCGCGTAGGGCGCGGCGTTCACAGAACGGTTCTGAGGCGGGCGTTAGCTCAGAGGCCGTTGGACCGGCTGGCGGAACCGTCCCTGTGTGCTCCCGCCATGGACTACCGGCGGTTGCTGATGAGTCGGGTGGTCCCCGGGCAGTTTGACGACGCGGACTCCTCGGACAGGTGGGCATCCGGAGTGCGCCGCCGCCGCCGCCGCGGTCCCCTGGGGGCGTTGACCCTTGTTTGCGGTTGAGAGGGAGACCAGTCATAAGCATCTTCCTTGGGCATCTTTTCTCAGCCGTTTGGGGCTTTCTCCATCCCAACCGGGCCTTTCGATCCAGGTGACGGCAGTTAGTTCGCGGCTCCCGGGTTGTCAGCATCCCTGAGGGGTTAGAGTTGTGGAGAGCGACAGGGAAGCAGGTGTTTGAGCTTTTAACTACCTAGCTTTAGCTTTTAGCATTCCAGAAATGTTTAAGCACCTACTGTGTGCCAGTTCTGTCCTCGGCGCTGAAGACGGTGATGAACAAGACAAACTAAGCCCCTTCTACTTGGGAAGGAGGCGGAGACATAAGTACATGGAGATTTTTTTTTCTTTTAACCAGATGACATATACTATGCAAACAGTTGATAGAACTAAGCAGTGACTTAACGGTCAGGGAACGTGAAGTCCAGATGGGAAGGGCGAAAAGGAGCCAACCTCTGGAAGCAGAGGGGGAAGAGGGGACAGCAGGTGTGGTCCCTCCTGGCTGTGGAAGGAGGATCTAGAGGTCGCTGCGCCCAGAGCACAGTGGAGGTAATTGAAGAGATCGGCTGGTGCAGAAGTGAGGAGCCAGAGCCTAAGAGCGAGGAATGGAAAGGATCTGAGAGATTCTTCTTGATGCTGTAGAAAGCCACACTTTGAGCAGGGCAGTGACATCACCCAGCGTGTGATTGAAAGGAATCATTCTGCTATGGAGGAGATGGTTTGGGAGGGCAGGAGTGGACACGGTTTGAAAGGACTAAGAAAATTCAGTTCATAGATCATGGGCGCTAGACCGAGGTGTTCTGGAAGTAGAAGGACAGGTTTCTAACCATAGAATAGATGTGAAGTGGGAGTCAAAAGAAATTGGGGATAACTTCTACTTTGAAAGCAAAATGAAACAGTCTTCATTTTGGAATTATGAGAAAATGGTTTTTACTTTATATTCATAGTAAGGATTTACTGTGTGCAGACGGTATTGCTTTATTTTTCAGTAAATACAGGTTGATCGCTTTCTGTGTGACAGATCTTATATCACTTGATCTTGATACATTGGTAAATGTTCCCCTGGGTGACAGAGGTTGCATTCTATCAGGGGCCACCTATTCAGTAACTGGACAAATTATTTGTATGAGTTTTGGGTAAGTAGTACAGAGGAGAAGAACCGGGCAGCCTTCCCTGAGCAAAGTTAATTACTGGAAGGGTATGTAGTATTTAGCCAGAGAAATGAGGAAGGCATTGCAGGTCAGTGTTTTCAGGTGAGCGTGCAGCGGTCCCTAGGGACTAAGTCAAGTGGGAGGAAGAAACAGAGCCCGTGCGACTGGTGAACAGTCACGAGTGTGCACTGGACACTGTGAAGATGTAAACCAGTGGGTTTTGCCGACTCCAGGAACTTGGGAGACATTGTCACAGCTTGGGGTGGTTGTGCACTCGTGGCATCTGGAAAGTTCGGGCCAGAAATGCTGCTGCACAGGACCACCGCCCACAGCAAGGGATTGCCCAGCTGAGGTGGAGAAGCTGTGGTACAAGTGACAGTATAGCTTTAACATGCCACTTGAGGTTGTTGGCAGTCTGAAGGATCGATTGATGGATTATGGTTATGAAATTCTAATAAACAGCAGGGGGTTAATGATTATTTGTTCTCTTCCCAGCCGTATCCATGGAGATTTGGAGCCCTCTAAGCCGTGGCTAATTAATGAGTCAGGATTGCTCATCTGAATTTACTTAAATTCCTCTCTGCCTGTGTTGAAATGCGTATCATTGTGTTTTTTACGTGATTTCTATACTTGCTCTCCACCTGATGCCTCAAAACTGGTAGTATTGCCTCTTGGGAATCTGACCTGCAGACATGTTGTGTTGGTGTGCACAGTGGTTTGTTAAAATTGAACACACCAGTTAAGTGGGAGATTTTCCACAAAAGTGCAGAGTTCTGGCTTCTCTTGAGAAACTAAGAAGATTCAGTAACGCTGGTCTGAATTTTCACATGGCAAAAACAGACCCTGTTAGTTGTAATCCCTTACTCTGGGCCAGTTCTCTGGGTTTGACAATCCCCGCTTCTCCCATTTAGTTATACCCGGCCCTCTTCTCCCATTTGTGCTGCTTCTCGTCACCATCCTTCCTTTCAGGAGCAAGGGTGATTTGAAGTTCTTTGTGTAACACAAGTCTTGATAAAGCTTTTTTTCGTTGTAGAGTGATAATTGAGTTCAAGGTAAGGCTTGAAATAAAGCTTTAGACTTATTCCCAAGATTTGTCAGAAAGCCTCCCCTGTGTGCTCTTAGAGCAGCTTTGTGAGTGGTTTTCCTGGAGTTCAGGTCTGCTGTGCTGATCAGAGCTAATTCATTCAGCAGAGAAATAACAAAGGCAGGAGCAGATTTAATAACCTGATGAATACGACTTCTTTAGTCGGACCTGGAGAATCACCCAACAGCTGAAATAGAACTCAGAAACAGGACAACTTGGTATTAAGTTTGAATTTATTGGGCGATACATGTTGTAACTGAACCTTTTTGATATATCTGTATAGATTCGTCTACTCTCTCTTAAATAAATACATATGTAAGTCCAATTAAGAATGTGTAAACAGGCTAAAACATTGTTATTTCTAGTGAAAACATTGACTTGAATACCGTCAAAGAGGAAGGTGATGTTGTATTTGAAGACCTTCAGAGTAACGCCAATGAGAAGATGGGTGAGAGTGAGCCGGAAGAGGAGGAGGACGGGGAGGATGACGATGACGATGACTGGGCCTGGGGCGATGGAGTCGGAAAGCTCACCCGGTGTTTCGCTTCAGGTGGAGGGAGTAACCCTCAGGTATTTTATACACAGTCCTGTATGTCTTTGTGTTGTTTGCTTATGTCCTCTTGAGTTGTTTTCTGTTGTGGTAAAAGTCACATAATATAAAGTGTACCGTGTCTTCACCACAGCTAACTGCACAGTTCAGTGTTCAGCGGTGCTGCGCACTCTCACCAGGGTCCGGCTCCCGAATTGTTCACTTTGCTAAACTGAACCTGTGTCCCCATTAGGCGCTAAGTGTCTCTTGTCTGTTCATAAGTGAAAACAAAGCACCTCTACATACTTAATGTGCTTTTCTTTATTTACTAGTTAAGCTGCACTTTTCTCTGTTTTGTTACTATTTGCAGTGAACTGCATATTTGTGTCTTCTCCCAGGCAGTTTTTTTAAGGCTCTTAATCTTATGATGATTTAAATAATTTTTAAATTTACTGATTATGGAATGAATCCACATCATTATCAGCAATATGGAAATGATGAAGAATGAAAGTCTGTGTAGCCTAGGACTGCAGAGCAACATAGCCTGCAGATCTTTTAGTAAATTCCAGAGCCACAAAAAGTCCTTTTAAAAAAGAAGACGTCTCTGAATGTCTAGCATATTTCAAGTGCATTTTTAAAACCCTCTTGGGCAAATGTAATTGATCCTTCCCTTCCCTTAGGGTACTCCCTAATAATTAACTATGAACCAAGGGAAGATGGGATGAAATTTAGGCTTGTATGTATATCTAGAGCTTTCATCTCTGGAACTCATTTCTTCTAGGCCAATAGACAGACTCCCAGCTTCAATGCAGCCAAAATGTCTACTCCAGCAGACAAAGTTTTACGGAAATTTGAGAATAAAATTAATCTAGGTGAGTTTTTAAGATACAGTTCCTCTCACTAGGTAATGAGAAGACTCTTCAAAGACAACAAAAACTGTTATAAAATTTTATTAGATCAATCAATGGGTATATTCAGTGTTACAGGGTAAATAATAAAGCTTAAAGGAAATTAAAATTTAGTAATTAAAAACATGACTTCAAGAAGAGACTCTAGCTGACACTTCTTTAGTCCTATGTTCTCTCCTGTTATGGAAATACAAAGGTACAGATGCTCAATCAGGTTATCATCGGTTCTGTATTAGATTTGTAGTAGGGTTACCTTGTAGTAGAATGGTGGAAACACTTGAATATAATCAAGTGTTGAATATAATCAACTATTGAATGTAATCACATTTTGTTTGACTTTCGGTGTGGCATTAATCATTTAATGACCTGTCGAATCCAGGGAATCACAGTGTGAATTTGAAGCCTCTTGGGAAACACGGGGTCTTCTTTCTCTCGTAGACGAAGGCTGTTAGGAGCCTGGTATGACAGCTCTCACATCTGATCATCCCTAGCACAGACCTGTAATTGGAAGTGAAACTGACATTTTTAGAATTATAATATTTATGATAGTTGTACAAAATATTAAATGTCTGAAAGAGCAGATAGAATATTTTTTAGGGATTTCTGAATCTAGATTTCTCTGGCTGAGAAATGACACCTGTCATGATGAAAGTGATCATCTTTGTTAGTAAGTAAGTGCTTACCCTTAAAAACACAAAACACACTTTTCATTACTAAAATACATAACTCCGTGTAATAAAATATTTAGAAAGTAGAGAAGGGAAAGGGGGAAAGTATCCTGTTTAGAAACTTTGGCTTATATGTTGTTTATGTTGTGGATTTTTTTTTTAGATAAGCTAAATGTTACTGATTCTGTAATAAACAAAGTCACTGAAAAGTCTCGACAAAAGGAAGCAGATATGTAAGTAAGATATCAAGTATATACAGTAAAGTAAATAAAACGTGACTGATATGAACTAATTGTAGACAGATAGTAGCACGTCTGTCGTAATTCTTTTACAAAGGATGTTCCTTTTTATACCTAAACCAATTCTTAAGTTTAAGTGAGGATATCCTGTGCCTTCTAACTTGAAAATATTAGATGAGTTTTCTTAAGAAATCTGTGCTAAAACTATAATCGTGTAAAATTCATGAAAGTGCTCTCAGGGTAACAGTGCTTGTAGATTTCAGTTTAAACTAAAATGGTAGAGTATAAAAAAATGTCCCCTTTTTAGAGCTTATTAAGGATTGGTCCCTTCCATGAAGTATTTTTTTAAAATGGAAAGTGAAAGTTAGTTGCTCAGTTGTGTCCAACTCTTTGCAATCCCACAGACTGGACATGCCCAGCTCCTCTGTCCATGGGATTCTCTGGGCAAGAATACTGAAGTGGGTTGCCATTTCCTCCTCCAGGGGATCTTCCCTACCCAGGGATTAAACCCGGGTCTCCTGCATTGCAGGCAGATTCTTTACCAACTGAGCCACTGGGGTAGCCTTAAAAATGTAAGAGCAGATTTAAAACTAAATAGTTTAACTGAAAACAGTTTCCATTTACATTTCTATTCTCAAAAACAAATGTTTAAGATTTGGCTCACCTCCTGTTGCTAATAACTCTAAAGCATTAACAATATGTTACAGAAAACACTAAGATCATAAAAATAGCAGTGTTAGAACTGAACTTAAAATTAAAACGCAATTTTCTTCCGGTTTATTATTACACATAAGGGATACCAGCTTTTTGAGAAACAGCCCATCGTATTTCACTAAACTGCCTGTTTGGATCTTTCATTGGTTTAGGTTAGTCTGTGAATTGAGTCACATAGTATATGAGCCAAAGTAATCAGAGTCTATGTTTTTGTGCAGTAGCTGTGTTGAAATGATAAAAGCTTGTTTCTTTGTAGAAAAGGACTCTGAAGAGAAAGCCTTATAAATTACTTTAATTCTGTACTGAGAAAATCATTAACGGTTTAAGAAATAGTACTTACAGACTTGTTCTCTTTTTCCAGCATAGTTTGTTTTACCCCACTACTCTTATTTAATCCTTCTGAAATATGGATGAAAGTTTTTTTTTCTTACTGCAGATACGCTCCCTTTGCCCTAGGGAACTGAACGGCTTGTTAAAGGCAGTGAAGTTTCACACAATGGTGAAACTACAACGAGGTTATGAAATGCGTTATTAAAGAACTACCTGCTTAGGAATATCATGGAATAATGTACATTTAGAATCTTTTGATTTTGGCTCCTCTGAATTTTGAATGTCATCTTTACTTTTTTGGTTTTGTCTTAGGTATCGCATCAAAGATAAGGCGGACAGAGCAACTGTAGAACAGGTATGGTGTAAATGAATGTGTTGCACTCTTTAAAGTAGTGCTTCTGTCTTTGAATCATGATTTGCTTTGATCCTCCTTGCTTCATGCTAATGTCACCTAGAATTGCTTTTGTGTAAAATTGCTCCTCCTCATAGTTTTGAGTTTAGAGATCTACATTTTGCTTTATTTCTGAAAGCACTTTAAATAGATGAATTAGAATCATGCCCTGCAGAATGGCCCATGAAGCCACCCAGCAGTGCTTTCATATTCTTGGGGGAAGCAGAACTGCCTGTAAGACCAGGAATCTTTTCTTTTGTCTTAAACAAGGTCTGCGGAAATTTTGTGAGCCTTCCCAGGAGATGAGTCAGGTATCTACCACAAAGTGTGGGTGTGGGTGTGGGTGTGTGGGTGTGTAGGTGTGTGTGTAGAGAAAAGGAGAGAGACAGTAATGCCTTCAGATATTCAATTAGAATCCCTTACTTGGTTTAGAAGTTAGACTTGTGTTATTCTTTATGCAGGAATGCGGGGGGAAACCCAACTTTCCCCACCACGTGTCAAAGGTTGTGATTGGATATTGGAATTGACCCAGGTATCTGATGGGAAGAGAGTGATGAAACAGGTCAGACCATCGCTTCTGCCCCCTGCCAACCTCCCTACCCGTCCCATACACATAGCACAGACACATTTGGAATAGTGGTATTCCAGAGCATTCCATGTATTGAACTGAAGCCCTGTTGACCTACAGTTCCATGTTAGTTCTGGGTGTGCAGCAGGGACTCAGTCAGACATGAATCTTCAGATTTTCTTCTAAGTTACTGAACAGGCATAACACCCTTTAAATTCATTGCCTTCTGTTTGTTAAAGCGAATCTGAGGTTGCATTTTACTTGAGACTGACTGCTCTGACCTTGAAGGAGATAAGCCTTTCCCCGTTTTACCCACCTCTAGCAGGGGTTGGCCAGCTCTTTACAGAGCTAAATGATAAACACCTCTGGCATTGTGGGTCACAGTTCTCTCTTTTTTTTTTTTGACTGCACCATGCCACTTGAAGGATCTTAATGCCCTGACCAGAGATTGAACCCAGGCCCTCTGTAGTGGAGAGTCCTAACTGCTGGACTTCCAGAGAATTCCCAATTTTTAACATTTCAGTATGTAGAATCCATTTTCAGCTTGCAGGCTGTAGAGAAACCAGGCTGTGGCCAGTTTGACTCATGAGCTGCAGAGTGCTGGTGGTCGCTTGGAGCTTTGTGTCCAGGGCAGCCACTGGGCTGGCTTGTCGTGTGCTGGCATTGTACAGCACACCAGGCTTTGAAGACTGTGTGTGAGAAACAGAATAAGGCTCTCTCTGATAACTTCTTTCTTTGCCACTTGTTAAAACAATAGTGTTTTAGATATACTGGGTTAAATAAAATAGAGGTTAATTTCACCTGTTTCCATGATGGCTGAAAAATACAAAGTTACCTCTGGTTTGATTGTATTTCTGGTAGCTGTCATGGGTCTGAAGTCAGTTTCTGCTTCCCTTGGACCTGTTGGCCTTTGATTTCCCCGACTGGGTGAACCTTCTGGTTTCTTGCCTCCCTGGCTCCTTTGGGTCTCATCTCACATTTTACTCACTGCGGATGAGTGATTGAAACTGTGCCATCGCGACTGTCTCTTCGCCGAGCAGATGGCACAGTGTGCTTAGCTCCAGGTTCGCGTCTAATGCTTCTGTGAGAGATCCTTGGTCCACTGTGTCTGAACGTTCTGCTTTTTCGCATTTCTATTTAGGTGTTGGACCCCAGAACACGAATGATCCTGTTCAAGATGCTGACGAGGGGAGTTATAGCAGAGATCAATGGCTGCATCAGCACCGGAAAAGAGGTGAGCCAGTCTTTGGATGTCTGAATGTCTCCATGCTCGCTTGCTTACTTCAGAATCCAAGGTGAAACTGAAGTGAAAGTGGCAGTTGCTCAGCCACATCCTACTTGTTGCACCTCCATGGACTGTGCCCGCCAGGCTCCTCTGCCCGTGGGATTCTCCGGGGAAGAACACTGGAGTGGGTTGCCCTTCCCTTCTCCAGGGGATCTTCCCATCCCAGGAATTAATCCCTGGTCTCCTGCATTACAGGCAGATTCTTTACCATGTGAGCCACCAGGGAAGCACCCCCCCCCCCCCCAAAGTGAAACTCAGGCAAACTTAGTAAATAAACTGTGCCAAATCGGGATAGTTGAATCAGTGCCATTTCTTAAAAACGGCTGGGTTATGGCCGGGAGGAGCTGTGCACAGAAGTGTGCCTCCCCAGTGCTGTCAGCCCATCCTGGCATGCCCAGCACCGGTTCAGATGGTCAGACAGTTATGCTGGGGGCAGGGGCGGGGGTCTAGTCTCTGCGAGTCAGCACACGTCTTTCTCAGTATGGCTGTGGGGAAAGACAGGCATGTTACTTTCCAGTTAGCAACTTATTCTATGAGAAGCAGTTCTCAGTGAGACTCACTTTACAAATCATGAGATATGAGAATGTCTTCAGATATTTTCCACATACTTGAAATATAAAAATGTCTGAAACTACTCGTGTGTGTGTGTATATATATATATATATATATGTAGGTATTTATTTAATTCGAAGACTTGTTTTTGAATTATTCTTTATTGAAGTGTAGTTGATTTGCCGTGTTGTGTTAGTTTCAGGTGTGCATCTCAGTGATTCAGACATATATATATCTAGTGGGTCCTTGTTGGTTATCCTTTTTGTATATAATAGCGTGTATCTGTTAATCCCAGCCTCCTAATTAATCCTTCCCCTCACCTTTCCCCTTTGGTAACCATAAGTTTGTTTTCTTTGTCTATCTAACATATATTTAAATTGTTCTTTACTATATATGTAAGTAGGAGGTATAGTTACTATACCTTTTAGTATTATGTTGTATATTTTAATTCACATATTCAAAAGAGGATGGTATTCTTTATGCATATTATTTCAGTTTACTGGACTTTTTAACTTTCAAGGATAGAGTCAAATAGATTACAAAAGCAAAACATACTTAATTTCTTTTGTTTTTGACTTAAAATAGGCTAATGTATATCATGCTCGCACAGCAAATGGAGAGAGCAGAGCAATCAAAATTTACAAAACTTCAATTCTGGTGTTCAAAGACCGGGATAAGTATGTCAGTGGGGAATTCAGGTCAGCTCAGATTTTTTTTTCCCCAAGTGGCTTAATTTCTATATCCTAAAAAGTAAAAACTAGAATAATGGAATGATTGAAATAACAAGTATTTTTCTCATTCAAGATTTCGCCATGGCTACTGTAAAGGCAACCCCAGAAAAATGGTGAAAACGTGGGCAGAGAAGGAAATGAGGAACTTAATCAGGTGACTGTCTAGGGTGGGGGGGTATGTGTGCGCATGCATGCAGCAGGTGACTTGGGGGGGGGATGTCTGTGTGTTCCGTGTCTGGCTGTCAGCCGCGGTGCTTCACTCCCAGCAGACCTGCTGTGATTCTGCCAGGGCCAGGGACTCTCAGGGCTGTCCCTTAGATGTGCAGGGGTAAACAGAGGAAATGTTTCTGAGCAAATAACAACCACCTTCTCTCCCTGTTGTACAAACCCATCGCGGAAGAATTCTGCCATGACTCATGTTTACTGGGCAAGGCTGGGTCACGTGAAAAGCCTTGGGAGCCACGTGAGGTTTCGAGTTTACTGTGAGGGTGATAGAGAGCCTGCAGGATTTGAAGCAGGCAGGTGACACGAGCAGGTTGGGAGGATGACGTGTCATTTTGTGCAGGTGCTGGCCTGTGAGGCAGTTTTGTTAGGCCCCGAACTCTCGATCGTAGTTTCCTCTTCTTCAGTCCAACTCTGGACACATTTGTATATTCTTTGCCTTGGCACCTTTGTATCAAGTAAAGGCATCTTTAGGCTTCCTCATTTGAAGTTTTAAATATACTTCAAATAATGAAGGTCTTCTTTCTCTCCTTCAAATATTTTTTAACATTTTATTTGCTATATCTAGGTGTCATACACTGGATATTTTTGTACTATTAAGTAAAATCCAGGAGATAGTGAAGGACAAGGAAGCCTGACATGCTGCAGTCCATGATGTCCCAAAGAGTCGGACACGACTTAGCAACTGAAAGACAACCAAGTCTGCTTGTTTGAAAGTTGTTTTGAAATCTTATGCTCAATTAGCGACTGGCCATGAGTCCACTATTTTTATTAATCATTGTTCACACTGATCAACTCAAAAGAGAATCGCAAACATACCTTCTGTGTTGTCTTCATAGTTTTAACACCTCTGGCTTTGAACTGGGTGTTCGAGGCTGTGGGACCTAGTTCAGTTGCCAGTGCTTTGCCATTCTTGGTGATGTGTCACGGTGCCACTGACAGTCCTTGGCATCTTAGAGGTTAGGGAATGAAGTGATAGCTCAAGAGGCTGGGGTGCCATTTGCTCATAGCCTGTCAGTCCTGCACTGTGAGGAAGTGCACTGCCCGTTGTTTCAGAGTAGAGGCTTTAGAGCGTTGGTTTCAGCTTCTCATTTGTCCTTTTCTTCTGCTTTTGTATCACAGGCTAAACACAGCAGAGGTTCCGTGCCCAGAACCCATCCTGCTGCGAAGTCATGTTCTCGTCATGGGTTTCATCGGCAAAGATGACATGTGAGTGCCTGGGAGAGCTAGTAATTACATGCCCAGCATTGTATTTTTAAGTGCTATGAATCATCCAATATATGAATATTTCCCGTTTAAATAGTTCGTTTTGTCTTGGAATATCTTTTAATAAGTCTTTCCCACTCTATTAGTACATAGGGTTTTTAATTTGTTTAACCTTTTTAAGTCTCAGAATGCTTCAGAGCAACAGCGCTCACCTTGTTTTTCAGGAATGTCTTATGCTGGCAGAGCACCTGTTTGTGGACAGCTCTTTAGAACCGTATCTCTAGAGAGAACTAAACTGATCAGTGAGGAACCATAGAAGAGAAGAGTGTGTAACAGTGTAGCAGGAAGCAAGAAAAACTTGAGTCTGCTTATCTGAGTTGTTCACTTTATTTTTGTTCAAGGCCAGCGCCGCTCTTGAAAAACGTCCAGTTATCAGAGTCCAAGGCTCGGGAGTTGTACATGCAAGTGATCGAGTACATGAGGAGAATGTACCAGGACGCCAGGCTGGTGCACGCGGACCTCAGTGAATTCAACATGCTGTGAGTGGGTGACCCACGTGACCCTCCACGAGTCCCATCACATCCTTTAGGGAAATGAACTAAATCCCAATCCAAGAAGTCATCTAAATTCTCAGTTTTCAAGTTGGCTTCCACAGGGTCACAGGGTAGGACGTGTTTGGTGGCCTCAGGCACAGGATTGAGTGCTCTGATCACTGGTGGGGTTAAAAGGACTTTGGAAATTTTTCAGTTTTCATCTCTTGTTAGTCACAGTGGCTCTTCTCCTTATCCACTTTGGTCACATTATTAGTGTCTTCTGTTGCTCTTAAAATAGAAAGTTTTAAACAAGATGCAGGCAAGCAGCGGTGTGCCCTAGGCCCTTGGCCTGGCCCCTGGGCCAGTGTGGTGGCAGCGTGGCTCAGCCCTGTGCCCTGGCCCACGCAGGTACCATGGCGGAGGTGTGCACATCATCGATGTTTCTCAGTCCGTGGAGCACGACCACCCTCATGCCTTGGAGTTCTTGAGAAAGGACTGCGCCAACGTCAATGGTGAGTGGAGACTGGGCTTCTCCCCAGCTTGTTTGCACCTGTAGCTCCATGCTCCGCTAAGCTGTTGAGAGAGAACCGTGGCACTGAATCGTTTGACTCAGTGATACTGACACCCTTGGCCCAGGGATGGTGAATTTTATCTCTTTGTCTGTGAAGAGATTGGAATAGCAACCTTTTCCCTCACAGAGCCCTCACAAGCATCTTCTCTGGCAGATTTCTTTCTGAAGCATGGCGTTGCTGTGATGACTGTGCGGGAGCTCTTTGAATTTGTCACGGATCCATCAATTACATCCGAAAACATGGATGCGTATCTCTCGAAGGTGAGGTGGGGCCGAGACTGGGAGGAACAGGAAGCAGCGGTAGTGGTGGCATTTCTGTGTCACTTCTGAGGACTCGGGGTTTAGCATCATTTCTGTTCATCGTGACAGCTTCCAGAGACCTTTTCCTTCTGATTTCACAGATGAGGGATCAAACTCTAGTAAAAAACCAGTGGTAAAGCCAGGTTTCTGGGTAATGGATGTATGTTCTGTGGGTTGAATGTGAAGGAAGGTGATTTTTGTTTTCTTTCCAAGGCCATGGAAATAGCATCTCAAAGGACCAAGGAAGAAAGGTCCAGCCAAGATCATGTGGATGAAGAGGTAAGATTGATTCTCTGTTACAGCCTCGGAGACACTTGTGTCTTGAGGTCTTTTTTTTCATATATTGCTGGGGCATGATCTTGGTTTTATTAGATATGCAGCATTTTAAATGATGATGATGTTTCCTTGAGATGTAACATGTTACATGATTAAATTGACCCAAGTTGTGTAGCTTATATCCCATTATATCCTTCCATTCCTGGCCTGTTTGCCCCTAGTCCTGCATGGAGAATATTTTTACAGAACCCACTGGAGGATGTGATTCGAGAAGGAAAAGCCAATTTTAGTTTGCTACGGTGAATTTTTTTAAAACTTTTTATTTTGTATTAGGGCATGGTCAATTAACAAACAGTGCTGTAATAGTTTCAGGTGAGCAGCGAAGGACTCAGCCACACATATACACATACCCATTCTCCCCCAGACTCCCGTCCCATCCAGGCTGCCACACTGAGCAGAGATCCCTGTGCTATACAGGAGGTCCTTGTTGGTGACCCCGTTTTAAATACAGCAGTGTGTGTGTCCACCCCAAACTCCCTAATTATCCCTTCCCCCCATCCTTCTCCCCATCTTTCCCCCCAGTAACCATAAGTTTGTTCTCAGACCATAAGTCTGCAAGTGTGTTTCTGTTGTTAATGTGAATTTTTAAGTGATCTAAATGTTGATTACCGTAATGTTGTAGATTTTATATATTTATGTTTGGTAAAAAGGAAGACTTTTTGTAAGATGTTGGGAGTCAGTATGTTTTTTGTGAAAGTGATCCATCAGAGGCTTTTTAAAAAAAATAATTCTCAGAGCTCTTGGTGTGATGGGTGAGTATGGCGCAGCCCGTACTTCCAGCTGTAGCGCAGGGCAGACAGTGTTCCCACGGAAGACCTCTTCTTCTGTTATTCGTAGCCTGGCAGCACTTGCTCACAGCAGCTCCTTTCTCTCCCACTCAGAAATGCCACTTTCTGGAATACAGAAGGGAAAGAAGTGTTATTCCAAGGGTAACCATTTATTACTCTGTGTTTTATCGTTAGTCACAATCTCCTGTGGCCCAGCACACAGCACAGGCCGCACCAAGTGTGCAGACAGCCTGGCTGAGACTGCGCACAGGGGGTGTGGCGGTGGTGATGACCTGCTCTGTGACTGAGGGCACCAGCAGGCTCAGTGCGCATGACTGAGGGCACGGGCAGGCTCAGTGCGTGTGGGGCGCCGTGACTCAGTCTCCATTTCACTGTTCTTCTGCGTCTGTTAGGTGTTCAAGCGAGCTTACATTCCTAGAACCTTGACTGAAGTGAAAAACTACGAGAGGGATATGGATATAATGATGAAACTGAAGGAAGAGGACATGGCCATGAACGCCCAGCAGGACAACGTGAGTAGCTTGGTTTGTCTTCAGCAAGTTCACCAGGGAAGCCGTGGTCTTGAGTGTTGCCTTTGAACTAGTAAGACGGCTCATTCCCTTCGCATAGCACACCCTTTGCGTACGTTGCTTGTGGAGGACATCAATCCACTGGTCTTTACAAAAGGAAACGAGTGAGGCCAGCAGGCTGTAATCACAGGAAAGGAAGCTGTGTATGGAAGCCCAGGCTCTACACGGTTGCCGTGCTAGATCTATCGACAGGGGCCGGGGTCCAGCCCCCACAGGATCCAGGGCAACCTGAAAGAAAAACGGTGTCGGCAGATGATTTAGAGAGAGAGATAAGGAAAGAACATTATAGATGAGAAAACAGAGGCGAGAAAGAGGCTGATATTCTTTGGTTTACATAGAAAGCCAATAAAACTTTGAGACAAGTTTGCCCTGTTCACGGAGGCCACAGGTGCCTTCCCGGTCTCCCGAGGGAGTGAAGACGCAGAACGTCTTCTTATTCAGGTCTTAGAAACCTGGGCAGATAAGTGAACGCAGGGAGCCTCTATGCTCCAAGGGATCAGCCTGAAAAAAGAAAGTAAAAGAGAAAAAAAGAGAAAAAAGAAAAACACGGGGTGACCAAGCTTCTTCAAGTGAGGCCCATTGTTTTTATTTTTAAAAGGGTCTTTTATACTTTTACTTGTACACAGAGGCAAATGAAAGATGCAAAGTCATACAGAGTCAGCCCAAACATTACATCTGTTTTGTCTTTATCGAAACCAGGATTTTTTCTGCAAACCTTTCCCATAAATAATATTGTGTACATTATCTTCTGGCCTTGGAGGCCTATGAACATTTTATGACCCTCTTTTGATAAAGGCTTCTCCATCAGAAAACTTATTTTCCCTTGAAATGTTTTTTCTTATATTTCTAATCTATGTCAGCCTCAAAAAGTATTAAACAGAGTTACATTCTCACAAAGGTGCAGTGAGTTACAAGAAAGAACCAATTAGCTCAAAAGTCTGATGTGGTTAATTTCAAGGCTACACTTGTTTTTCTTGCTTTCTCACTATGTTAACTAATGTACTCCCAGGTGCACAGTGGATAAGAGATACGGGAACTTAGCAACAAGCATTGGCCCAATAATGAAATCCTACATTAGCACTACTCTAATAACTTTTAACTCTTTGAAAGGCTCTATGTTTTAGGCTTTCTGTGTCTCTCACAGTTGGGAGGCTGTAAATAATCACATGTGTAGCTGCAAGAGTCTGGATATATCTGCCAAGCAAGCTAAAATGCTAACAGAGGGGTTTTGATTGGAAATAGTCCTCTCATGTCCAGGAGACTTATTAGCTATAGCCCTAAGTTAATTTTCTCCAGAGAAAGGTGGTCAGGGATAGCCCCCTGTTAATGTCAGAGGAGTTGGTGAAAGTCATGAAATAGTAAAACAGACAGATTCTGGTTTGGGGGTAGATGCTCGAGAAAGCCTAGGGAGCCCGTTGAGTTCTGAAGCCTTGCTTAACAGTTCTCTTCCACATGACTTTTGTCATGGGTGGGATCTCCCATGGTGGCTCCCGGCAGACAGGCTCAAGGTGTGGAAAATTTGTTTCTGCTAAAGGAACAGAGGGTAAATGTTTAAGGCTTTGCAGGCCAAGAAACAAAATTGAGGCTATTGTATGGGTCATTATATAATGAGAGAAAAAATTTCCCCCAAATGTTTGATGACATTAAAAATGCTTATAATATTGAATATATAAAGCTTTTCATGACAGTGAGAAAGGAATGGAGTTATTTGGGGGAATAGAGAACGTTACACTTAGCTGAGCTTCAGAGCTAGGACTGCCTGTCACTGACTGGATACAGCTGTGTGTCCATAAAAACCCCCAGGCTGCAGGTGAGTGGAGGCCCCAGCAGGGTGTGCAGACCTGCTGTGGTTATGGAGGAGAACCGCACCCATCCTAGGCGCTGTGTCCCGTGAGACAGTTTGGACACCTTTTTATATTCAAACGAGGTATCATTCAGCCAGCAACAGTACCCTTTCTTAATATTGCAGGATATTTCAGTGCTCAGTTTTATGCTGATTCTTTTTGTTTTTGTCTCTTTGGTTTTAAGATTCTATACCAAACTGTCACGGGACTGAAGAAAGATCTGTCGGGCGTTCAGAAGGTATGAAGAACAAGTATTCATTTACATGAAAACTCAAAAGGGTATAAAATTATGTGTCAGTTATTATTAGTGTTGAAGTAACAGTGGTGCGCTGTTACTGGTGCAGATGCTTCCATGGTCCATGGGCATCGTGTCCGTTCCTTTTACCCGTGAGACTGAGCTGTGGGCACGTGTCGTTTGTTGTGTACTCTGCCCCTGAATTGGTCTGTTGTTGTAGCTGAGGCGTCGATCTTTTGTGTATCCTATTTTCGCTGGTGAAGCTGTTAACAGTAACCACGTGCTTCTAGATGTTTCTATAAGCAGCTTAAAATAGCCACGGGGTCTGGTCTCACCCTAGCGCACAGTCTGCTGAGGGCAGGGCCCACGAGTCTTGCCATCTCACGCTGCAGATTCCAGTAGTGATTTTTCTTACAGCAGCTTTGTTGTGTCTTAACATTTTCAAACAGCAGAGATTAATTCTAATTTAAGCAGTAATAAAGTTGGTTCTTACTTCTTTTGATGTTTTTAATGGATGTTCTTAATATGAAGGTTTGAGGTTTACATTTTGAAAGTTGACTGTCTTGTTTGTGGGAAGAATTGGACTAGGAGAATTCTTGGATTCTGCGTTTCTGGGTTTTTTGTGGCAGGTGTGACAAGGATAGTTGGCTTTGAATTCCAGAGCAGGAAGATTCTGTTACCACTGGCCAGGAAGCCTTTTTGTACATCACCATGTAAAGATCTGTGTTTTTTTTTTCTTCTTATGAAAACAAAGCCTTGTGCTTTAAAAAATGCTTCCTGCTGCTTTAAAAACTGCTAACCTTCAGGGAAAAAAGTGAACATGTTTTTTGTTTAAAGATTGTCTTCCCTCTTGGATTAACAAATGTTCCACTTGAAATTTAATCTGCAGGCCGACAGCTGTGAAGTTATCCAGATATGTTCACTTTTCTCTCTTGTCTGTGTTCCAAATCCCAGCTCAGCCCATGGGATGTGCTGCAGGGGGTGGAACAGTCCTGCTGTTGATCTGGGTGGCTCCCCACGTTGGGAGCATCCCCAGCCATCCTGGAATGGCTGCTTCAGGCTTCCTGCCAAGTGTGGATCCTGTTGTTTTGATGTTTCAGTACGGGATGTGATTTTCAAAGTCTGTGAGGCTGAAATCTGAATTCTGTCATTAACTCATTGAATGCCAGTAAGGAATTGGCTTGTTGAGAATAACATGGTCCTGTGATGTTTTCAAGGTCCCTGCACTCCTGGAAAGCCAGGTTCAGGAAGAGACTGGTTCTGATTCAGAAGATGCAGGGAGCGTGGAGTGCTCTGACACAGACTCTGAAGAGCAGGGGGATCACGCCGGCTCCAGGAAGCCCCCTGCCGACCTTGAAGTTGATAGAAAGGTTAGCTGAGAGCGCATGTTCCCACCTTTGTCAACACAACCACACAGTCCCTTGAGGCTGTGTGCTCAGATGTCTGGATCAGAGTAGCTGAAGTATCAATTTTTAGTTCCTGAAGTGTGAACTTTGCTTTGGTGGTAACATCATCTAGAGAGTGGGCTGCTTCTAGGAGCCCTTGGGCACTGCCCAGGGAGAGGACGCACTAGTTCAGTGCGTTGATCGAGAGTGGTCGTCATGCGCTTGTACGAATGCTGCTGGAGTGGCCCCTGTGGTGAAATAGCAAAAAACCGTCCCAGGGGCATTCTTACAGCCCAGCTCCCCATTTTCAGAACCTCAGAAATTTCTTCCACTGCTGCCTGTAGACATAAGAGACGCTACTGATGCAATGATCCATGATGGCTGAGTAACTGTTACTCTTTATTCTTAGCCTAATCCTTTAAACCCTGGAGAGTCTGGGTTCCAAGACTTCCAAGAGACAGCTCCCTAGTACACGTTCTCTCTTTGTCTCCTGGAAATATGTATTTTTTCTCTCATTCCAACATTTATTTCTGTTAGAATACAAACCACATAAAGAAAAGAAGTCGCACACATTTATTATAATAATGTCCCCATGGGCATCTGTGTCGATGGTCTTGCAGTGTCTGAAATAAATTGTAAAGACAGTGTTCACCCCTCAGTTCCACCACCAAGCCATAATCATTTTCAGTGTTTTTCTGACACTCGCTTTTTATCTTCTTACATAGATTTAACAATTTAGTTGTAATAATAATGTGACTACTCAGAATGAATGAAATTTGCAGAGTTTTTGCTTTTGGTTTTTTCCAAACTGTTTTCTTAAAAAACCACTAGTTGATTTGGTGGTATTGGGTCTTAACGGTGACACACATCACACAGGCCATCTGGCTGGGGCGCACGAGGGACCTTCGTCCCCAACCAGGAGGGGGCCCCCCACCCGGGGCCTTGCACAGCAGATCGATAGCCACTGGACCACCAGGAAATCCTCATACTTTTTATTTCTGTTTTACAGGAAAGAAAAAAGATGGTCAAGGAAGCCCAGAGAGAGAAAAGGAAAAACAAAATTCCTAAACACGTGAAAAAAAGAAAGGAGAAGGCAGCCAAGATGAAAAGGGGCAAATAGAACCAGAACTGTATCATGTACAGTAATTTTCCATCAGTTACGTTTCACACCTGTGCACTGAGCTGCCTCTGGAGGACGGGTTATTGATTTTAACCAAATGGTTTTTACTGCAGTGTCCCTGAGGACCAGTTTTCATGTAATTATGTAAACAGCTCTGAGCTCTGTTGTCTAGGTCCATTCCCTAGCTCTGTGTAGTATTGATAGAGGATTTATTTAAGCCACTATTTTAATGAACTTCATACAATTTTATTTTTGTATATTTTTATCTTTTGCAATGTTGCTTCTAAAGCACTGTAATTATTTAAACATATTGAGCATTCCCGCCCTTTGTGTAAGTGTAACGGCACTTTGGACAAACTTAGGCAAGTTGTTTTTGCTTTGTTTGTACCAAAGACACACCTGGGATTATTGGACTATAAGGCCATAGTTTCTACGAAAGGGAGATTTACCGATACAGAGAATTCAGTTGGCTGTTGATATCATTGTTCATTGCAGCTTCATTCTATGTGTGCTGATAATTATTTATAGTATACTTACTCTTCATCTTTACTGTTCTTCTCTGAGCTGGTACCTCCCAGTTCATAAGCTATTTCACATTCAAATATGTGGCCTATTCATTCATTCATTCATTCATCAATATTTGGGTGTTTTAGGTATGGGAGACACAGCAGTAAATCAAAGGCAAGTTCCATGGATAATCCTAGTTTTCCTTAAGTTGAAGCCTGCACTGGCTTGGATCCGTGGGTTACTGAGGGACGAGCAGGGTCAGCTGCGTAAAGCAGCCAGAAGTTACTGCCTTCAGGTAGTTTGCATTTTCATAGGAAGACAGTGTATCAGCCTAGTAAATTCCATGGAAGAACTAGCACTGCTTGGGGCAGTGGAGGCATGCACGTTTAGAAGAGGCCATATTTGGGCAGATACTTGAAGGCTGTGAGTTGTGTGCCTGTTGGGAGAGAATAATGGTCCAGGCAAAGCAGACAGCAAGTGCAAAGGCCCTGAAGCAGAAGTGTGCCTGAAATGTTGCAGACACCAAAAGCTAGGGCATCGTAACCACTTGGGGGGTAGGGTTGGGTCCGGGAGATGGGACATAAGTGGCTTAGATCGGGTGGTGGTAGGCGCCTGGAAGGTTTTGAGCAGAGGAATGATGTGATCTGACTTGTTTTTAAAGAATTGCAATCACTCTGACTTCCATGGAGAATTGACCAGGAGGCAAGGGGTAAGGGCCTGCTGGGTATTTATTGTGACCTGTGTGAGAGATGATGGTGGCTTGGTATAGGATGGTAGCAGTGGACATGGAGAGAAGCCTTTGGATTCTAAGTATAGGAGCTACAGGATGCGTCATGAGAAATGCTGATTTTAACTGTGGAATCAAAAAAATTTGTGTAGATGAACGTGGTTTCCCCTAAACTGGAGCTTGCCCCTGCTTGTTTGAAAATCAGTGGGTTATTGAGGGAGGGGCAGGGTCAGCAGAGGTCTTAAAATTTTAAGCAGACAGCTTAAATTTTGTGTTCATAATAGCGTCCCTTCCCGACTTGAAAAAAGTTCAAATACGAAATTTCAGGAAAACACAGTTGTGTTTCCTTTGAAATATTCTACAGTGAACACAACGGAGGAGAAAACAGACAGGTGGCTGAGCAATGCATTGCCCTTTTGAGGGGGTCACCTTCAGGACCCTCTGGCTTTGGCCTGGGGCTGGGGCCTCCTCCCCAGCCAGTGTGCTTAATCCAGGTGCTCAGGCTCCTCGATGCCATCTCTGCTGAATCGAGTGTAGTCGCTGGGTTTGGAATCAGTTTCCCTGGGCAAAGCCAGTGTTGCCCGGCTGGCCAGTCCTCATCCCAGGCTGCCAAGAGGAAGTGGCTTGTGGTGCGCCCAGACGGGACCTGCAGGGGAATTCTGGCTCAAAGCGCCTTCTTCCTGACAATGCGCTGACGTGGCCCTTTCCCCATCTGGATTCTGGGCTGTAGCTGTGGCTGTGCGGGAACCAATGGTAGCCTTCTTGCGGGACGGGTCTGATGCCACTTCCCTTGTTTGACTCTCGCCAGCTGATCTAGAAGAAGGAGCCCCGTCTTAGGTAAACGTCCCTTTCTGGCTCCAGTTGCAATAGAATTTGCGCACCTGATGGGTTTGGTGTCCCTGAATTTCTGGTGAGCTTTGGGGGTCTCTTGGCCCAAAGGCTGGGACATCGTTTTGTCCACTTTGGACGTACCTGGTTTTCTGTCCTATTTTGTTGATTTTCTAATCCCTTAAAAAAGTGCAGGCGTTTCTTCTCTCAAAGTTGACTGTGAGGGATCTGGGTGGTTTCATGGAAGCATGGAGTCACAGTGGTCTCCTCTGTGGCTGGAGTCCTTATTTTTCCTTTGATGAAGCAGTTCAGGGACAGCCTCTTTCCCCCACCCAGGAGCACAGCCTTTGAGCCTGGTCTCAGAGTGAGGAGGTAGGTGGGCGCCATGGCCGACATCCAGTTTTCTTCAACTTTTGCTTCTCTTTTACGATGATGGACTCAAGGTTGGAGAGTTTTGTAGTTTGGTACCAAGAGTGGTTAGAGAAGATCTGTCCTTTTTGTGAGTTTCTGTTGAGTTCAGTGCAAGCAGCTTGCTGTTTCTTGGTTGTGGGCCCATCCTGTTTTGTGGCTGATTTCATTAACCTCTCGACTCAGAAAGTGAAGAGCTGAGAAAGTTCTTCTAGAAGCTGGTAAAATTCAGTCGAAGGGCATCTTGAGTGTCATGGGCTCTGAAGGTTGGCGTTTCTAAAAGTCCTTTTTGTTTTCAAGAGCTTAACAGATCTTCTAACATTTGGTGGTGTGTACACATACGATATTCAGGGCTTGACTTGGACTTCAGGGGCTTGCTTTTTGATGGCGTGAAGGTCGCGTGAATCAGCAGCTGCAGCAGATCCTCGCTGTATAATTTCCTGTGAAGATTTCCTATGACCGTGTCAGATAAGGTTTTCAACCACTGGTGGTCATAAAACAGGAGCGCTCCGTGTTTTCTGTCTCTTGAATCGGGCTATGTCATTACATGCCCTGCATTTTGGTTGGAGTTTTTAACTTCCATATGCTTTGGGTTTGGGTTGCCTTGGACATAAGGGCATTTATCGGTGTTCCGGGGGCGGTTTTAATGTTGGGTCTGAAAGCATCTAAGCTGGTTTCCAAAGGAGAAGACAGCTCTCCTACACCCATGCTCTCCAGAGATCTTAGTCCCAGCGGAAGTGCTGTGGGAACCTCTGGGCTTGAATTTGAAGAAGGAAGACTTGTGGACTTTGGACTTTGGTTTCCAGCTTTCCTTCACTTTCTGTATCACTCTACTTCCTGCTGTGAGGGCTGGCAGGCGCGGCTGCCGGGAGGGGGCCCTTGTACCGCCTGGAGAGCCACACAATACCCTTTTGCCTTTTTTTCCAGACTAGCAAGGGTGTCATCTGTGTGAGCACAGTTGTCTCCAGCTCTCTCAGCGCTTTCTGCATTTCTTATCACCGGGTAGTAATTTCAAGGCCAAGCAACTTCATCATCTCGGGGTAAAATTTGACCCTTTACACATCTGCCACGTCGCTCTTCTGCGGTCGTGAACCCGTCGTGGCAAGGTGGCAGGTCCCTGGGCCTGGGTGCCTCAGCTGGAGCGGGGCGGGCAGGGGCAGGTGGTGAAAGCTGTACGGGAGCAGGCGCCCCTGTGGCTCGCATCTGTGGTATAGCGGGGGGCGTGAGTGGCTGCCTTGGGGAGCAGAGGGTATCGAAGGCTAGACGGTCAGGGGACCTAGGCCGGCGTTTTGGAAGGACTGTCCTGGGTTAGGACAGGCTTGGTTGTCTGTGAGAGACATGTCTGAGTCTCCATCAGGCTGGGGTGTGGGCCAGCCACTGATGGGGGGTGAGTGGTGTCTGATGACATCACTACCCTCAGGACAGCCAGTGTTTAAATGGGGCAAGGAGAGGGGGTCCCCCAAAGGGGCAGTTGAGGATACGAGGCGCTTTGCTGGCGTCAGACACCGCATGGGTCCCACACGGCCCTGAGAGAGCGCATCAGAGTGATGAAGGGTTGGGAGCCTGGCCGCGTGAAGCAGGCACATGCCACCAGTGTGGGGAGCTCAGCACAGTGCCTGCTTCACGGGGCTCCTGTGAAGGATGCTGAGGGGAGCTCGGGGGAGCTTGGCCAGGGCTGGGTCAGGCCAGGGAAAGTGAACCCAGCCACTGACTCTTCGGTGTTCCCGCGGCGGTGTGAAAAGAGGTTCACAGAATCACCTAGAAGGTACCTTGCCTCTCCCCAGAAAGGCTGAACTTCAACCCACGAAGCCTCTTGCTGTGGTTGGCAGGTTACAGGAAACATGAGCTCACAGGAGCAGGATGCACAATGCTGGGAGGATGTGGTCAATGGAATCAAAAAAAGGGCAGCAGGGAGGGAAGGAGCCAGACGTCTAATAAAAAGGAAAAGAGGCCTAAGAGACTTGTCAGTGCTGTGACTTCAGCTGGACCCTGGTTAGATGAAACCAGTGGTAAAAATATGGGCTGTTTGGGGTTTCTTTTCAGACAAACAGGGAAAACTTCAGCATGGAGGAGGTGTCAAGTGATAGTAAGGGGTCATTCGTTTCACCAGATGTGATAGTGGAATTTGTGCTTGAAATGGTTCCCTCAGAGCCTGGACTAAAGTCTCACTGGGTGAGATGAATAGGATGCCTGTGATTCAAAATTCTCCATCCTTCCTGAGTCCCCAAAGGACAGCGGTGGATGAAGGAAGAAGAGCAGGTCAACAGTTGCTGAGACAGAGTACTAATGGGTGTCTCGGGATTCATTACCCTCTTTTCTCTCTTACAATTTCTGTAAGAAAAGAGCTGGGTTTTTTCTGAATCGAAGTTTCTATTAAGTGCTTAAGACAGGGCCTGCCACATACTTTACTGTGTTATACAAGTGTCTGCATTTTTGTTTTGTTCGCTCTTTTTAAGTAGCTTTTTTTTTTTTGCCTGGTCTTTAATTGTTTAATCATCTGGGCGAAAGAGGAAGGCCTCAGGAGGACTGTTAGTGCCTTCTGGTACCAGCTCAGCTCGGTGTCCCCTGACATGCCTTTGGTTCTGAGATTCCGGTTCCCTGGTGGAGGCAGCGTCAGAACATGTGTGCTGAGCTGCCCTGAGTCTCGGTTCTGCCCAGCCTGCCCGTCCCCTTCGCAGTGACCTGTCCTGGCCACCCCTGGCGTGCGGTCTGCCCCCTCAGCTGAGGCCCCTGCAGTCCTGGTGACCTTTGCGTTGTTTTTCTGAAGCTGCTCTGACAGGCTGGCCCCGTGTTACTGCACTTCGCAGACACCGAGACTGTTTTACTGACTGAAGGGCTGTGGCAGCCCCGTGCGGCCCCTCTGACTGCCGTCCCTGGCTTGGCTCACTCGCGACCCTCGTCATGTGATGGTGGTTCTTGCCGTCTTTCAGACCCTCTGCCGGCAAAAAGGTTACAGCTCGCTGACAGCTCGGGTGATGGGTAGCATTTTTTAGCGATAGCACTTGAGTGTGAGCATCACTCTTATATGCACTGGGAAACCACACACTCCGTGTAACGTGTTTTCCTGCGATGGTCGCCCCGTGTTGCGGCCGGGAGCCAAGCACACAGTGCATCCGAGCTCTGCCTGTGCGTGTATGTCTGAGATTGCCTTGCACAGGTCGTGTGTCTCTCCCTCGCCTCCCAGCTCCTCCTAGAATAAGCTCCACGGGGCAGGGGTGTTTACCTTTGTTCAGCTTTGTGTCCCAGCACCTAGAATTGTGTCTAAAATATCGTAAATGCTCAATAAACACTTAAGTGAATGATACACTGTGTTTCTTAAAGATGGGGCTGTGACATCAGTTGCACTCCTCTCCCCCCACCCCCCCGACGCGATGACTAGGAGCTGATGTGGGTAGACTTGTGTCCTCTAGCCCTCTGTTCGGTGAGCGGGTCTTGCCGCTTTAAGGTGACCGGCCTGAGCGAGGTCAGGGACAGGGCAGCCCCTGCAGCCTTCTGTCCCCAGAGCCTTGGCATCACACAGCTCCCCAGCCAGGGGAATGGGTGCATCTTAACCTGGGCTGTTGCTGTGACTGCCCACTCGAAACCGTTTGACAGCAGTGCTAGCCAGAGCGCTTGGGCAACTGTCTATCAGCTGATGCGTCATTCAGAAATCCCACGCCACCGTAACATGAGGGAGCAGGAGGCCTGGTCACTTCACTTCTCTTCCCAAGCATGAAAGTGGAGTGAAGTCACTCAGTCGTGTCCGACTCTTTGCGACCCCATGGACTGTAACCCACCAGGCTCCTCCATCCATGGAATTTTGCAGGCAAGAGGACTGGAGTGGGTTGCCATTTCCTTCTCCAGGGGATCTTCCCAACCCAGGGATTGAACTCAGGTCTCCCGCATCGCAGGCAGACGCTTTACTGTCTGAGACACCAGGGAAGCTTGAAGATGTACTGATCACAAGAGGTGGTTCTGGTGGTGTCCTGTGAGAATCATTCCAGATACAGATGTATTTTTGTGGGGTGGGGTGTTAGCGCCACTTCCTGCTTCCCCATCTTGACCTTCTCCTCAAGGGATGGTCCTAAGCTTGAACATGGCCTCCACTTCTTTGAGAAGCTGATGACTTCCCACAGTGAAACACAGGGCATACCCTAGCCCCAGGGGTGGGCGTGAATGTCAGGAGGCGCTTGGTCTTGCCCAGCCTGGTTTCTTTCACTGAATGATACCAACATCAGCAGTGACGTTGGGAGCCTGCCCCCTGCCACCCAGCCTGTGAGCATGGTCCAGGCTTGCTGGGGTGGGGAGGGGACGCTGGAATGGATAACCCACTTTGCTTCACAGGAGAAGTTCTCATCACACAAGATGGTCATCAAATTTCTTCTTTACAATTCTGTTATTTTAAAAACCGTAGCCTAAGTGGATGACTCTTAACGAAGGGAGAAGTGAAAAATGTATTTTAGAAAAAGGGTCTCAGGAAGGCTTGAGGAAGAAGGAATGAAGCACAAAGAAAGTACGTGTGAGGGCAAATAATTAACAGCCGTCAATTGTTAAAATAACTGTCTCTTATGAATCCTGGATATTGCTAAACAAAATGCTGTCGTTTTATCAGGATGACCAAATGCGCCTCGGATTTCATGCTCAAAGACGTCTCATGTTTTTTTCATGGATACGGCACATTTTATACCGTCTACTTGATTTCTGGCTTTATATAAAATTGATAAAGCAACTGACAAAGAAAAAAAAGTGCAGCAGATCAGTAAGTTAGAACAGGTCCTTCAGAGGCCAAGGGACCAGGTTGCAATTACATCTCTTTAAGAGTTTGTGTATAAAAAACGCCATGAATGGGCTTAAGGCGTCAGTTACCACACAGGCCAGCTTTGCTTTTCACTTGTTTCATAATCCCATAAGGCAGGTTTTTTGGGGTTTTCCCGTGCACCATGTTTCGTGATGGGGATTCTGTTCATTGTCCTGCAATAACTTTTGCTCCTCTGGAGGGAGGTGTGCGCCTACGTTCTCATCGTGAAGGTCCTGCAGAAACCTGCTGTGGGCTGTTGACTGCATAGGAAGCAGAAGGCTGGTCAAGTTCACGTCTTTCCATTCCCCTTAAGGATTCAGAGCTTTTCTCATAGCTCAGTCGGTAAAGAATCTGGCAGCAGTGCAGGAGGCCTTGGTTCGATCCTTGGGTCGGGAAGATCCTCTGGACAAGGAAGTGGCAACCCACTCCAGTATCCTTGCCTGGAAAATCCCAGGGACAGAAGGGATTGATGGGTTGCAGTCCACGGGGCCGCAAAGAGTTGGGCATGACTGAGAGACTAACATTAAAGAAGGATTAAACTAATGGATCTGATGAGGGTGTATGCCTGATGGTTGATGTTTGAACTAGTCCTTTGAAAGAGCTGCTCAATAACTTTTCCTGAAAGTCTTTTCAATCAGGAGTTGTTTGTTTTACTTTAAAATTGGACACATACTTATAGAAAAGAACGTCAACTACACAAAGACTTCTCAAGTCTTAGACTAAAAATTAATAAATGAAGCCACTATAAAACTTAGACTAAAAATTAATAAAAATAAAGCAACTCTGATAAAAATTAATTTTAAAATATGATGACCCAAACATAGGCACGTAGTATTCAGTATTAAAATCGCATTGTAAATGAAGCGCCTTGGGCTGGGAGTCTGAGCTGTGGTTGGCTGAGAGGCTCACTTCGCCTTTCTGGGCCTCAGCCTCCTCCTCTGTGCGGTGGAGCCCCTGATGGCGCCTGTGCTGCGCTTCCCACGTGTGACCACTGGGCGCTTGCCTTGGTGCTAGTCTGGATCACACCAGGTTTTTAAGACTTAGTATGAAAAGAAGAATATAAAGTGACAGTAATTTTGGATATTGATTACTATATCAGTGTAATAATGCTCTGCGTATATTGGGTGAAATACAGTAAATTGGAATTAATTTCACCTTTGCTTACTTTTTTGTGGGGTAGATAATTTTAAATGGTGTGTGTGACTATGTGATGTGTAGGACAGAGCAAGGGATGAGCAAAGGAAGGAATGAGCAAAATTTTCCCCAGAATCTATCTCAACCAATCGTCTATAAGACAGTTCTAAAGTTTCATGTTCAAATGTGTGTGTGTATATATATATATATAATTTGTGAAAGTAAAATTGCCATTCCAGTTGGCTTAAATACCGATCATCTGTATAGTGTATGAGGGGAAATAGGGCTCTTAAAAAATGTTAAACAAGTAAAAGGCGACATTAAAAACTTGTCCCCACCCCTCCACCCCAGTATTTTGTGACCTTCTCGGTTTGCTCCTCAAACTTTTCTACCAAAGGGATTCACTGAGGGACCTCCCTGGTGGACCAGAGGTTAAGACCTCACCTTCCAGTGCAGGGGGTGAAGGTTCAATCCCCGGTGGAGGAGCTAACATCCCACACATCTCCGGGTCCAAAAAGGTAAAAAAAAGTAATATTGCAAAAAATTCAATAAATAATTTTAAAATGGTCCACCGTTAAAAGAGGGGGAAAAAAGAGGTTTCGCTGAAACAGAAGAACACAGCCCGAAGCGGCCTTCCTCTCCACCTCCAGACGGGACTGTTTTTTCAGATCTCTTGTTTTAGCTTAAAAGACAAAATCCGTGTGAGTTTTGCATTCATGATAAATTTCTGTTAACGTTTGGGAAAAGTCTTCAATCACCGTCAAGTAACGTCAATGCTCTGGGAAGTGGTGCCTCTCGCTTAACCCGAGGTTCCCTTGGTCCACATCAGGGCCGTCGTAATTGTATCTGAGGACGATTGCTAGGACGTCCCTGGCGGCACAGTGGATAAGAACCTCCCTGCAAGGGACACGAGCTCGATCCCTGGTGTGGGAAGGTCCCACCTGCCCCACAGCGACTATGCCCGTGTGCCCAACTGCTGATCCCGTGCTCCAGAGCCCAGGAGCCCCAACTGCTGAGCCCGTGAGCCTGTGCGCCACAAGAGATGCCACCACACTGAGGAGCCCACACTCTACAGCTCGAGAGGCTCCTGCTCCCTGCAACCAGAAAACCCAGGCAGCAGTGAAGACCCAGCGCAACCAAAAGCAAAGCGCAGTTTAAAAAATTCGTTGCTAGTAAGGCTAGTGTAGGAGGACGGTTGCTTGTAGAGAAAGTGTCCATCTTCTTGCGGTAAGAATTAAATGAGATTCAATGCAGACAAGTCATTTTGCACGCCGTGTCTCTAAAAATTAAGTATTAGCTAGTTGCTGATAGGTGGTGTTCCATGTAAAGTGAAGGATAGAAGCGGAAGGGTTTGCTGAAGGACTTCCCCAAGAGGATCTGACTACCCGGCTGGCTCAGCAAGTTATAACATTGTATCAGCACTGCCATAGAACCAACGGGATCACCCATTTCATTTACAGTTTTGTTCATGTTTAGGCAAGTGTTAGTAAGAGCCTACATGTTCTAACTGAAAAAGTCCCAGAAAAGAAACCCTGAAATTTAATCTGGGAGCCTCCTTTTGATTTATAATTTATATCCTCTGAAGAATTGTTAAATGGTCTTTAGTAAACAGCATGTTCAATACTATCAATAAAAAGAACAAAGCCATTTGGAGGAAGAGAGAAGTGAAATAACAAAAGCCTATAGGCTGATACGGGCTTCCCAGGCAGCTCAGCAGTAAAGACTTCACCTGCCAATGCAGGAGCCACAGGAACGCGGGTTTGACCCCTGGGTCAGGAAGATCCTCTGGACAAGGAAGTGGCAACCCATTCCAGTATTCTTGCCTGGGAAATCCCATGCACAGAGGAGCCTGGTGGGGGTCCATGGGGTCGCAAAGAGTGGGACACGAATGAGCAACTGAGCACGCATGCATAGGCTGATATACCTGCTGCCTGGCTGGATTTCCCTGTGTTGGGCTTGGGAAAGTCATGTGGCATGAGTCCTTGTCTCGTCTCCTTAATAAGGGTGGTTGCTAAGGCCTCTTCCAGTTGCAAGTGCTGAACTTGCAAGTCAGACTCTGATTTCAAATTCCACCTCCCTATTTGCTAGTTGAATGGGCAAACCAAACTGTCTGAACTTGCTCCTTCATCTGAAAGGAAGATAGTACTTAATAATTGGTTTCCTCTCAGAATTCGAGGAAATGCTAAGGCAGGTTCCCTGGCCATGTCTGTATCTTGCTCTGTTTCCCTGTTCCAGAATGAATACGTTTTATTTCACAAGCAGGATAATTGGGAACTTAAAAGATGAGGACTCTAGAGCGGGTGGTCCAAGTCCATGGCCGCCTTGGGAGCAGAGAGGAGAAAATGGCCTTCACCACCAACTCGTTGCTTCCAGAAGAGAGTCTTAAGAGCAGACGAGGGGTGGGACTTGCCTGGTGGTCCAGTGGTTAAGACTCTGAGCTTCTGCTGCAGGGGGCACAGGTTTGATCCCTGGTCGGAGAAGTAAGATCCTGCCCGCCACGCAGCGGCCAGGGGGGGGGAAATCTAGCTATAAGCAATTTACTGGGAAAAGAGCCGATGAGGGGTTTTATTTCATCTGAAGATAAATTCACACCAAACTGTATGTAGTGAATTTCTGGGGCGCGAACCTCAACGAGGCGGAGGGCAGGGAGTGTCGGAGGGGAGGGGTGGGGTGGGGTGGGGTGGGGTGGGGAGCGAGGAGATGCTTAGAAAGGGGAGGGTGGAGGAGCCCGGCGGCCAAACTTCCTGACTTGGCAGTTCTGCTGGGCCGGCCCCGCCCCGGCTTAAAATGGTGGGAGGAGTCGGCGTCATCCTTGGAGGAAACCGCTCCCAGCTTTGGGGCCTGGGATCTCGGGCGTGCTGCTTGGGGGCTCAGGCAGAGCTAGTTTGGGGAGCTGGCACCCCACACCTAGCACACGAGCCGGAGAAGCTGGCCTTCCCAGTTAGATGAAGGTGTGAGCACTCCCCCCAGGAAGAGGGCCGGGGCCGAGGCCGCCCCTCCCCTGGGGCACCCGAGCACCACCGGGCAAGCTGGCCATGTAGTCTTAGGATTCTCCAGGAGATCCGTGGGTTGGTTTGCAGAGAGGTTGCTTTCTGGTTTTGCTCTCTGGCTGGCTTTTGTTGGGTTGATTAGTTCGTTTTAGGCACAGGGCAGCCTATGGAGCACCTAGTTACTCAGCTTGTTATTGTTATTGTTTAGTCCCTAAGTCATGCCCAACTCTTTGTGACCCCATGGACTGCAGCCCCCCAGACTCCTCTGTCCTTGGGACTTCCGAGGCAAGAATCCTGGAGTGGGTTGCCATTTCCTCCTCCAAGGGATCTTCCCTCTCAGGGCATGTAACCCAAGTTTCCTGCATTGCAGGGGGATTCTTTACCACTGAGCCACCAGGGAAGCCCTAGTTACCCAGCTTAGTGGAAAGCAAAAAGCTGGGGCCCTTGCTTTCCCTGGGAAGCCCCCCTCTGGTAGGCCCTTCCCCGCCCCTCCCGCAGGAACTTCGCTGCTGCTTCCCCAGTTTCTGACCAAGTCTGCTTCGTGTCTGCTGGGTTTTAGGCTGCGCCTGCCAGCCTAAAGAAGGCGGCCTCAACAGGAAAGCAGTGAGCAGCCCTGGCCCTTAGCTGGATCCACTCTCCCAGCATCTCTGAATACCCTTGATCTTGGGGCGTGGCTTTGAGGCCCCAGGATGGTGCAGAGAGGGCTGGAGTCTGGGCTTGGGGCACAGAGAGCACGTTTTCTGGGGACAGCTCACCAGAATAAGGCACAGTTTCTCAAGGTGTCAGAAGGAAATCCGGCTCTCTTGACTGGAGCAGGCTTAGCAGGAGTCCCCAGAAAAAAAAAGGGGTGGGGGGAACTCTTCAAAGATCTTAACGATGGGAAAACATTTCTGTGACAAAGAAAGGGCCAAGGCCCTACGAGAAGGCAAATGCAGAAAAGATCCCTGAAAGGTTGCATTTGGAGTTTGAAATTTCAGCTGTTTCTGTCTTCAAGCCCCAGGAAGGCCCCGTCCAACCTCAGCAGGCGCTCCTGGTCCACCCACCTCGGGTTGGGCTCCTGCCAGCCAGTATCAGCTGCCTGGCAGGCGCAGGAATCTGTTTTCCAGACCATGTGCATTGAGGGGAGAGCAATCCAAGGAGGCAAATTAGGGGTGCTTTGGATGCAGCTGTTGAAGGCTTGGGTGTGTGTGTGGAGGGGCTGTCTGCGCCTTAAGGCAGTGTGAGCCCCGCCTGCACGTGATGGAAACCCAGGTGTCCCCGGAAAATAAAGGACAATGAAGGAGGTCACCCAGGCTTCCCAGGTGGCGCCAGTGGTAAAGAACCTGCTTGCCAATGCAAGAGATATAAAAGATGTGGGTTTGATCCCTGGGTCGGGAAGATCCCCTGGAGCAGAAAATGGCAGCCCACTCCCGGATTCTTGCCTGGAGAATCCCATGACAGAGGAGCCTGGTGGGCTACAGTCCATGGCATCGCACAGAGTCAGATATAACTGAGTGACTGACACACCTGAGATCCCCGTGCTGCCATTTCCCGCCTCTTTTAAGGATCCCGGGCTAGAAGTCAGGCTGTGCTCAGCTTCCCTCTTTGGTGACATTCAGCCCTTTCACGTCAGCCAAGTTGCTTAGCACTGGTCCACCTTTTCCAGCTTCCAGAGTTTTATTTTGTCTTCTCTCTCATTCTCCCTGGTCCTGCGCCGGTTTTGTTTCTTTGGTTTTTCGTATTTCAGGAGGAAGGAAATGAGCTAAGGGTGCTCATCATGGGTCTTTATTCGGAACTGCATCTCAGACTCTAACAGACGTGTCTGCTTAGGGAAGGATACACAAACACAGCAGAGGGGCCTGGACAGCTCTGACTTTGTCGGTGTGAGCGCCTAGGAGAAAAGGAAGCAAAAATGTTACATTTGGATGAATGTGTAGTTCTTTTATTGCTGTGTTATTCTAAGAGTCTTTTCAAAGCCTGCCAAGGAAAGTCAAGTTCAGTGCAGTTCAGTCGCTCAAAGGAAAGTCAAGGAGAGGCAGAAATAACATGGACAGATCTCAGATCTCTCTCTCTCTTATTGATAAAGCTTTAAAGATCTTCACTTATGATAAAGACAAAAACACGAGAAGACAGGCTTGCTTGGTGGGCAGAGGACTGACAGAGTTTTATTATTCACATTGTTTAGAATTGCCAGCACCTGGCAATAATAAAGAGCAGTTTTTGTTGTTTGGTTGATCAGTCACATCCGACTCTTTGCAGCCCTTTGGACAGTAGCCTGCCAGGCTTCTCTGTCCGTGGGATTTCCCAGGCAAGAATACTGGGATGGGTTGCCGTTCCCATGACTGCAGCCTGCCAGGCTCCTCATCCATAGAATTCTCCAGGCAAGAATAGTGGTGTGGGTTGCCATTTCCTTCTCCCAGGGATCTTTCCGAGCCAGGGATTGAACCTGTGTCCCTTCCATCTCCTGTGTTGACAGGCGGATTCTTTACCAGAGAAGCCCCAATAAAAAGCAGAGGGAGTTTTAATTGGCTTACTACTGTCTTTAAAATCATTGCAGACAGATCTGTCCCTTACTGTCTGCACCTGAGCTGACATCTCCCTCTCCTAAGACAGCGCTGCTTGGAGGTTCTGGTTGAGGATCCTGGGAAAAGAAACCTGTTGTGATGATGTGGAGATCTCAGACTTCAGGCAGAAAATGGCAAGTTTCTGGGCTTTCAGAAATTTTAAAACTTCAGAAACTGTAAAAATTATTGGTGGTTCTTCATATTATTTCATCGCTGTAAAATCCTGCAGGTGGAAAGTGTGTTTCCTCGTGTTCACCTTCATTTAGTCCTGCATTTGCCTATTTATGGAGACCCGATTGTGTGCCAGCTTTGTGCTGAGACTTGAGGGGGGCAAAGCTGTTGGAGGGCCTAGCTGGAGAGAGCGGCATCTTTGTAAAAAACGCACTGGAGGCAAATGTGGCACATGAAGGTTTTCTCCACTACAAGGTTTAGAAGAGAGCCAGGGAAGAATGGTATTGATTTCGCCCGCGGGCGCAGGTTGCCTTCAGCTGGAGAGGGCATTGAGCGAGCCAAGGGCTCCGGGCAGAGACGGGTTGTCCCTGTGGGAAATGAGATCATTCTGGACAGCTACTCAGGACAAGTGTCGGGGCTGAGGTGCGTCAAAAGAATTTAAAGTGGATTTTTAAGGCAAGTGATTTTCAAAATCAGGCCCAGGGCAGGGGGCTACCCTACCCTCTTACTATTTGATGGAGATCCCAACACAGCCTTTCCTGGATCCTCTGAATCTCCAATTAAAAAAAAAAATTCTGAGGTCCATTGACATACATACATTACCAGGTGTAAAACAGATGGCTAGTGGGGCGCTGCTGTAGAGCACAGGGGGCTCCGCTCGGGGCTCTGGGACGACCTAGCAGGCTGGGATGGGGGAGGAGAGATGTATACACATACACACAGCCGATTCACATTGTCGTTCAGCAGAAACAGTTAAACTGTAAAGCAATTATGCTCCAATTAAAATATAAATAAAATTTTAAAACGCTCTCAGGTCTATTAACCAGGTTTAGAAACCACTGGTTTAGGCAGTATAGTCCCCCCAAGAAGGCAATGGCAACCCACTCCAGTACTCTTGCCTGGAAAATCCCATGGACGGAGGACCCTGGTGGGCTGCAGTCCATGCGGTCGCTAAGAGTTGTGCACGACTGAGCGACTTCACTTTCATTTTTCACTTTCATGCATTAGAGAAGGAAATGGCAACCCACTCCAGTGTTCTTGCCTGGAGAATCCTAGGGACGGCGGAGCCTGGTGGGCTGCCGTCTATGGGGTCGCACAGAGTCGGACACGACTGAAGCGACTTAGTAGCAGCAGTCTCCCCGAAGGAATTTACGGGGTCAGAAAACATAATCGGATTGTCATCTGAGAAATATCCTTTTGACCAACATGTGGAATTCGGACTGGGCAAGAGACTGGAGGCAAAGGAGCCGCTTTGGAGGCTGACGAGGAAATGGGCCGTGCAGAAGCAGTGGGGCTCAATGCAGAGGGTCCCGCTTGACAGCACGTGGAGATGCGGCTGCAGAGACAGACAGGGATGGAGCATCTCGCTGACTCCCAGGACTCCTGCCCTGGTGGCAGGTAGCAGGGGAGACAGCAGTTCAAGCCATCAAGATGGAAAAGGAGGGCGGGATCAGGTTTGGGGGCACAGAATGAGATGCTTTGGGGGATTAATGAGTTTGCACGTGTGTGAAGAGATGTGAAGATCCAGGAGTTGCCACTTGGGGATGGGGGCAGGTGCGGGGCTTGACATTATAGGAAAAACTGGGGTGTCTGACAGAGCGTGAGGAGTCGAGACTGGAAGAGAAACTGCCTTCAACCTTGAAGGCAGGTAGGACAGTGAGCGGGCCTGCAGGAGCAGTCAGCAGGGCTGGAGGAAGACTCCAGCTGCTTCAGCCAAATAGACGACGAGTGAGTGAGTGCTAGTGGTTCGGTCACGTCTGACCCCATGGGCTGTAGCCCACCAGGCTCCTCCGTCCATGGCAAATACTGAAGTGGGTTGCCATGCCCTCCTCCAGGGATCGAACCCGAGTTTCCTGCATTGCAGGCAAATTCTTTACCACCTGAGCCACCTGAGAAGTAAAGAGATGGAGGGCAGCCTGAAAGAAGGGGGTGGTCCTCCTCAGGGCCGCCCCCCACTGCAGGCAACCCGGGAGCAGGGAGCCACAGATGCCCAGAGGAGAAGGGTGGGGAGCAGAGCTTTGGGTCTGCCACAATTACTTTTAATCTCCTTGCACATTCAGGTAGGACTCAGCAGCTTTTTCTCCCAGAGACAAAAGCTGGCGAGTGCTTGGGGCCTGGGTGGAGCGTCCGCAGCCCTTTGCTGAGTGAGAAGCTGCTCCAAGGCTTCGGTGTCCTGGCTTTGAAGGAGCTGGGCTCTCCAGCTTCTGGGAAGAGGCCAGCCCTGAGCGGGGCAAGGCTGTGTACGTGTCTTGCGATTCTGGCAGCACCGCCCAGCGCTCAGAAATCACTGCGCAGGCGAGCATGCGCAGTCGCCTCAGTCGTGTCCTACTCTGCAACCCCATGGACTGTAGCCCGCCGGGCACCTCTGTCCGTGGGGATTCTCCAGGCAAGAAAATTGCCGTGGGTTGCTATGCCCCGCTCCAGGGAATCTCCTCAACCCAGGGGTCGAACCAGTGTCTCTTAAGTCTCCTGCATTGGCAGGTGGGTCTTTTACCACTTAGAGCCACCTGGGAAGCCTCCAGAAATCACTCTAGACACTGCAAAAGAGAGAAACGACATTTAAAAGGGGAACATACATTTTTACCCTTATCCTGTGCTCTCCTTTTTTTGTGTTTTCAGTTTAAATGAGACTTTATGGTTAGTAAAGGAGGGTAATCAAGGCCCCCTTTTATGAGACAAAATAAATTTTATGAACTTTTTTTTCCAACCACCAATATATGGTGGGTTTTATTCTTAATCATATATCAGGTTGGCCAACGAGTTCATTTGGGTTTTTCTGTACGTATGTATGGAAAAACCCAAACAAACTTGTCAGCCAATCCAATATGTGTATTTCTATTGAAGTATAATTGCTGTGAAATATTATGTAAGTTACATGTGTACACTGTAGTGATTCACATTTTTTTAGTGATTCACAGTTTTAATAGGCCAATCTGTGGCTCAGATGGTAAAAAATCTGCTCGCAATGAGGAGACCTGGGTTCGATCCCTGGGTCAGGAAGATCCCCAGGAGGAGGAAATGGCAACCCACTCCGGTATTCTTGCTTGGGGAATCCCATGGACAGAGGAGCCTGGCGGGCTGCAGTTCATGGGGTCGCAAAGAGTCAGACACAACTGAAGGACTAACACTTTCACTTTCTTTAACCTCATTTATAGTTACTATAAAATATTGGCTATGTGGCTTCCCTGGTGGCTCAGTGGTATAGAATCCACCTTCCAATGCAGGAGATACAGTTTCGATCCCTGATTCAGGAAAATCCCCTGGAAGAGGAAATGGCAACCCGCTCCAGTATTATTGCCTGGAAAATCCCATGGACAGTGGAGACTGGCAGGCTACAGTCCCTGGGGGTCACAAAAGAACTGGACATGTAGCGACTAAACAACAGCAGTATTCCTCGTGTTCTATGATGTGTCCCTGTAGCTTGTTTTGGACGTAGTGGTTTGTCCCTGTCAATCCGCTAGCCCTGCTTTGCTCCTCCCCCTCCCTCTCCCCACCAGTAACCATAGCTCTCTAGTTCTCTAGGTCAGTGAGCCTGCTAAAGATTTAGTGGTTTTGATCAGAAGAATTGAGGCCTCATTAGGGACACAGATGAATGAATCTATTCAGCATTCCCTGTAAAATAGGGAAAAGCAATCCTCTGTGGTTTATGGAGCTGTTTTTTGGACAGATTTTGGATAGATAAGCAGGAGCTAGGAGGACACAGGCTTCCCCGGTAGCTCAACTGGAAAAGCATCCGCCTGCAATGAGAAGACCCCAGTTCGGTTTCTGGGTCGGGAAGATCCCCTGGAGAAGGGATAGGCTACCCAGTCCAGTACTCATCGGCTTCGCTGGTGGCTCAGCTAGTAAAGAATCCACCTGTAATGTGGGAGACCTGGGTTCGATCCCTGGGTCCAGAAGAGCCCCTGGAGGAGGGCATGGCAGTCCACTCCAGTATCCTTGCCAGGAAATCCCATGGACAGAGGAGCCTGGAGGGCCCCAGAGTCGGACGCGACTGAGCACACAGCAGAGGCCAACGTGCACTCATTTACTCATTCAGCAGGTATTTATTGGCTGCCTACTCTGTACAAAACAGCGTGTATGGAACTCCACCCTGCCCACAGGGACACGGAGAGCTGGGGAGGCAAGATGAGACACGCACACCAAGTTTAAAAACACCGCCCAGAACAAGGCTTGGGCCGCGGCTCCCCAGATGAAAGGCAGGAGGCAGGAGCTTCTGTCCTCAGGTCTGGTCTGCGAGGCTGGGGGAGGAGGCAGCCTTGCAGGGCGCTGGCCGGCTGCTCGTGAGCTCGGGGCCAGGTGTCTGCCTCCTCTGCTCTAGGATGGGGGGGGGGGGGACTGCGTCTCCCTAACAGTTGCTGACGGCAAGCAGTTCGGTGTGCCTGGGTTTTCTTCCATGTCCCCTCCACCCCAGTGATTTCTGCCCCCGAGAGCCCTGCTCCCCACGACACCCCTCCGCATGCTGCACCTTTACCCCATCCTCACTGGCTGTGTCTCCCCACGAGGACGTGGTGGAGACTTTGTAAATATTTGTCGAACAGGGGAAATAAAGAGCATCGTGGTGAGAGAGTGGAGTGTGGTCTGAGCGGGGGCTGGGAAGAGCCTGGAATGCTCAGAGGAGAGGGAGTCAGCCCACTAGGCTAGGGCTGGCGTGTGAGTGGAGAACGGGAAGGCAGGCGGGGCGCCCGTCGGGGCACGTCGGAGGCGGGACGTTGTCCTGCTGGTCCCAGGCACTGGGCGTGACTGACCGGGGGTGCTGAGATCAAGCTGGGGCTCCGTGCGGGGTGGACCGCCCGGGGCGCCGGGAGCGGTGAGCACTGTGGTGGGAGACCCGGAGAGGCAGGGTGCTGGCCGCTCCCGGCAGACGGGCTACAGAGGCGATGATACACGGTTGAGAGAGGTGTGTTTCTGTATTCCCGTAAAGAGCACGTTAGCCGCTGAAGGGACAATGGCAAAATTTAAAATCCAGCAGGTTTTATTCAGGCTGTACCAGCATGACCTGAAAGCCTGACCTTTGGCCCCCAAGGACCCCTCTCCAGTCAACCAGGCCTGCCCTCCTAGGAAATCTCTCCGGAGGCCGGATGGACGAGATGGCATCAGACTCAGAAGCGCCTGAGCCCTTATCTTTGGTGTTTACTCTGACTCCCAGGGAAGACTCCCAGAGGTCGCTCTGAAGGGAGCCTGTGTGTGTGTGTGTGTGTGAGTGTGAGACAGAGACTGTCCTGCTTCTCCAGATCTTATCTGCAGCTGCACACAGCCTAGTTGCTGCTGATCCTAATCTCCAGTAAGAGTGTCTCCCGAGCCCAGTGAACCTGGGCTTGAACAGCTTCAGACTCGTGAGAACCGCGGGGCAGACAGTTTCAACAAAACTCTTGGCCTGCAGGTAAAGAGTAAATGGTAAATGTGACTATTCAAAGACGGCTCCTGGGTGCCAGCTTTTAATTTTCTTTTTTCCAGGATGAATTAATTTGGAAATAATGATTATATATGTTGGCAAACAGAAGCAGAATGAAAAAATGCCCGGTAAAGGAAAAAAAGATCAGGGACTCCCCTGGTGGTCCCGGTGACTAAGCCTCCAAGCTCCCGATGCAGGAGTCCTGAGTTTGACCCCTGGTTAGGGAACTGGAGCCCACGTGCTGCAGCTAAGACCTAGCATAGCCAAATAAATAAGTAAATATTTGTTAATAGAGGAAGAAAATTTAGTTATTTCGTTGGGGATGGGGGAGATGGGGAGGGACTGTGAATTTGGAGAGAGAAAGGGTGGCAGGAGACAGAAGGGAGGAGAGGATAAAAGAAAGATGGCAGGTGGGTGACGATGCGTGGGACAGAAAAGCAAAGATTTGACTTCAGTGACATTTTGACCTTTTCACAGTTGCACTAGAACTTATTTTAAATGTGTATTAAATGTGTACAGAAAACATTCACTTTGTAGCTGGACACGCTGCCCAGTTTTCATATTGAGTATTAGGCAACCTTGGACTCAGTGTGGGCCAGAACTGTGCATTTCTAGAGTGTTATTCATGACACGAGATGGTTGGATGACATCACCAACTCGATGGACATGAATCTGAGCAAACTCTGATGGTGAAAGCTGGCGTTCTGCAGTCCATGGGGTTGGCAAGGAGTCAGGCACGACTGAACGACTGAACAACATTCAGGACATCCCCAAAGTGGAAAAACCCAGCTGTCCATCAGCAGGTAAACAAAACAAGTATATCCATAGCATGGAATATTTTTCAGCAATAAAAGGAAATGAAATTCTGACACGTGCTACCACGTGGATGAACCTGGATGTTTTACTGAGTGAAAGAAGCCAATCAAAAAGAACCACGTGTTGTATGATCCCATTTACACAAAATGTCCAGAGTTGACAGATCCATAGAGACAGAAAGCATGGTTAATGGTTACCAAGGACTCAGGGGAAGGGACCCAGGAGTGACTGCTAACAGAGAAGGGGTTTCCCTTTGGATGAAAATATTCCAGAATCAGACAGTGGTGAAGGTTACACAGCTCTCCGTCTATACTACACATCCCTGAATTGTACACTTTAAAATGGTGAATTTTATGATATGTGAATTACACCTCAACTAAAAAGACAACAGGATTTTGCAATTCTGCAGCTTCGCTTCTCAGTTTCGGCCCTACTTTTTGTTTGTTGCTATGTAAATCTTTTCCCCCTGGAAACAGTATCAGTCACATGTTTCGAAATTCAAAAGACATAAAAGAATATCTCACTCCCCTTCAATCCACCCCCAGCTACTCAGTTCCCCTTTCCAAAAGTAAACTTAAAAAGCATTTATTGCCAGGAATTCCCTGGCGGTCCAGCGGTCGGGAGGATCCCATGCTTCCAATGCAGGGGGCGTGAGTGTGATCCCTGGTCGAGGAACTCAGATCCTACATGCTAAGGTGCAACCAAAAATTAATAAATAAATGAATAAAGTGGCACCTTTTATTTTTTTAAGGGCAGGATTACCAGTTTCTTATGTGACTTTCGCAGGTTTTGTATACACAGGCAAATATATATGTAAACCTTCCCCCTCCCCACTTTAAACAGATAATGATATTCTGTGGTTCTGTGCCTGGCTTCTTTCACTAGACAGCGCATCTGGTTGAACTCTTTCCCACCTTAGGGGGAAATAGCTGAGCTCCTTCTGAACTGCCAGAGGTGCCTGGGCACCGTCAAGGGAGAACGGCAGTGGGGAGGAGCAGCAGGCAGGGCTCAAGCAGAGACGGGGAAATTAAACGTTACCAAACACTGATGGGGGGCTGGTCAGTGGAAACGCTGTCAGACCCGCTGTGTCCACTAACTGGCATTTCTCGGCGAGGCTTCTCCCCTCCCCCAGACACTGGGGGTCTCAGGCCCTGTTCTTCTTGGTGATAACACTTAAAAGGAACGGCTTTTAGGTCTTTGAGAAAATTTGCCCTGGGTGTAATAGAAACACCTGCATCTCAGAAGGACAGGGGACAGATTTACAGTTGCAAGCTTTGCTGTTTTGTTTTGATGTTTTCAGTAAATTCTCCAAGAAAGAGGTCATGAGCCTATCAATAAGGGGTTGGCTGGGTAAATGGTAAATTTCTTTGGGCAGCTTTGAGCTTTTCTAGAGAACAGCACAGGGGTGGGTGGGGGCGGTGGGGTCTTTCCAGGGATGGGGCCTGAGGCTGCCATAGCCGGCTAGAGTCTGGGCAGGTCACTGAGGGGGCTGAGTGGAGTCTTTCCTGTGGAGAGTTCTTGCAGGTCTCACGTCAGTGGCGTTGGGTACTGTCACACTGTTGTACAAACACCACCATCACCTCCAGAACTTTCTCATCTTCCCAAATGAACCTCTGTCCCCATCAGACACTAAATTCCCATTCCTTCCTCTCCACCATCTCTGACAACCACCCTTCAGCATTCTGTCTCTATGAATTTGACCACTCTAGACTCCTCATTTAGGTGGAATCATATAGTATTTGTCCTTTTGTAACTAGTGTGTTTCACTTGGCATAATTGCCTCCGGATTCATCCATTTTGTAGAATATGGCAGGTTTTCATTTCATTTTATTTTTCTATTTTTTTGGCTGTGCCGTGTGGCATGCTGAATCTTAGTTCCCTGACCAGGGATCAAACCTGAGCCTCCTGCTCTGGAAGCATGGAAACCTAACCATGGGACCACCAAGAAGTCCCAAGTTTCCTCTCTTAAGGCTGGCTAATTCCGCATTGTGTGTATAGACATTCTCTTATCCATTCATCCACTGATGAACCCTTGGCTTACTTCCACCTTCTGGCTTTTGTGAGTAGTGCTGCTGTGAACATAGGTTTGAGACCCTGATTTCAGTTGGTTTGTTTATTTTGCATTTTCAGGGCTGGGCACCTGTTATCTCCTCAATACATGCTTGCTTAAAATCTTTTTTGAGGGAGTTCTCTGGCGGCCTAGTGGTTAGGGCTCTGCACATCCACGGGAGGGCTCTGGGTTCAATCCCTGATCCCTAGTTGAGGAACTAAGATCCTACAAGCCATGCAGTTCAGCCAAAAAAAAAAAAATCTCTTCCTGGGATGAAATGATGCAGAGTGAGGGCTGTGAGAGTGTCCCCTCTGGCCTCCCAATTCTATTTCAGTGTGCTTTCCTCTTATCAATTTAATTTTCACACTAAAAAGGTAGAATGAATATGGTCAATTTGGTTACCTCTGACTGTAGTCTAAACGGCGCTGGGGAAGAAGCGCTGACACCCCCCTCCCCGTCCCCCTCCCCCAAGACCCTTGCCATCTAAGACCTCCCTGGCCTGCAAGAGTTCCAAAAACTCCCTGGAGCAAGCCGCTGAGTAGGTTCAGGCAATCCGGCGGCGGGGGTGGGTGGGGGGAGTGATATGGGGAGGGTGTCAGAATCAGGCGCAGATGCAACAAGGCCCCAGGCTTCCAGACTGATTTCAGACACAAGGCTTTTCATTAGAAGAACCAGTGCGAGTGGGCAGGACTCTGCAAGAAGACCCAGACTGAGGCTGGAGCCGTGAGTCGGGGGTTGGGCCCAAGGGGAGCAGACCTAAGAGCCCAGTTAGTGGGTCCAGGAGGTCAGGTTTGAGTGAAATTAGCCAGCTAGCCTGACTGCTCGGGTGTGAGCAAGTGGACTTAGAGCCAGAGTTAGGTGTGAACAGCCTCCACGTTATGATTTTAGGACAATAGGAACCAAAGATAGGCAGGCCACTGCAGCAAGCGTGATAAATTCAAAAAATCATGTTTCATGGGATAAAAAACAGAAAAGCACAGACCATACAGGAAAGAGTGAAAAAAAATGAATGAGTTAAAACTTAAAAAGAAGGAACATCCCTGGCAGTCCAGTGGTTAAGACTCTGCACTTCCAATGAAGAGTTCAATCCCTGGTCAGGGAACTAAGATCCTAAATACCATGCAGCAAGGCAAAAAAAAAAAAAAAAAAAGCTAGAAGAGAGCTTAAACAAAGTAGGGACTCAAACAGATATCTGTGTACCATGTTCACAGAGGATTATTCATATTAGGCAGAAGCTGGGGACACCCCAAGTGTCCAGGGACAGGTAAATGGGTAAAGAAAACGTGCTGTGTGTACCCAGTGAGTATAATAGTATTCAGCCTTGGAAAGGGAGGAACGGAGAGTTATGGTTTGATGTATAGACAGAGCTCCAGTTCTGCACACTGAGAAGAGTTCTGGGATGGATGTGTAACAGTTATACAACAAGGCGAGCCTTACTTTCCTTCCAGTGGACACTTACAAATGATTAGAATGGTAAATTCTCTATTATATGCATTTTACCACAATTTGAAAAACAGGAAGGAAGGAAATTTTGACATATGCCTCAACACAGGTGAACCGTAGAGACTTTATGCTGAATGAAATATGCCAGTCACAGAAGGACAAATGCTGTTTGGGTCCACTCATGCGACGTCACAGAGTAACCAAATTCGTGGAGATAGAAAAATAGATAGTGCTTGCCGGGGGACTGGGGGCAGGAGGAGGGGGACTTCGTGTTCAGCGGGTGCGGGGCTTCAGTTTTGGAAGATGGAAAGCGTCTAGGAATGGATAGTTCTAAGAGTTGGTATTGCATAACACTGAATATACTGATGCCATTGAAACCTACATTAAAAATTGTTAAAGTGGTCAATTTTATGTATGTATATTTACTACAACGAAAAAAAGAAAGGATAACATAAACAAAGGGCAAAGATAAGCTGCAGACCACGAGAAGAGATTGGTTAAGTTTTTCTTTTTTTAGTTAAAATATGTATTCTTTATTTGTTTATCTTAGCTGGGCCAGGTCTTAGTTGCAGCGCTTGCGATCTTCCCATTGTTGGGACACGTGGAATGTAGTTCCCTGATCAGGGATGGAACCCAGGTCCCCTGCATTGGGAGTGCAGAGTCTTGGTTACTGGACCAGCAGGGAAGTCCATGGGTTAAGTTTTTATATCTGTGTTCATTTAGTACCCTGACTGGAAACGTGAGGTTTCTGGATCAGAGACTGATGATCTGCTGACATTGTCAGTCTTACTGCCAACTCCCAGCAGGCCACACACCAAGGGCAGATGGGCCAAGGGCAGATGGGGCTGGTACCACTGGAAGGAGCTGGAGATCCAGGGCTCTCAGAGCTGGAGATGCCGACGCTCACCAGTCCCTCCCTCCCACTCTGGATACAGAGGGAGAGACCTTTGCTCTCTGACCTAAAGCATTCCACTCTAGGGAGAGGAGAGGACGCTCTTTGAGATTTTACAACCACTTGGAATGTAAACAAATGGCTCTGGGCTTATCACCTTTAGAAAATGAAGAGAAAATGAGTCTGGGGAGAAGGAAGCCTTTTCTACCCTCATAACATGTTGCTCAGAAAGGTCCAGACACTGCAGGGAACCCTGAGAAATCCAGGGAGCATTGTCTTCCAACAATATCGGCAGTATATAGAATCGAAGAGGATCCCTGTGCAGAATATTGAGGGGCTTCCCAGGGGGCTCAGTGGTAAAGAACCCGCCTGTCAATGCAGGAGACGAGGGTTTGATCCCTGGGCCAGGAAGATCCCCTGGAGAAGGAAATGGCAACCCACTCCAGTATTCTTGCCTAGGAAATCCCACGGATAGAGGAACTTGGTGGGCTACAGTCTACAGGATCACAAAAGAGTTGGCCACAACTAAGCAACTGGGAGCACATATACACAGGTGGAATATTGAAGTAAGTCCTGCAAAAAACAAGGAGAAGGGAAGCAATCCTATTTAAAAATGGATAAAAGGATGTAAATATGCAGTTCCAAGAAGAAGAATCCCAAATAGCCAATAAGCTTATGAAGACGTTGTCTGTATTACTAGCAATCAGGAAAATGCAAATTAAAATGGGCGCCAACCACATGCTGGTATCTTCCCCCAAATTAAAGAAAAACACAAGTAAAATGTTGTGTGGTCAAGCTGTAGGAATCTGTGGAAAGAGTGAAAATGTGCTTCCACTCATATGAAAGGTCCAGACCAGGCATATCTACAGGGATGGAAAGCAGGTCAGTGGTTGCCTAGGCCTGGGGAGATGGAGAGGAGGGAGGTATGGGGGGGACAGCTAAAAGAAACTGGATTTCTTTCTGGGGTAATGAAAATATTTCACAGGTGTTTTTTATTGTTGTTGTTGTTGTTCGGCTGTGCTATGAGACTTGTGGGATCTTAGCTCCCTGACCAAGGATCGAACCTGTGACCCCCTGCAGTGGAAGCTCAGAGTCCTAACCACTTGACTGCCAGAGAAATCCCCCAAATATTTTCAGTTGACTGTGATGATGGATGCACAACTCTGTGAATAAACTCAAAGCCATTAAATTGCACACATTAAATGGATGATTTGTATGGTCTCTGAATATATATGTCGATGAGGCTGTTTTTAAAGAGGGAGGAAGATTCCATTTTCTTCCAACTAGATAAGCAGAAACTGTAAAGTCTGACTATTCAAAATGCTGGTAAAGACGTGGAGAAATAGGAGGCCTCCCCTCTGCTGGTAGAAGCATAAGCTGGTTCACTTTGGAAAGAAAGTTATGCCGTTCTGTGTCCCAGCAACTCTGCTGCTGGGTAATGAATCCAGGCCTTGCGCACAAGGCGACTTCACAGGGATGTTCACGGCATCCTCATTTCCAAGCGTGAAAATTGTGATTGGCCTCAGTGCTCTAGGCCAGGAGAGTGGGTAAATAATTGTTTTTAATTCATGCAGTGGAATACTGTACAGCAGATTAAAGTGACTGAACCAGCGTTACACAGGTCAACATGGACACGTCTCATAAACACAAGTTTCGGTGAAATAAAGTTTTTTAAGAAACTGCACACAGTGGCATGCATTTATATAAAGCCAAGCAAAAGATAACATATTTGTATTATCACTAACCACTGAAGTCATAGTAAACTACCCAGGAGAATGACATTGAGCAAAGTCATGGTCATAGTTAGCTCTGGAAAAAAGAGAAAAAGGATTAGGAACAAATACTCAGGGAATACCAACTCTACCTGGACGTTGGTTTCTTTTGAAAACATTTCATGTCGATATTTGATAAAGCTAGTATCTACATATTAGCAAAATCATCTGCACTTTTCAGTACATTTGAAATATCTCTCAACATTAAAGAAAAAGGTGAGTGAAGTTTTATGTTGTCGGGGTGTAGGCATTCGTGGACAGAGTAAAAGTTTGCTGTCTAGCGGAAGTCAGAGCTGGGGAGGGTGCCCCCTAACCCTCCAAGCCAGCCCCTTCATCCAGCTGGGGAGGGGACAGGGAGCATGTTGGGCGCAATATAGCTCCATCTCACCAGCCTCCCCTCGCCAAGGCCAGTGTGTGGGGGGGTGGGTTGGGGAGAGGCAGGGGGTGCAGGGAGGGGCAGGGGGCGGGGAGAGGGGCTGGTGGGCAGCAGTAGTGTGTTAGCAGACCCATGTTTGTCCCTGTTCTTGCTTTCGGGCCAGTATAGCCCAGGCAGGGTTCCTCCCACAGTGACTGTCTCCTGTTCCTGGAGGCTGGGGGTTGAAGTTTTAGGTCTGGGAAGGTCCTAGACTCAGCAGTATCGCTGCTGCTACTAAGAAACTGTGCCTAGAGCCTCAGCTCTCCCTTACTTTATAGCGTGACCGACTGGAAGGCTTCAAACTGAGTCTGCTCCAATGGCTTGGGCATTCCATGGATGTTGAGAAGTCACTGCTGGTTATCAGCGTTGCCTTGACAACCACTGGGCACATGAATAACTTGGCAGAGGTGAAGGATCATGTCAGACACTGATAAACGTACATAGTAAAGTTTCCTGTGTGCGTGGACTCTCTTGACATGCGTGGATAGTTGGTTTGAAAGGTAGTTTCTTTTCACTCAAATGACCTCCTACTAATTTTATTCCCTTTTTCAGTCTATTGCATTGCTTAGCAGACAGTTTTACCCGGTAGCACTCTTCGAAGGAGCATGTCTTTTAACTCTAAGTACAATCGGAGATAAAACCACCTCCCTAGTGTGTGTAGGCTTTAAACAACCACAGCATCACCATCTCCCTCCAGTACTGTGCTAACGTGAGCATGGTTTGCAAATCAGACTCTAAAGAGACAGAATAATTAAACTCAGAATTATTAAAAAGTGAAAGTGAAAGTCAATCAGTCATGTCCAACTCTTTGCAATCCCATGGACTATACAGTCCTGAAATTCTCCAGGCCAGAATACTGGAGTGGGTAGCCGCTCCCTTCTCCAGGGGATCTTCCCAACCCAGGGGTCAAACCCTGGTCTCCTGCATTGCAGGCAGATTCTTTACCAGCTGAGCCACAAGGGAAGCCTCAGAATAATTAAAGGCTCAGATAATTAAGCTCCCCGAAAGGTGTTGAGGGCAGCAGTGGATGGGCTCCATGTCTGATTTTTCGAGATATGCAGTGTCCACAAGTGGTTTTCTCAGCTGGCTCTCTGATATTCAAAGTGTGGTCTCTGGACCACCAGCAGCAGTTAAAGAGTTTACCAGAAATCCAGAGGCTCAGCCCCAACCCAGGCCTACTGGATCAGAGTCTGCATTTTAATACGATCTCTGGGTGATTTTTCTGAGTGTTAAGTTCTGAGAAACACCCCATCATATAACCTGAGGAGCCTGCCTTCTGAAAAGACACTGGTATTGTAAGAAATAAAGCTTTCAGAGGACGATACTCCTGGGAGAGTGTAGGAAGCAAAGCTATTCTATTTCTTAAGGGGTTTTTGGTCTGCTCTTTTTTCTTTCTTTTGCTGTAACCATTTAGAAAGTCTTTATTGAATTTGTCACAATATTGCTTCTGCTCTTTATATTCTGATTTTTTGGCCATGAGGCACATGGGAATCTTAGCTCCCTGACCAAATATTGAACCCACACCCACTGCACAGGAAGGTGAAATCCTGAGCACTGGGCAACCCAGCAAGTCCCAGAGCTGTCCTAAAAGCCGTGCAAACCAAGGTGCTCCGGGCTCTCCTCAAGCTTTGGGTGTTATTTGTGTATTTTGTACAAAGTTGTTATTCCCTTTCCCCTCCATTGAGGTTGTGAAAAAACGTTAGTCACTCAGTCATGTCCGACTCTTTGCAACCCCATGGACTGTGGCCAGCCAGGCTCCTCTGTTCATGGGATTTCCCAGCCGTGAATACTGGAGTGGGTTGCCGTTTCCTTCTTCAGCAGATCTTCCTGACCCTGGAATCGAACTCGGGTCTTCTGCACGGCAGGCAGATTCTTTGTCGTCTGAGCCACCAGGGAAGCCCCTGAGAATATGAAATCGATTCCCAAAAAATAGCAGGACAAAGGGTGAGAGAGGAAGGATTAAACATCATGTGAAAGTCTCAGGTCCTTTGTTTTTATAATTTTACTTATTTACTTTTGGCTGCGCTGGATCTTTGTTGCCGTGCCCAAGCTTTCCCTGGTTGCGGTGCTCAGGCACCAGGGCACACAGGCTTCAGTAGATGCGGCACATGGGCTTAGCTGCCCCGTGGCACGTGGGCTATCCCTGGACCTGAGATCAAACCCGTGTCTCCCGCATGGGCCGGCGAATTCTTAACCACTGAACCACCAGGGCAGCCCCTGAGTTCTTACTGAAGCATCTTCTTACGGGATGTCCATCATGATCCTCACTGTGCCTCAGCTTCCCCGACTTTGAGAATAGCCCAGTCATTTCCCAGGGCCTTCCTGGGACTCATAAGCCAGTGTTTAAGGCCTTTGTGGTCACCGATGAGAGGCGTGGCCCCAGCTGGAAGCATCATTGGGGCCTTTGTGGCCAGCACCTTGCTCAGCAGCCTCCTTGTTCTCTGGCCTGGACTGCCCACTTTTATCTCTGTCCCTGGCTTGTCTGGGAAAAGACCAGCAGGACACGAGGGTGGGGCAAGGGGGATAAATCCGCTTCCGGCACGGATGAGTCAGAAGAAGCCTCATCTGTGGCTGGCAGAGCCACGCTACTCACAGACCCGAGGGTGAAAGGGGCAGGGATTTTTCCCTGCGCTTCTGTGATGAGAGGGGGCCTCCGGCCTCTGGGCCCCAGCCCCGGGGCACGGTCGGGCAGCAGGTCAGTCTTCACACGCCTGACGTCACACAGCGATGGAGGTGAACAAAAGGCCATGACCCGCAAAGTGGGTTTTAGACGCAGGCATGCAATGAAAGTTCTGTACCTCAGGGGCTTTCACAGAATCTGCTGGAAGAAGTGATTGCAAACAGGCAACTCCCAGAGCAAAAGACATCCCAGGTGCGCCTGGCTTCAGAGAATTTGGTACACGCAATCTAAGCATCTCAGATTAGTGAGGGGCAGGCGGTGTGATGCCTGATGTCATTCAAGAGACTTTGCTTTACAGCAGGACTCACCTATGGCTCTTTTTTCAATTGTCGAAAACATGCAATAACTTAAACCGTCTTAACCATTTTTAAGTGTGCGGTTCAGCGGTATGTAGTCCCTTCACATTGCTGCCGTCATCCCCACCATCCATCTCCAGAATCTTTCTATCTTCCCAACTGAATGTTGGGGGCTTCCCAGATGGCTCAGTGGTAAAGAATCTGCCTGTAATGCAGGAGACCCGGGTTCGATCCCTGGGTCTGGAAGATTCCCTTGGAGAGGGAAATGGCAACCCACTCCAGTATTCTTGCTGGGAAAATCCCATGGACAGAGGAGCCTGGCAGGCTACAGCCCAGGGGGTCGCAAAGAGTCAGACACGTCTTAGTAACTGAACAACAAACTGAACCTCTGTTCTCATTAATCACTAACTCCATCCCTTTCTCCCCCAGCTTCCAGCAACCTCCCTTCTTTCTTCCTATGAATCTGACGACGCTAGAAAACTCATATATGTGGAATCATACAGTATTTGTCCTTCTGTGACCAGCTTATTTCTCGGAGTATAGTATCTTCAGGCTTCAGCTGTGTTGTAACGTGCCAGAATTTTGTTCCTCTTTAAGCCCAGATAATATTATACGCCTTTATGTGAATAGACCACATCCTGCTTATCACCCGTTGGTGGACATGTGGGTTGATCCACCTTTTGACTCTTGAGAATAATGCTACTGGAAACATGAGTGGGCTTCCCTGGTGGCTCAATGGTGAAGAACTCACCTGCCAGTGCAGGAGAGGCAGATTTGATCCTTGGGTCAAAAAGATCCCTTAGAGGAGGAAATGGAAAACCACTACACTATTCTTGCCTGGAGAATCCCATGGACAGAGGAGCCTGGTGGGCTATAGTCCACGGGGTCCCAGAAGAGTCGGACACGACTTAATGACTAAACCACAAAAAAGGAACAAGAGTGTCCAAATAACTGAGACCCTGCTTTCAGCTCTCTGGGGTAATACTCAACAGTGGAATTGTATCATCTGGAATTTCTGTGTTAAAATTTTTGGTTGAAAGCATATCACTTTGGTTTCAATTTATCCACTTCCTTGTACTCAGTTGCTCAGTCATGTCCAACTCTTTGTGACCCCATGGGCTGTAGCCCACCAGGCTCCTCCATCCATAGGATTTTCCAGGCAAGAATACTGGAGTGGGTTGCCAGTTCCTTCTCTAAGAGATCTTCCCAACCCAGGGATTGAACCCGGGTCTCCAGCATTGTAGGCAGACCCTTTACCATCTGAGCCACCAGGGAAGCCCCTGTCTTTGGAAACTCTGGCATTTAAAAGAGGCAGAGTAAAACTCAAGATTAATTTCCAAAGCATCAAAAACAGTAAAGCGTGTAGATTTAGTAAAGCCTTACTTGCTTTTTGTTATATTAGGTGCAAAGTTGAAGTGTTGCTTTTTCAATCCATGTTCCCCAGGTACAGCACTGAAAACAAGTAGTCAAAACCCCAACCTGGAGTCCTGTGGGATCCTGGCCCAGGGGCTCGGGTCAGGTGGTTGGAGCACACCACAGACTGTGACGGGAGCACCCAGACTGGTGGCACTGTAGGACAGGCTTGCCACCAGGCCTACATGGTGTTACCCCACGTGGATGTGGGTCAAGAATGAGAAAACTGCTTTTGATTTATCTGCTAGGTAGCTTTTGAGGGGAGGGAAAATGACTACGTAAAAACTCTAAAGAGAAATTCACCAAAACTGATATTGGCCATTACATTATCTATTTTTTTAAAGATCTTTCTTGATGTGGACCATTTTTAAGATCATTATTGAACCTGTTACAATACCGCTTTTGTTGTTTACATTCTGGTTTCTTGGCCCTGAGACATGTGGGCCATCTTAGCTCCCTGGCCAGGCATTGAACCCGAACCCTCTGCATTGGAAGGCAAAGTCTTAACCCCTGGACCACCAGAGAATTTCCTAAATTATCTCTTGGTAGAGGGATTGATATGTTTCATAACCTCTTCATATTTTAGAATTTTGTAATGAATGGTACTAATTTTATAATCTGAAAAAGATGCTGTTTTTAAGCATAAACGGAAATATACAAAAAAGGCAGAGTGGTGAGATTACTGTTGCTTCATTCAAAAAGATAGTGGAAAATAGAGTATCGGCAGGCTTGACATTCAGAAATGACCCTGGAGAGCCAGGATCACACGCCATGTTTAACCCTGTCGCAAACTGGGGACGGTCCTCGGCATTTTCTCCATCATACACTCGAGGAAGAGAGGATCTGAAAGAGATGCTGTGATAGCGTGCCGGCCCTGCACACACCATCTCAGGAAGGGACAATGACTTGCTCAGACTCACTCAGGATCTATTTTTTTCCTACAGTGTGAGCTGTCCTTCTATCTTGAAAGTTTTGAAAGTCTCATGTAGGAAGTAGCACATGAGGGCAGATAAATGTTGAGTTATAATTCTTAGCTGTGACATTTTAATTCATCAAAAGAGAAAGATTTAATGCCTCTGATGGGAGCGTGACACATTCTAAAACAAAGGAAGTCACTAAGACCTGAAATAGATGTTGGAGGTTTGGTTGGTTTGGCTGGGAGGAAGCTAATCTTCTATAAGACACGCATGGCTGCTCTGAAATTCAACCTCCATGAGTATTTGTGGGTAGGCAGGGAGAGAGGTGGAAATTGTGTTTGAGGTATATATTCTTGTTTTTAATAAAATTTCTTTTTTTTTCCCCTATGCTCCTGAATTGAAATGTTCCTTCCTCAAATAAAAGATGCTGTTTATCTATGGCCACACCTCATGGCCTGTGGGATCTTACGTCCCCAACCAGGGATCAAACTCATGGTCCCTGCAGGGGAAGCACAGAGACTTAACCACTGGAACACCAGGAGAGCTTCTAATGCAGTTTCTTTATATGGGCCTCATGAGAAGGGGGCCTGATTGTCTGAAATCTCTAGACGAGAGAAGTGAAGTGTTGATTCTGCAAGCTGCAGCTTGTGTTGGCAGGTGAATGAATGTGCTGCCGCAGGTGGGGGACAGAAGCTTGCTGCGTCCCACACCCAGTCCTGATTTGCAAGAAAAAGCCCTACCCAGAAGCTGGAAGGAATCCAGAAGACATGGACCAACCCACAGCTGCTCCCTAGAGAGAGGTGTGCCTGCTCCCTTCTCAGGCTTACTGAGTCTTAAGATTAATGAGGGGTTGCTTGCCCAGGAGGCCGTTCACGGAGGCAGGCTTGGTCCTGACCAGCAGTGTGCCAGGCCGTCAGGACACACACGGGGCACTGTGAAATCCCCTAAATCACCTTTGCTGACAGAATTTTGTCTTTTCGGGCCAAAGGAACTCAGGAGCAAACACTCCCAGGGAGATCTTCCTTTCCTCATCACATCTTTGGAATAAATTGTGTATGTGTGTGCCCAGTTGTGTCTGACTCTGCGACCCCGTGGACTGTAGCCCACCAGGCTCCTCTGTCCATGGGATTCTCCAGGCAAGAATCCTGGAGTGGGTTGCCATTTCCTTCTCCAAGGGATCTTCCCGACTCAGGGATCAGACCTGCCTCTCCTGCTTTGACAGGCAGATGCTTTACCACTACTGCCATCTGGGAAGCCCCTCAAAGTAAATTAAGGTGAATGTTTTCGCTAATCTGGCTAATCTCAAGGTCCCTTTTGACTTTACCTCACTTGGGAAGAACTGCCTTCCCTCAGTTGTAATTCAGGGTTATGCACATTGCCAGTGGTTCTGAAGCTTGGCGATAGGTAAGAATAACCCGAGGAGCCTTTTAAACTGCTGGATAATGGGCGTCAGCCCAGACCAGTTAAATCAGAACCTCTAGGGTGTGAGGCCCGCGTGTTGGTAGAAGAAATGCCCGACTGAGCTCAGCCCAATTTGCCGACCTTCAGAATCATGAGCAAATAAAATAGTGGCAGTTTTAAGCTTCAAGATGATTTGTTACACGGCCACAGATAGTGTTACCAAAAAAGTGTATGTTCTGGGGTCCGGCTGCTCGCCCCCCAGAAAGCCAATAAACAGGCCAGGTTAGTGGAAAGGAGAGTTTTCAGGTGCCGGCACCTGGGGAAGGGAGGCGGACATCTGTCCGAAGGTCAGCTCCTCCCGCCCACTCTGGCAACCAGAGGGGCAAGAGCTCTCACAGACGGAAGGAGGGGCCACGTGCAGGAACAGACGGTCGGCTCTGCCAGTCAGCTTCAGATTGGTCAGCAGTGGTCTGACCAGGGTCATCTTGTTGTTTTAGGTACAGTTCATCTTCGGTTCCAGGGTCCACGGTTTCCCATTTCTTTGAGGCCAGTTCTCAGAATTGTGGCAGCTTGTGTCATGGGTATGGTCTGGTCACCATGTAGCCAGCTGCTTCCACCTGGGGTTTTAGTATCTAGAAGACATCTCACAGGTTATGGTTCTGAGTATTACCCGTAGCCCTTGAGAAAGAACTGAAGGTCCTTGAGGATGCTTAAGGGCTACATTATTACTATTTGATCTCCTTTGACTGTTTTCCTTTGTTTCTGCATTTTGCATTTCTTTGATTAAACTTATTCTTCGGCTAAAGTTTTCCACAGACAGAAGGCAAGCAAAGGACATGGAGGGGTGGGGGCAAGACCGTAGGGTCCTGCTCCGTTTCAATTAACTGAGATAAACTGTATCTCAGCTGAGAAAAACTGAAAGTTGCTCAGTCGTGTCCAGCTCTTTGCAACCCCAAGGACTATACAGTCCATGGAATTCTCCAGGCCAGATGCTGGAGTGGGTAGCCTTTCCCTTCTCCAGGGCGTTTTCCCAACCCAGGGATCGAACCCAGGTCTCCCACATCGCAGGTGGATTCTTAACCAGCTGAGCCACCAGGGAAGCCCAAGAATACTCGAGCTGGTAGCCTCTCCCTTCTCCAGGGGATCTTCCCAACCCAGGAATCGAACTGGGGTCTCCTGCATTGCAGGCGGATTCTTTACCCACTGAGCTATTAGGGAAGCCCATCTCAGCTGAGAACCCCTATGTTAAACTTCACTGCAGGGTTTTGCTCTTGCTCTAGGAACATAGGATATAGTTTCTGCTCTATCATGAGTGGGGTGGGTGGAAGCTGATTTGAAATTGGGTATGAGGTATCTAGGTATCTCTTTTAGAGCCAAATTTTTTTTTTTTTAAGGTGTTGTGCTGGGTCTTCGTTGCTGCGGGGGCAATGAAAACAGGAAAACCTGTTTTCAGGGGACCCGGTTTCCCCCTTTGTGTTGGGAGATGATAATAGCAAGACTGGAGGCAGAGAGAGCAGCAGCATCCATTGCCCTGTCGTGATTTCCTGATGGAGCGGCACTCGACAGCCGTGCATCTCTAGTTGTGGGGGGGGATCCTCCCGGCAGTGGCTTCTCTTGTTGCAGAGCACGGCCTCCATGGCGTGGGCTCAGTAGTTGCAACACACAGGCTTAGTTGCTGCGCGACCTGTAGGATCTTCCGGATCAGGCACCTTAACCACTGGACCACTAGGGAAGTCTGCCACGTTTTGATCAGAGGGAAATGGGAAGTGAGAGGCGAGCCCGCCCGCCCCGTGTGGCCCCCATCAACACGGGGCTGCTCTGTGCAGTCTCAGCTCTGTGCCGCCTTGAGCAGCAGAGGAGCAGAGGTCCCAGAAGGCATCAGGAGAGGGAGTGTTGATAGATTCCAAGGTGGGGAGGCGGTCAGGGGTGCGAAGAAGATTGCCAGCAGCAGCTCCTGGGAGATGGGGAGCCATCCCCCCTGCAGGGGCCTGGACTCTGCGGCCTAAACACTGCCCGTCCTGCACACTGCTTCACCAAGGGGGTCACGTCCTGCCTGCCACCCACTCTGCCGCTGCACCTTCTCCTCTGGACCCAGGACACCAGCCGCCCACAGCAGGGCCCAGGGGCTTTCAGCTCCACCTCGGACTGGCCCTCTTCTGCCTGGCTTACTTGTGACAAACTGAGAATTTTTAAGTTGGGGGTTGGGGGAGTGGCAAGAGAGACTCTTGTTTTAAATGATCAATTAATTAATTTATTAATTTGGCGGTGCCGGGTCTTAGTTGTGGCCTGCGGGATCTTTGGTCTTCGTTGCAGCCTGCAGGATGTTTTGTTGCAGCTGGTGAACTCTTAGTTGCGGCATGTGGAATCTAGTTCCCTGACCAGGGATCGAACCCAGGTCCCCTGTATTGAGAGCAGGGAGTCTTAGCCACTGGACCACCAGGGGAAGTCCTGAGAGACTCTTATTTTGATACTACTGGTTCTCTGAAGAGTATCCCCGCGCATTAAGAGTCTCCATTCAGTTCCTCTTGGGACCGCTCATTCTAACTCAATTGTCTTTTACAATCCAATAACTCAACTTACGTTGTGTATGTTAAGATGAAGACGAATTACCTGTTATTACATATGATGATAAAATATAGAAATCCCTGACACTAACTTGTATTTTCAGTCTCATCTGCCATGAATTCACCCTCACCTTCATAGCAAGATAGATCTACAGAGTCGTCCCAAACCCACTACTCCTTATTGTGTTTGGGGTTCCCTTGCCCATGCTGTTTGCTCTTCCTGGAGTGTTTGCTTGACTTCTGTAAGCCATGAAAATGCCTATTCATTCTTCAGTATTGGGTTTTGATTTTTCCAACCCCATGAAGACCATCACCATCCTTCAACCCCTACTCACTTCTTTCTGTGCCTTTATCAGACTTTATTTTAATGGCCTTCTTAAATGCCAGTCTCCCATGCTATCTTATGAGTGCCTTGAATACAGGATTTATCCTTTATTGTTTATATTTGTTTTTCCAACACAGGACTGTCCTTTGTTCATGTGAGTGTGGTCAACATTTCTGCAATTTTACATTGAAAGACAAAAAAAAAAATTTAATGAGGGGAATTTCTGAATTTATTTTACTCCAACAGGTTGATGTTCTTCTCCTAGGGTTGTTTCCATCTTAGTTATTGGTTAGAATGAAAATTACACCCTTTTGGGGACACTCCCAGAAAAGCTAGTAAATGTTCTCAAAGTCTTTGTTTATCTATAGGATGGCATAATGCCATAAATGAATAATTACACATGTGAAGTATATAATATGCTGTGTAATTAAAGACGTGATGCTAATAGAATCTACCTCCCTACAAGAGCTGCCTCTTAGCAAGTCATCTTTGGGGCCAGTTGTGCAACGTTTCTGAGGAGTACATTCCAAGTAGAACAGAGAAACCATAAGAAAGGAAAATCGAGACTTCCCGGGTGGTCCAGTGGTTAAGACTACGCTTCCACTTCCGGGGGCATGGTTTTGATCCCTGGTCAGGACGCTAAGATCCTGCATGCTGTGCAGAGCGGCCAGATAAACGAATCAAACAAAATAAAGGAAAATCAAGCAAAGTAGCCATCATAAGAAATCTAACCAAACATCACTCATGCAGAAGTATGTGTATTTATTTTCATACACATACGAAAGGCTCTCTTTTCGTTTTTCATTTGTGCTTTTCAGGAGGACCTTTTTCATTTAGGAGGTTTAAATATTCAAGGACATGTTCTATTTGCAGGCAGCTCACTCTTAAATTCAATCGTACAGATCCCTGAAAATCAGCTTCCTGATCCAATCGGAGGTTTAGCATCATCCAAATAAAATCACAGAGATATTCCAAGAGGCTGGAAGTACATAAGGACCATACATGCTCTCTTTTAAACATGTCTCTTTTTGAAAACTGAATATAAACTTCTTCAGCATCTGGCATGTCGTTTTCTTTCCTCCTCCCCATCCCCTCTTCACACTTATTTGTCCATCTTACAGGGAGCTGGAATTCTCTGTATTTCACAAACACATTTTGAGCATCCACAGTGTGCCGAGCACTGCCTTGTACATGACCTCAATACTCATGCTTTTCTAGCGATGGGTCAGACCAGTGTCGTGGGGCAAGGGGCAGTCGAGGGTGCAGGCGGTGCTGTCCTGGTGCATGCTCAGTTGCTCAGTCCTGTCCGACTCTTTGCGACCTCACAGTCTCTCTAAGCTGCCAGGCTCCTCTGTCCCAGGCAAGAATACTGAAGTGGGTTGCCATTTCCTACGTACAGATGGTGAATCCCCGACACCTGAGGAGGAGGGTTTGAAATCAGATCCCTGTGCAGAGGGAACACAACTCTCTGAAGCTTTTTCTCTCCCTTTTTTTTTTAAAAATATCTATTTATTTATTTTTGGCTGTGCTGGGTCTTCGTTGCTGCGAGCAGGCTTTCTTTGGTTGTGGTGAGTCCAGGTTACTCTATTTTGTGATACACGGGCTTCTCATTGTGGTGACTTTTTTTTTTTTGCAGAATCCGGGTTCTACTTTATTTACAAAATAAAGGAAACCCTGCCAACTCTTTCTTTTAAAAAATGTGTTGGTATCAAATATATTTACCAGAAAATTTGCCATGCTAACCATTTTAAGCATACTGGTCAGTGGCATTAAGTACATTCTCAGTGTTGAACAAGGATCACCACTGTTTTCAAAACTCTTTCACCACCCAGAGCAGAAACTCTGTAAGCATCAAGGGTAGAGTGCTACCTGAACAGTAGTAGTCACTTAAGGCTGTGTGGACAAGGCTGTGTGTAAACCAGAGCTTCAGAGATGGACAGGATTTCCACAAACAGGGAAGAGGGGAGAGGCAGCCTGGTAGGTGTATAAATGGTGTGATGAGGGATTATTGTTCAGTCGCTAAGTCATGTCCGACCCTTTGAGGCCTCAGGGACTGCAGCACACCAGGCTTCCCTGTCCTTCACCGTCTTCTGGAGTTTGCTCAAGTCCATTGAGTCAGTGATGCCATGCAACTATCTCATCCTCCAAGACATGGTGGAAGTGAGTTTAATGCCTTTGTGAACCAAGAAGAATCCATCTTGGTGTAACTCACCCATCGGGGAGAGAAGAGAGGACCCAGCTACAGAGCAAGAATGGGGCTGAGTTGAAAGGGCCTTGAAGCAAAAGGAATTGTCTGGATTCACTGATGTCCCTGGACCTACAAACTCACCTTACATAGCTTCCCAGGTGGCGCTAGTGATAAACAGCCCAACTGCCAATGCAGGAGATGTAAGAGACTCGGGTTCCATCCCTGGTTGGGAAGATCCCCTGGAGGACGAAATGACAGCCCCCTCCGGGATTCTTGCCTGGAGAATCCCATGGACAGAGGAGCCTGGTGGGCTATAGCCCACAGGGTCACAGAGTCAGACACAGCTGAAGAGACCTAGCACGCACGCGCGTACACAGCTTTGGTAAGCACTGCCTTTCCAGTTTCCAGAGGACGGATTGTTCTCTAGTTAGAGGTGGAATGTGGTCCCCAGAGACGCATCAGTTGGAGCAGGTGCCTGGAACGGCACAGCCCTTCGTCTCCAGCTTTTATTCTGTGGCCTCCACCCTGGTCAAGGCCCTCATCACCCCACACCTGGAACGACTGCTTTAGGCTCTCATCTGACCTCCCTGCCTCCAGCCTCACCTCTGCGCCACCCCACGGGCAGCGCCGCCATCTGATGAGCCTGAAGCGGTGTCACCCACAGGGCGTTCCTTTGCACCAGCGTCCGAGTGCTGGAGCGGGAGGTCTCTCCCGGGGCTCAAGGCCCTCCGTGGTCTGTCCTACAGAGAGTGTCCCAGAACTCCCCGCCATAGCCGCAAACAGAGCAACCGCATTTGCCTCACTCATTCGGTTCTTCAGCCGCTTTCTCACCATTCATTACACCTCAGATGCAGCCAGAGTGGTGGCTGAACTGTGCCCCTTCTAAATCCATAAAGTCTTTTTAAAAATAAACGTTACTCAGTCGTGTTCAACTCTTTGCGACCCCATGGACTGTAGTCCGCCAGGCTCCTCTGTCCTTGGGATTCTCCAGGCAAGAATACTGGAGGGGTTTGCCGTGCCCTCCTCCAGGGGATCTTCCCAACCCAGGGACTGAACTCGGGTCTCCCACATTGCAGGCAGATTCTTTACTGTCTGAGCCATCAGGGAAGCCTCTAATGTTAGGTCCATGAATCAAGGTACATTAAAAAATAGATAGATATATTATTAAAATATAAATATTTTTAAAATATTTATTCATGTATTTATTTGGCTGCATCGGGTCTTAGCTATGGCAAGTGGGATCTTTCAGTTGCTGCATGTGGGATCTGGTTCCCTGACCAGGGATTGAACCCAGGCCGCTGCATTGGGAGTGCAGATTCTTAGCCTCTGGACCACCAAGGAAGTCCCTAGAACTCACACTTTCTGTGGGAAGGACCACAGGAGCCACCTGCTAGGACTCCCAGGTTTTAGAAACGCAAAAACAAAGGCCTGGAGGATTTAATGACCCCTAAGATCATTCTCAGGGATCAGATTTGACCTCTGGGTTCGGAAGATCCCCTGGAGGAGGACACGGTAACCCACTCCAATATTCTTTCCTGGGAAATCCCATGGACAGAGAAGCCTGGCAGGCTACAGTCCATGGGGTGGCGAAAGAGCTGGACAAGACCGAGTGACGACTGAACACACGCGCGCTCGCACACACACGACTTAGCAACTAAACAAGAAGACCATTCCCAAGGTAAATGCTCAAACCAACAGAAGAATTCAAACCTCCAGGGTTACCCTCATTCTATCTCAGCGCTGCTGAAATGCAGGGACCACCAGGCCCTCCCCTGGTTACACGGGTTCTCTTCTGTTCAGTCATTTTATTAATAAGGAATCAAAAAGCAGAACTAAGTGTAACCTTGGAGGTCAGTGGATCTAACCTCATCTTATAGATGAGAAAACCAAGGACCAGCGTTGTCTGGAAGGGTTCTGCCTGCGATCAATGTTTCCTGTACCTGAAGTCACGCACAACGTGTGGGCTTTTGTGTCTGACTTTTTATGAAACGTCACTCACATTGTCTCCTTCAGTCCCTATTTCGCCTGCAGGGACGCACACGCTCCTTCCCACGGCCTCAGAGCTCCTCGCAGCTGGCCCCCCAGGCTCATTCTCTCCCCTGCTCACAGCGCTTCTGTCGTTTGCATCGAGTTTTAGATTCCACTTCTGTTATCACATGGTACTTCTCTTTCTCAAAGTTCCCTTAGTTCAGTGATCTCTAGGTCCATCCACGTTGCTGCCTGTCCTCTGTGCTATTGCTTAAACAAACCAGATAATTTTTTTTTGTTTTAAATTTATTTTTATCATATAGTACACACAACTTAGTTTATCTTAGTTTAACTTAGCTTTTTGAAGTATAGCTGAGTTACAATGATTCAGGTATACAGCAAAGTGATTCAATTACACCTACAAAAATATATATTCATTTTCAGCTTCATTTCCATTATAGGTGATTGCAAGATTGAGCGTAGTTCCCTATGCTATAGAGCAGCTCCTTGCTGTTGATCTGTTTTACACAGTAATGTGTATCTGTTAATACCAGGCTCCTAATTTATCCTTCCTCCCTCAGCCCTGCCTTTCCTCGTCGGTAGCCGTAAATCTGTTTTCTGTGTCTGTGGATCTTTTTGTTCTGTATATAAGTTCATTTGCATCATTTTTTTAGATTCCACATATTAGGGACATTTGTTTTGTCTGACTTATTTCGCTTGGTATGATCATCTCTAAGTCCATTGCAAATAGCATGATTTCATCCTTTTTTAAGGCTGTTATTCCATTGTGTATATGCACTGCATCTTTTTATCCATTCATCTGTCTATGGGCATTTGGGTTGTCTCCATATCTTGACTGTTGTAAACAGAGCTGCAATAAACATAGAGGTGCATTTTTTTAAAATTATAGTTTAGTCTGGATAGATGCCCAGGAGTGGGATTGCTGGAGCATATGCTGATTTTGATTTTTTAAGGAACCTCCAGGCTGCTGTCCACAATGGCTACACCAGTTTGCATTCCCACCAACCAACAATGGACGATTTTTAACGCCTCAGCATACACCCAAACCTAGCTGACCGCCCTCACTGAGCACACCAGTCCTTCGGCATCCTGATTACAGCTGGCCTTGCTCCAGGTTGGGAGTGGTCCGCCCTCTGAGAGGGGCAGCTCCGCTCAGCAGGCCTTTGGACCAGAGCTTGCTCTGAGACCTTCACGGCTTCTGGGTCAAGAGCCCGGGTCCGGGTGCTCCCAGAGTCCTGGTGGAGCTGCGGCTGGCTCCCATGGAGGGCTCCAGGGGGCTGTGACTCACCACCACGTAATTCCAGCCCCAGCTTCTCTGGGAGCCTGGAAGCAGGGAAGGCCTGAAAGGCTGAAGCAGACGAGGGGAAAGCAGCGCGCCCAGGGTGGGGCCCCGCGGGGAGGTGCCCGGCGTGACTCAGCCCCGGCTGGCCGTCTACAGGGACAGCCACGCCTTGTGCCCAGGTTCCGAATGCCAGGTGGGGAATGTGCCTGTGCCAGTCTCCCTCGATCAAGTCGGAACAGGTGTCCTGAGAAAAGTGTTCCCATTAAAGTGAATGGAGTCAAAACAGGCTGACCTCTCCGGAAACATAATTTACTTTCTTTTCTAAATGTTTCCTAAGTGCTCGGGAGACCCAGGTTCAATCCCTGGGTGGGGAAGAGTCCCTGGGGAAGGAAATGGCACCCCACTCCAGTACTCTTGCCTGGAAAATTCCATGGATGGAGGAGCCTGGTAGGCTACAGTCCGTGGGGTCACGAAGAGTCAGACACAACTGAGCGACTTCACTTGCAGAGAACCCTGAGAGTGTAGAAGAGAGAAAAAGCAGCAGACCCTGACATCAAGGAGGCTGGGAGCTAGAACGACGGGGAGGTTGTATATGATCCATCCTGGCAACCTAAAGAAACAGAGCTGAGTGCAGAGAGGAGTGGAGTGGGTGTGAAGCCTCACAAGTTCCTGCACTGTGATCAGGATCTTCCCATTGTGTGTGTACTCATGGGTGCAGCTGCTACTGACTTAAGAAAAGTTCTGGAAGGGAAAGACTTAATATACAATTAATTTTCAAGACCTGAGGGATGGCTGCTATTAAGAAAAAAACAAACCTCCAAACCTTGAAAGCAAGTGGGACCAGCATGTGGACAGATTGGAACCCTCTTGCCCTGGTGGTGGGAGTGTAATATGATTCAGCCCTGGGAAAATACTTTGGCAGTTCCTCAAAAAATTAAGCACAGATTTACCATATGACCCAGCAATTCTGCTGCTGGATATATACTCCAAAACAAAGCAGGATCTTAAAGAGATGTTTGTACACCCATGATCATAGCAGCATTATTCACAGTAGCCAAAAAGTAGATGTATCCCATGTATTAATAGGTGAATGGATAAACCACATGTAGTCTGTACACACAGTGGAATATTTCGTGTGTACTCTGTTGCTCAGTTGTGTCCGACTCTTTGAGACCCCTATGGACTGTAGCCTGCCAGGCTCCTCTGTCCGTGGAATTTCCCAGGCAAGAATCCTGGAGTGGTTGCCATTTCCTTGTCCAGGGGATCTTCCCGACCCAGGGATCAAACCCATGTCTCCTGCACTGGGAGGCAGATTCTTTACTGCTTAGCCACCTGGGAAGGCACCATGCAATATTATTTGCCTTAAAAAGGGAGAATATTCTGACACGTGCCACAACATAGGTGGGCCTTGAAGACATTCTTCCAAGTGAAATAAGCCAGTCACTAAAAGACAAATACTTCATGATTCCATTTGTATGAAGTACTCAGGGTAGTCAAATTCAAAGAGACAGAAAGTAAAAGGGCTGGGGGAGGGGAAATAGGGAGTTAGTGTTTGATGGGGACAGAGTTTCAGTTTGAGAAGATGAAAAATTCTGGAGATGATGGTGATGATGGCTGCATAACAACGTGAGTGTGCTTAACGCCACTGAACTGTACGCCTAAGAATGGGTACAATGGGCAATTTTATGATATGTGTATTTTACCATAGTTAATCTACACACACACACCTTGAGGACATACCTTCAGGATTTGAATCCCTGTTTCATGGTTTGCCAGAAATAGGAGCTTGGTCAGGTTACTCAACGAGCGTGAGGTTTTTGCCATCTGCGAAATGGGCTATTTCAAGGTCTGAGTGAGACACTCAGGCAGGGCACTTGGCACAGAGCTTGGCAGACACTAAAGGCTCAGTAGCAGTGGCTATTGTATTGTTGAGGCTTCAGGCATCGTGGCTGAAGGTCAGCGAGAAGCTAGCCATGGGCAGTCTTGTTTAACGTGTCCTTTTGAACTTGGTCGCCCAAATGAAACAATAAATTCCCACCACATCTATGTACACCTGTGACTACACGCACCATGAAGACCCACGTGGAGAACAGACGAGCCAGTATCTCTAGTCAGCACATTTGTTACATGTATTCCAAGTCTGTCTTCTCTGCTGATGTATCAGAGTCTTGCTTTACCCTTAGGTACATCTCTGTAAGAGATGTAAGACGTCTTACATCATCTGTAAGACATCTCTGTAAGGCAGAGCTGTCTTGCGATTATGGACATCATTGGACATTTGTTTTCTAGGAGGAACAGCTGGAGTCGTATCGGACGTGTCAAGGTGCTGTCCGCATAAGTCTCAGAGCGAGGCCTGCAAGAAGGAGCCAGGTGTGCAGTTAGGGCGGCCACAAGGGCAGAACCCCACCCAGCCCTAGCCCCCAGAATCACACTCCTGGACCCCTAAGGCCCTTGTGTGTGCCCTGGTGCCGGGGGAGTGTCTGGGAAGTGCACCTGCTGGAGGCCCGAGAAAGTCAGGCAAGGAGAAGAGCAGGGAGGATGCTGAGGAGATGCGCCCTGTGGGCATGAGGTCTGAGACACTATTCGGGGTGAAGTATGAAAATGTGCATGTATGATTTTGCAACTCCAGTGACTATTTCTGGAACAGTGGTCCTTACCTGAGCTCGGGGGGCGTGTTATGTGGGGACTCTCTCCTTCTGCTCTGTACCTCCAGGGGACATGCAGCCAAGTCTGAAGGCATTTCCGTTTATCACAATGGGTGTCAGTGGTGAGGGTGACAGGGTGTTGGGGGTATAGGGGAGGGGGAGGGTGCCCCTGGCATCTAGTGGGTAGACCAGCTTGTTGTTGTTCAGTCACTAAGTCATGTCTGACTCTTTGCAACCCCATGGGCTGCAGCATGCCAGGCTCCCCCGTCCTTCACTATCTCCAAGAGTTTGCTAAAATTCATGTCGATTGATGATGAGATGAGAAGTGAAGTCTCTCAGTCATGTCTGACTCTTTGCAAACTCATGGACTGTAGCCTACAGGCTCCTCCATCCATGGAATTTTCCAGGCAAGAGTACTGGAGTAGGTTGCTATTTCCTTCTCCAGGGGATCTTCCCAACCCAGGGATTGAACCCAGAGCTCCTGCATTGTGGGCAGATGCTTTACGCTCTGAGCCAGCAGGGAAGCCCAAGGGAAAGGCCTTGCTGGGATTCGAACCCAGGATCTCCTGTTTCCGAGACAGGCACTTAAACCTACGGAGCCGTGAAGCCCCCGTTGAGTTGGTGATTCTATCCGGCCGCTTCATGTTCTGTCATCCCCTTCTCCTGCCCTCAGTCTTTCCGAGCATTAGGGTCTTTTCCAATGGGTCAGCTCTTCGCATCAGGTGACCAAAGGATTGGGGCTTCAGCATCAATCCTTCCTGTGAGTATTCCTGGTTGACTAAGATGCTGCTGAAAACCATACAATGCTGAGGATTCTCCACACTACGTTGTCAGCAGGGCCCAGGTTGGGAAATCCTGCTCTACAACAGCCAGAAGGGATTAAAAGAAATCACTTCCTAGCTGAGAGGAGGAAAGAAAAGAGCGATTAAAATTGGATGATTAAAGGGAATTCCCTGGCAGACCAGCTGTTAGGACTCTGAGCTTTCATTGCTGTGGGTCTGGCTTCCATCCCTGGTGGGGAAACTAAGGTCCTGTAAGTCACGAGGTGCAGGCAAAAAAAGAAGAAGAAAAAAAATTGAATGGTTATAGAGGAGGCCCAGAGACAAAGAATGCCTTTTGGATACAATTTGGTGTTTTTAAACAGTCTCACCTTTTTCTTAACACACAAACATATACACACTGCTGGCCAGAGGCTATGTATTACATTGACTTATCTTCTATTCTGCAATAGAGGTATTAACATTTAAAACTGCATTTGGTTAGGAGGGGAAATTTTCTTTATAAACTATTCAGGGCTTCTTTATTTAGACTTTCATTGTATTAGTCAGAACTTGTTTCTTATCTTGCTCAACCTTCAAAAGAAATTTGTCCAAACATGAAAGCCTTTTAAGCTTCACAGTGAGTTATACCTGGGAAACTGCTTTATAAACCACAGATTAAAGTGTGAAAAAGGTTTGGAAAAAGATGTGCTAAAATATCCGTGGAAATTATGACGGAATATGAGGCTCCCCCGTGGGGTGGGATCCGAAGACATGTCTTCACATGTCTCCCCAAACACCACCTTCAACAGAACAAATAGCAAGACAGAGGCAGGTTCTGAGTCTGACTGCCTGGGGGTCTCTGCTGTTGTCAGGAGACAAGCTGGGTGACCCTGGGCAAGTTACTGAACTTTTCTGTGGTTTTCTCATCAAAAAATGGGGATAACAATAAAATGTGCCTCGGGACTTCCTTGGAAGTCCAGTGGATAGGACACCACACGTTCACTGCAGGGCTCGGAGAAATAAGACTCTGCATGCTGCATGGGGTGTCAAAACAAAGAGCAACCCCCCCCCCTCAAAGCCTAACAAACAAAAAAAAACCCAATAGAATGTGTCTCACAGGGCTGTTGGGTAGGTTAAGCGAGACAGCTACCACAGCAATGCACTGAGCCCAGTGCCACAGGCCGCTGCAAGAGTTAGCTGCTACAGATGGGATCTGAAGGCAGGACAATGAGACCTTTCTAAAGGCTGGAGGACAGAAGAGATTTACTTTTAAATATAATCAGTTTTTGCTGTCTCTCTGGTTCAAAACAATCATTAAATTGTTTTTTTTTCCTAACTCTTCATTTTATTTTTTAAAATGTTAATTATTTATTTGGCTGTACTGGGTCTTCACTGCTTTGTGTGGGCTTCCTCTGGGTATGGCGAGCGGGAGCTCCTCTCTACTTGGGTGCTCGGGCTTCTCATTGCAGGGGCTCCTCTTATGGCAGAGGACGGGCTCTGGAGCACGGGTTCTATAGTTGGGGCATGCAGGCTGAGTCGCTCCGAGGCAGGAGGAATCTTCCCAGACCAGGGATCGAACCCATGGCCTCTGCACTGGCAGGTAGATTCTTAACCACTGGACCACCAGGGAAGTCCTATTCATCTTATTTTACTCGATTTTATTGACATATAGTTCATTTACAATGTTGTGTTAGTTTCAGGTATACAGCGTAGTGATTCAGTTATATATATATATATATACATATTCTTTTTCAGATGCTTCTCTCTTAAAAGCTATTACAGAATACCGAGTCTATTACAGCATACTGGCTGGCTATCTGTTGATATCGTAGTGTGTATATGCTTAAGTTGTTTTAAAACTGTCAAAAGGTAATTAATTTTCTTTCCCGCTCTCAGAAAATAATAAGCCATTGTGACAGTGGCAACAATGAATGCTTTCAAAATTAGAAAATGGCATTTAGATGACTTACTGCAAAAGGAAGTTAAAGAACAGGTGTTGTGTTTATGCAAATTCCAGATGTTCAGTAAACATTTATTGGCAAATAAAGCTAGGAGGTACTTCTTGGAAGAGGAGCAGAAATATGATAAGGGAAGGCTGGGTAGTAAAAATGAGAGAAGTCACTGTGTAGGTGAGATGCTGACTTGCAAAGTACTGCAGGAGTTTTAACGTGCTCCAGCAAGGATGCCGAGGGAATGGTTTTTACCCCTGGCTGCACACTGGGGGCATTTTAAAGAATCCTAAATCCCAGACTGATAAAATCAGACTCTTGGGGCTCGAACCTGGGAATCTGTAGTCTGGAGCCCCTATCAATTCCGATGTGCAGCCACGACTGAGAGACAATGCTCTAGATGAATTCTTCTCAAACTTGAATGACATGAGAGTTACCTGTAGATTTTAATTAAAACTTTCATTAAAACTGGTTCAGTGGGGTGTGTGTAAGGGGAGGGAGCAGAGGGAGGAAGCAGGAGGCTACAATGCCCCTTTTTTAAGAAATTCCCAGGAAAGGTCCATTGTGCAGTTCTGGGGGTCCCATTTGGAGCACAAGTCTCAGAGGCTTTGAAAATGACTCCATGTAAACACAAGTATGTTATCATTCTAAAGTGCTACCGTTCTTCTTTGAGAGGAAATTCATTCCTTCAACAAATGTGTGAAAACCTCACGTAGCTTCGTGCTTTTGGAGGGCTGCGAAGATGAATAAGTAGCTCCCTTCCTGTGAGCTGTTTACCTCTCATCTTATAACAAGGAAATGGCAACCTACTCCAGTGTTCTTGCCTGGAGAATCCCAGGGACGGGCGAGCCAGGTGGGCTGCCGACTATGGGGTCACACAGAGTTGGACATGACTGACGCGGCTTAGCAGCAAAAGCAGCATCTTATAACAGATGACACTTAAGCAGAAAAGAGAACTTCCTGACTGTGTGGTCTTCTGATGGCAGTGAAATGGGGTGGATATTGAGGGATATTCGGGTTGGAGGATGTTAGGAGCAGGAGCTTCATTTCAGAAAAGTACCGAATGAAGAATATCTGTGCGAAGCAATAGCAGAGGTTGGAACATTCCGGAACGAGGTGGAGGCAATGGACAGGTGAGGAGACTGAGTATTTAGGGTCTTTTAAAAGGAGTCTGTAGATGGTGGTGAAGATTTGGAGGTATCTGAAGCAAGAGACCTTGCATTTAAGGTTTCATCTGGAAACCTCCATTGGCCCCTTTTATTCATGGGGCTTAGCAGGTAAACCAAACACAGACGCTCAACAGTAGGATTTCTCTAAAATCTCATCCATGTGTCATTTGCAACTTCTGACTTTCAAACCACGTGTTATTTGCATCTGATTTACAAATGCCGAGGCCAACTTAGTCACGTGCCAGCGCCCAGGAAAGCTAGAGCGTGAATCTCTCTAAGCAATCGCCCCCTCACATCCCCACATATTTAACACTGTCCGAAAAATGATGGCTACCCAGCATGAAGAAGGCTTAATTCAGGGACTTGCCTGGTGGTCCAGCAGTTAAGACTTGGCCTTTCAAGGCAGGGGGTTTAATCCCATCCTGGTCTGGAAGCTGAGATCCCACATGCCTGGCAGCCAAAACACTAAAACATGAAACAGGCGCTATGTTGTAACGAATTCAATAAAGGCTTAAAAAATGGTCCACATTTTAAAAAAAGTTTAAAAAGGCAATATTTGTACTTGATAAAACATTTAGGAAACATTGAAAAATATAAGGGAGAAATAAAAAGCACCGCAGCCCCTTTCTACCAAGATAGGTCCTGTGAATATGTTGACAAATTTCTTCCCTGCCATGTTTATTCCAGATGTAGGATTATGCAGCCTAGATGGCTTGGCTAGCCTACTTGTCCGCTTATTGTTCTTGTTAAATAATATAGAAGGGGGAAATTGTTTTCCTTAGTCATCTTCTCTGATGCTGGGAAAGACTGAGGGCAGAAGGAGAAGAGGGCATCAGAGGATGAGATGGCTGGACGGCATCACCAATGCAATGGAGCTTGGGCAAACTTTTGGAGATGGTGGGGGACAGGGAGGCCTGCTGCAATCCATTTGGGGTCACAAAGAGTTGGACACAGTTGGGCAACTGAACAAGTCTTCTCAAATACGTTCAGGAAAATATCTCTCCTTGGGTATGAACTCCGACTGGTGGGCCATATTCTCCACGATAACATCCTCTGTTTCTTCCCTACAGAGCACAGCATCTGGTAACTTAATGGTCCTGTTCTCCAGAGCCCTGAGCCCGGATTACTGTTAGACTCAGTCAAGAGTGATTCTGTCTGTGATAGGAATTAGTTAAGGTTGGTAGACTTTGTTCATTACCACTCTCAAAACATCTTTGGGTCTATGGAGATCCCAGGCTTAGGAGGTAGCTTCTATTGCTCCAAAAGGGCCATCTGGGCGTTTGCAAAATAAGGTAACATTTGCTTGACTGACTGTATCATCCACCCTCGGGACCTTTTCATACTAAATGCTCATTATTTCCTAGGCTCGCCCTTCCCTTCTCACCTGTCCCTTAACACTAAGCCTCATTAGCCAAGTCTATCAGCAAGCCTTTATTGCCCGTTGTTAGCTCTGGAATTTTAAGAATGGCCATCAGCAGGTCCCTGAAGCTTCCCTGGGAGGTGACTGAGACTAGAGATTCAGGGTTCACGGAGCCCAAGAGCAGTGGTTCTCATCCGTGGTGACAGGTTGGAGTCGCCAGCTTTTGCGCAGAGGCTGAGCCTCAGACCAGGTGAATCAACATCTGTGACGATGGGATTCTGGCTTGTAGCCTTTGAAGCTCCCCGGAGTGACTCCAGTGGGCACCCAGGCTGGAGAACAAGAGCCGTAGAGAACTGATTTTCATCTAACTGGCTGCACCTGGGGATATTAAACCATTTCAATGCCTAGGCCCCACCCCAGAATGAATGAGTCAGAATCCATGGAAAAGGAGTCCAGGAAACTATGTTTTCCCAGCTCCTTCAGATGAGGTGGGAACCATTGCCATCGGCGATCTAGCGAACGAGAAAAATCTAGATTTGCAAGCCATGCATGACTGTAAGGTGATGAGTTTGCTCCAGGAGGCCACATGGGGGAATGGACACAGCCCTGGGCTGGGTGGGAAGGACCCCAAAGGCCATGACTCACACCTTGCTGTGTGATGTTGGACAAGTTCCAGAACCTCTCCGGTCAGGAGCCCAGATCGGTTTCCCTGTGATTTCTACCCAGCCTTGTGTTTTCAGACTTTCTTTATTCTTTAATTGGTGTCCTATTGGTTTTCATTTGGAATCAGCATATAGCATGATGATCAATTTCTATATGGTTCTTAGTATAAGTATTGATACATTTTAAGGCAATGTAATTATAATTCTTCCAGTTATCCTATTGACTTTCCAGCTGAAAGTTCGGCAACAAATTGTTCTTTAAAAGAGGCTCTCAGGACTGCCCTGGTGGTCCAGCGGTTAGGAATCCTCCTTACGGGGCAAGGGACTTGGCTTCAGTCCCTGGTCGGGAACTAAGATCCCACATGTCGCAGAGCAACTCAACCCGAGCACACCACAATGAGAGTCCGCGGGCCCCAAGGAAAGATCCACGTGACGCAAGGAAGATCCTGCCCGCCAAACCTGAGACCCAACGCAACCAAACACAGACATACACACACACACACACACACACACACACACACAGGAAACAAAAACGAGGCTCGCAAAGGACCTTGAGGGCGTTCTGCTGAGTGCAATAAGTCAGACAAATATTGTATCATCTCGCTTATCTGTGGGATCTTAAAAAACAAACTCAGAGAAACAGACTAGCGTGGTGGTTACCGGGGACTGAAGCGTGGCAGTTCCTGGGGACTGAGTGGGGGAAATGGGGAGCTTTTACTCTGAGGGTACAAACCCCAGGTATAAGACGAATAAATTCTGGGAATCTAATGTACAGCATGGTGACTGCAGGTACCAATCCTGTGTTATAGGTTTATTGGCAACAGAGATGGGATTGTCTCTGGGCAGGCAGTGGGGAGTCCTGCTGTGGAATTCAGACACATGTAACTTGAAAAATCTCACTGCTTTTTCATGCAGTGATGCAAAGACATTTAGTGCGGAGTGTGAAACAGTGACAAAAAGCCTTTAAGAGTTTTTTTTTTTCCTAAATGGGAATGACTTGTCCCTTCTGCCAGTTCTTGGAGTTGGAGAAAGCAAGGTAGAGGGAGGACACTGGAAGAGAAGGCTTGGGAACTAATGGTTCTTACGGTCCTGCCGCTGGGGGTGTTGGGCGGGTGGGGATTAGGAGAGGGGTGGCAGCCAAACCTGAAGGCCCAGTGTGCAGGGACCTGAACCGCCCCCGCCCCCCACCTTGTTGGCACGTGGTTTGCCTTCTTCCTCCAGGAGTGCCGATGGAGAAGGAGAGGGGCAGTTCCTTCTGAGCGAGAACATGGTGTGGAGACAGCTGTGCTCCGCCAGGTCACCCTGCTGAACCACCAGGCGCTCAGCCCCAGAGACACACCCACTGAGCCACCCTCTTAGGTGACCCATGACCTTGATGAATGGCCACTATTCTGTATTCATTGTTTACCAGCAGGTGAATAAGGCCTTTAATCACACCAGAGAAGAAAGCAATTAGGAAAGTACAGGCAAGATGGCTCTGTCACCTGCAGAGCCTAGCCGTGTATCCGGCGGATCAGTTTGGGCTCCACAGAAAGCGTAGCTCCACTTTCAGAAGGCAGGCCGTGTTCCCGCTTCTCCTCCTGGGGAAGCTCCAAACACTTGCCTCATGAAGACACACTCTACTTTTGATGGTTGGTTTCTAACCACCAGTCACCTTCTTTAGAGAAAAAGTATATAGTTTTGAAATTGCTTATTATTTTATTCAGATTCAATTGCCAATGAAATGGCCTTGACATGTCTATGTAGGCATTTTCAGTCAATTTTCGAGTGTAATATACATGCATTGTGCGTGCACGCTAAGTCACTCAGTTGTGTCTGACTCTTCGTGACCCCATGGACCGTAGCCCGCCAGGCACCTCGGTCCAAGGGATTCTCCAGGCAAGAATACTGGAGTGGGTTTTCAAGCCCTTCTCCAGGGGATCTTCCCAATTTGGGGATCAAACCTGCATCTCTTAAGTCTCTTGCGTTTGCAAGCAGGTTCTTTACCACTAGCGCCACCTGGGAACCCCCCATACAAACGTCAATACACGCAAATCGTGAGTATACAGGTGTATGCATTCTTATACCCAGGTACACACTGTCTCCAGGTTGAGAAATGGAACCTTACCTTCACCTCAGAAAGCCCCTAGTTACTTCCCACCCAAGGTAAGCACTACCACCACTCTAACACCAAACCACTGCGCTCTGCTGTGCTCAGCCACTTGGTCGTGTCCGACTCTCTGCAACCCCATGGACTGTAGCCCGCCAGGCTCTTCTGTCCATGGGGAGTCTCCAGGCAAGAATACTGGAGTGGGTTGCCATGCCCTCCTCCAAGGCATCTTCCCAACCCAGAGATTGAACTGGGGTCTCCTGTACTACAGGAGGATTTTTTTTTTTTACTATCTGAGCTACCAGAGAAGCCCACCAAACCACTAGTATGGTCTAATTTTGAACTTTCTCATTTTCACAGTTAACCAGTTTAAACTGGTCCAATGGATAGAGCTTCCTTGGTAATATTTTAATGTCTGCTGTTCTTAGTCGCTCATTTGTGTCCGACTCTTTCGACTGCATGGACTGTAGCCCACCAGGCTCCTCTGTCCACGGAATTCTCCAGGCAAGAATACTGGAGTGGGTTGCCATGCCCTCCTCCAGGGGATCTTCCCAATCCAGGAATCGAACCCAGGTCTCCCACATTATAGGCGGATTCTTTATCATCTGAGCCATCAGGGAAGCCCCTCCCTCCTTTTTTAATGTCAGCGATCATAATTCTAAAGCTGCTATTTGACTTCAGCATCCCAATGGCCTGACGCAAAGCCATGGAGCTCACAGGATAAAGCATCTTTCCCACAGGTGAGGTCAGTCTTTTTGTTTAATCCTTTTATCACGGAGGAAGCAAGATGTGCTGTGAATGTCTCCAGGCAGCTGGTGCCTTCCATGGATTATTTGTGGGTCAAATTCAAGCCAAATATGTTTGCAAATTTTGTGCACTTGCAGGCTATGCATGCGAGTCTGCACCCAAATGCACTGGTATTGAGTGTGCACACAAATGCCTTTTCGGATAAAGATAAGAGTATTGTGCATGTTTCTCTATAATAAATCAGGACAAATTCTGTATTGGTTAGCTTGTCATAAATCCAGTTCATTATTACTTTATAAATTAAACCCAATCTCTTTGCTGGTTAATTAACATCAACGCGTTGTAGTCCTCCAGGGCTTGCCTCCCTGGAGGTAACAGCTAGCTCACATTTAGCTGACCTCTGTCCTTTCAGCTCTACAGCAAGAGTGAGAATCACCCACTGACATCTACATGTTGCTGTGAGATTTGTTGGCGGTCCAGTGGTTAATGCTCTATCCTTCCGATGCAGAGGTTATGGGTTCAATTCCTGGGTAGGGTACGAAGATCCCACATGCTTATGGCTCAGTCAAAACAAAGACAAGGTTCTGGTTTAAAAAAAAAAAAAACAGTCTCATGTCAAGAATATCTAGACCTCTTCAAGGAAGTATTCAGTAAGTGTATGAAAACATATTGAATAGTCTTTTTGCTTTGTGCAATAAGTTGTCAGTTGTGCAATAAGTTGTCAGTTGTGTGTGTCAAATGATTTCCTGCAGGTTCGTGGCCACAAAGAAGAGGGAGTAAGAGGTTCACCCATGGCACCGGGTGGAGGGTGATTCTCTTCTTCCGGTGGCACACAGCCTGTTAGCAGTTGACCGCTGGCTCATTTCCAGCTGACGGAACTCATACCTGTCAGCTCGGGTTCCTCTGAGACCTGGACTGCAGAGAGGAAGGAGGCAGGTCAAATGAACTGGCTCAATGGGATTTAAGTTTATCCGACGGAACCCACTACTGGAAATCCCTTTATCACCTGCAGTAATTATACTGTGTCGTCTGTGGGCTGAGATACCACCCTAGCCCCCATTTTGTATCCTTGTTGAAGACGGAAGAGACATCAGTATCAGAGCTCTGCCCCAAATTAACACTCCTTCCCATAGAGAGTTCTAAACCCAGAAGGGACGAGTGCCCTTTTAACAAGGTGCCTTCACTCTGCCCGCTCTCAGCTCAGGGTCAGCAAACTCACAGGTCAATGCTTTCTAGTCTCCGGGATGTGGATGCCCAAGGAGGAGAAGGCTTTTGTCGTGGGTTTTCCAGTGTTATCCATAGCTGTGTAAGTCACGTTTTATATCTACATGTTATTGTTGAATTGCTCAGTCATGTCCAACTGTTTGTAACCCCAGGGACTGTAGCCCACCAGATTTTGCTGTCCATGGGATTTCCTGGCAAGCATACTGCAGTGGGTTGCCATTTCCTTCTCCAGGGGATCTTTGCAATCCAGGGATTGAACCTAGGTCTCCTGCGTCTCCTACATTGGCAGGCGGATTCTTTACCACTGAGCCACTAGGGAAGCCCATATCTGTCTGTACTATTTTTCAAAAGTAGGAAGATGTGATTGGGATTCAGAAAACATCAGTTGGGTTCAAAACCGTGTTATATGCATGGCAGTGTTTCTCATCATGTACTTCCTCCGTCGGTTGCTAAAAGAAGCATGATTTTGCTTATGTGCAGATTTATAATTTTTAATAATAATGTGGTCCTCATAATTTAAAAGTTTGGGGGTCACTGTTTGAGGGTGTTAGCAGTCTATGTTTAGCTCGCGGATGACTTCCTCCAAGCTGCATAAAACATTGAGGTGTCGTCATTGCAAAGCTGCTGTCACTGGGATCTTTGGGTCCTTTTCTGTAAAAGTCAAAAATATTCTTTTTTTGTGGTACTCTAGCTCAGTAGTTGAAGCATGTGGGCTTAGTTGCACCACAGCATATGGGATCTTAGTTCCCTGACCAGGGATTGAACCCACATCCCCTGCATTGCAAGGGTGATTCTTAACCATTGAACCATGAGGGAAGTCCCCATTGCATTATTCTTGACTGCATCCTTTCCCAACTCCTTCTGTCTAGCTGGGGAAACACAATTTAAGCACATAAGAGATTAGAAGTTAAGAAAATGCAGAGAGAAAACATGTGGTATTTGATCAACTTATCAAAGGCTTTGAGCTCAGAGGAAAGATTGGGAAGAGGAGAGGGAGACAGAAAGAGGTGAGACAGAGCGCCACCCAGGAGTCCAGACATTAGGGCAGGTTTCATAGACTCTGCTAATTACCGCTGGAGTGACCGGGATCTGCTTACCTGACCCCGGTGAGCCCCTGTTCTGTCGTCAATAAAATCAGGATTATAATGCCTCCCTCGCAGTGTTATTGTGAAGATGGTTTACGACAATGTGCTCTAAATGCTTTGTACTACACCTGGGACATGGCATGTGCAAGCTAAATGGTGGCTATTCTTTGTTTTATTGGATTGTCATCCCATCAGCATTGAAAGGATGACTTTTATTTATGCTTCCCCAGAACCCAGCACAATGCCTGACTCATAATAGGTACTAAAAGAAAATGTTTGCTGAATGAAAGGATGGAAAGATCGTAGGATGAATTGTATTAATGAGCCATGTGAGCTGGGAGGGTCTCATGAAAAGCAAGACTTACGGTGACTCCAGCAGAATGCAGAGAAGGTGGGTGAGTGTTGCCCTGGGGGATGGGCAGGAATTAAAGCACAGAAGCAGAAAAGTGCAGGACGGGTAGAGGGTAGGTTGGGGTACAGTTGTGCAGGGCTCTGGATGCTAAGGCTGGGAGTGTGCGTCTTGTCTGCTGCCAGCAGGGAGTCAGTGTGATGTTGAGATGGTGAATCAGGTGAGGAGGGAAACTTTCAGAAGGTCAGTCTGGAGCAGGAAAATGATATCCACACCACGTGTCCATCCTGCGCAGACGGAGCCCCTGACCAGTATAGTCAGTCAGTTAGCTTAGTCGCTCAGTCACGTCCAGTTCTTTGCAACCCTGTGGACTGCAGCACGCCAGGCCTCCCTGTCCATCACCAACTCCCGGAGCTTATTCAAACTCTTGTCCATTGAGTTGGTGATGCCATCCAACCATCTCATCCTCTATCGTCCCCTTCTCCTCCTGCCTTCAGTCTTTCCCAGCATCAGGGTCTTCTTCAATGAGTCAGTTCTTCACATTAGGTCGCCAAAGTATTGGAGTTTCAGCTTTGGCAACAGTCTCTCCAATGAATATTCAGGACTGATTTCCTTTAGGATGGACTTGTTGGAGCTCCTTGCAGTCCAAGGGACTCTCAAGAGTCCTCCAACACCACAGTTCAAAAACATCAATTCTTCGGCGCTCAGCTTTCTTTATAGTCCAACTCTCATATCCACATGACTAATGGAAAAACCATAGCTTTGACTAGATGGACCTTTGCTAGCAAAGTAATGTCTCTGCTTTTTAATATGCTGCCCGGGTTGGTCATAGCTTTTCTTCCAAGGAGCAAGGATCTTTTAATTTCATGGCTGCAATCACCATCTGCAGTGATTCTAGAACCCCCGCAAAATAAAGTCTCTCACTGTTTCCATTGTTTCCGCATCTATCTGCCATGAAGTCATTGGACCAGATGCCATGATCTTAGTAACAACTATGGAAATAGAGAGAGAGAGTTTAATAGCATAATAAAAGAGATAATGGGGCTTCCCTGGTGGCCCAGTGGTAAAGAACCCGCTTGCCAATGCAGGAAACCCGGGTTCAATCCCTGGGTCTGGAAGATCCCCTGGAGAAGGAAATGGCAACCCCCTCCAGTATTCTTGCCTGGGAAATCCCATGGACAGAGGAGCCTGGTGGGCTATGGTCCTTGATAACTCAAGAGTCAGACATGACTTAGCAACTAAACAACAACAAAGGAAATAATAGAGATTAAGGAGAGCCTAACTGTCTCTGTCTTATCCTGTCTCTATGAATTCTTCATGTGGTCATTTAAACCATTGGCCAACATGCATACTGATGATTCTGAGATGTACAAGATGCATTTTAAAAACCATGGCAGGTGAATGTTTAGCTACAGAGGCGACACACTGAAATTGGAGGTTCGGATCCCCGAGGAACGTGGAAGACGAGGCATCAACAGAGTCAAGGAAGAGAGGTGATTTGAGGTCCAGGCTGGGCTTTTTCCTCTCGGAGACTTGGGAAGATAAAACAGTGGTTCGATTAGGGAGGGTAGTGGAAATGGGTTACTCCAAGAGAGGAAAAACTGAACCAAGCAGCTAAATTGCCGACAAGAGAAACTCGGTTGCAAGGAGAGAGGTGGTTGCGGAGCAGGGGGAGCCCGCTGGAGTGGGGACACACGGATGATGGACAGAGGGATGCAGAGGAGCCGAAGGCGGGTGGGAGGAGCCAGGTGCGGCCCCGCCTCCTTCTGCCGTCGCCTGGGCTGGCCTGGCCGCTCCTCACTCACCGTACCCTGAGCAGGAGGAAGCGGGTGGAGCCTGGAGGTGGCGCTGGAGCGGGCTGCCTGCCTGTTTCGTTTTCAGGAAAGAGGTCTGTGCGTCTGTGGAGGAAGTTATTCTTCCAGATGAAGGAACCATTTCTGGAAAGGAATACGGGTGAAAGAGGGAAAGAAAGAAGGAGAGAGAAGAAAGAAAAGGGCCTTCCTTTCGCCTATTCTTAAGGGACCCATTCATTCATGGACCATGTTTATTAAATTGAAAAAGCCCCACTTTCATTTTCTTCCTATAACCGCCATGTTTACTGACTGCTGATTTTATTGCCACAAAACTCTGCCAGCCATGATATACTTGTTTTCCTACACTGGGGAAATGCAAGAAGGATGTTTACGTTGAACCCACCTCCCCTGCAAGTTTTTTTAAAAAAAATAATTTTATTTATTTATTTATTTTTACTTTTGGCTCATTAGAAAAGACCCTGATGCTGGGAAAGATCGAAGGCAGGAGGAGAAGGGGACGATAGAGGATGAGATGGTTGGATGGCATCACCGACTCAATGGAAGTCAGTTTGAGCAAGCTCTGGGAGTTGGTAATGGACAGGGAGGCCTGGCGTGCTGCAGTCCATGGGGTCGCAAAGAGTCAGACACGACTGAGCGACTGAACTGAACTGATCTGGGCTGTGCTGGGCCCTTGTTGCTGCGCGGGCTTTTCTCTAGTTACAGCGAGCAGGGCCTACTCTCTTGTCGAGGAGCCCCGGCTGCAGGGCCTGTGGGCCTCAGTAGTTGTGGCTCCCGAGCGCTAGAGCACAGGCTCCGTAGTTGTGCCCCATGGGCGGATTTGCTGGAGGCGTGTGGGATCTTCCCGGGTCAAACCTGTGTCAGATGGATTCTTTACCACAGAGCCAACCGGGAAGCCTTCCTGCCAGTTTTGTGTTCGAAAAACGACAGAACATCCTGGTAACTGAAGGTTTCATAAAATGTACAAAGAACCTGAGTGGCTTTGGACCTCTTGACCACAGTTCCACAAACAGCAGACAGTGCAGCAAGACTTCCAACAATCAGCTAAGTACACGCAGTAGTGGGAAAAGAATTCTTTGGGACACACAAATTCTCAAAAAATTTATCTCCCAGGCACTTCTCAGTAAAGTAGGTGGAAGAGGTGTGTGATCAAAATGAGGGAGTGAACCAAGAGAGGGAAAGGCACGGGAATCCAGAACACAGGGTCCAGCCAACACTCAACAGGCAACGGGGACCCTTAGGGGGAGGATGGAACTTCCCCCAACAGTGGAGGAGCAGGTCTGGAGAGCAGCGGACCCAGATTAGAGCAAGTCAGAAAATTCCAGGAAGGATTTCTCCCTTTCTTTCTCTTGTTATCTCCTTTTTAAAAAATATTTTGAGGCTGCCATATCTTTTTGAAAAAAAAAAATTGTAATACTTTTATTGAGGTTTCAGTTCAGTTCAGTTCAGTCGCTCAGTTGTGTCCGACTCTTTGCGACCCCATGAATTGCAGCACGCCAGGCCTCCCTGTCCATCATCAACTCCCGGAGTTCACTCAAACTCACGTCCATTGAGTCTGTGATGCCATCCAGCCATCTCATCCTCGGTGTCCCCTTGTCCTCCTGCCCCCAATCCCTCCCAGCATCAGAGTCTTTTCCAATGAGTCAACTCTTTGCATGAGGTGGCCAAAGTAATTGACACAAAACATTATATTAGTTTCAGGCATGTAACATAATGATTCAGTGTTTACATATACTCTGAAATGATCACCGCACAGAGTAGGTCTAGTTAACATCTGTCACCATGCATAGTTACAAAAACAATTTTTTTCTTGTGATGAGGACTTTTGATTTACTTTTTTATCAACTTTCTTTTTTTAAGTGAAGTATAGTTGATTTATAGTATTAGTTTCAGGCATATAGCAACGCCGCAATTCAGTTAGATATATGTGTTTTTCAGATTCTTTTTCATTATAGGTTCTTACAAGATAGTGAATATAGTTCCCTGTGCTATGCAGTGAATCCTGTTGCTTATCTGTTCTGTGTATAGTAGTGTGTTATCTGTTGATCCCATTGTTGTTGTTGTTCAGTTGCTAAGTGTCCAAATCTTTGCGACCCCAGTCCACCAGGCTTCCCTGTCATTCACGATCTCTCGGAACCTGCTCAAACCCAGGTTCACTGAACCGGTGATGCCATCCAACCGTCTCATCCTCTGTTACCCGCTTCATACTCCTAATTTGTTCCTCCTCCTTCCCCTTAAGTTTGTTTTCCATGTATGAGGACCATCTCTGTGTGAGAGGATGGGAGAATTCTGGAGATGGATGGCGGTGATGGTCAAACACCTTTGTGAATGTACTAACACACGTAACAACAGTTTAAAGGGTGAACTTTATGTTACTATATTTTAATACAATTTTTAAAATAAAAAACTATAAGTGCTGCACAGATGAATTGAGGTATAATTATTTTTTGCATACTGATAAATATCAGACTTTTAAGACTCAAGTATTAAAGGACCTCACTTTTATTTTCAAAACCAGGTACAAAGGCTACATTTTTCTTTTAAAATTGCACACGTTTATTTAAAAGATCTATGACTAGAAATGTATATTCTAACAAATAGATCTTCCAGTGATAACATCTATGTTTTAAGTTTTATGTCTTGTAATCATATTTTTAATGTAAAAAATCTTACCATTTCTAATGTAAAAAATTATAATTTTAATGTAAAAAATCTGACCATATGACTTAAAAATAGCCTTTTTTACTTTACATTTTCCCTTCAGTCTATGCAAGCACTTTCATTTTCTTCAAATTTTTAAAAAATTTTAGATTTACACACAATTTTCTTAACATTTATTTTTAATGATAACTCTGATCGAAGTGTATTTAATATTAATGTAAGTGCCTCTTACAAGTCAAGTCCCTCTGTAGTTAAAAAGGAGGTTTTAAAACCCTCCTTTTGTGTATTACATATTTTCTCAGGAATACATTAAATAGGAATACTGACTTTTGTTTTAGAAATACAGTAATTCGGATTTTAAATTGAGAGATTATTTTTGCCTTATTCAGTAAAGAAAAACAAAAGCTTGTTCAGAGATGACAGATGACATCTCTTCTGAGGGCCAGGGTGGGAAAGGACTCCAGGTGCTTTGCTTGATTCCACCCGGAGCCAAATTGCTAAGTGGTTACAACTCCCAGGGGCCGTCAGACAGGTTTCACGGGAATGACGTGTATCTCTCCACACCCACCTCTGCAAGACCGAACAGCTTCAGGGGTTGCTGAAACTGCCTCAGAACTGTACTATAACTTTTTCTTGAATGTGAAACGTTTCTGGCTGATGTCAGCAAGGTTTAAATGTTTCAGGTTAAATTCTGCAAATCAGTTAAAAAGAAAAGCACAAATTAAGTTAGACTGGATGTCAAGGGCATTGATTTATGGCAGCAGAAACACTCCTCCATAGTCTCCTCTTGATTTTGGATGACTTTTTGTTGAGCCCAGCTCTTGCTAAAGGGAAGCCAGGGCTAAGGAAGGATCGCTGGGAAGACCCTTCAAGCACTTCCCTGCATCCCTCGGGCAGGACTGTTTCCCCAGCACGCCTTTGGGGATGGTCATAACCACCTTCCTTGGATTGCTCCCTGCTCCAGCCCTGCCTCACCCTCTGTTTCTCATCCACAAGGGAATGCAATTTGCCATTAATGTGAACCTTCTAGAACAGAGATGTGTTGTATAGAAAGCTCGAACAATTGCCCCTTACCACTTTTAAGAAGGCTTTTAAAAACAACAACAAAATAATACCCTTTAAAAAAAAAGCAATACTAACAACACATTTTAAATGAAGTTGGAAAATGCTCATGACATAGTGCTAACTTAAGAAATTGGAAATAAATCTGTATGGGGAATCTGACATCAGTTTGGTAAAAAAAGAAAAAAAATTATTGGGAAAAAAACCTAGAAGGAAATCTACAAAAATTGTTTAGCTTGATTGCTTTGGTCTGGATTGTATATTTTAGGTGAAATTTTCTTGCCTGTTCCATGTTCCCTTCTACTTTTTCTGAGCATCCTACAGCAAACATACACACTGTTATAATCGAAGGATGGGGGAACCCCAGTTTTAGACTTATCCTTCTAAGCAAGCCTCTTGCTTGATTTGCTAGCAAACTTTCCGCTCACTTCGAGGTCTGCCCTCACAGGCTGAGAGCTGGGCAAGAAGTGTAAACTCTCATGGCCTCTTTCCACTGTGTATAATCAGGAGTTCGAAGTGTTTCTTCCTGATGGTCTATAATCTTTCCAAGTCTGTGACAAAATTACACTGTCATAACCTTAGATGTTAGGAGAGTCAGTCAAAGCTGAGGATGGATTTCTTTTCCCCTCCCCTAGCTCCTGCTCTATTTAGATTCCCACTTTCTGTGTTTTTGTAATACTACCAGTTGACTTCTGTTTCATATTCTCTCTCCTGCTGTAGCTGCTTTAGTTGTCAACATAATTGAAGGCAGGAATTTTAAAAAATTTATTTTGTAATATTAATTTTTTAGTTTTAAAATTGTACTGAAGAGTGCTGATTTATAGTTATGTTAATTTCTTCTATACAGCCAAGTGACTCAGCTATACATATATATTGTTTTTCATATTCTTTTCCAGTATGGCTTGTCACAGGACATTGAATGTAGCTCCCTGTGTGTTTTACTATTATTATTTTAAGGAACTTATTCTTTAAACTTCCTTGTGTGGATACTTCTCTCTGAAGCAGGGAAACAAGGTGTATATAATAAATTCTTCGTGACGATAGTGATAATGGTTGGAGGAACTTGCCTGTGAATGTCTACAGTTTGGAAAGATGGACACTTCGGACAGCAGGTGACATTTGGTTTGCCCTGGACTCTACCCAAAGTTGGGTGTCGGAACATCTACGGCTTCATTTCCACTCTGACTTTACATTGTTTGTGTATGAATCTCTAGTTTCACTTTTCCTAAAAGATGGAGGCCATATTAAAAGCCAACAACAATTCAACCAAACCAAAATGAAAATATGCCCTGTGACTTGAAGGTGTCAAGAAAGACAATCAACCAGCTCGCCTATAGGAATATGGTTAAAAATGATGAGTAGTCTTTTCTGATGTAGCGTCTGCAAAGCATGCTGATTACTTTATTGTCACTGCCTTTCTAAACATCCTATGTCTAGTGTAGGAAAATAACAGTTGATAGTTTTTCGTTTCAAACTAGCACCAATCATTGCTCAGAAAGATATTCTTTCATGCCTGACTGGACAGGAATTTTGACCTTGTGGAAAGGGCATGAGACTGGAAACAGAATTCTGACATTTTACTTATTAAGTAACTCAAGGAGGCTTCTTAACCTCTCTGGGACTCACTCTTTCCTGTCACTAACTTGCGGTTTTCGGTTTCTAGGCTCTCGGGTTGAGGGAACACAGTGGGTAGGACCGTGATCCCAGCAGGCTACGGCCAGCCTGGCCCCACCACGACCCAGCCAGCTGCTGGCTCTCCTCACAGGGTTTCTTTGACAGAGAGCTCTGAGGCTCTCAAAGTTTTGAAAGCACCTGGGATAAACGTTCTTCAAAGCAGATTTCGTTTCTGAAATCCTCTGTGGAATATACGTTTTGAATTCTTCCAGTAAAGGCTGAGTGTTGCTGTTGTTCAGTCGCTCAGTCATGGCCGACTCTTTGCCACCCCAGGGACTGCAGCAGGCCAGGCTCCTCTGTCCTCCACTGTCTCCTGGAGTTTGCTTAAATTCATGTCCACTGAAATGGTGATATTGAGCAGCTATTCATAATTTTCTTCATGGAGCTCTTAGCACATTATATATCCGTGTGGTGCTGGTGGCTTATTATCTGTATCTCGACTCTGTAGAGCTTTGACTAAGTGTTCCACTCCCGAGACTGTAGAACGGTAGTCCCTCACAAGCATAAGCTTAGAAAACTCCTTTGAGAGCATATTTTGAAGGCTAGCTTATTTCGCTCCTGTATCCTATTCAGTGGCTGTATGCTTGCCCAGGAAAATTAATGTAAGTTATTGTTTAGCTTGGTGGGTTAGAAGTCACTTGGCCAAGGGTGTGGGTGTCTTCTCTGTAGCCATTCCTATGCATATCGTCAGCCATGCCTCTGACTTCCAGCCTCCCGATCTTGCAACCTGGGGCTCTTAATGAAAGAAGAAGATTAGGCAGGAAAGGACTGATGGGTCTCCAGTATCTATGCTATCCAGCTAAAGGGAGTCAAAAAAACATGCTCAAAACACAATTTATTAGATATCATTTGTCCCCAAACCAAGGGGCAACTCCTCAGTACAGAAACAGAAAGTGTATTTGAGATGTTTCTCTCAGCTCTACAATTTCTGAAAAGTTAATCCTCCTCTTCTGGCAAAAATGAAAAACCACTATAAACAGAAAAATTCTTCTGTTCCCGGACCCTTGAACCAAGGAAAATAGAGTTCTGGGCTAATTTATATATTTCACAAACATTTTCCCATTTCTGAAATGGAATTTCTGTGAGTTTATGAAACTGCTTTTGTTTAAAGCTTCGAACAGTTTCAACAGCTTTAGGAGAGATTGATCTTATTTTTTATATTACTGAGAACACAGATTTATGATTTCTGGAGGATTATAACTTATTCATAAAAATGGAAAAATAAGATAGTTCAGTTCAGTCACTCAGTTGTGTCTGACTCTTTGCGACCCCATGAATCATAGCACACCAGGCCTCCCTGTCCATCACCAACTCCTGGAGTTCACTCAGACTCGCGTCCATCAAGTCAGTGATGCCATCCAGCCATCTCATCCTCTGTCGTCCCCTTCTCCTCCTGCCCCCAATCCCTCCCAGCATCAAAGTCTTTTCCAATGAGTCAACTCTTCGCATGAGGTGGCCAGAGTACTGGAATTTCAGCTTCAGCAACAGTCCTTCCAAAGAAATACCAGGGCTGATCTCCTTCAGAATGGATTGGTTGGATCTCTTTGCAGTCCAATGGACTCTCAGGAGTCTTCTCCAACACCACAGTTCAAAAGCATCAATTCTTCGGCACTCAGCTTTCTTCACAGTTCAACTCTCACATCCATACATGACCACAGGAAAAACCATAGCCTTGACTAGATGGACCTTAGTCAGCAAAGTAATGTCTTTGCTTTTGAATATGCTGTCTAGGTTGGTCATAACTTTTCTTCCAAGGAGTAAGTGTCTTTTAATTTCATGGCTGCAGTCACCATCTGCAGTGATTTTGGAGCCAAAAAAAATAAAGTCCGACACTGTTTCCACTGTTTCCCCATCTATTTGCCGTGAAGTGATGGGACCGGATGCCATGATCTTCATTTTCTGAATGTTGAGCTTTAAGCCAATTTTTTCACTCTTCACTTTCATTTTCATCAAGAGGCTTTTTAGTTTCTCATATATATATGTATATATAATAAGATAGTTATATATACACATATATATATATTATATATATACAATTATATATAGTTATATATATATATACAATTATATATACAGTTATATATATATACAATTCCAATCCTAGTTTCTGTAGTTCCAATTTGTTAAAAAATCCTACTTCCCTGGGGTCCAGTGGTTAGGACTTGGTGCTTTCACTGCCGGTATCGGTTTGATCCCTGCTCAGGGAACTAAGATCTCTCAAGCCTCATGGTGAGGTCAAAAAAGGGAAAAAGGATACTACTTCTGTGGCAGGCAGGAAGAACAGCTATTTTTAACTCACAAGTTGTAAATCTTTTCTGTGGTAAAGGATTATCATTTATCCCCAAAGAGATAGGAGACAGTTCCCGTGGGATTTTGAGCAAGTAAATGATTCCACTTAATCTCACTGAAATCAAGGGGCTCTGTTTCACTTAAAAAATATGTTCAGGATAGGACTGATGCCTGTTTCCTAACTTCAAGGTCATTTTTAAGGTCGGCTACAGAGAAAGTGACTTGTCAGTGATGTGTCTCTAACAGTACAAGGGGACATATCTACAAGTGGAAGGGAAAAAATAGCTGACCTTACTCAGGTCAGCTAGTGAGGACTGTGCCAAACGTTGGATTCTAAACTTCAGCAACCTAGTTGTAAGAAAAAAAGCTACTTTTTAACCCCTTTCCTGTACCCCAGAAATTCTGAAGACACACCATGTAACAGCAGACCTAATATTGTATTGCAATTACTTGTCTTCCTCCTGCAGGTGAAATCCTACAGTGAGTGACCAGCAGTGAGCCTACAGTAGATGCTTTATAACCGCTTTCTAAATGTGTGTGCCTCTTAGTCTCAGTCGTGTCCGACTCTTTACCACCCCATAGACTGTAACCCGCCAGGCTCCTCTGTCCATGGGATTCTCCAGGCAAGTGCAGCGGGTTCCCATTTCCTTCTCCAGGGGATCTTCCCTGGATCAAACCCGCATATCTAGTGTCTCCTGCTTCGGCGGGCGGATTCTTTACCACTGAGCCATGGGCTACCCAGTGTGAATTCTCAGAGGGAACCCCCTCTGCCCCCCACCCTCCCTGCCCCCAGTTGAGCAGAGCTTTCACCATCCTGGGAGCTGGTTCATGGATGAATGTTGTGGTTAAGGAGGCTTCTGTGACCTTCTTACTACACATTATTGGATAAAGAAATCCCTGAATTTTTAACATTGAAGTTTTACTATCTTGTTTTTGAGGGCAGTCTGTGTGTTTTCCACAGTCTAACATTGGTCCTTCCATATAAGAGGTTGTAACTACTTGATGAATAAAGAGATACGTAGAGGTATTTTACACATTATGGACTGATACCCTGGAAAGGTTTCTCCCCTCCCACCCATGGGTGTCAGCCACTTATACTGATGCTGACTTCCAGCCACTGATTTAGTTTCAGAAGAAGCACTGTTCTTGTCAGTGTTTGTGTGTGTGTGCTCACTCAGCTGTGTCTGACTCTTGCGACCCCATGGACTGTGGTCTGCCAGGCTTCACTGTTCATGGAATTTTCCAGGCAAGAATACTGGGGCAAGTTGCCATTTCCTTCTCCAGGGGGATGTTCTTGTCTATATATCTGTGTTTGTGAAATCCTTTGAACACTATCACATTTGCCTTTATTAGAAGAGGAAACTGAAAAAATGTTGGAAATTACTGAGTGTGCTAACAGTGGTAGACTTTTATCTCATGATATCTTTAACTGCTTGGACTTAGGCTGGTGAACTCTGCAGTTCATGGTGGAGGAAAGGGATGTGCTGCCAAAGATTTGTGCCTAAAAACTGAGGGGAAATTTGGAGTTCTATAAGATGGGATCTTTAGAGAACTTCCATTCTCTTTACAACATGCAAATATACATACAAAGATAGTTTGATTTTTGTTCTTTTCAGTTTATACATATACATACAAATATAGTTTCAGTTTATACACATACATACAAATACAGTTTGATTTTTGTTCCAGTTTACACATATACATACAAATATAGTTTGATTTTTGTTCTTTTCAGTTGATAAACATTGGAGAAATATACTGTATAAGAAAATGAATTAACTGTCATTGTTTAGAGAGATGACACGTATTTATTATAAAGATCTTTAAATGGTGTTTATTACAGAGTAATTGAACACTTTTTCCGAAGTATAAAAACAGCTTTTTATGGACGGTGTGACAGAGACCGCGTGTGGGTCAAACTCAGCCACTAACTGGGAGGGGCCCTCGATCAAGTTGCTGGAATGTTCTGTGTTACTCATCTGTAGCCAGTGGACAATCTGTCCAGGGCTCTTTGCTGCTCTCAGGGAGGCTGAAGCTCCCTGACTTGTGGGAAAAGCTGTTTCTAAAAGGATGGGTCCAGGGAGCTGGTGCCCAGGGGCGCGTAAGACAGGGGTGGTCCCCGAGTTTTTTTTTTATAAAATTTGGAAACGGTCTCAGGGTGGCGGTCTTTGCGATTTCTCGTTTAAAATGACTGTTCATCATCAGGCAGAATGAAAGAAACTGCAATTTATAGTTTCACGATGCCCTGTGGAAACCGTAGTGTTTTCTTCTTTATCTTCATGCCAAAGAAATTAGTTTTTTACGGTGATGACTTCCCCGGCTAAGGACTCGTTTCACGCGTCGGAAAACGGACTTCTTCAGTACTCTGAATTACCAGACTAAAAGAAAATTTTTAAAAAGCCTCCAAACAAAACCTCATCATCTACGCGTTCTCTCCTCAATAGTTTCTAGAGGAGGCTTGGCCGGCACCGTTTCCAGGGATAATCAAAAGTAAATGTTTAATAAGTAACTGCAATCGAATGACTTCTATTTTTTCAGCTTATTTCCGCCCCGGGGACCGTAAAATCCTCAAAAAAGGTGGGGGGGGGCGTCTCCCTCCCCGTCACTCCAGCTCGGGGCGACGTGCACGCCCTGCCCACTGCCCGCCGCGCGCCCCAGGCGCTCGGGTCCCGGGCCCCCGCCCCGTCGAGTTACTCAGGCCCCGCGCGCAGGGCGGAGCCGCGGGCCGGCGGCACAGATGGGGAGGGGCGGCCGGGGCGCGTCGGTGACACCCGCGGGGGAGCGGGGAGGCGCGGCGGCCGCACCCCGCCCTGGGAAGAAACCGGCCAGGTGTGGCTTCGGCGCCCGGCGCCAGCGGGGAGGAGACTCGCGCCCCCGCCGACCAACACCACCACCCGCCCGCGGCCCGGCTCCTCTGCGCCCTCGCCGCGCTGCGAGCCGCAGCTCCCGCTCCCTGCCCGTCCCCGGCGCCCTACCCCCGCCCGCTTGCCGCGCTCGCAGCGGCCCGGCCGGCCCCAGCGGAGAGGCGCGACCTCGCGATCCTTCTGCGTCCCCAGCTCAGCCCCGGCGTGGGGCCTCTCCCGGGAGCCCCTCGCCCTCTCCGAGCCGGCCGGCCCTCGCGTCCGCCCCGGAGCTGAGCGGCGCTCCAAGTACCCGCCGACATGAGCTGCAACGGAGGCTCGCACCCGCGCATCAACACGCTGGGCCGCATGACCCGCGCCGAGTCCGGCCCCGACCTGCGCTATGAGATGACCTGCGGCGGGGTCGGCGGGGGCGGCGGCGGCGGCGGCGGCGGGGGCACCAGCAGGATGTACTATTCGCGGCGCTGCACGGTCACCGACCAGAACTCGGACGGCTACGGGTGGGTACCGGGCCGGCCAGGGCGCGCGGGGCGCGGGCCGGGGCCGCCACCCTCCCCTGGCACCCTGGGACCGGAAGGATCCCTGACCGACGGGGAAACTCAGGTCCCGAAATGGGACGGTCGGTCAGTCTGAGGCCCTGCGCGCACTCCCCGCGCGCGCTGGGGCCGGATCGGCGTGTCCCGTGCGCGCCGCGCCGACCGGGGTGGGCGCGTGCGCCCGGGGGAGGGAGCCGCTCCTACGCGCCCGCGGCCGTCCAGTGAAGGTGCCGGCGGGGCGCTGGGGTCCCGGCTGAGCCCGGAACTATCCCTTGCGCGGCGTCGCCTTAGTCTAGAGCCGCAGATGGGAGGTGAGGCGGCCGGGGCTGCGACCACCAAAGCCAACTTCTCTAAATCAGTACAGAAGCGGGGGCTCCGGCCTGCGGGCTGGCCGGCGTGGACTCGGCGGGCGCTACTGCTCATCGCCAACTCGTGGTCACCCCGAGACCCCGTCCGCAGCGGCGCCTGGGCAGCTCGGCCACCGGGGGAGGCTTTTGTGTAGAGGCTGCGCGTCCCGGGTCGAGAAGGCTCCGCTTCGTCGGCTTCTCGCGCTACCTAGACTGATTTGCCTGGCGGGGGGCGGCGGCCTGTTCCCGCGCCCCCCGGCCCCCCAGCCTGGATCGGCCGCGCCGCAGCTCCGGCCGGAGAGCACACCTGTGGCCCTGCGCCCGCGCCCTTTGTTTCCTGGTTTTTCAAATGCACCCGAGAAAGGACTTCGGATTCCGGGTGGCGGAGGGCGGGCGCAGACTCCTGCGCTCTGAGCCGGGGCTCGCGGAGGAGCGGCGCCGGGTCCCACCCCCGCCGGCCCGCCACGCCGGGGGCGCCCTGGTCCAGGTGCCCCGGGGAGGGCGGTGGGAAGAGGGCCAGGTCTGCCTCCGAGTCAGCGGGGAAATCCAGCGAGGAGGGTCACTCGGGTGGGGGCGGAGAAAGATAACGAACCTACGTCTACCCAGTCCCTGGAGCTGGGGTCGCCCACCTGAATCGTGAGAATTTCTCGGCCCTCACCCCCCTTTCCGCCCCGCTGCAAGTCCTTGCCTTGTAGGGCTTTGGGGGAAAGAGGCCTGGGTTCCAGAAACTTTGCCGACCTTGCCTTGTGGCCTTAGGCTGGGGAGGAGCAAATTGAATCCACTCCCGGGGGTTTTGTTTTGCCAGCAGTTTTGGAGGCGGGGACGGACTCGAGTTGCAGCGTGTTTTCTGCTTCGATTTATTCATTTCTTTATCTTCCTGGAGCACCTTGAAATTTTATTTTCCCTTTCTGAGTGACCAATGAACCGTCTCAACCTTGGCGCTCTTCCTTTTCTTACTAATTTTCTTTAAAAAATTGGATGGCGCTCTTTAATGAACAAAATCCGCCTGGGGGTTTCCAGAAGAATGTGCCAGGCCACTAAGGAGGCTGGGAAGAAACTTTTGCTCATTTTCACTTTGGTTTTTAAGTTAGTTTGAAAACTTGGCCAACCATTTAAATCCGAAACTTTACTTACCCCTCCAAGTCGTCTAGTATTTGGAAAGCACATGCTATACATTTAAAGCCATTTAAACCCAAGTCAGAATTAGCAAGGCCACTTCTTTCCCGCATTTTATGAACCAAATTGTTTTTCTCTTTTTAAATGCTCCTGTTATCCTGTTTTAAATTGACAATACACATTATTATTAATGGAATATTTCACCCTCTTGGCTTCTCCTGAAAGTAAATTTGTAATTAATACCTTGCTTAATGAACCGCATAAAAAGACACCTGGTTTTTAAGAATTCTTAAATTCTGAAACGTTAAATTTGGGCAAGGTGCAATGTTTTCGAATAGTAGAGCATCATTTTTTGTGTGTTTGGTTTTTCCAACTTGAAGGCTGTTTGTAAATCTGTTAAGTTTTACATCTCTGCGGGAAGGGAGAACTGACTCAAGTGAAAAATGACCTAACTTTGAGGGAGGTTGTCTTTCTGCTCTTTGGTGTGGAGCTGCCGGGCTGAGAGGTGGTGGGGGGCTGGGGCGGGGGCCTCAGCGGGCATGTGGCCTGGGGGTCTCTGTGGATCCAGGGACTGGAGTTTCCCCTGGCCTGCCCCTGCCTGGCAGGTGCCCCTTAGAGGCTGAGCATTATTAGCACACACACAAAAGCCCGCAGAAGCCGAGGTCTGCATTTTACTAAAACAGCGACTGAGGGTCCCTGCACCTGTTGCCAGGTTTTTTGTTTTGTTTTGTTTTGTTTTTGGTCTTGTGCGGAGGGAGTTTGCTAGTCCCTGGTAGGGACTTTGCAGGAGCAAGATGCCATCTCTCACTCCCAAATGAATGTTGAGGAAGGATTCAAAAAGCACTTTTCTGGCCAGAAGTTTTTCTAAATTGAGGTGCTTTGTTTTTAAAGTAAAAAACAAAAGAAAAACAAAAAGAAGCCCCTAAAAAAGCATGAGAGCGACTGGTTGCATCTAAACTCCTTTGTTTCTAAAACTCCCACTTGATTGGCTGAATTGGACTGGTGATTTTTTTGCGTGATCAATGTTTGCATGTAGCCCTTCCCTAAATACACGGATTTGAGTGTGAACAGAGCCCAGATCTTATTTTTCCTTCGGAAGTGGCTTTACAATCTCTTGGCTCGGTCGGTCCTTTTCGTAGAACAGTTGTCACTGTTTAGGACCAGACCGTTCTCACTCTGACAGTCCCTCCTTCCCTTGTCTTTTTCGGCTTTGTTTCAGACTGCATGGAGTCTGCAATGACTTTATTTACCTTCTGCTGCTCTAGCTTAATATTTTCAAGCTTGGTACATACTACAGGCTCAATAATTAAAGAGGTTTAGTTTCGAAAATTTAAACTTTGGATTTTTCCTGGGTAGGATGTTACTGTTTTCAATGAAGGCGGATTTACTCTAGTCTTTTTCCTGTAGAAATCACAAATCTGTAGTGAAATTTGGTGGCCAAGTGACCAAGTCCTCCAGTTAGATCTTCCGATGATCAAAGTGTGGAATTTGTAGGAGGATTACCAGCCGAATACAGTCACTAAGGGCTTCCCTTGTGGCTCAGCTGGTAAACTGAATGCCTGCAATGCAGGAGACCTGGGTTCGATCCCTGGGTTGGGAAGATCCCCTGGAGAAGGGAAAGGCGACCCACTCCAGTATTCTGGCCTGGAGAGTTCCATGGACTGTATAGTCCATGGGGCCGCAAAGAGCCGGATACAAGAGCGACTTTCACTTCACTGTCACTAAACCACAGAAATACGTGCATAAAATGGTAATGCTTTTCTCCAGAACTCACAGTTTCCAAACCAGGATGTGTGTGGTCCCTGTGCTGTGCTTAGTGGCTCAGTTCTGTCTAACTCTTTGTGACCCCATGGACTGTAGCCTGCCAGGCTCCTCTGTCCATGGAATTCTCCAGGGATTGGAGGCAGATTCTTTACCGTCTGAGCTACCAGGGAAGCCTCACTATTTGATATCTATTTTAAACTAACTTTTAAAAGAAGCCTGTTTCTTAGCATGAAATTAAACAGGCATATTTGCATTTAATTGTAGAGTGGGAAGGGGATGCTGGTGAGGACATAAACCTCACTTTCCCACTTGAGAGACAAAGAGGTTAAGACTTGCCCCAAATCCCAGAGTCCACGCAGGGCTCGTCCGTCTGCCCTCTGCCCTCTTGTACCATGCACTGAAGTGTATGAGACTGGACAACCCTGTCCTTCCAGGATGAAAGTACATCGTGTGTGTATATTCGTTCGCTCAGCCAATACATCCTGAGCATCTGCTGTGTGCTAGATGTTGGGGAGATTCAAAGGTGGAAATACAAAGGCTTCTGGAAGGGAGCGGATGCTCTTTAAGGGAAGATAAGGACATAAGTACTCTGTTACACAGGAGGGGCGCCCGTGACTCAGGCTTCATAAGGGACATGATAACATCTATAGTGGCGGCACTTGGCAGACTTTATTATTAAGGCAGTGGTTGAATTGGACTTTGGGGAATTTCAGCTGGTAAAGACAGGTGGGCAGAGAGTGCTCCAGCGGGAGGGAAGAACAGGAGGAAAAATGTGAGAGGTGGCAAACTGGAACAAGTTCAAGGGCTAGAGAGTGGCGGTCTCCCTGTGGGGCATTTGCTGCAGGGGGGAAATGGTAAAGAAGCAGAGAGGCAGGGCGGGCTGGGGCAGCGCCTGGGAGGCCTGGACTCCGTGGTGGGAGGATTTGGGTAGGCACAGGGGATCCACTGCAGGTTTCATCCAAGCCAGTCAGGGTCTTCGTTGAAGTAACAGGGAGATGAGACCGTCACAGAGAGCTCTAGGACTGTTTTCAGGGCTTGTACCGGTGAAGGAGGGAGGTGATGAAAGTTGGTCAAGTTTGGTGGCAGTGGGACAGGAGGTAGATGTGATGGAGTGACAGCTTCAGCTCAGAATTGGATCAGAGAGGCAGGGGAGAATCTGAGAAAACAGGCTCAGGGGTGGGTGACTCACAGAATGGTCATTCTAAATGTTTTAATGGGAAATGATGGCAAAGTAAGATTCAGTGTTGCTTAATATAAGGCAGATGATACCACTTACATAGTGATTAAGTAATATATTTGATAAAAATATCAGATCTGTGGTTAATAATAGTTATATCACCACAGGGCAAACACCCACAATGTGCCAGGTATATTGTTGTCTCAAGCCTCAGAACAAACTTCCCATTTCACAGATGGAAAACTGAGGTTAATGTAGTTAGATGACTTGGCCTAGGTCACACAGCTAACTGGAAGTTAAGCTGCCTTTGCATCCTGTATACCACCATAGCTCAAGAAAAGATCAAACCTTAACATCTCTTCTCCTTGTAAACTCTTTATCCAATGAGTTTTCACTTCTTTTTAAATTGTTGCGTTCCTAGGATGTATTTTATAACCGTTGTGTTCTTTCGTTCACACTCCTGTAGAGTTTCTATCTGCTGAGGAATGCAATTAAGCCCACTAATTGCTGGGCAGATCTACAGAAGAGCTTCCAAAAGGAGTTAATTTTTTCTCTAAATATGGGCATAATTTCATTGTTGTTCAGGTGGCTGAAATGTCTTGGGAAAGACAAAAAGTGCTGATGCCTCCATGCTGACTTCTTGGGGTGGATCCCAGGAGAGCTTGGGTGTGTCTTGGGGGAGTCTAACTCTCAGCCAACCAGTCTTTCCGGACTTCTCAGTGGTTCTAGAAGGAGTGGCTGAGTCCGGAGGCCTTGGTGCCTGGGGCCCTGCTCCCCACCCTTTGCTTTTCTCTGTTTCCCTCTTGCAATCCTGGGAAAATGGGCAGGTGTGGTTCTGATGTAGAAACCACCACCCTACAGACCCCAAGACTCTGAGAGACAGCATCTCGTAAAATGCCAGCATGGCCCCATCGTCACGGGCACCTTAGCACAACACCCTGGGCCGGGGAGGATCCAAGACCTTCAGAGACCCTCGGAATGCGAAATCCAGATTTCATGAAGATGATGACCCAGGAGTGGGAGGCTGTAGCCGATAGGTCCAAGTTTTTGCTTGGAATTCAGAGTCTTGACATGCAGACATATTTCCCTTGCTTCATCTGGCACCTGGAAAAAAATTTTTTTTTATTTGAGTTGGCTTCTTGGGTAGTGGCTCAGATGGTAAAAAAAAAAATATGCCTGCAATGGAGGAGGCCCGGGTTGGATCCCTGGAAGGGGGAGATCCCCAGGAGAAGGGCATGGCAACGCACTCCAGTATTCTTGCCACGAGATCCCATGGACAGAAGAGCCAGGTAGACTACAGCCCGTGGGGTGGTGAAGAGTCAGACATAGCTGAGAGACTAACAACTTCAATTTTTTCACTTCTTGGTGGATAACTCGACAACTTCTACATGACTTTTTTTTTTTAATAGACATCAGAAGGAATGTAAGTTTTTATATAGGGACAGAATTCAAAATAGAAATCCCTACTTTGGCTTTGAATTTTTAAGGGTCAAATATTCATCCCCACTCAATACAGGAAAAGAAAGCATATTTTTCTGATCCTTTCAAAAAATGTCTTTCATGCAGTTAAAATGTATCACTCTCTCTGAAGTGTCTCAAATTTTATTTTAGATCTTATAGATAATTTTAGGAATTAAAAATTACTTGACAAAGTCTGAAATGCCTCACACTTAGTACTCAGTCATCATTTCTTTTCTTTTTTTTTTTGCTTCTCTCTCTACCCTCAATTTGCTGCAAGATATCCTTAAAATTAGGCAAAGTTCAAGATTATAAATTGGGGCAAAAACCACAAAGTGAAAAATCAAAGGGAAATCTAAGAATCATTTCACAACAGCAGCCACTGCTCCCCTGTAAGAGCGACCCGGCAGGAGGATTTAGTTTCTGCGGGGCTTGCACCCTCTGGGGCTCCTCCTCGAAGCATCAGGCCAGCCCTGGGAGGTGGCTGTGTTCGTGCAGAAACCCCAGGCCCCTCCAGTCTAACTAACTTGCTCCAAGTCACAGGCTGTCCTGCCGGAAGTGGCCAAGCAGGGGGTGGCCCCCAAACTCTTCTGAAGTTAATGATCTGTAATTGGGGTGCCCGCCCCGCCCCTACCTTTCACCAACAAACTGTGAAAATAGTAAGCATGGGGAGGAAGTGGACCTTGATTAGAATGCTGATTCCGGAGATTCTGGGTGAGGACAAAATGAAGGATCAGAGGAAGGCTTCTTTCTAAAACTGGTAGAAAACAAAACAAAACAAAACATTTTTTTGCCCACTATTCGGGTGAGGTAAATGCACTACCTGATGGATCTTTGGAAATACCAGCCTTTGATTCGCCTTTGTTTTTCTTCCCCTTTCCTAAGCCAAACAAACATGTGCTACAGATCTTCTGTGTGCACAGCCCTGTGTCGTCAGGTGTGTGTAGGAGTTGAAAGTGGCTGAGATGTGGGACTTTGCTCTCCAGGAGCAGGCCAGACAGGTGTGTAAACAACTCGTGCAGAATGGGGGCAGAGGTGTGCCAGGAAGCTCTATGCATGGAGGCCGCAGCCCTGGATGTGTAACTTCTGATACATGATGTTTCCACTGACATGTGTTTGGTGAGTCTTAAAGGTAGGGTATTTTCCTTAGGTGAAGTAAGCGATTTTTTAAAAAACAAACTCAATGGATGCTTTACTTAAGCTCTTTTAAAGAAACGCAAACAAGATAATGTATGGAACGTGTTTTGAACCTTGTAAGGAGCTAAGCAAATAGACTTTAAGTCCATGTTAATGAAAGTAAGTTTCAAGAGCATTACGTAATCACCATAATTTCCATCAAATATTTATTGAGTTTTTCCAGGGTCATTATTCCGTGAATCTGAATACACATAAGACATCATTTCTGGCACACATCCAGGGTCCTGTGTTGGTGGAATGAATAAAAAGAGAGAGAGAGAGAAGAGACAGCAAAGGAAGGAGGAAGAAACGAAGGAACTGGGTGGGAAAGAAAATACGCACACAAGAAATCCGGAGTCGGGGGCACCAGTCAAGTATCTAATGAACGGCAAGAACAATTGTAAAAGACTTTTATAAAGCAAAGTATTTTAAAAAAAGTCTTAATCTTGTAATGTTGCACGCCCCTTTTCGAAATATTTTTCTCGTGTTTTTTTCTATGATCTTCGGAAAAGTGTTAAACTAATGACTTCACATTTAATTTTGGAATCTTTTTTTTTTTTTTTTTTTTAAGAAATGACTGTTATTTGTAGGTAGTGAAACAGAAAGCTCTATAATACCGGTCATGCTTTCATGTGGCCCACTTGGATGAAAATCCTGACCATGTTTTCCATTTAGCCTCTGATGAAGGGAGCTTTATGTAAACCTGCTGCAACCCTTACTTGTTTAAACAAGTTTTAGGAAGGATTTTCAGAAAAAGTGTAGGCAGGTCCTTTGTTGTATGAATCATTTGTCTTTGTGAGTTTGAAGATAAAACAGGATTTCAGAGATGTTAAAGACTTTTAAGGACATGCATTATTTTTTTCAAGGCAAGCTATTAATTTTGATCAAAATTATTTTTTATTGATTTGACCCAGATGAGTTTTCTTTTTTCTTTCTTTTTTTTTTTTTGCATTGACATCCTTCATCCTCCATGTCACTGAAATAAAACTTAAAAATTGAACTTTTGATGTCTTTAGTTCCATTCCTAACATGGTTTAAAATCTCTACACCCCTAACACCAGTTCGTACCAGTTCTGAAAATTTCTTTGAGGCTAAGGATTTGTAAAGTCCTTATGTGCTTGTTAAATAAATAAGTGATTTCTTCCTGTTTGATGGAATTTCGAATTTTCCCAAAATGCACTGTATGAAGAGGAAACTTTATTATCTTTAAACAGAATGTAGACTTTTGAATTATTTTCAATAGGAGTAGTACGTTTGTTGGCTTCATAAAATAAAGTTACAGAACAAATGAGCTAAGGAAATTTTAGATAGAATCTAGCCTAACAGATGAGTTAACTGAATCTAAAAAATTTCAGATATTAACTAAAAAAGATCTAAACTTATGTGAAAAAATGTTTTTGACTTAAAACATTTTGAATGACAAAAAACCACCAGTGTTCCCTGAAGCAAGCTGTCCTGGCTCCTCTGCGTAAGGTCCAGTCTTGCGAAGCATCTGGGTGTCTGATGAGTCAGCATCCTCTGAGCAGACACAGCCTCCTTGATTTTTAAGCCAGTTCTGTGTGAGTCTGTCACTGGGCGGAAACAGGACCGCTGAAATGTGAAGGTGGATTCTCTATCCTCATCAGTAAACCTCAGGGGACCTGGGTCTCCCTTCCTCCGGTCTCATTTTGATGATGCTTCCCAAGGATGTTCAGACTGAAGTGAGATTTTACAGACGACAGATGAGAGCTGTAAGTCTTGCTTTAAGGACCAGTCTTGAAAGGTTGTGTCTAAGACAAAATTTGCTTCATCAGATCATACTTTCCTAAGACCAGTCACAGTACCAAGGGTTCTTCATTACACTGTGCTTACAGTTTAGCTTTTCTTTTTTTCTTTTTTATACTTTTAAAGAGATTAGATTTTTGTGCATGACAGCTGTTCATCTATTTCCTAACATGCCAAGGCACACACAGAGGGTTTTAGCGGCTGTCAAGGGTGTGTATAGTGAACATAGGCACATTTTTTAGTAAAACATGAAGAATTCTTTTTGGTATTATTAACAGACTGTGGAGTTACTTTTTTTTTAAGTGCAAATTCATAATATTTTAAGCCAACATTTAATTGCTTTTCCTCTTTTTCCTGGATACAGTTCATTTCTAAGTGTCGTGTAACTAACTACTCTAGTAGTTGGGTAAAGAGAGCTGATGAGTTAATTTTGTTGTCAAAGGAATCTGGTGGCATAAAGTCACTTTAAAAAGACCTGTATAGGGACTTGCCTGGCCGTCCAGTGGTTAGGACTCTGTGCCTCCGCTGCAGGGGGCATGGTCTCGACCCGTGCCCGAGGCATGTGGGCCCCAAAAGATTTGCATATATACACTTAGAGACTTTCATTCGCAAGTTTGGCCTCTGCTGCTTTTTTACTTTTTTAATGTTTAATATTTTAATTTTTTGTGATATGGAAAAACCCCAGGGAACATTTTGGCCAAGCCCTTCCCTCACCCAGAGCTCCCATCTGCACCTGCCAAGGAACCCCCTGTGCTAGTCTTCATAGTCACACACGTTATTAAGTCATTTAAGAAACTCAGACTTTGCGCTGCTCTGAGAGCACCCTCTCTGCGTGGGAGGGACTGGCATTCTTTGTGGGAATCACCCTCTGAACCCAGTCATGTATCAGAATGACCCAATGTTTCAGAAGAAAGGTCCTCTCATGCCTCTTCAACCAGGAAAACAAATGTAATTCACAGGACTCCCTAATTGCCTAGCCATCCTCGCTTCTCAATGACGCTTCTGTGCTTCTTAAAGTCTCTGTCTCCTGAAGGTCTTTCCTCCCTATTACAATAGGTGCCTTTTGGAAAGTGTTCTAAGTCAATTGGAATTTTGCACAGGTTTTGACAAGGGATAGAGTCCTGTTTATATCTCAGCAATCCCAGAGGTGTGCCAGGCCTCCTGCCTGATTCTGCGTGGGAGGCGGAGAAGGGCGGCATTCATGCGGGGAGGGTGGGGCGCCCTGGTTTTGTTGGGTGGGCGTTGCCCAGCCTGCCTGGAGCAGCCCCGGCCCCACCTGGCAGCGGTTCCCAGGGGAGCTGGTTTTTCACCCACGCACTCTCAGCCGGTGCTGGCATGTCGGGAGCTCAGCTGGCAGGGACGGACTGCCAATGGGTGGTAGCGAGAGAAAGTGCCTCTCGGATGTGAGATGAGGCAGAATCAGGAGCGGAGGGGATCATCCCACATTCTTGTAACCTTACCCCCTCTCTGCCTAGTACAGCCTGTGCTTTTCAAACTGTTTTTTTTAAACAGTGAAATTCTTCCTTTAAAATGCACGGACACCCTTCCCAACACACACAAACACATAAAAGAAAGTCCCGGATTGAGCCGGCGTCGGTTTTATCTGAAAGCTTGGGCTGGGCTGACTGGTGCCTCTGAATGCTGGGAGGAGCTCAGGTTTCTTGTAGGACACTCTTAAAGTCTTTCCTAAACAGTAATAATTTAATGGGCTTTACATGTCTCTTAAGCTAAGCTGTAGTGGTCTGTGCTGTGGCATAAAGCACCTTGGCAAATTAAAAAAAATAAGACTTTTTTATTATAGATGACTCTTTATTTGTATCTGGAACAGACTGAATTTCTTTCTTTCTTTAAAATGTAGAATATCTAGGACTTCCTTTGTGGTCCAGTGGCTAAGACTGCACTCCCAGGGGGCGGAGGTTCGATGCCTGCCTGGGAATGCTGCAACTAGGAATTGACATGCGCAATTAAGACCTTACACAGCCAAACGAATAATAAATATTTTTTTAGTGTAGAGTATCTACAACATTCTCCTTAGACACCACTCTTGTTTTAAAGTTTCTGCCGCTTCTCTTCCAGTAAAGTGCTGCATTCGCAATACACCTGTGGCCGAGCAGTCATACAGGGTAATATTCCACGGTCATCTGGAAAGGAAAAAAGTGCCTTGTTTTTGCATTAAAGATACTTAAATTTGCCATCACTTTCTTCACTCCGTTTTTTCTTGACCGTTATCGTCTTTTTCTGTAATTGCAGAATATAGTTTTGCAGAATAAGCTTTTCTTTCGTCTCCTACAAGTGTCCTCACATACTGGTCAGGGAAACCCTGCAGCTCTGGGCTGAAGCCCCCTTTTGCAGAGGGACTTTTGATGGCATTGACGTCGGATGAGTGACAGAGAAGGTGCTAGAAATGCATTTCCATGACTCATCCAGATTAGATCCCGTGCTGTGCTTAGTTGCTCAGTCGTGTCCAGCTCTTTGCCACCCCATGGACTATAGCTCACCAGGCTCCTCTGTGCGTGGAATTCCCCAGGCAAGAACACTGGAGTGGACTGCCAGGGGGTCTTCCTGACCCAGGGATCAAACCCACATCTCCTGTGAAGCACACACAGAAAAGGGGAAGGGGGACACAGAGACCCAGCCAATGTGAGCAAAGGGGGAGGGGGACAGAGGCCCAGCCAATGTGAGCAATGGGAGGGAGACCGGGGCGGAGTGTTTTTGCATCTTTTCTGAAAGTTTATAATTTTTCAAAATTGAAAAAAATTTACCACCAGCCTTCTCTGTGTTTTTCCTTCAGTCAAACGGGAACGATGTCCAGGCACCAGAACCAGAACACCATCCAGGAGCTCCTGCAGAACTGCTCCGACTGCCTGATGAGGGCAGAGCTCATTGTGCAGCCCGTAAGCTCGCTTCCCAACCCCCTAGTGCCACCGCAGCTGCTTCTGTTCCTGGGCTTGCTCCTACTGATAGACTTATAGACCTCTGCAATCTCATCCTTCATCTTCTTCACATACTTAGCATGTAGCGATGCTTTGTCTCAGAACAGACTTCCCCACCTACCTGCAGTGTTGATTGAACCATGGGAACTAGTTTTCACACTTTTTCCCAACAAATGCTTACTCTGTGGACTGGCACCCTTTTGGGATTGCGATCACCTGTGGTTGTTTTATGTGATTCGGTAACACTTTCTCTTCCTAGAGATGCACCCTGTCGTGTTTATGTCACTGGGTTGTCATAGATTGTGATGTACACCATCAATTTAATGTCAGTTTTTCAGGAAAATTTACCATCTTGTGAGAACAGTTCTACAGTAGAAATGTTACAAAGTATGGGAAAATGAGCAATTAAAAATTGAGGGGAGATAGTAACATTGGGGAAGGCCTCATGCTCCTGGATGTTACTGAGATAGCATCGGATCTCACTGAAATAGGTGTAGAAGTCAAGAGATGCGTGATTTTATCTGAGTACCCATCATTCAGCTCCCTCCAAAAGTGGCATTTCACTAAATATCACTCATCATCAAAACCAGTACAGTTATTAGCTCAATGCGACCAACTAGACAGCTTTCTAAGAACTGAAAAGTTATTTCCTACAAGATGCAGGGAAAACTCAGTTTGTGTGTTAAAAAAACTAAAAAAAAAAGACCTTATCTGGCATGACGGTACAGGGCTCTTACCATAGCAGAATTCCAGTTAGATGAATGGCTTGTGTAAATAAGAAAGATAGGCATTTAACATTGAAGCAAGGGCAAGATTAGCAATCTTTGGACATGCTTTTAAAGGCCTCTCAAAATTTAAAAAACAGTCTACAGTTTTGGTTTGTGACAGTGAAAGTCCCACCCCATGGACTGTAGCCTGTCAGGCTCCTCTTTCCATGGAATTCCCCAGGCAAGAAGAATGGGTAACCATTCCCTTCTCCAGAGGATTGAACCAGGTCTCCTGCATTACAGGCAGTTTCTTCAGATTAATAAGATAATTTTCATTTAAAGATTTTTTTGCAGTTACATGGAATGGGGGGGGGACTTATTTAAGTTTATAGCAGAGACTTTCGCTACCAGTTAGCACACATGAAGCTTTTCTTTCCCGTATCGTGTGCTCCCTTCACGTGACTTCTTTCTTACAGGAACTGAAGTATGGAGATGGAATTCAGCTGGCCCGGAGCAGAGAGCTGGACGAGTGTTTCGCCCAGGCCAACGATCAGATGGAAATTACCGATAGCTTGATCAGAGAGATGCGGCAGATGGGCCAGCCCTGTGATGCTTATCAGAAAAGGTATTGCAGGGACTTCCCTGACGGTCCAGTGGCTAAGACTTCCCTACTCCCAATGCGGGGGGCCCCGGGGTTCGAGCCCTGGTCAGGGAACTAGATCCCACGTGCTGCAACTAAAGATCCCACACATGACTTAAACATCCTGGATGCCACAACGAAGATATCGAGCCCCAGCTAAGACACAGTGAAGCCAAAGAGACATTTTTTAAAAAGAGAGAAAGGAAAAAGGTATTGTCCACAGAGCGAGCATGGTGCAGGCGGGCCTGCAGACCAGCAGGAGTTGTGCAGACCTGGTGTAGGAGTTACACTCAGTCCCCTGACCCTGGTCTTCCCTTGAGGGAAGCACAGACGTTTTCCGGGAAAGGCTCCCTTGCTTGATAATTTCGCCCCATTTTTGGGTCTCTAATACAAATCACCTAAACCCACTACCTTCATCTTTTGTGGAGTCACGAAGCTGCCAAGCAGTGAATTAAGCAGACCTGCCCAGGAGGGTGTGCTCCTTTTGAAGAGTTGAGTTTGCTGTGAGGTGTTCACCGTGCTTCCGCTTAGGGGGCAACAAAAGCCTTTGGCGTTGACTTTTGAGTCTGAGATTAAGCTGAGGATTTCTCTGGTGTCCCAGTGGCTAAGACTGGGTGCTCCCACTGCTGGGGGCCTGGGGTGCATCCCTCAGTGAACTAGAGCCCACATACCCCAACTAAGAGTTCACCCTGCAATGAAGATAGAAGGTCCTGTGTGCTGCAGCTGAGACCCGCCGCAGCCAAGTGAATAAATATTTTTAAAAGAATGAATAAAATAGAGCCCAGCTAAGTTTACTGCATACAGAAATGAGACTCATAGAGTTGAAGATGCCGTTTCATGCAGAGGTGTGTAGTCTGATTTTGTGTGATCATGGTGTTCAGAGCATGGGGTCCTAGGAGATCCCCAGGCTGGAACTCGTGAGAAAGTACAAGATGCTACCAGGTTGGGCAAAGGCAGTTACCCTTGCTGTGATGCTTCAGGTCTGGAGCAGAAGAATACTTAAGGTTTTGTCTGTGACTAAGGTAAAAAAAAAAAAAGCCTATAAATAAAACATTTGTGGGCTTCCCTGGTGACTCAGTGGTAAAGAATCCACCTGCCAGTGCGGGAGATGAGGGTTTGAGCTGGAAAGATCCCACATGTCTCAGAGCAACTAAGCCTGTGCTGATGCTACCGAGCCTGTGCTCTGGATCCTGGGAGCTGCAGCTAGTGAAGCCCGCCCGGGGGCCCTAGAGCCCGTGAGAAGCCCCGACGTTGTCACGAAGAGTAGCCCTCACTCTCTGCAACGAGAGAAAAGCCCTGCAGGAATGAAGACCCAGCGCAGACAAAATAAATAAAACTATAAAAGAAAAGAGAGGTCATCAAAAAAGAGCACGTGTGGTCCCTGTACTGACCCAAAGGGGGATGGTTGCCCAGGACAGGTCTTCAGGGGCTGTCTTCCTGCCGCGGCGTGATGGTTCCCCTCTCCTTTCAGGCTGCTGCAGCTGCAGGAGCAAATGCGAGCCCTCTACAAAGCCATCAGCGCCCCCCGCGTCCGCAGGGCCAGCTCCAAGGGCGGCGGAGGGTACACCTGCCAGAGTGGCTCCGGGTGGGATGAATTCACCAAGCGCCTCACCAGCGAGTGTCTGGGGTGGATGAGGCAGCAGAGGGTAAGCAGCTTCCAGTGGAAGGAGGTTGGTGCTCAGAGCTCCCAGCCCCTCGTGCGAACCGGGGCGGCCGGGGCGATGACCCAGGCCTCTTGCTGTTTTCTCCTTTTCCTCATGTGCTTTTATTTTGGAATGAAGGCTTTTATTTAGAAATAAATGAAACTTCCGGGGATTTTTTTTTTTCTTCTTCCTCATGTGGCTTAGGGAACCAGCCTCATGGCTTTATAGTCGTACTTTATCACTCGAGTAATATTTAACAGGTGAAAATCTAGTTCTTACAGGAACAACTATTATGGGAGTTCATGGCTAAAAACACTTCATCCCTGAGCTCATCAGGTGTTACCGAGAGGTCCTTAAGAGAAAGAAGGAGAAGGTTGTGGAGGTTCATTTAAAATGCTAAGGAATTGGAGGAGCTGGACAGGCAGGGAGACTGGATCTTCCAGTTTGGGCTCATGGGTTGTTTGATCTTGTATTTTTGAAGTGTCAGGCGTCTTGTGCAAGCGTGACATCACTGATGTGGGAGCAAAGTGAGATGCTGGCACCTGATGTGCTGAGCCCCAAGAACTGGAGTTTCTACAAAGGATTTTTCACTGCTAATGATTGTTTTGTTGTTTTATGTAGTAATTAGGTGCTGTAATGAACAGGTGGCAGGAGGAATGTAGATGGGAATTTTATAGTGAGAACCGATCCTGACGAATCATCCTTCTCTTGAGAAGGTGGGCGTGTCAGAATGCTCAGTCATGGGATCGAGGTTGTCAGAAATAGTGGTCTTATGACTTGTCCTTGGACCAGTTAGGCAGTGGTTCTGAAGTTTCTCAATCTTTGTCGTGGGTGTTCTTTCGCAAGTGTGAGGGCTTATGGGACTAAACATTCACTCATTCGTTCAGTTAACCTTTTCTCCCGTGTCTTACAAAGACTCTGTAACACAAGAAGGTGGGGCTTATAAAAGAGCAAAGTTGTAGTTCCAGCAACGTAAATACAAACCTATTTGCAGGTTTCCAAACTCCCTTTAAATCTTTGAACACACGTTTCTGAAGCATTTGCTATATGTCGACTCCATGCCAGAAAATGAGGGTTTCAATGTTGTGTCCCATAGCCCTGAAAGGGAATATTATTTAAGGAAAAAAAGATATATATACACACCCAAGTGCCACTTTTCTATGCAGAGCAGTGTGGGGTTGATAGCTGGGTTTGAGCTGTAATAAAACCGTGCTCAGATAGGAGTGGGGAGGGGTGGCACGCCCGTCCTTGTGGGATGGAGCCAGCAGAGAAAGCTGGGCAGAGCTCCTGGAGCCTGGACTATGTTGGGAGGATCAGTGACATTAGGGGAAACAACCTTTGAACCAGATGACTTCTAAAATGGCAGATTCCCTCACTTCTTCTTAGTCACTACCACAGTTCTATAAAATGACAGCTCATACTTCGTCACTTTCTGAATTCATGTTGGGTGTAGCTTTGTGAGAATCTTTTGTAGCAAAGGCTCAACTTTTTTTTTTTTAATCTGTAAACATAGCATTTTATTAACAAAATGTTTACACTATCCCTACAGTACAATAAATTTTGTAGTGACTTAGCATGGTATCCTCTAGAAAAGTTTGGTATAGAATATTCCAGCTAAAACAATAGTTTAAAAGTATGCCAAGGCTCAACATTTTTGTTCAATTGATAACTCGTGTCGGACTCTTTGTGACCCCATGGACTGTAGTCCGACAGACTCCTCTGTCTGTGGGAATTCCCAGGCAAGAATACTGGAGTAGGTTGCCATTTCCTTCTCCGGGGAATATTCCTAACCCAGGGGCTGGCAGATTCTTTACCACTGAACCACTAGGGAGGCCCCAAGGCTCCACATTTTCAAATTTTGAGCATTTGAAAATAGCATCATCCCATGGACTCAATTTTCCATTGTGGTGAGGGACTGGGGGGGGGCGTCTTCTAATAGATGATATTGATGAGGGTTTCAAAAGAACTGTGAGCTGCTTTATCCCTTATTGCCGGTTTGCTCTGAGGTTCTCCAGCCCTTTCCTCCTACCCCTGCTTCCTCCAAGCCTGCATTCTTCCTGTCGCTCCCGGGGGACTGAGCCGCAGGGCCAGCTGATAAGGGAGAGGTGTCTCCAGCAGCACAGTCGGCACACAGTCACACAACTCCTGGGCCAGGGTCTTGTTTCCCTGATTAGTGTTTCTGCTGATGAGCAGGGCAGATACTGCACACCTGGCTGGTAATGAAGGCGGGGTTGGTCATTTCATTAACTTCCCGGTGCCCTCGCTTGCTTTGCTTTAAGGTTGAAAGGAACCATGGGAGGGCAAGGTCAGAGTCCTGGGTGACTTACAGTTGTCTGGTGGGCTGCCTTTTCTGAAGGCTCGTCAAGTACATGAGAACGTGGACGGGGCTTAGAACAGCGGGTGTTGTTCCTGCTGCAATACCGTTCTGGAATGTTTGCCCTCGCTGTGTCCGAGAGATTTGGCAATTTACATGAGCTCATGCCAAAGAAAGACGAGATGATAGACTCGCTCCAGTATGCAACTTGTGAAATAATATGTTTGATTCTTATTTTTTGGCACTCTGAAATTGAAGTAATGGAGATGCAAATTAGAAAGTTAGGTTTACTTTTTAGAAAGCTAACATAAATCCGTGATCTTCATATTACAAGTATTCACTGAACTGAAGGTGTTGGAGCTATATTGTCACTTCTTTGAAATGGGCCATGGAGAGTTTTGCAACCCAAAAGGCAGTGCTAACTTCTGGATTTAAAGAGTCAACAACTGCATTACTCAAAACAAGTTAAAGAAATAAACAATGAAAAATTGTCTTCGGTCAACTGTTAAGCTTGGGAAGTAGTACTTGATTGAGCTTAATGAACTATTTCTGATGCACATTTAAAAACAGCTGAATATGGAAACCTCTGTCAGTATTTTATCACACTGTGTCATACATAGATTTGCAATCGCAGCTGTCTATACACACAGGTCACTTGGACACACACAGGTAGATTTTTTTTTCCTTCAGTGTGCACAGTCTAGGTTTTAAGGATCTCATTACAGAATCATCTCTGCTCAGCCCATCTTGAGATGGGGGCAGATAAGTTGAGGGAACCCCCAGCTTTTACTGTATTGGGCAACCCCCACGAACTGTTTGGGATTTCCTAGCCTTTACAATGGAGAAGGCAATGGCACACCAATCCACTACTCTTGCCTGGAAAATCCCATGGACGGAGGAGCCTGGTAGGCTGCATTCCATGGAGTCACTAGGAGTCGGACTCGACTGAGCGACTTCACTTTCATTTTTCACTTTCATGCACTGGAGAAGGAGATGGCAACCCACTCCAGTGTTCTTGCCTGGGGAATCCCAGGGACGGAGGAGCCTGGTGAGCTGCCATCTGTGGGGTCGCACAGAGTCGGACACGACTGAATCGACTTAGCAGCAGCAGCAGCAGCAGCAGCAGCCTTTACAAACTTTTTTTTTTTTGGTTTCGAAAATATTGATTAGTTACAGCTTCATTTGTATCTGAGTGGAAGCTTCATATGCACCGTGGCCGCCTGGCCACCAGGGGTGCTGTCGAGGAGGGAGTTGGAAATAAGGGCCCTCTGTCTCCTTGGCAGGCGGAGATGGACATGATGACCTGGGGCGTGGACCTGGCCTCGGTGGAGCAGCACATCAGCAGCCACAGGAGCATCCACAACGCCATCGGGGACTACCGCTGGCAGCTGGACAAGATCAAAGCCGACCTGGTACTTGGAACTCTTCTTTGCAGAGGCTCCCAACAGCGTACTGAAGGCTGCTGTAGTACAGCATCCCAGGCAGTGTGGGCTCAAACACGAGTTCGCGATTTCTTCCCCAACAGACTGGGAATTTGGTTTTTTTTTTTCATCTTGGCCTGTAGGCATTTTTTTGAATATTGAAGTACAGTTGATTTACAGTGTTGTGGTTAACTTCTGTACAGCAAAGTGATTCAGTTATACATGTATACAGTATTTTTCATATTCTTTTCCACGATGGCTTATCGCAGGATATTGAACACAGTTCCCTGTGCTATGCAGTAGGAACTTGTTGTTTTCCATCCTATATATACTAGTTTACGTCTGCTGATCGAAACCCCCAGTCCACCCCCTGACCCCACTCCCCACTGGCAACCAGGCTCTTGTCTACATAGGGTCTGTTTCTGCTTCGTTGATAAAGTTCATTTGTACCATTTACATCACTGACTTTTGTCCTTAGCCCGAGATGCTCGTCCTTACTTCTTCCACTCTTTTTTTTTTTTACCTACTCTTGTCTACTTGAGTATCTGATCAGGTCTCCCTCTTTTCTCTAAGTTCTGAGGAGTCCTAAGTGATATTTTCAAACTTTTAAAAGTTTGTGTAACAGCGAGTCTGTAAGTGATAGTGATGAGCCCTTAACTTTGTAGAGGTGCCGCCACCAGGCCAGTGAAATTTGCCTCCAGACCGACTGGGAAAAGTCAAAAAGTTTCCATAGAGCAGCTACTTCTTGCTACTGGGGAATCGGAAGTTAGTATGTGTTTGACAGAAGGAGGTTTAGAAGGGCTGTTCTTTCTATGTAAACCCTCAAGGGGAATTAAATAGTTAACTCACTGTTGGTCTTCTTCTAGCGGGAGAAATCTGCAATCTACCAGCTGGAGGAGGAGTATGAAAACCTGCTGGTAAGATGACTTATTCTGAAAGCTCTGTGTTCAGTGCAGTTCGGTCTTGTAAGTGTGGACCTGGGGATTAAAGCACCTGCTTGGCGCTATCCTTAAGGACTCTGGAAGTACCCGGAAGTATAGGAGGGACTTGCAGGTGCTAATTTCATTTCTGCTGCTGTGTTTTCTTTATAAGGGAATTTTAAAAGAATTGTTTCTGAAGACAGTGCTATTCTGTTTGCAAGTTGAAGGCTCCCGTCAATAGCCCTTGTTAAATACTTGCAGTTAAAGACATAAAGCTTTTCCACTTGTGAACTGCAGCCTTTTTACAAAATATAAGCAAAAATAAGACTTGTTTTCTTTAGAGAGTGGTTTTCCAGACCATCCTTACCATTTTATGACAAACTGAATCAATTCCTTGACTGGTAAAAAGAGATCTTTCTATTCTTCTACCTATTTGAGTCACCCTGTCTTCACTTTGCCAGTGTTTCCCTGTTGGCAATGATATTTAAATAACATGGATAGTGGCGACACGGCTGTTTTCCAAGGTGATGACACTTTGAATTTCGGGGACCTTGGAGAGGGCAAAGAGAGCTTGATTTATCTTTTGAAGAATCTGTTTTCTCTTTATGGTCCAAAGCTAATTAGTGAAGCCAAACATTAGTGTATGAGTCAAGACCCATCCGAATCAAGCTAGTTCATTGAATCTAAAATTGTCCCCTTGTTCCTAAGTTTGGGTGGGTCCTTGCCATCTCCCAGCTGATCACTGAATGCAAGAAATTAGCATTTGACTGCTTCTTGGGGTTTTTGTTGGTGAAAGGAACCAGCCAGGGTTTATCTGTGGTGTCTGCAGGGAGCACCACCCATCTGCACATTGTCCTAACGCTGCTCTGACCGTCCTGTGCAGAAAGCGTCCTTCGAGAGGATGGACCACCTGCGGCAGCTGCAGAACATCATCCAGGCCACGTCCCGTGAGATCATGTGGATCAACGACTGCGAGGAGGAGGAGCTGCTGTACGACTGGAGCGACAGGAACACCAACATCGCTCAGAAGCAGGAGGCCTTCTCGGTAAGCCCCCGGGAGCCGCACGTCGGCGACAGACACGTTTGTAATCATTCAATCGGCCGCCTGTCATTCAGCCTTGGCGGGGAGATCGTGAAAAACCATTCCTTCCTGAAGGCTTTTCAGTAACTTAAGGCAGGCAGTTCGGTGCTTAGCATCTCAGAAGACAGAGGAGTGAGGCAGTTCAGTCAGATGTCCCCCAGTGTACACCGAAGAACGTGGTGGCTTAGACCTGAGAAGTAGACAGTCTCAGTATGTGTTGTGGGCTTCCCAGGTGGCTCAGTGGTAAAGAATCTGCCTGCAGTGCAGGAGACCTGGGTTCGACCCCTGGGTTGGGAAGATCCCCTGGAGAAGGAAATGGCAACCCACTCCAGTATGCTTGCCTGGAGAATCCTATGGACAGAGGAGCCTGGTGGGCTACAGTCCATGGGGTCACAAAGAGCTGGACACGACCTAGGGACTGAACCACAACAAGTATGTGTTGTGACTCTGTCACTTCACCTGTGTGCATTCGGATGAGACAGGTCGCTGGTCTGGCCTCAGCCACATGCTGGATCTCAGGCATCCTTTCCGGTCTTAAAAATGCTGCAGTTCTTGAGGAACGCATCACACGGTTCTCTGGCATTGTACTTTCCAAGATGCAGTTTTGTATTTGATTCCTCTAAGGATGGTGGGAGGGATGGAAAGCTGCCAGTGACTTGCTCTAGAGGATTTGCTTCTCTTTCATTCACAGATACGCATGAGTCAGCTGGAGGTTAAGGAGAAAGAGCTCAATAAGCTTAAACAAGAGAGTGACCAACTTGTCCTCAATCAACATCCAGCTTCAGACAAAATTGAGGTGAGTTTCATGAGATTTTTACTTTTATCAAGGGAAGAAAGGGATACTTTTCAAAAAATAAGACTGCCCAAGAAACAAGAAAGACTATACGAATGAGTAGTTTTTGCCCATTGCAAAGCCATGACAAGTTTATTTATCAACACCCTAGACCAGGGATTGGCAAACTTTTTCTGGAAAGAATCAAATAATATACTATTTTAGACTGACAAGCCATTTAGTCTTTGTTGAAATTAACTCTGCCATTGTAGTGTGAAAGCAACTGTAGCAACATGTAACTGAATGAATGTGGCTGTTTGCCAATAAAACTTTATTTATAAATGCAAGTAGTGGGCCGGATATGGCCCTTGAACTGTAGTTTGCTGACCTCTGTCCTAGACTGTGATCTGTGGGATGTGCTCAAGGCAGACTCCTTGTCCAAAGGCTGACTCCCTCTACTGACAGTCAGTGGGCAAGAGCTTTTATGGACGGTGGGAGGGGCTATATGCAGAAATAGCACAGTCAGCTCTGATAGTCATCTCAAAATTAGTCATGCGGTGATGATTGGTGTTGTCCTGATGCTTTTAAGTACAGTTAGCCTTTAGTTTCAGGATCGGTTTGTTCACATTTATTTGAGGCCAGTTCTCAGAACTGCGGCAGCTTATGTCATGCCGACAATCTAGTCCTCATGGAGATGACCTCTTCCACCTGGTGGAGGTTTCAGTATGTACAGGACAACTCACAGGATATAGCCCTTGAGGAGGAACTTTGCTTATTGAATAAACTATTAATATTTAGTCATGTTGGACCGTATTCCTTTGTTTCTGCATTTTCTCACTTCTCTGATTAAGCTCATTGTTTGGGTAAAGTTTTTCCACAGACAAGAGGCAGTTTGAGGACATGAGCGAGGGGGTAGGGGGCACGGACCATAGGGTCCTGCACCATTTCTCCTTGAAACTCCTCATGATCTAACAGCTGAACAGGAATAGGACTTGATGCCCCTGCTTTATCCTTGTTCTGACTGGTCTGTTATGATTGGTCAGGAGCTATGTCATTTGGATGAATATTTTAACTAATACTTGTAAGGATACCCATTTGTTAAACTAGGTCTTTTTTTTTTAACTGCACAGCTTACAGGATCTTAGTTCCCTGACCAGGGATTGAACCTGGGGCCACAGCAGTGAAAGCTCTGAGTCCTAACCACTGGACCACCAGGGAATTTCCAACTGGTCTTAAAATTTAATTTCTACCATACCAAAAGGTTCCTGTTGGGAAATTCTAGTTTCAGTTTTTAGAAAAGACTTTACTTGATTTGGAATTAAATTTTAAAAACTGCTTTATACTTCTCATTGATGCTCACCCATCTGTGGATTGACGGATGCCTCTCTACGGCTGGGTGGTGGAGAGACGGCTGCTGTTCTCTCGTTTCAGGCCTACATGGACACCCTGCAGACCCAGTGGAGCTGGATTCTTCAGATCACCAAATGCATTGATGTTCATCTCAAAGAAAACGCTGCCTACTTTCAGGTTTTTATCCTCAGTAACCGTTTAACTGTCTTTTGGGTCTTGATGCCTTCTCTTTTGAATGTGTTTGAAAAAGCACTGACAACAGTATTTACAATATTGCATAAATACTGTTTGTTGGGGTTTAGCTTAGAGGAGCGTAGACGAGTCACCTATCTTTCAGATAGTCTCGCACGCGCCTGTAAGTTTCTGCTCTCATCTTTGCCTTTAACCACCTGTCAGATAGACTTGTAGGAAAGATACTCCTGCAAGTTGAAGTATTAGGTGATGCTGCGTGTTCAGTTGCTTTTAACTGACGTGGAGTCACCCCCGTCCTTCACAGTTTTTTGAAGAGGCTCAGTCGACGGAAGCCTACTTGAAGGGTCTCCAAGACTCCATCAGGAAGAAGTACCCTTGTGACAAGAACACGCCCCTGCAGCGCCTGCTGGAGCAGATCAAGGAGCTGGAGGTAGAGTCTCAGATGCAAGCCCTTTCCTGGGAATAAAATAAACGCACCCCCCAGTGGATCCAGACTGCTGTTCGGATTTGTGTTGCTCTGCAGAGCAGTGAATGCTCAAAGCTCAAGCAAACCTTGTCTTCACTTTCAGTGGCTTTTCTCAAATACATTTCTCTGCACGCTTAGCTACTGTTGCAGATTACTTCTGCTTCAGTAGTTACCGTTGCTCTAAACAAAAAGGGAGAAAACACTGATGACTTAACATGAAGATCCCTTTGTAAAAGTGCTGGAAAAGCGTACGTCACATGTTATCAGCATAGTCCTCTCACACAGTGATATGCTTTCCTGCCCCCCTAATTCATGGCTGTGTTGCCTGTGTAGTGGCTTCTTATGAAAGGTACCCGTGGTCCCTGCACACAAATGAATGGGTGGCTTTTTACAGCTAATGCAACTACAGCAGGGCCTAATTTGTATTGTCCTGATAGCTATAGGAATGCCATTTCAAGATCTCACCTAATTTTCAGAGAGTATGTACGTTCAAGGATGATTTTATTTGCAATTGCAGAGAGAACGGGAGAAAATCCTTGAATACAAGCGCCAGGTGCAGAGCTTGGTAAACAAGTCCAAGAAGATTGTGCAGCTGAAACCGCGTAACCCAGACTACAGAAGCAATAAACCCATTATTCTGAGGGCTCTCTGCGACTACAAACAGGACCAGGTGTGTGCTGTTACTCAGAATGCTGCCAAAGTTTTCCCTTTCTCTATGGATGGATTTCTGTCCATCGAGAGAGCAGAACTGAATTTAGGTTTCAGGGAACACCCTAGTAAATTATTTTGTATACAAAGGCGAAGCTGTTGAAAGAATGGAGTGATTTTGTTCTGAATCCTGTGATAATTATCAATAAGTAGGACAATAAGTATTTTTAAACTATTCTAATTGTTTTAAGGCTTAAGACTTCTTTTCTTCTGAGATTAAAAGCAAATAAGATACATGGCCACTATGCTGCATGTAAAGGGAATGTCATTGTGGATTTTATGCATTAAATGAACGCATCAGTTCTGTAGGCTCTATGGTCAATACAAACATTTATATGGAAAGATGGCTCCATTTTAGCAAGTTTTCATGAATTTCCCACAACTCTATATTCTTATAAAAATTATGGAGGATTTAATAAATGAAAATGTGACTAGTTGATGAGATGAACATTATAAAACAATCAAGTTTATTCTACCATGCAGAAATGGTTTTAGAACTTGGCTGGAGAGAAGAAAGAAATTGAAATGGAGATCGAAATACCTACTTGTCAAACTTGTTACGTTAATAATTAAGATAGATGTCATAATTTACCCATTTCAAGAAGCTATCTAGTTAATTTAGAAAAGAAGCAATTTAGATGCTGGAGTTAATTTAGAAAGTTGTCTTTTGGGGGACCTGATACCAGAAATTTTTTGTTTTTATTTAAAAATTTTAACAAGTGAATGAGGTGTGATGTCCACACACTGAAATCTACTATATGAAACAAAAACTCACAAGTGTAGAAAAGTCAAGAGGTGAGTTTTTGCTTTATAAAAGGATTTATCCCATCACCGGGGTACTGCCCTGGCTGTGTCCTGGAAAGTCACTCCTCCTAATTCCCTTCAGATACACCTTGTAGACTCACCTGTTGTATTTAAAGCATCAGTCCTGTTGGGTTGTGTCAAGGTCAGCTTGAATGGAGGAGAAATTAAAGTGTTTCAAAGCTGCAACACTTTGCGTGTTGTCCTTGTGGCTGCTTCTGTTTTTTTGAGCAAAAAGATACAAATGTGAGCCTGTGGATCAAGCCAAAACATGATGCTGCTTGCCTTGCAGAAAATTGTCCACAAAGGGGACGAATGTATCCTGAAAGACAACAATGAGCGGAGCAAGTGGTATGTGACTGGCCCAGGGGGCGTGGACATGCTGGTGCCCTCCGTGGGCCTCATCATCCCTCCGCCCAACCCTCTGGCCGTGGACCTCTCAAGCAAGTATGTAGTTCAAGTTCCTGCTGGCCGTGATGTGGACATGGGTGGGGAAAAGTGTGGCCGACCCCGGTACAAAAACTCAGACACACCGCTCCACACATCTGTCATCTACCCCAAAGTGGGATCCGGTGAAGGGCCCTTTGCCTTGTCTTGAGGTTTTATGTTGAAGATACTGTACTCATCATTGGAAGATGAAAAAGAATGTTTGACAGTAGAGGAACTCATCTTGACCATGCACTTGAAAGGCGTGGTTTCAGAATTCTTCCTCCTTTTAGGCAATTGGTAGCCTGACATATTGGAGAAGGGAAAGGCAACCCACTCCAGTATTCTTGCCTGGAGAATCCCATGGACAGTCCATGGCGTCACAAAATGTTGAACACGACTGAGCAACTGAACACACACACACACAGTCTGACATGTAGCCACAAACAGAATATGTGGCTAAACATTTCACATAAACATTTGGCTCATCAGTAAGTAGCTGGAACATTCGCTTGACAGGTTGTCCAGGGCAGATTTTCCCAAATGTTTTATAAAGGAAATCTTCAGCCCGTTCAAGGTGGGGTGAGCGTAGCCTAAGGAATATTTCCAAACCCCAGAAGCCATCAGAGTTCTACGACCCAAGACCCATCTCTCCCTGCCAGTGTGCATGGAGTCAGACCTCTATCAATTAAAAAGTTGCTGACAAATAACCCAACCACCCCAAATTGTACTGTGTGTTTCAACCAAAATTATTCCAGTGTATCTAAACCCATGTCAGTCATTGAGAGTATACTTCTGGGTATTGGTCCAAATCCATCAAAATGTTGTTGTTAGTTGATAAGTTGAGTTCAGCTCTTTTGCAACCCCATGGACTGGAGCCCAGCAGCTCCTCTGTCCATGGGACTTCCCAGGTGAGAATACTGGAGTGGGTTGCTATGTCCTTCTCCAGGGGATCTCCCCGGCCCAGGGATCAAGCCCGAGTCTGCAGCATTGCGGGCGGATCCTTCGCCGCTGAGCTGCTGGGGAAGTCCTCACTGAAATGCTGATGTTTTGCAGCTGTTCCACGTGCCCGTTGCTCTGTTAGTTCTCCTTTGAGCTTTCTGTGCCATGGGGCCAGGTTTCCCCTTCGGGATGAACTTGGAGAGCCAGGCCCGTGTGTTTTTCCCTTGTGCCTCCTAGGATCGAGCAGTACTACGAAGCCATCCTGGCCCTGTGGAACCAGCTCTACATCAACATGAAGAGCCTGGTGTCCTGGCATTACTGCATGATTGATATCGAGAAGATCAAGGCCATGACCATCGCCAAGGTAGGTCCTCAGGACCCCCTTGCTGCCCAGAGGGGCTGTCCAGCCACTCCCCGCGCTGTGGTTTCTACCAGACAAACCTAGCTGTGTAGTTGATGCTTTTGGGGTCAGCAAGAGAGTCAGCTGAGCCTTCCTTAGAGGTTCTAGTTCATCCAACACAGATGGGAGGAATGGCACCGGGCTGCTTACCAGACAGAGAACTAATTAAAGTTACCCAACAAGCCAGAAGTCCCTGGCAAAGGCATGTGGTCCTGTGATCCTCTGGGTCCCCTTCCCCTTAATAGACATAATGGAAAATGAGGTCATAATTATTGACTGGATAGCACAGAAGTAAAAGGTAGGGTAGGATTCTTGGAATCCAAAGCGTTAGCTACCCTAGACCGGTAGTTTTCAGATTGTGGTCCAAGAACCCCAGGGGTAGAGGTCCTCCGGGAGGACAGGGGCAGACGGCAGGGAGGGTAAGTCTGGAGGCTTCCCTTCACTGTTAGTCAGAGCAGCTTTGCTGTGATCCACTTGACTCTTGGGGTTTCTGAGTCCTGTTTCCTTTGAAGAAGAAAATCTCATAGGAAGAAAAAAATTGACAACTCGCTGCTGTGGTTCTTAGGAGCAAGGTCTAAATCCTCAAAGACCTGTCTTAATGGGTCCTTGAGGGGCGATGCCTCAGGCCACTACCCTCCGCTCCCCACCCAGCTTCCCTCCCACCGCCCCCAGCATGGTGCATTTCCCAGCAAACTCCCCTTGGCCACTGTGTGGGGCCGCCAGAAACACCTCCGCCGGGTTTATTTCCAGCTGAAAACCATGCGGCAGGAAGACTACATGAAGACCATCTCTGACCTCGAGCTGCATTACCAAGAGTTCATCAGGAACAGCCAGGGCTCGGAGATGTTCGGAGACGACGACAAGCGGAAGATGCAGACCCAGTTCACAGATGCCCAGAAGCACTACCAGACCCTGGTCATACAGCTGCCCGGCCACCCCCAGCACCAGACAGGTTGGCTCTCTCTTCGCAGCCACCATACGTGCAGGTTTCGAAAGAAAGGACGTAGTTTGCCCAAAGCTTGTTTTGGAATCACTTCTTTGAAAGATCACGTTTCAAAAGTCACTTAGGTTGGAGGAGAGTGGATACATGTATATGTATGGCTAAGTCCCTTTGCTGTTCACCTGAAGCTATTAATTATCACAGCACTGTTAATCGACTGTACCCCAATACACAATAAAAAGTTCAAAAAGAAAGAAAAAGACACTAAGTTTTCAGAACCCAATCCAAGGAAGTAGCAACACTCTCATGCAGCCTAGCTGTTTTCTTGAGGCCTCGCACCCTTCTTGACGGGAATTCTCTGATTTTTGTGGTCCTAACATTTTTACAGTAACCACGACTGAAATCACTCACCTTGGAACCTGCCAAGACGTCAACCATAATAAAGTAATTGAAACCAACAGAGAAAATGACAAGCAAGAAACGTGGATGTTGATAGAGCTCCAGAAGATACGCCGGCAGATGGAGCTCTGTGAGAGCAGGATGGCCCTGAAGAACCTCCTTCTGGCAGATCAGGGGTCTTCCCACCACATCACAGTGAAAATAAACGAGCTCAAGGTAGGCGCTCGTTATTATTTTGCTTGATTCCAGGTATATTTATATTTAACCGAGAACTAATGGAAAAAACCTCCTGGTTAAAACGTTTTTAGGTTTAAACCTATTGAAACCTTCGCTTTCAATAAAAGGCTTCTGGCCCGACTTCCTTTTTCCTTTCCTGTGCTTCTGAATTTGTTGAACAATACCAGGCTGGGGATTGAACTGTCTTTGCTGTTAGATGATGGGCTGCTGAATCAGGCTGCAGTGTTCCTCCTTTTCTGCAATATAGTGCTTTGTAGATTTCCGAAGTTTTCACAAGCATGAATTCGGCCTCTGCCTGAGACAGCGTATGATGTGGGTTAGACAGGTAGAAAGATATTCTTTGCAAACAGGAAATGGACGTGGAGAGATTTGGCTGGGGGAAGGGGTGTAAGAGCCGCGGAGCTGGGACTGCAGCCCAGATGCTTCGGCATCAGGCTCAGTCATTGCTTCTGCTCAGCCAGGCCTGGGCACGGCATTGGAATGTCTGAGGTGTACTTTCTAAGGGAGAGGGTTGATCAACCCAGTGCTGGTAAGGCCTCCCTGATGAAGGACAGGAAGGGTCAACTCTCTCTTGAATCATTCACATTTTGTGGGCTTTTTGAGGGCATGAAGGATGGTGACAGGCATACAGCTAAATCAAAGGCGCTTTCCTTCTTTCTGGACAGAGCGTACAGAATGATTCTCAAGCCATTGCTCAAGTTCTCAACCAGCTGAAGGACATGCTAGCCAACTTCAGAGGCTCGGAAAAATATTGCTATTTGCAGAATGAGGTATTTGGATTGTTTCAGAAACTGGAAAATATCAACGGCGTGACGGATGGCTACTTAAATAGGTAAACACGACCGACACTGACCTCAGATATTTGGCTTTTCTCAACCTTCATTTTGTGAGACTCCATTTGCTTTATGTGCTGGTTGCCTGTGGTTTGTCTTTTTATGAGGGACTCACATTTTCTGTGCTTCTGGGAGAGGATCCTCCAGCCTAGGGCTCCAGTCCCTCTGTTCTGAACTCTGGTGTCTCTTCTAACAAAGGCAGCCTCTTCAGGCCAGAGCTTAGCATTCTTCCATTAATGCAATTTTTCTCTGCTTTAATATCGTTCCCTTTTATGAAGAGTGACAAGAGCCAAAGTCTAATTGTGTCATCAGCAACTTTATCTGCCTTTTTGGCTCCCGACAGCTTGTGCGCCGTGAGAGCCCTCCTGCAGGCCATTCTCCAGACAGAAGACATGTTGAAGGTTTATGAGGCCAGACTTACGGAAGAGGAGACCGTGTGCCTAGATCTGGATAAAGTGGAGGCTTACCGCTGTGGACTCAAGGTAATAAGAGGAGTTTTAGCAGCAGCCCGGTTTATTTCGGAAAAAAATGCAGGAGCACTCAGTCCCCAGTGATAAAGCTTCGCTATGTCTTCATGACTTTGGAGGATTACTGGATTTTGTTGGCCACATGTGGTTGACATCAGCTGTTATCCCCAGAACGCTCTTGTCCAGAGCACGTTGGCAGGACCTACCTGAGAAGGTCGCTTGTAGTGAGATTAGCCTGGGGAATGCGAGTTAAGCCTAGTTAAGCTGGTACTATAGTACTGGGGTGGGCTTCCCCAATGCCTCAGCGGTAAAGAATCTGCCCAAAAAGACACAGGAGACTCAGGTTTGATCCCTGGGTCGAGAAGATCCCCTGGAGAAGGAAATGGCAACCCACGCCAATATTCTTGCTGGGAAGTTTCATGGACAGAGGAGCCTGGCGAGCTATGGTCCCTGGGGTCATAAAGAGTGGAGCATGACTTAGCAACTGAACCTAGTACTGTGGTACTTCTCAGAGCCTGAGATATGATGTTAAATAAATTAGTGTGTGGGTGCTCAGTCCTGTCTGACTCTGTGATCCCATGGACTGTAGCCCGCCAGGCTCCTCTGACCACGGGATTTCCTAGGCAAGGATACTGGAGTGGGTTGCCATTTCCTTCCTCAGGGGACCCTCCCATCCCAGGATTGAACATGTATCTTTTGCATCTCCTGCACTGGCTGGCAGATTCTTTAACGCTGTGCCACCTGGGAAGCCCAAATATATTAATAGATTTTATAATTTTCCAGGAATGGAATGGAGTGTGATATGTGGCATTCCTTAAACCGACGTACACATCAATTTTTTTTCCAATTCTTTTTTTTTTCTTGAGTTAGCACAACAAACTAGGTCATTAGCACAAATATTAGGAAATGCAGTCTTTAAAGATATTTTCCTTGCAGTGTAGCATCAAGTGGGAAAGAGGTTAATTTGTACTTTTTTTTTTCTGCTGTGATAGAAAATTAAAAATGACTTGAACTTGAAGAAGTCCTTGTTGGCCACCATGAAGACTGAACTGCAGAAAGCCCAGCAGATCCACTCCCAGACTTCACAGCAGTATCCACTGTATGACCTGGACCTGGGCAAGTTCAGCGAAAAGGTCACCCAGCTGACAGATCGCTGGCAAAGAATCGATAAACAGATAGACTACAGGTGAGCCAGGCTCCTCCCACACTTTCTGCCCGTTTGGTTGTTCCCAATATAATGGCACTTGAAGTCATCACTAAAGAAAACAGTGGTTCTGGAGACTTCCTGGGTGGTCCAGTGTTTAAGACTCTGTGCTTCCAATGCAGAGGGTGTAGGTTTGATCCCTGGTTGGGGAATGAAATCCTGTATGCCTTGTGGCTTGGCCAAAATCTAAAACAAGAGATCAGAGGTCTTGTTCTGTGTGTCAGTTTGGCATCCTAGGTGCTCTCTTCGCACACTGGCAGCTTTGTTGGGAGTGGAAGAGACCTCATCCCAGTAGCCAGGCTTGAACTCACATATGTCGGGTACCCTCCAGGCTCATAGGGAAATAAGGGAAGCCGCTGATCAGGCTCTTCTGTGCCCCCTAAACTCCTGTTATGACCGTTTATTGGAAGGAGTAGTGACTCTGAGGGAGCATTCTCCAAAATTTTGTGAAAATTAAATCTTATATTTAATACAAAAGAAATGTCTTACTACAAATGAGGATTTGAAAACATCTCCTGAAAACACCTCCTAAAAGCATCTTTATTGATATATAATTCACACGCCATGCAATTCGCCTTGAATTCACAGTTGAAAGTATACAATTCAGTTGTTTTTAGTAAGTTCAGAATGTGTAACCATTACCACATTCCAAGTTTAGAACATTTTCATCACCCTAAAAAAGAAACCCGGAAGACTTCCTGGCTGTCCACTTCCACTGCAGGGGCACAGGTCTGATCCCTGGTCAGGGAACTAAGGGCTTCCCTTGGGGCTCAGCTGGTAAAGAATCTGCCTGCAATGTGGGAGACCTGGGTTCAATCCCTGGGTTGGGAAGATCCCCTGGAGAAGGAAAAGGCTACCCACTCCAGTATTCTGGCCTGGAGAATTCCATGGATTCTGTAGTCCATGGGGTTGCAAAGAGTCAGACACGACTGAGCAACTTTCACTTAACTCTTCACTCACGCTCACAAGGAACTAAGATCTCGCACCTGCGTGGCATGGCCAAAAACAAAACGCCTTGTACCCACTGGCAGCTTGCCCTGTTTCCTCCCAACCCTTCAGCTCCAAACAACCACCGTTGTACTTGCTGGCTCCATAGATTTGCCTATTCTGGATACTTCATATGAATGGAAAGATACGATATGTGGTCCTTTGTGACTTTTTCTTTTTTTTCCATTTAGCATAATATTTCCCAGGTTCACCCATGGTGTAGTGCATGTCAGTACTTCACTTCTTTTTTCTGACTGTATAATATTCCGTTGCATGGCTATACCACCTTTTGTTTATTCTTCCATCATCGGATGTATATTTGGGTTGTTCCCAGTTTCTGGCTATGATGACGTGCTGCTGCAGACAATCACACGTTAACTTTTGTGTGAATGTATGTTTTCAGTTCTTGAGTGTGAGCCCAGTGGCATTGCTGGGTTGTCTGGTAACTCTGTGTTAATACTTCTGCAGAGCAATAGCAACACCATCTATGGGGTCGCACAGGGTCGGACATGACTGAAGCAACTTAGCAGTAGCAGCAGCAGCAGCAATGCCCTGATAATTTTATTATCTCTTATTATCACCAGATTATGGGACCTGGAGAAACAAATCAAGCAACTGAGGAATTACCGTGATAACTATCAGGCTTTCTGCAAATGGCTCTATGATGCCAAACGCCGCCAGGATAGCTTAGAATCCATGAAGTTTGGAGATTCCAACACCGTCATGAGATTTTTGAATGAGCAGAAGGTATAAGCAGATTTGTCACTGCATAGATTTCACTGGGGATAAGCTGTATTTTCCTCTGGTTTTCATAGCAGTACTGAGGTTTAAAGTGATAAGTTTTTTTAAAATGTATTTTATTGAAGGATAGTTGATTTACACTGATGTGTTAGTTTCAGCTGTACAGCAAAGTGATTCAGTTATACATAAATATACGTTCTTTTCCATTATGGTTTATTGTAGGATATTGAATATAGTTTCCTATGCTATACAGTAGGGCATGTTGGTTTTCCATTCTATACATAGAAGTTTGCATCTGCTAATCCCAGATTCTCAGCCTCTGTCTCCTACCAACACATACACTCAGCACCCACAGGTCTGTTCTCTATGTCTATGCATCTATTTTATTTCGTAGATAAATTCATTTGTGTCATATTTGAGATTGCACATATAAGTGATATTACATGGTATTTGTCTTTTTTCTTTCTGACTTACTTCACTTAGTATGAAAATCTCTTGGTCCATCCATGTTGCTGCAAATGGCATTATTTTGTTGGGTTTTTTTATGGCTGAGCAATATTCCCTTGTGTATATATACCTTATCTTCCTTATCCATTCGTCTGCTGATGGACATTAGGCTGTTTCCGTTTCTTCACTATTATAAATCGTGCCCTTATGAACATCGGGGTGTGTGTATCTTTTCATGAAATGATAAATCTTTAATACCACTAGTCCATTTGGGGAATGCTTAAATAATGCCCAGAGGAAAAGCAGTTGAGATATTTACAAAGAAATGCAATTATGAACATAGAAATAATGTTATGTTGTAGTAAAGTATCCTTACAAATTGAGTTAACAGGACTAGAGATGAGTGCTGACTAGATAGTAACCTCTTAGATCATAAGAAGTTGAAGATCTTTCTATTTTCTGAATAGAAAACATACTCATCTCCTGAGGTTTAACTGTGAGACTGTGGGGTCAGAACAGGTCTTAAACTGAGCCGGGGGGGAGGTGGTGGGGGGGGGAAACAACAGTGGTTAAAGAATGAAAAAACATTTATTTTAAAATATGTGTACACTTTAACATTTGTAAATATTTTCTTTTCTGTGTAGAACTTGCACAGTGAGATAAGTGGCAAACGAGACAAATCAGAAGAAGTACAAAAAATTGCTGAACTTTGTGCAAATTCAATTAAGGTATGTTGGTTTCAGAAAGCGTGTTTGTGTTTCATCAAGAATATTATGAACGGTGTTTGCGTTGGCAGCATGAGTATTAAAATGGAAATCATACAAAGAAGATCAGCCCAGCCCTGTGCAAGGATAACATGCAAATTCATGAAGTGTTCTGTGTTTTTTTAATTAAAAAGAACATTATTGACTATTTTCTGATTCACTTTAAAGATGATAAACTTCTTGAGGACAGCAGTTATGGCTTTTGTGTATTCTCTCCTGAACAAACCATAAACACTTGTGATCCATTAGCTTGAATTCATTATACGCTGGCAGTATTTACGGCAGTGGGCTGGTCTTCATTTTTAGACTGGTGGTGTGTGCAGAAATCTCCGTTTAGCTTAAAGATGTGCCACTGGTTTAATGCTATTGTATGATGCTTGGACACTAGCAGCATGTTATGGCCTTTGGGGTTGGACATCAGAAGTACAGTGTGGTGATTTAAAACTGGAATTGTAGCTGCCAGTGACTCCTCTTAAGTCAGTTACGTATGTTTTTCTGAAATGTCGTTATTCTGCAGGATTATGAACTGCAGCTGGCATCATACACCTCAGGACTGGAAACTCTGCTGAGTATCCCTATCAAGAGAACAGTGATTCAGTCTCCTTCTGGGGTGATTCTGCAAGAGGTAGATAAGTCATTACCTCTCTCTGAGAGCCTGCCCCTCCGTCTGCATCTTCTTCCTTCCCTGTCCCCTTCCTGTCTTCCCCACCCTCCCTGAATTAATCTCTTGCTATTTGGAGGGTTTCCGTTCAAAAAGGTTTAATAGGTTATCCTCTCTCTAGTGTAAATCATCAATATAAGATGCACTTTAGGAAATGATCAGTGAGAAGTCTGGGTCAGTCTATTTATACATTAGACTCTTTGCAGAAACTGGGCTTAAATTCTGGGTTTATTGAGGTTTTTTATTCCATTTAAAAAGTGGAAAATATCTAATCAATTTCTAAAGACAACTTCTTCTCAAAGATATCAGAGCATCACCCATATCAGATGGTTTAGGGGGCATACCCTAGAGGGATGAAGATAAAATGCATGGTATAGGCCCTTGGTTTTATTGCACTTTATTGTTTTATTGGATTTTGGAATTAGCACAGATGAAAAGAGGGAGCTCACTCTTTAAGCTGTAATTTCACTATTGGACTGTTTAGAAACAGAATTGGTCAGCTCGCATTGGGCTTCTTGTGAATGCAATGTCATTGACTGGTCCTTGCGTATCTTTCCTCCAAGGCTGCAGATATGCATGCTCGGTACATAGAGCTTCTTACAAGGTCCGGAGACTATTACAGATTCTTAAGTGAGATGCTGAAGAGTTTGGAAGATCTGAAGGTAATATACTCACTTTATTTCCATGGACGATTGAAAAGAAAATAGAATGGAACTTAATTATTACTGCCTCTTTGGGTTTAACTTTTTCGTTTGCATTGGGGTACAGCCGAGTAGCAAACAATGTTGTAATCGTTTCACATGAACAGTGAAGGGACTCAGCCATACATACACATGTGCCTCTTCTCCCGCAAGGCCTCCTCCCTTCCAGGCTGCCACATATCATGGAGCAGAGTTCCATGTGCTGCACAGCAGGTCTTTGTTGGTTATCCATTTTAAATATAGCAGTGTATACATGCCCTTTTTTTTTCACTGCCTCGTTTTAACATGGACGCTCCTTGGTAAAACTGTATTTCCTCTAAATAGTGTAATACAGTTCGTTCATAAATCAGGTATCAGTCCTATTCTCCAGTTCACTGCACGAAATGGACTGAGGTCATATTTTCAAAATTATAGCTATTTTACTTTGCCAAAACCCCCAGGAATTTCATTTAACGTTTGGTCAAGGAATTAGCTTTATTTCTTTGTGTGAAATTAAGAACACCCAGGACTCGCTGGATTTGAATTTTTCACATCAGGTGATTGTTGAATTTACTTCTCGTTTCTAATGCTTGTGCTGAGTTTATATGGAAGCTTACTTTATGCCTGGAAATTAAGGACGCATAATTTAGGAAATCATAAGCTTTTGGTCTTGAAAGAAATTCCTTCATTTGTAGATATTGAAGGAAGCTGAAACTCAAAGAGGGTAAGTCCCTTACTAAGATCATGCAAGCACCCAATGGAAGAATGACAAGAGTACGGATTTCTTGAGTTTTTTTGCCAAGTAGCTTTTGCCTTGTATCATTCTTTATGTGCTTGTCTGTGTGTGCGTGTGTAGTTGTGTAACAAGAAGTGAAGAAAGCACCTGGGTCTGCTGGGGAGGAAGTACCACTTCTTTCTTACGATGTCGAGGTATGTTTCTTTCAACACCCTCTCCGGTTTCCCTTCCACAGCTGAAAAATACCAAGATCGAAGTTCTGGAAGAGGAGCTCAGGCTGGCCCGAGACGCCAACTCGGAGAACTGCAATAAGAACAAATTCCTGGATCAGAACCTGCAGAAATACCAGGCAGAGTGCTCCCAGTTCAAAGCTAAGCTCGTGAGCCTGGAGGAGCTGAAGAGACAGGCCGAGCTGGATGGCAAGTCGGCCAAGCAAAACCTAGACAAGTGCTATGGGCAGATCAAAGACCTCAACGAGAAGATCACACGGCTGACGTATGAGATTGAGGATGAGAAGCGCAGGAGAAAGGCCGTGGAGGACAGGTTTGACCAGCAGAAGAGCGACTACGACCAGCTGCAGAAAGCGCGGCAGAACGAGAAGGAGAGCCTCGGCTGGCAGAAGATGGAGTCTGAGAAGGCCATCAAGGAGAAGGAGTTCGAGATAGAGAGGCTGAGAGTGCTGCTGCAAGAGGAGGGTGCCCGGAAGAGAGAGTATGAGAGTGAGCTGGCCAAGGTAAGAAACCACTATAATGAGGAGATGAGTAATTTAAGGAACAAGTATGAAACAGAGATTAACATCACCAAGACTACCATCAAAGAGATATCCATGCAGAAAGAGGATGATTCCAAAAACCTCCGCAACCAGCTCGATAGGCTCTCGAGGGAGAACCGAGATCTGAAGGAGGAGATCGTCCGTCTCAACGACAGCATCCTGCAGACCACGGAGCAGCGGAGGCGGGCCGAGGAGGATGCCCTGCAGCAGAAGGCCTGCGGCTCCGAGATGCTGCAGAAGAAGCAGCACCTGGAGATAGAGCTGAAGCAGGTCATCCAGCAGCGCTCCGAGGACAACGCCAGGCACAAGCAGTCCCTGGAGGAGGCGGCCAAGACCATCCAGGACAAAAACAAGGAGATCGAAAGGCTCAAAGCTGAGTTTCAGGAGGAGGCCAAGCGCCGCTGGGAATACGAAAATGAACTGGCTAAGGTAAGGGCCAATTACGACGAGGAAATCATCAGCTTAAAGAACCAGTTCGAGACGGAGATCAACATCACCAAGACGACCATCCACCAGCTCACCCTGCAAAAAGAAGAGGACACCAGCGGCTACCGGGCCCAGATAGACACCCTCACCAGGGAAAACCGGAGCCTCTCAGAAGAAGTCAAGAGGCTGAAGAACACTCTGGCCCAGACCACGGAGACCCTCAGGAGGGTCGAAGAGAACGTCCAACAGCAGAAGACCACTGGCCTGGAGATGTCGCAGCGGAAACAGCAGCTGGAGATTGAGCTCAGGCAGGTGACGCAGATGCGGACGGAAGAGAGCGCCAGGTACAAGCAGTCTCTGGACGACGCTGCCAAGACGATCCAGGACAAAAACAAGGAGATCGACAGGTTGAAGCAGCTGATCGAGACGGAAGCCAGCCAGAGGAAGTGCCTGGAGGATGAAAATGCCAGGCTACAGAGGGCGCAGGGCGAGCTGCAGAAAGCTCACAGCAGCGCCACGGAGACCATCAGCAAGCTGAAGGTGCAAGAACAGGAGCTGCTGCGCCTGAGGCTGGACTATGAGCGGGTGTCCCAGGAGAGGACCGTCCGGGACCAAGACATTGCCCGCTTCCAGACATCCCTGAAGGAGCTGCAGCTGCAGAAACAGAAGGCGGAGGAGGAGCTGGCCAGGCTGAAGAGGGCGGCCTCCGAAGACTCCTCCAAGAGGAAGAAGCTGGAGGAGGAGCTGGAGGGCCTGCGGAGGACCCTGAAGGAGCAGGCAATCAAGGTCACCAGCCTGACCCAGCAGCTGGAGCAGGCGTCCATTGTGAAGAAGCGGAGTGAGGACGAGCTGCGGCAGCAGCGGGACGTGCTGGACGGCCACCTGCGGGAGAAACAGAGGACCCAGGACGAGCTGCGGAGGCTGGCCTCTGAGGCTGAGGCCCTGCGGCGGCAGCTGCTGCAGGAGCAGGAGAGCGTCAGGCAGGCGCAGGCGCGCAACGAGCACTTCCAGAAGGCCATCGAGGACAAGAGCCGGAGCCTGAACGAGAGCAAGATCGAGATCGAGCGGCTGCAGTCGCTGACCGAGAGCCTCACCAAGGAGCACCTGATGCTGGAGGAGGAGCTCCGTCAGCTCCGGCTGGAATACGATGACCTCCGGCGGGGCCGCAGTGAGGCCGACCACGACAAGAACGCCACCATCGCAGAGCTCCGGAGCCAGCTGCAGATCAGCAACAACCGCACGCTGGAGCTGCAGGGCCTGATTAACGATTTACAGAGAGAGAGGGAAAACTTGAGACAGGAAATTGAGAGATTCCAAAAGCAGGCCTTAGAGGTATTCACAAATATTTGATCGCCGCTTGTTGCTGCTCCACTAATCCCCTCCGCGGTCCTCTCTGCCGGGCTGAAGGCTTGCAGCCCTCTCACGTTTTCTCTTTGCTGCTGTCTGTCCTCATCAGACCTGCGGTGGAGTGATTGCGGTGCAGTTGGCCCGTCTCTTCTCTCACCGGTGTTCTCTTTGTAACCCACGCTGGCTCTGCCTTTCGAGCCTCCACCGGGTGTAAGAGCTGACATCTCTTCCTCTCGATGTTCCACGCTGTTTTCTAGAAGACGGCAGCTCTTACCTTATGAGCTGTGACCTATGTTTGTAGTTAAAATCTTCCTAAATAAAAGCCACATTAAAGGGCTTTTTGAGCCATGTTAAATTGCACGCTTTCTATACAATTTTTAAATCACTTTTCTTGCTTGCTTTTCATGATTTTTCTGCATGCATTATTCTATGCTCTTTTCATCCTGGCCCTAATATGTTTCTTTTTGTTTGGCTTTTCTTTTAACCCCTAATTTTAACACTTCTTGAACTTCTAACACGTTTGACTTCTGTAAACAATATTTGTGTGGGGCTGGGGGTGCAGGGGTGGATGTGTCCATAGATTTGTATAGCTTTATTAAACACATCAATATAGCTGTAACAGGTGGCATGTAGGTACAGCAGGTGTGATAACCTGGAAAAAAATTCACCATATTTGTTCAAACCATAATTACCATTAAGAGTAAACCAGGTATACAACTGCTCGTATCTCCTATGGAAAAGTATAGTAAGTATAGAAGCCATTTATCAAAGTGGCAACATATATGTTCAGACTTTTTTTTTTTCCCACGAACTTGTAAGATAAAATAACAGTACAACTAAGGAAAGAGGGAAAGGGCAAATAAGTAACTATATGTTGTACAAATATAGGAAAAGAGGTGAAATGGTGATAGTCCTATGATGTGATGAAACCATTATTTTTTTTTTCCATTTCTTTCTTTTTGCATTTTAGGCATCTAATAGGATTCAGGAATCCAAGAATCAGTGCACTCAGGTGGTGCAGGAGAGGGAGAGTCTCCTGGTGAAAATCAAAGTCCTGGAACAAGACAAGGCCAGGCTGCAGAGGCTGGAGGAGGAGCTGAGTCGCGCCAAAACAGCTCTGGAGGCGGAAAGCAGGGTGAAGCAGCGCCTGGAGTGTGAGAAACAGCAGATCCAGAATGACCTGAACCAGTGGAAGACGCAGTACTCCCGCAAGGAGGAGGCCATCAGGAAGATCGAGTCAGAGCGAGAGAAGAGCGAGAGAGAGAAGAACAGCCTTCGGAGCGAGATCGAAAGGCTGCAGGCGGAGATCAAGCGGATCGAGGAGAGGTGCCGGCGGAAGCTGGAGGACTCCAGCCGGGAGACGCAGTCCCAGCTGGAGACGGAGCGCTGCCGGCTGCAGAGGGAGATAGACAGGCTCAAGCAGCGCCCCTATGGGTCCCACCGTGAGACCCAGACCGAGTACGAGTGGTCCGTGGACTCCTCCAAGCTGGTGTTCGATGGGCTGAGGAAGAAGGTGACAGCCGTGCAGCTGCACGAGTGCCAGCTGATTGACAGGGCGACCCTGGACAAGCTGCTGAAGGGGAAGAAGTCCGTGGAGGAAGTCGCTTCGGAGCTCCAGCCTTTCCTTCGGGGAGCGGGAGCCATTGCCGGGGCGTCCGCTTCCCCGAAGGAAAAGTACTCCTTGGTGGAGGCCAAGAGAAAGAAGTTGATCACCCCGGAATCCACAGTCATGCTCCTGGAAGCCCAGGCAGCCACGGGTGGTATAATCGACCCCCACAGGAACGAGAAGCTGACGGTGGACAATGCCATCGCGCGGGACCTCATCGACTTCGACGACCGCCAGCAGATCTACACGGCAGAGAAAGCCGTCACCGGCTTTGATGACCCGTTTTCCGGCAAGACCGTGTCTGTGTCAGAGGCCATCAAGAAAAATCTGATTGATCGAGAGACTGGAATGCGTCTGCTGGAAGCCCAGATCGCTTCGGGGGGTGTGGTGGACCCCGTGAACAGCGTCTTTTTGCCAAAAGATGTGGCCTTGGCCCGCGGGCTGATTGACAGAGATCTGTATCGTTCCCTGAACGACCCCCGGGATAGTCAGAAGAACTTCGTGGATCCAGTCACCAAAAAGAAGGTCAGCTACATGCAGCTGAGGGAGCGGTGCAGAATCGAGCCACACACCGGACTGCTTCTGCTATCAGTGCAGAAGAGAAGCATGTCCTTCCAGGGAATCAGACAGCCCGTGACCGTCTCTGAGCTGGTCGACTCTGGCATATTGAGACCGTCCACTGTCAACGAACTGGAGTCGGGTCAGATTTCTTACGACGAGGTTGGCGAGAGAATTAAGGACTTCCTCCAGGGTTCGAGCTGCATTGCCGGCATCTACAATGAGACCACGAAGCAGAAGCTCGGCATCTACGAGGCCATGAAAATCGGCTTGGTCCGCCCCGGCACCGCCCTGGAGCTGCTGGAAGCGCAGGCGGCAACTGGCTTCATCGTGGATCCCGTGAGCAACTTGAGGTTACCGGTGGAGGAAGCCTACAAACGGGGCCTGGTGGGCATCGAGTTCAAGGAGAAGCTCCTGTCTGCAGAACGAGCCGTCACCGGGTACAATGACCCTGAAACGGGAAACATCATCTCCCTGTTCCAAGCCATGAACAAGGAGCTCATTGAAAAGGGCCACGGCATCCGCCTGCTGGAAGCGCAGATTGCAACCGGCGGGATCATCGACCCGAAGGAGAGCCATCGCCTGCCCGTCGACATCGCCTACAAGAGGGGCTACTTCAACGAGGAGCTCAGTGAGATTCTCTCAGATCCGAGTGACGATACCAAAGGCTTCTTCGACCCGAACACTGAAGAAAACCTTACGTATCTGCAGCTGAAAGAAAGGTGCATCAAAGATGAGGAAACTGGCCTCTGTCTCCTTCCCCTGAAAGAGAAGAAGAAACAGGTGCAGACCTCCCAGAAGAACACCCTCAGGAAGCGCAGAGTGGTCATCGTGGACCCGGAAACCAACAAGGAGATGTCCGTGCAGGAGGCCTACAAGAAGGGCCTCATAGACTACGACACCTTCAAAGAGCTATGTGAGCAGGAGTGCGAGTGGGAGGAAATAACCATCACCGGCTCGGACGGCTCCACTCGGGTGGTCCTGGTGGACAGGAAGACAGGCAGTCAGTACGACATCCAAGACACTATCGACAAGGGCCTCATCGACAGGAAGTTCTTCGAGCAGTACCGGTCGGGCAGCCTCAGCCTCACTCAGTTCGCTGATATGATCTCCCTGAAGAACGGCGTGGGCAGTGGCGTGGGTGGCGGCATGGGCGGCGGCGTGGGCGGCAGCAGCAGCACCGGGGGTGGCCTCAGTGATGATGTCTTTGGCGGCTCTCGACACGAGACCGTCAGTAAGATCTCCACCATCTCCAGCATCAGGAATTTAACCATCAGGAGCAGCTCCCTGTCTGAGCCCCTGGAAGAATCCAGCCCCATCGCAGCCATCTTCGACACGGAAAACCTGGAGAAGATCTCCATTTCGGAAGGGATAGAGCGGGGCATCGTTGACAGCATCAGCGGGCAGCGGCTTTTGGAGGCTCAGGCCTGCACGGGCGGCATCATCCACCCGACCACGGGCCAGAAGCTGTCTCTCCAGGATGCAGTCTCCCAGGGCCTGATTGACCAGGATATGGCCACCAGGCTGAAGCCCGCTCAGAAAGCCTTCATTGGCTTTGAAGGAGTGAAGGGCAAGAAGAAGATGTCGGCGGCAGAGGCGGTGAAGGAAAAGTGGCTTCCCTATGAGGCCGGCCAGCGCTTCCTGGAGTTCCAGTACCTCACGGGGGGCCTGGTGGACCCCGAAGTACAAGGGAGGATAAGCATGGAGGAAGCCATCAGGAAGGGGTACATCGACGGCCGGGCAGCTCAGAGGCTGCAAGACACCAGCACCTATGGCAAGATCCTGACCTGCCCCAAAACCAAGCTGAAAATATCCTACAAGGATGCCATCAACCGCTCCATGGTGGAAGACGTCACCGGCCTGCGCCTGCTGGAGGCCGCCTCTGTGTCCTCCAAGGGCTTGCCTAGCCCCTACAACGTGTCCTCTGCCCCGGGCTCCCGCTCGGGCTCCCGCTCCGGGTCCCGCTCGGGCTCCCGCTCCGGCTCCCGCAGTGGGTCCCGGAGAGGAAGCTTCGATGCCACAGGGAACTCCTCCTACTCTTACTCCTATTCCTTTAGCAGCAGCTCGATCGGGCACTAATGATCCGTAGGAAAGGTGGCTAGACCTTGGCGCTCATTTATATGAATTTTCACTGTATTCAAAAATAGAGCAAACCGCGTGCTTGCCGGATAGTGATAGAACTTTTTAGGCTTCAGAAAACATAGCCAAGGGGAGGGGGGCGGAAATACATGGTAGAGGCTGTTCTGGCTTTTTCTCTTCTTAGCTCATCTGAACTAATGTAACACACTGGACGTAGTATCTATGAAGTAGTGGTAGTTGGTTATAAGGATAGCACAGATTGAATCTAGAGTTTGTTTCCTCTCTTCTGTGTTTAGATTTTTGATCACTGCTTCTTGAACTTCTTTTGGCCAATAATGTAGATTTCTATGCTTGGAGAAGAAAATAAAATTGACCTTACAGTCATCGGTCTGCTTCTCATCTAAATATTTCTATTTTATGTATTAGGAGGAAATTACCCTACCCACCCCCCCACCCCCCCAAAAAAGAACCCCTCTGAAACTCAAACATTTGGAATAAGTCTCCTTGGATTGCATGACCCATGACCCCATATATTCTTCAATGTACCTGTTTGGTTTGGTATTAGTTTGACTGTATATGCATGATAGTAACAGTCTTTGCTTTTCTTCTGTCAGAGTTTCCTGTTTATTTTGCTTGTCATTGTCTATGTACTTTCAAAAGGTGTCTTTATGAAGTTTGCTATTCCAGCAATAAAGTTTTAAATGTTTGAAGTTTTTGCGTTTTGATTTCATGATATGTTCATACACACAAGGGCATTTAGCAGAAGCTTTTTGTTTATTGTAAAATATGTCTAAAACTGTTTACTAAATACCTATTAGGCTCCCCTAGTGGCTCAGGTGGTAAAGAATCTGCCTGCAATGCAGGAGACCCAGATTCAATATGAAAGATCATTAAAAAGCTGTTTTAGTTCTGAATTCTTGTTCGAAGTTGGTCTTCTGAAGGTAGTTTTTTCAACATTTCTGTACTAGGTAGAATTTTGGAAAGAAGCCTGTGTAAAGAGGCCAGGTCAGAGGTCTGCAAACACTTCTAGTTTATTCTGGGCAGTGAATAACATAGGCTAATTCACAGTCATACCCTTTAAAAACATGAAGTGGCTAAGATTCTATGTTGGGTAGCCTTAAACTACATGGTTGCATTTTTGTTCCCTAAGAGGAAAGAATTGATTTTGAATCTGTGAAACAGATTCCAGAAGAGTTCTTGGTTCTCTGTTGAAGCCTATTCTTCAGATCCAAGAAAACTAGTTATATCACATTAGGGGCCCAACGGTTATGACCTCATTTAAACTTACTCTGTAAACGCCTTGTCTCCAAATAGTCACATTGGAGGTTTTGGCTTCAACCTATGAATTTTGGAGGAAACACAACTGAGTCCATCCTAAAGGCCTAACTTAGAACAGTGGTCAGGAGACCTCTTTAGGAAATGGTGATGAACAGAGCAACCTGAAGCCGTGTAAAGGAGTTCTTTGGGTTGAAATGGTACACCTGCTCCAAGCCGCTGCCAGAGTTGCATTAAGTTCTGAGCTGAGAGGGCCAGGTCCTGGAGAGTGGACATACTTGACCTAGGCTGAGGTTTGATCTGGTTCACATACACTACATCCACAGGAAAGGGAAATTTTCAGTGACGGTCATCACTTCACATCCAAAAATAGTCTCACATTTTCCAGGAGGCTTGGCAAACTATGTAAATACAAATAAAAAGTAAGGATGCTGTGGGCCGAGTGCGAATAGAATGCTTCTTACAGCACACCCAGTTGTGCTACGGGACTATTTCCATATTATTAACTTTATTTGTGTGTGTGTGTGAGAGAGAACTCTGCTATTTACCTTTGAAAACAGTTGCTCACAAAAGTATCCTCCACTGTTTCTTTGCCTCATGGAAACAAGTGCAAAGGAAAGCAAAGATTTGGCATCAGGCTTGGGGAAAAGAAAAAAATAAAGAAGGATTAGATTGTAGGAGTTATTAAAACTATTTGGGGAAACCAAAAGGGCTGATAAAGTGAACTTGGGTTAATCAAAACAGGGAAGTACTTGAGGGCTAACAGGTTACATCAAAGAGACCCAGGTGGTTATAGTGGTTTCCACTGGCCAAACTTGGAACCATTTCAGTCAGTTCAGTTTAGTCACTCAACTGTGTCTGACTCTTGGCGACCCCATGAATCACAGCACACCAGGCCTCCCTGTCCATCACCAACTCCCAGAATTCACTTAGACTCACATCCATCAAGTCAGTGATGCCATCCAGACATCTCATCCCCTGTCGTCCCCTTCTCCTCCTGCCCCCAATCCCTCCCAGGATCAGCATCAACAAAAATGTTGGTTTAAAAAAAAAATCCAGAATACTCATAGGATATAAATGGACATTGATTATTAATGGCCCAAATCAATATGACAAGTCCTCCTTATCCTTTAGTAAATGCCTCCTGCATTGCTCACTTGTGTTGACAGCATCATTATGACTATGTCAATTATCAGTGATTTACTTCTTCAAAAGAAGTCCATGGACCCATGGGAGAGTTTTTAATTATTGATTTACCCAACTCAGTTTTCTCAAAAATATCAGTATTTTGTACTGTTGCTAATTTCTGCAAATACATTCCTACTTAAAAATGAATTATGATGGTAATGGAGTATGTAATAATGAATTTTAAAATCCTTAATAATTTTAAAAACCTGGATTTCATAGTGAAACAAACAACAGAGAAAATGGTGTGGTAAGAATGGCAGCTAATAAGTGTAGGAGCCGTGATAGAGAATCATCGTTTATAACTGCTGACATAATCAGATTCAGGGAAGGATTGTGTGACTGTTGGGAATAGAAAGTTCATATGGCTTCAGAGTATCATCCTTCAGATTACTTACCAAATACCAAAAGGAAAATGTACAGTTAGATGTCTGAAATGTAGAAATGGAGTGATGCCCCACCCAACCAAGTGATCAAATTTAGCTTTACTAACAGCAGGAAAACCTAAGCTATGTGTCCTTTATAAAGTGTAATAGAGAGGTACACACATCTAACAAAAAATGCTGAAGCTGAATCTAATCATAAAGGAAAAAAATCTGACAAGTCCAAAAAGAGGAAGGTTCTACAAGATGACTGAGTCCTGAAAAAATTCAATGACTTAAGAAGGAGACTGTGGGGACATCCTTGGTGGTCTAGTGTTTAAGACTCCTTGCTTTCACTGCATGGGGAGCCAGTTCATTCCTGGTTGGGGAAATGAGATCCCTATTGGCCATTGCGTGTGTGTGTTAGTCACTCAGTCGTGTTCGACTCTGTGACCCCATGGACTTGAGCCCGCCAGGCTCCTCTGTCCGTAGAATCTTCTAGGCAAGAATACTGGAATGGGTTGCCGTTTCCTTCTTCCACGGGATCTTCCGCATCCAGGGATTAAACAGATTCTTTACTGTCTGAACCACTGTAGTGCAGCCAAAAAAATAAAAATTAAAAATAAAGAGGAGAGTGAAGGAGGCTTTTCTAGAATAAAAAAGAACCGATTACAGCTCATGGTTTGAAAAAAATGATGAAATGGTTATAAAAGGAATTGGGGGGGACAAATGAGATAGATATGTATATTATTATAAATTATTAATTTTCTTGGATTTGATCATATAGTGTTTATGTAGGAAAATGATCTTACTTTTCTTTTTTCCTAAATTAAAAAAAATTTTGGCCATGCCTCCTGGCATACAGTTTCAGTTCAGTTCAGTCGCTCAGTCATGTCTGACTCTTTGTGACCCATTGAATCGCAGCACGGCAGGCCTCCCTGTCCATCGCCAACTCCCGGAGTTCACTCAAACTCATGTCCATCGAGTCGGTGATGCCATCCAGCCATCTCATCCTCTGTTGTCCCCTTCTCCTCCTGCCCCCAATCCCTCCCAGCATCAGGGTCTTTTCCAATGAGTCAACTCTTCTCATGAGGTGGCCAAAGTACTAGAGTTTCAGCTTCAGGATCAGTCCTTCCAATGAACACCCAGGACTGATCTCCTTTAGGATGGACTGGTTGGATCTCCTTGCAGTCCAAGGGACTCTCAAGAGTCTTCTCCAACACCATAGTTCAAAAGAATTAACTCTTCGGCACTCGGCTCTCTTTGTAGTCCAACTCTCACATCCATACATGACCACAGGAAAAACCATAGCCTTGACTAGACAGACCTTTGTTGGCAAAGTAATGTCTCTGCTTTTGAATATGCTATCTAGGTTGGTCGTAACTTTTCTTCCAAGGAGTAAGCGTCTTTTAATTTCATGGCTGCAGTCACCATCTGCAGTGATTTTGGAGCCCCCCAAAACAAAGTCTGACACTGTTTCCACTGTTTCCCCATCTATTTGCCATGAAGTGATGGGACCAGATGCCATGATCTTCGTTTTCTGAATGTTGAGCTTTAAGCCAACTTTTTCACTCTCCTCTTTAACTTTCATCAAGAGGCTTTTTAGCTCCTCTTCACTTTCTGCCATAAGGGTGGTGTCATCTGCATATCTGAGGTTATTGATATTTCTCCTGGAAATCTTGATTCCAGCTTGTGCTTCTTCCAGCCCAGCATTTCTCATGATGTACTCTGCATATAAGTTAAATAAGCAGGGTGACAATATACAGCCTTGACGTACTCCTTTTCCTATTTGGAACCAGTCTGTTGTTCCATGTCCAGTTCTAACTGTTGCTTTCTGACCTGCATACAGATTTCACAAGAGGCAGGTCAGGTGGTCTGGTATTCCCATTTCTTTCAGAATTTTCCACAGTTTCTTGTGATCCACACAGTCAAAGGCTTTGGCATAGTCAATAAAGAAGAAATAGGTGTTTTTCTGAAACTCTCTTGCTTTTTTGATGATCCAGTGGATGTTGGCAATTTGATCTCTGGTTCCTCTGCCTTTTCTAAAACCAGCTTGAACATCTGGAAGTTCACGGTTCATGTATTGCTAAAGCCTGGCTTGGAGTATTTTGAGCATTACTTAACTAGCGTGTGAGATGAGTGCAATTGTGTGGTAATTTGAGCATTCTTTGGCATTGCCTTTCTTTGGGATTGCAATGAAAACTGACCTTTTCCAGTCCTGTGGCCACTGCTGAGTTTTCCAAATTTGCTGGCATATTGAGTGCAGCACTCTGACAGCATCATCTTTCAGGATTTGAAATAGCTCCACTGGAATTCCATCACCTCCACTAGTTTTGTTCGTAGTGATGCTTTCTAAGGCCTACTTGACTTCACATTCCAGGATGTCTGGCTCTAGGTGAGTGATCACACCATCATGATTATCTGGGTCGTGAAGCTCTTTTTTGTACACTTCTTCAGTGTATTCTTGCCACCTCTTCTTAATATTTTCTGCTTCTGTTAGGTCCATACCATTTCTGTCCTTTATCGAGCCCATCTTTGCATGAAATGTTCCCTTGGTATCTCTAATTTTCTTGAAGAGATCTCTAGTCTTTCCCGTTCTGTTGTTTTCCTCTTTCTTTGCATTGATCACTGAGGAAGGCTTTCTTATCTCTCCTTGCTATTCTTTGGAACTCTGCATTCAGATGCTTGTATCTTTCCTTTTCCCCTTTGCTTTTCACTTCTCTTTTCACAGCTATTTGTAAGGCCTCCCCGGACAGCCAGTTTGCTTTTTTGCATTTCTTTTCCATGGGGATGGTCTTGATCCCTGTCTCCTGTACAATGTCACTAACCTCATTCCATAGTTCATCAGGGACTCTATCAGATCTAGTCCCTTAAATCTATTTCTCACTTCCACTGTATAATTGTATTTGATTTAGGTCATACCTGAATGGTCTAGTGGTTTTCCCCACTTTCTTCAATTAAAGTCTGAATTTGGCAATAAGGAGTTTATGATCTGAGCCACAGTCAGCTCCCGGTCTTGTTTTTGTTGACTGTATAGAGCTTCTCCATCTTTGGCTGCAAGGAATATAATCAATCTGATTTCAGTGTTGACCATCTGGTGATGTCCATGTGTAGAATCTTCTCTTATGTTGTTGGAAGAGGGTGTTTGCTATGACCAGTGTGTTCTCTTGGCAAAACTATTAGCCTTTGCTCTGCTTCATTCCATACTCCAAGGCCAAATTTGCCTGTTACTCCAAGTGCTTCTTGACTTCCTGCTTTTGCATTCCAGTCCCCTATAATGAAAAGGACATCTTTTTTGGGTGTTAGTTCTAAACGGTTTTGGAAGTCTTCATAGAACGGTTCAACTTCAGCTTCTTCAGCATTACTGGTTGGGGCATAGGCTTGGATTACCATGATATTGAATGGTTTGCCTTGCAAACGAACAGAGATCATTCTGTCGTTTTTGAGATTGCATCCAAGTACTGCATTTCGGACTCTTGTTGACCATGATGGCATACAGGGGGGTCTTAATTCCTCAACCAAAGACGGAACCCCCACCCCCTACAGTGGAAGCACCAAAGTCTTATTAATCATTGGACCACCAGAAAAGTTCCCTCAGTTGTCCTTCAGTTCAGTTCAGTTCAGTCGCTCAGTAGTGTCCAATTCTTTGCAACCCCATGAATCGCAGCACACCAGGCCTCCCTGTCCATCGCCAACTCCTGGAGTTCACTCAGACTCGCGTCCATCAAGTCAGTAATGCCATCCAGCCATCTCATCCTCGGTCGTCCCCTTCTTCTCCTGCTCCCAATCCCTCCCTGCATCAAAGTCTTTTCCAGTGAGTCAGCTCTTCGCATGAAGTGGCCAAAGTACTGGAGTTTCAGCTTTAGCATCATTCCTTCCAAAGAAATCCCAGGGTTGATCTCCTTCAGAATGGACTGGTTGGATCTCCTTGCAGTCCAAGGGACTCTCAAGAGTCTTCTCCAACACCACAGTTCAAAAGCATCAATTCTTTGGTGCTCAGCCTTCTTCACAGTCCAACTCTCATATCCATACACGACTACTGGAAAAACCATAGCCTTGACTAGATGGACCTTGGTCGGCAAAGTAATATCTCTGCTTTTGAATATGCTGTCTAGGTTGGTCATAACTTTTCTTCCAAGGAGTAAGCGTCTTTTAATTTCATGGCTGCAATCACCATCTGCAGTGATTTTGGAGCCCCCAAAATTAAATTCTGACACTGTTTCCACTGTTTCTCCATCTATTTCCCATGGAGTGATGGGACCGGATGCCATGATCTTCGTTTTCTGAATGTTGAGGTTTAAGCCAACTTTTTCACTCTCCTCTTTTACTTTCATCAAGAGGCTTTTTAGTTCCTCTTCACTTTCTGCCATAAGGGTGGTGTCATCTGCATATCTGAGGTTATTGATATTTCTCCCGGCAATCTTGATTCCAGCTTATGTTTCTTCCAGTCCGGCGTTTCTCATGATGTACTCTGCATATAAGTTAAATAAGCAGGGTGACAATATACAGCCTTGATGTTCTCCTTTTCCTATTTGGAACCAGTCTGTTGTTCCATGTCCAGTTCTAACTGTTGCTTTCTGACCTGCATACAGGTTTCTCAAGAGGCAGGTCAGGTGGTCTGGTATTCCCATCTCTTTCAGAATTTCCCACAGTTTCTTGTGATCCACACAGTCAAAGGCTTTGGCTTAGTCAATAAAGCAGTTGTTCTTAGGAGATGCATAAGTGAAGTCGCTAAGTCGTGTCCAACTCTTTGGGACTTCATGGACTGTAGCCTCAGGCTCCTCCGTCCATGGAATTTTCCAGGCAAGAGTACTGGAGTGGGTTGCCGTATCCTTCTCCAGGGTATCTTCCCGACCCAGGGATCAAACCCGGGTCTTCCGAATTGCAGGCAGACGCTTTACCATCTGAGCCACCAGGGAATCAGTGTGTGGGGCCGTGTGTATGGAGAGAGTGCGAGAAAGGCCAAATATTAGCAATTAATAAGCGGAGGATGGCTACGCAAATGCTCATTGTACAATTCTTTAAACTTCCCTGTTGATATAAGCCTTTTTTTTTTTTAATGGCGAGGGGTGGGGGCGGGGGGCGTTGTTGATTGGATGATACCGTTCGGGGAAGGCCAAGGGCAAAGGCATACAGAGTGAGTGAAAGTCACTCAGTCCTGTCAGACTCTGCGACCCCATGGACTGTAGCCTGCCAGGCTCCTCTGTCCATGGGATTCTCCAGGCAAGAATATGGAGTGGGCAGCCATGCCCAACTCCAGGGGATCTTCCTGACCCAGGGATCGAACCCGGGTCTCCCACACTGCAGGCGGATTCTTTACAGTCTGAGCCTCCAGAGAAGCCACCTCATCCAGAAACCAGGTGAAAACAGCCACTTCAGGAAAAAACCGGAAGACACCTCTCAAACGCCCCGCTTCCCGGGCCGCTTCCCTATTGGCGGCTCCAGTCACGTGGCAGCGTGGCCCCGCCCCCTGCCCCAGAAGCCCGCGCGCGCGCACCGCCCTCAGTCTCGCAGCTTCTTCCGGGAGCTCGCAGTGGAGGTGGAGGCCATGGAGGCCGAGCCTCCTCCGGTTGAGGAGCGCCGGCGGCTGCGGGAGGAGTTGAGCGAGTTCGTGGAGGGCTGCCGCCGGACGCTGGAGGAGGTGACGGCGTCGCTGGGCTGGAGCCTGGACCGGCTGGAGCCTGGGGAGGAGGCGGCGGCGGCCGAGGTGAGAGGCCCGCGGGGCCGTGGGCGGCGGGCAGGGCGCGGCGTCTGCAGGGCCGAGGGGGGCGCGCGGGACTCGGGGCTGTAGCCTCCCGGGCGCTCGCACCGCTCCCGGGGAAGCCGAGGAAGTGCAATGAGATAAGCGGGCAGGCCTGGGGTGCTGCCGGGCGGCTTGCCGTGTCCTCCGCGCGTGGATTCCGCCTTGGCACCAGGTTCGGGGTCGGGAGAACTGGGGAGTTGATGGGAAACAGTGGAAACAGTGGCAGACTTTATTTTGCGGGGCTCCCAAATCACTGCAGACGGTGACTGCAGCTATGAAATTAAAAGACACTTGCTTCTTGGAAGAAAAGGTATGACCAACCTGGACAGCATGTTAAAAAGCATAGATGTTACTTTGCCAACAAAGGTCCGTCTAGTCGAGGCTATGGTGTTTCCAGTAGTCATGTATGGATGTGAGAGCTGGACCATAAAGAAGGCTGAGCGCTGAAGAATTGATGCTTTTGAACTGTGGTGTTGGAGAAGACTCTTGAGAGTCCTTTGGACCGCAAGGAGATTCACCCAGTCCATCCTAAAGGAAATCAGTCCCGAAGATTCATTGGAAGGACTGGTGTTGAAGCTGAAGCTCGAATACTTTGGTCTCCTGATTCTAAGAACTGACTCATTTGAAAAGACCCTGATGCTGGGAAAGATTGAAGGCGGAAGGAGAAGGGGATGACAGGATGAGACGGTTGGATGGCATCACCGACTTAGTGTACATGGTTTGAGTAAACTCTGGGAGGGTGATGGACAGGAACGCCTGATGTGCTGCAGTCCGTGGGGTGGCAAAGAGTTGGACACGACTGAGCAGCTGAACTGAACCAGGTTCCGCGTTGGGAGAACTGGGGAATTGCGGGTCGCCTTCCTCTGCCCCAAGATAGTGCACTTCTGGCACTTCTGACAGGGGTGGCAGCATTCTAGGACTGTTAAAGGATTCGATACCTGCAGCTCTCCTGGACGTTAGGATTGCTTTGGAAAGAGATGTAGGCAAGTGTGTTAGGGTCAGCAATCCTGATCTTTTTTTTAAAAAAAAAAATTACTTTTGGCTGCGGCAGGTCTTAGTTGGAGGCACGCAAGCTCTTAGTTGCAGCATGTGGGATCTAGTTCCCAAGCCAGGGATCGAACCTGGGCCCCCTGAATTGGGAGCACAGATCTTAGCCACGGGGACCACCAGGGAAGTCTCCAGTTGTTGTTGTTTTTCTAATGAGATGAAAGGAAGTGCCCACGGGGCATCATACTTCATGAGGCCTACTATGCTTTGAAGTGAAGTGAAGTCGCTCAGTCGTGTCCAACTCTTTGCGACCCCATGGACTGTAGCCTACCAGACTCCTCCCTCTATGGGATTCTCCAGGCAAGAGTACTGGAGTGGGTTGCCATTTGCTTTACGGGTTTATAATTTTTTGAAAAACTCTTTTCACTGTTTGTTTGGAGGTGTAGTTGAAGCTGTGAACTCTGTTGAGTGGAGCCTCCCAGGTCTTTCCACATCACTGTGCTCCCAGCAACGTAGTAAATTTACATTTCTTTTATTAACAGTTAAATAGCTCTTTGTTTATGCCGCTTATTGTACATTACCTCCTTTAATACTCATAATGACCCTACGAGGTAGGTACCTTCAGCCACCTTTTACAGATGAGAAAACGAACCGAGAGAGGTGAGCATTTGTCCCAGGACTCATTGTTAAGTGGTAGTCAGGGTGTAAACCCAGGCATTCTACCCCTGAGAGTCTGTGTGCCTGATTGCTTTGCTGCCTCTCTAAAACTCCACTCTAAAATTCCGAAGTTCTTGGGAGTTCTGCAGTGGTTAAGACTGCCTTCCAGTGCAGGGGAGTAGGTTCAATCTCTGGTTAGGGAACTAAGGTTTCACATGCTGTGGGGTGTGGCCAAGAGTTAAAAAATAAAATGAAATTCTGAAATTCTGATAATCAGTTGTGGGTGTGCATCTCATGTTTGCAAAAGCAACACCTGATATTCAGGAGAGTGACTGGCGTAAACATCCTGGTGCGTGGCATTGCTAATTCCTAGACCAGGTGCAGTACAGAAAGGCGGTGCATCTTCACTCCTCTGCTGGAATGCTTTCATCCTGTAATTGCGTGAACAGCAGTCAGTCTCTGCCCTCCAATGACTGCTGGTGGTGAGGGGGAATACAGAGAGTAGCCGCTGTGTGTTACAAGGTGAAAGTCTGTAAAGGGTGAGTCAGAATTGCTGTAGTGCATGCGGGTTATTGTAGGCTGTGGGGGTGGACGGCCACAACTTCATTTGCAAGGTGAATTCTAAACTGGTGAAAGGAGCTAAATTAGCTAGGTGCAGCACAGAGAAAGCATCAACAGCATGGGTAGAAATCCAGAGATAAGGCTATGCACAGATCAGGAAACCTCTGGAAGTTAAGCATAACTAAGAGCTTGGGATGTAGGGGAAGAGGGGAATGGTGGTCAGTAGGGGCCAGAGCTTAAAGGTCCTTGTACAACTGTGTTAAATAATCTATATATACATTTTTTTTTTCTTAATGAGAACGGTAGGGGGAGACATGAAGGTACTTGAAGCCAAAGTGCTGGTTGCTCAGGCAACTAAATTTTAATAAAATTATAACTGCTTATGTTTATTGAAGTGTGGTATTTACCAGGCCCCGTGTGAATTGCTTTGTGTGTATGAATTCAGATATAATTTATTTAATCTTCACAGTAGCTCTGTGTGAGTAGTCCTGCTATTAGACCCATTTTACAGGTGAAGAAACTGAGAGAAAGGAAGGCTCCTGACCTTGACTACGTTCGTACGGTCATTCAGTGGCAGGCCTCGCACGCACCCTGGCTGCTGTGTGGTGGGTGGAGGCAGAGGGAGCAGTTGGCAGGGGCTCTTGTCACCTCGGGTGGAGAGGACGGCATCCGGCATGGGCTGGGGCAGGGGCGGGGGTTATGTGTAAGGACCTCTGAGTTCCTCAGGGGGAGATGGTCAGTGAGGTTGTCCAGGCAGTGCACGTACGTATATCTTTTAGGAGGTGGGCTTTGAAGTGTTGGAGGGGGACAGAGGCTGTCAGGGGTGCAGAGAACCAGGGAGGTTGTTTCTTAATGTGTACGTACGCTCACGCGGGAAGTGGGGTGGAGAGGCTTACAGAAGAGGATATGAAAACATTTCATGGGATAGTTATTTCTTGAAAAATGATGGACCTTTTCCTTTGCTTCTGTTTGATCTTTATAGGATGAAGTTGCGATATGCCCGTACGATTCCAATCACCACATGCCTAAATCGTCTTTAGCAAAGCATATGGTGTCTTGTAGATTGAGGAAGCTGGGCTATACCAAAGAGGAAGAGGTACCATATATTTATTATATATATGTCATGTGATTCATGCATTAGTAAATCCTCACAGTATTTGGAAGGTGTAGTGTGAGGTTTTCTTAAGAAAATAATAGTCATTTGTGAGGTGCAGTGGGATGTGCCTCATTTTGCACATGATTGCAAGAAATGCTTAAATGATACTAAACCTATTGTTGGTTTACGTCAAATATTAAAGTAGTCATCTCATACTGGAGGACATAAGATTTACTTTTTTTTTTTTTTTACCGTTTAGGATAAAATGTATAATTCTGACTTTTTCTATGAGAATGCGAATGTACCTTCAGTTACTTTGAGTAAGTATTAATATAATTTTTAAATATCTTAGTGAGGCTATATGTGTATAGGTATTTATGTTTCATTTTTGAATTATCAGAAGAGTGGGCTTTGTAAGTATCCTGATGATTGATTAAGAAAGGTATTGCTTATAGTGATACTAGTTTACTCAATCTGAGATTTAGAGACCAGGTTTATAATGGACACCAGAAATCATCTAGAGTGTCCTACAATAGGGCACGTGCCTACCTTCTTGGTTATAACAAAACCTGGCCACACGCATATGTTGAAGATAGAGCTGAGGATGGAAGTGTGTTCTGAGTGGTCACCGATTACACAGAGGTTAAAATCTCGGGCTCTGGAATCAGAATGCCTCGTTTAACTAATTCTGTCTCCAGTAGTTGTGTGGCTTTCAGTAAGGTAATTAACCAATTTTTTGCCTAAATTTCTTTGTAAAATAGGAATGACGCTAATAACACCTGTAAGGAGGATTAAATATCACATATGTAATATGGTTAGAATACTGCCTGACACTTGGCTGGGATTCACGAAATGTTAGATATTACATTGGTTGCTAAAATTTGTGGCAGCAACTGCTGCGTGCTTGATTATATTAAGTGTTTTCTGAACTGCTCGAAGTCTGGTTGCTTATTGGATTCTGGTGGATCAGAAAGAATTCTGCATTCAGATTACCTCAGCAGCAAGGTGGGTTGTTAAGATTCTGGACTCGGTGTGCCCAGAGAGCTTGGATTATTGGAACCTAGTTAATAATTCCATTGTGGACATTGATGATTCATATTGTGTTTATGGATTTTTTTTTTTGACAGATAAGGACTCACAATTCCAGATAATTAAACAAGCTAGAGCTGCAGTTGGAAACGATGGTGATTATTATAATCAAAGTAAGTGACGTCATAGTTTGAGCTAATTAGTTAGACTTTTTTTTCCATAGCGTGTATCACTAATTTTCAAAAGAAATCTTGTAAAAACAGTTACATGGAATAGGTTAAGCTTTCCATCTGACATTAGACTAAGTACTTGGTGTCAAATAAATGCCCGAGTAGACCGTCTCACCCTGAGATTTCCTCTCTCGTGAGCACTGTTGTTGTTGTTAGTTTAGTTGCTCAGTCTGACTCTTTGAGACTGCGTGGGTTCTGGCCTGCCGGGCTCCTCTGTCCATGAGATTTCACAGGCAAGAATCCTGGAGTGGGTTGCCATTTGCTTCTCCAGGGGATCTTCCTGACCCAGGCATTGAACCCCCATCTCCTGCATTGCACGCAGGTTGTTTTCCACCGAGCCCCCTGGGAAGCCCCTCTCGAGAATTAGCTCAATGTTACATGTAAGGATGTTGAAGTGCAGCATCCTTACATCCCTGCGCCTCACAGTGAAGCACGGACGGTGTTAGACGTACAGTTTCAGAGGGTTGTGGGTACGTGGTGCCCAGCTTTGGAAGCTGGGGTAAGAGATGCTACCTGGGACTTCACTTTAGCAGAGACAAGCTTAGAATTTTGTTTCAGCTTTTAGGAAATTGGAAGAAAACTTCATCCTTCAAAATCATAGAAGTAAATGGGTAAATGGAATTAATAGATTCTGACTCTAGGTAGAACATCCAGCCAAACCCTGACTGGCTCCTTTGATAAAGGTTCTCAGTTGTCTTTGAGCTTTCTGAAGGTACCTTTCTCTGAATACCTAACCTTTTTCTCCCTTGTTGATGTCTAAGGTCATGACCCTGTTGTTGTAAGCCAGTATCTGGGCTCAATTTCTCCCTCGATCGCATTGTGGCTTTGAAAGGAAGAAGTCTGTTAGTCTCAGTGTATTGGTAGCAGCCAGAAGCATGTTTCTTGTGTTTGCTGTTTTGAAGGATCCATGTAGTTCCGGGTGTTATTCTTTGAGAGGGATGTTTGACTCTCATCTTACTCAAAGAGATACTGAGCTGTGGTCAGTTAAGCCTTTTTTGGCCATCATTCAGTTAAGACCCAGTTAAAAAGTAGAGGATTTTGTTTGTGTGTTTTGGGAGAAGTTACTAGTTTTAACTTTATTTGACCTTAGCTAGTGAGATTTACTAAATTTATTTTATCTACTCCAGCATCTGTTTTTTTCAGATAAGGAAATAAACCCTGTCCAGCAGAGGTGATGAAAGAAATTCTGGGGTGCTTGTTCTAAAGTTCCTCAATACTTTGCTATTTTAGAAGAGATTTGTTTTGTTTTGTTTTGTTTTGTTTTTTCCAAAGCTCTCGTGTATTTCATTTCTCTTTGACATCATAGTTGTGATAGGTTAGGCAAGTATTTTCTCTTCCATATTAGGTGAAGAAATAGAGGAACACAGAAGTGAGTTAACGCTTTTGTGCTTTAACATAAACTGGATTGAAAACCTAGCTCTGAATTTTGCGGATTTGAACGTTGAATTTGGTTCTTTACAAAAGCAAACAGTTACTTTAAATGAATAGTTCTTTCAGTAGATAAAAGGAACTTTGATTTTGGATTTTTGTACTGTCTTAATATTTAATTGTTAAGAACAATTTGTTATATCATCTGTAATCCTCTTTTTAAAACTTTTTTTCATCTTACGTACAGCTCTGCAATTTCTCAATAGAGATTATTTTTTTGTGGCCCATTTATGTCTTACGAATTTAAAACTTTTTACCCCAGGACAAAAATCTCTTTAATATCTCATTGATGTTTACTTTGAAGGAATGACTAACATGAACAGCTTTACATTTTCCGTATAACTAATATTTTGTTGGTTATGTACTAAATTTTAAGTTTCTTATATTTTCATTTCATTGGTCATATCAGGCCCAAACTCAAGGTATAGAATTCTCAACCTGCTAATCTTTGTCAAAGCTTGAACAGCCACTGGATCTACTTATTTACTTTCTGATGTAGTTATGTTGGAATAAACAGTCATTTTATATTTGATCTTTTTCCTTCAATATTAAAAATTCAAGTTGCTGTACTTGAATTTCATGACATCTGTGTGGCTGGTGGCCATGATTTGAACATGAGTGTACTGGGCTAAAGCATCCTAAAGAGATGGGAGATGACGGTTCTAACCCTGATCTTTTCCTCCCACTTGTGAGACTTCAGTGGATCATTTTATCTGTAAGGGCCTCATTTCTGCATCTCATGTTAGGAAATTGACTTGGTATGAATTCTTCACAAAATTCTGAATCCGTATCTTTGACACAAGTTAATATTTAATATTGTTAAATATATTATTATGTAATGTTAACATTATTGATGTTTAATATTATATTTTACACATTTGAGATGGCATGTGATGGCCACAAGGGCTAACAGAAGAATGAGAGTTCCGGTTACTGGGAAAGTAGAATGGAGTTTCAGTTTGGGGTGGTGGCAGAGTTCTGGAGGTCGGCACAGCTGATGGTGCACAGTAGTGAGGATGTGCTGACTGCCGCTGAACTCTCCACCCAAAAAGGGGTCAAATGGTAGATTCCATGTTGTGTCTATTTTATGGCAATTTTTTAAAACTATTCTTAAAAAAGTATGTAGAGGGTCACAGTTAGTATGATGACAGCTCATTCAGATAGATCTCCAAATCATATAGAAACTTGCATCTGAACTTTTTACGTTTTGTGGAAATGTGAGCTTCTTTAAGTGTGTTTATCCATTTTTTTTCTTTTACCAGAAATATCTATGTTCTGAATGATCTGAATGCCGTTTGTTGTTTAACTTTTCCTGTACTTTTTCTTTTTCAGTAATTGGGGTGAGTATAAAGAGGAATTAGGAACCTGAATGTACTCCTTATTTAAAGATATGCAGTATCCTTTTTGCAAATGATATCCTTTTAAAAGTATCATTCAAATTTCTAAACTTTATCTTAATCGCTGTCAAAACATTATAGTGGTGACTTGGAATTTTAGTTGAATTTCAAAGAATTTAAGTATCAGTCTTAACCAGACAGAAATTTTAAGATGAATAAAGAAAACTCCAAAATATTTTAAGGAGGAAGTTACACTTCTTTGTTTACAAAGAACAGGCAAAGGTTTGTGTGGAACGTGTTTTAAAATACATCAGTGTTCTTTTCATCTTTGTATTTTTCTTCCAAACTGTGTAGCCTATAATCAGATAAATTAGGTTTATCAAAGCTGACTCACTTTCGTATTACAAAATGAAGTGCTGAAAATCTGGCTGCATAGAGGGGCTTTTCCTAGTGTTTGCCAGAATTAGAGTAAGAGGGATTGACAGTGGGGAACCCTTCCTCCCCGCTAATTCAGAACCTTTTACTAGTACAGATTGGTATTCGTCACTGTTACTGCAAGACTCCGATTCAGTGTAGCTCTCCTCGGAATTTATAGGCCTGTAAAGTCATCTCTTTTCTCGCGTTGTTATCCTTAGTTCATGGCGTGTTCTCATTTGAATTTTTGTTGTGCCACTTTATAAGCATCTGAGAAGAGCTACTGATTTTATATTATCCTGTAAACCTGAGTGATTACTTTAGGGTAACCTAGCAAACATTAAAAGGATTCCTTTAGTAGCTGGTGTTCTTTGTTTGTATTCATGGATAATGAAGTCTAGAAAGAATCTTTTTAAATTGCTTATTTACAGTTACAATAATTTTTTATTTCTTTGAGAAAATTGAATCTCAAAAATTTTCTTCAATCTTTAATACATCATATCAAGGTATTGTATTTACTTTTTTTCATTAATGAGCAGATTATAGAAAGTTCTATGATTGGGGGGGGTGGGGCGCTTGCTGTTGATAACTTTTTTCAGTTTGGTGAAGCCAAGATGCTGCTGCTTCTGAAAATTAGAAGAAGCTTTAGTCTCAGTCTGTCTTTCTCTGATCTGAGGAAGTTTGGGATTTCTGCCCCTTGGTCTGTAGCTCTAAGTCACTGCCCAAATGGGATATATTTTGACTGAAACATATCGCTTGGTGTCTCATAAATATGTTTTTAACACATTTTTCGTATTTCTATAATTTATTTTCAAGGGGGCTGTAATGTGTATTTCCTATTAAAATCATTTTCCTTCACCTTCTGTGGGGAAAAGCATATATAGAGAAAATTGATATCTACTTTTACAGTATGGGGAGCCTTTTAAAAGTTTGGTGGTTTTTTTTTCAATGGGCAAATTGTCTCATGGTTATTACTGTCTGCCTTCATGGGATCTGTCTTAACGCTGTCGGGGAGAATAGCCAACATCCACGTCCATCCTTTCTGTGGAGGCAGCGTTCAGGACAGTCAGTGTCACGCAGGTGGCTGTTCTGTATGTTTAGGGACTGCTGAAAACTAGTGGCTTGTGTTAATTAAACGTCACATTATTACCGTGCATGTTTAAAGATAAGTCTCATAGATTGTGAATCCACAGAGCTTCATGTATTATTTATCCTTGTGATCTTATTTTTACTCTAGGGGTGTATTCTTCATTGCCTGTTGAAGTTCCTCTGAATCACAAACGGTTTGTTTGTGATCTCACTCAAGCCGATCGTCTTGCCCTCTATGATTTTGTAGTCGAGGAGACAAAGAAAAAACGCTCAGATTCTCAAATTATCGAAAATGACAGCGATCTCTTTGTAGACTTGGCGGCCAAAGTCAATCAAGGTTTGAGATGAATATCTTAGTTTTCTATTTCTTAATTGTCATTTCCTCCTTTAAATGTTATTAAGATGATTTGTCAGGCCATTTTGAGTTGAAATAGGATTGTTTTGTATCATCTGATATTAACATATATGTTAAGGTGTTTACTTAGTACTTGAAATTTTGTTCTCTGGTTGTTACAGTAAGCATACCTTTCTTCAGTAAGAATGTTACTTAGAACTGGGCTGTTACTTTAATCTCTGTACTTAAAACACTCTATGTTCAACTAATGGCTAGAGAAAAGGAATGATGTAAAATAGTCCATTTATACAACATAAAAAAGTGCTACATTAAAATGTGGTAAGATATCAGATGATCATGGTGTTCCTTCCCTCTAATTCATAAGAATTTACAGTTTCTGAAGATGTAATAATTTTATTTTGGTCTTTTATTAGATAATAGTCGAAAAAGTCCAAAATCTTACCTTGAAATCCTGGCAGAAGTGAGAGATTACAAAAGAAGACGACAGTCCTATAGAGCTAAGAACGTTCACATAACCAAGAAGTCATACACCGAGGTGAGTTCTGCGTGATTTTGTAGAGCCTTGCTGAACGCAGAGGTTTCCCTACTCAGTCATCGCCTGCCCTGTGGTTTCCACAGTTGCCTAGAGGTTCCCTGAGAGCACGAGGCTCCACTGTGGCCACGTCTGATTTGCATTTGCTCTGTCGCATTCAGACCCAACCTTCACCAGGCAAAGGCTCTTCAGGGTACAAAGACCTTACGTAAAGAGGTTGTGCAGTCTTACAAAAATACTGCTTTTGAGAAAGTGATAACTGCATCATGATAAGAACATAGATTTTGGCTGTAGACAGACCCAAGCTTGAGTTTTGATGCTGCGATTTATCACTGTCTCTTTGACCTGGGCAAATGATTTGAGCTTTTTAAGACTGAAATTTTTTTCATTTTATACTAATACAGACTTTGTAGGGTTATCGTGAGAAGTAATGGAAATAATGCTTATGGACAAAGGAATTTTCAATGAATAGCTTTTTTTGGCAGAAACTTTAATGTCATTTTATGTACTCTACTAAACATTTCGGCTTAAGTGTTTTGGTATAAATTATTTGTAACTTACAGTATTATGTATATAATAAAATTTAAGTGCATTGCTGCTGCTACTGCGGCTAAGTCGCCTCAGTTGTGTCTGACTCTGTGCGACCCCATGGACGGCAGCACACCAGGCTCTGCCGTCCCTGGGATTCTCCAGGCAAGACTACTGGAGTGGGTTGCCATTTCCTTCTCCAATGCATGAAAGTGACAAGTGAAAGTGAAGTTGCTCAGTTGTATCCTACTGTTTGCGGCCCCATGGACTGCAGGCTACCAGGCTCCTCCATCCATGGGATTTTCCAGGCAAGAGTACTGGAGTGGGGTGCCATCGCCTTCTTCATTAAGTGCATTAATTTGTGATTTAATTGCTAAGTTATGTCCCTGACTCTTGGACCCCATGACCTGTGGGCCACCAGGCTCCTCTGTCCATGGGATTTCTCAGGCAAGGATACTGGATTGCCATTTTCTCCTCCAGGGCGTCTTCCCGACCCAAGGAGTGAACCCCGTCTCCTGCACTGGCAGGTGGATTCTCTGCCACCGAACCACCGGGGAACCCTGTCACCTGTATATGACCTCTGTATTTTACACCCACCCACTCCCTCTCTCCTCCCGCCCCAGCCGTCGGTGGTTTGGGAGCAGATCCTGGGTGTCCTTCATCTGTAAAAACGTCCGTGTGTTCCACCCTTTCAGTGGTTTATCGTGTCTCAGTGACCTCCAGCATACAGATGAGCTGCACTGCCTCAGACAGTACCGAGGACTCGCTCATGTGTGTCCTTCTCCCAGATCACCCAGGGTTGACCTCGTGCCCCGTCATGCGTCCTCTGTCTTTCTGTGCGTGATCTCTAAACTCTTCAGGCTGAGTTAACATGTGTCATGATCGTGTGCCCCTGAATCCTCAGTGTGTCTCCTGTTTGTGTTTCCTAGACTGCACACCTCCCACAGCCCACCGTATCGTAGCTCTCAGGAAATGTGTAATTGATGGCAGTGCCATCTGCTCGTTTCTCGAGCGGCTCCCTTACCTGGCAGTTGGGTCCTCCCGCCCGCAGGTGATCCGGGACGTGATCAGTGTGCACATGGAGGAGCTGAGCAGCCACTGGCAGGAAGAGCAGGAGCAGGAGGTGGACGGCGCGGACAAGTATGTCGCCGTGTCATCGGTGGGAGTGGCCCCCTGTCACGTCTGTTGCCTGTCGCTGTTGAGCTGGGTTTGAGCACCTCCAGGACCAGTCATAGCACACTGACTCATCCGGAGGCTTCCTCCTCTTCCTGTGCCCACAGCCGTGAGACAGACCATGCGGAGCTGGGTTTCTTGCCTGCCCTTTTACTGGAGTGCAGGATCATGCATGTCTGTTTGGTCTCTGCTATAGAAGTTGGGCTCGAGGCTGGTCTTTCGTGGAGACCAGTGGTTGAAACTAGCTGTCGACCATTCTTTCTGTCTCAGGAGCGAAGAAAGACGATCGGCCTCAGTGGACTCGAGGCAGTCCGGGGGCAGCCATCTGGACGGCGAGTGTTCACGGCATAGACGCGACCGAAGTCGGAGCCCACACAGACGGAAAAGAAACAAGGACAAGGACAGAAGCTGGGGCTCCAGGAGAAGGAAGGAGAGGTGAGCCCGGCGGCGCGGCGCTCGTTGCCGAGCTGTTGCTTCTGACACGTGGACAGTCCTTCCGTCACAGGCCATGTTGAGAAGATGGCGCGTCAGCACCACGAGGTCGGGGAGCAAACAGCCTGTGAAGGTCCTTCATGTGCGTCCTGTTTCAGGGCGGCTGTCCACAGCTCTGCGGGCGTGGCTCGGTCTGCCTGCTCAGGCCTGGTTTCCCTTCGTTATTAACTGCTTCTCAGCAAGACACAGGAAAGGACTGTCTGGGCAGAAGGGTAGCTGCGTTACAGAGGTGTTTGCCTGGGTCTTCCTTCCGTCCCTCAGTGTCTGCCCTCTGCTTCCTGTTTTCCTGCTGTCGTTCTCTCCTTCTCTTGCTAATCCCGCAGATAAAGAGCGTTACTAAGTCAGGAAGGCCCAGGCTTTATGGCACTCAGCTCAGCCTTGTTGGGATTCCTGGTAGAGGTTTGATCATTGGGGAGATATAAAGTGACACTGAGATAATACAGGTTGGCGGAGGTCTGTTCATGTGTTGCAGCCGCTTAGTGGGCCTCCGCCTGGACCTTAGCTTGGCCAGGTCTGCCCCTGGACTCATCTGTTTTCCACTCTGCTCCTCTGGCCCCTCACGCCTGTCCTGGTTGCTAATGACTGGCATCTGTCCACCTAAGCCGGAACTCGAGGCCTTGCTAGCCGCTGTCCCACTCCTCGCCGTCTGGGCTGGCTGTCGTCAGTCCTGCGTGACGGGGCCCCTCTCGCGCTCCCTGCCCCTCTGCCCTGAGCGCTGTCCTCTGGGGGTTTTCCTGGTTGTTCTGTCTCTACGTTGGTGCCGTATGGACCCGTCCCTCCCCAGCTGCTGGAGTGAGCCTTCGCCTCTCAGAGCCCCTCAGCAGCCGCATTCTCGTGGCTCATAGTGGCTCTCAAGGCCTCGCTCTGTGCTTTGCTGCAACCCCGTGGTTCTGCCCCAGCCAGCCCGGGCCACGCACCGTTCCCTGTCCCCTCTGTGCCTCATCCGTGCCCATCCACCGCCTGTTCTGCTGCCTCTCTGCTGTTTTAAACTCCTCCTCAGCCTTTAAGATGCAGCTTAGTCATTCCCGGGAAGCTTTTTTCCCCCATCTGTGCCACTGTACCCAGCACCTGCGTTTCATTGGCCTTACGTTATTTTCCTCCGTACTAGACTGAGCTCATTGCAGGCAGGTCTGGGTCTTGTTTAGTCTCATTTCCACAGTGCTTGTCTAAAAGTAAGCTCTTACGTGGTATCTCTCCAGGATCAGTGGTGATCAGGAGTCAGGCTTTTTGGTTTAGTAATTCTGCTCAGCTTGCTATCATTCAGTTTGTAGGTTTAAAGCTAGCTATGAGTTCAAAATGTGAAGTAGTTTCTTGGTAGTCCCTTTTGATTCATTTACTGAAGGATAACCTCTGGTCATCACACATCGACTCTTGATCAGCTGTCGGAAGTTGTCTTCTCTCCCTCTTTTTCTGGTTTCTTAGTTCTTCCTCCTCTTGAGTAATTTTTGACATGTCCAATCAGTCCCTATGACTGATACATGTTAAATAGTCTCAAAACCCAAACATGGATGATTTCCTTCAGTGAGGATAAGCTGAGTGTTGGCAGGAAGTATTCTTTGAGACCCCCCTGAGGTGGGATGACCTGCAGGGAGCTGAGCTGGGAGCCGGGATGCGGAGCTCAGACAGAGCTCTGAGTTCCTCCTATGACTCCAGAGTCCTGTTTGAAGTGAACTCTCAGGTCATCCACCTTGTACATATATTCAGAGCATAGCTCCAAAGCGCAGCTTTAAAAAAAAAATCCATTTCCTATATCCTCATCTCAGTTCTGTCCTATATTTTTAGTGATGCTTTTTTCTTCTTTATTCTTTAAAAAAAGACTAAAACACTGTTCTGTTTTAAATGCATGTTTTAACTTGCTCTGGTTTATATCTGATGTATGTACATTGCTGTGAATTATTATTTTAAAGCTTTGATCATTTTTTTTCACCCCTTTCGTTTCAGGGATGGGGAAAGACATCACAGTCACAAAAGAAGGAAGCAAAAAATGTAGAGCGGAGTGTCTGCGCACGGTAATTAGGCCTGGGCCCCGGAAACCAGCATGCTGGCGTCTGCCATTACTTTCAGTAGGAGCACGTGCTTCTGTCAGCCGTTCCGTGCTCATATCCTCATTTTTCAATAAACGCCTCTCAAACCACGAGAACGTGACGATGCTCTCAGGCTTGGTTTTCCTAGTTGATTGCCTTCTGTTGCTGATTGTGTCTCATTGTCTTTTTTTTTTTTTTTACAATTTATGTATCAAAAAATTCTTTAAAGTAAATATTTAAGCTGTGTAACTAACACATAAGTGCATTCTTACTGCGAAAAAAGCTTACAGATAAGGCTCAACAACCGCTGGCGCCCCACCTGCATTGGCACCACCTGCGGCCCCCTCGGGGTAACCACTGGTGAACTGTAACAGGAGGAGAGCCCAGATACTCCTCAGAAGAGGAGGGGCGGACTCGGGCTGGCGCAGCGTGCCGGGCTGAAGAGACACACTGTGCCACCGGGCGCAGATCTAGGAGACACGATCTGAATGAAGGAGCAGGTTTCAGAAACACACCCGGCCTCGCTCTGTGTGAAAACAGCAGTGCGAGTTTTCTGTGACTTCTATGCATATTAGCCACTCATTTCTGTCTGACTCCTGTGACCCTGTGGTTTGAAGCCCACCAGGCTCCTCTGTCCACGGGGATTCTCCAGGCAACAGTACTGGAGTGGGTTGCCGTTCCCTTCTCCAGGGGAACTTCTCGGCCCAGGGATTGAACCCAGATCTCCTGCGTTGGCAGGCAGATATTTTTACCATTTGGCCTCCCTGTATGTACATAAATATATTTTTGAAGATTCAGAAGAACTTCCAAACTCAACACTGGTTACTTGGGGGAGGATATATAGATGGGAGAAAGGATGGAAACCAGGATTGGAAGGTGGTCAAAGGGAAGTTTACCTTTATCCATAATTAATTTTAATTATTCATGTTAATTTTTTAATGTAGTATTTGTGTTTCACTTGTTAATTAATACATTGTCCTTTTTTTTTGTAAATCAGCTTTATTGAGGAACTGTTTACATACAATGAAACTCATTCATTTTAAGTGTACATTTCATTAAGTTTTGATAGACTTGTTTTGATAGACTTGTACCCCCCCCCCCCCCCCCATGTAACCTTCATCTCAATCAAAATAGAGAACGTTTCTGTCTCCCTCAGGTTCCCTTAGAGCCCTTTTCCCAGTCGGTTTGTCCACCAGCAGCCCTAGACAGACACAGCTCTGGTTTTTGTTGCTGTTGATTAGAAACACCTTTCCCAGGATTCATATAAACGGAATGCTCCTGCACACTTCTAGCTGCCTCTGCGCAGGTCGGTCTGAGTTGTGGGTCAGTAGCCTGACCTAATTGTGCTGTAGGCTGGATCATTCAGGTGAAAGTTTGGCCTGAAATGGTAAACCTCTCGTATGTGAAGAGGAGTGTCTTGAATCCGGGGAACCCAGGTTAAAAATTCCCCGGTGATTTCCACATAGAAATAAAACCTTGATCATTTGAGTCTGTAACGGACAACACCAGGAAGGTTGACTGTGTTCAGATCCAATTGGCTGCTGGGCTTCCAGTGTGAAAGAAGCACTCTGATTTACAAGGAGGGAATCACCTTACCAGTATGAAGCCCTGTGAGTGCCATTGTATGTAATTTCTCAGTGTGTAAAATTCACATTTAAAAGTCTTCAAAGACTTGGAAGTTGGCATAATTTTGAGCTGTGTGAAGTTTCTACCTTTGTAGGTCAGATCCATTTGATCAAGTTTCATGTAATGTAACAGTTTATAATACTTTTTTATTACGATTTCAGTGACTTTACTAACTGGAAGACAGTTTACTGAAGGGTAAACCTGAAAGATGTACTTAGCCTTTTAGTGTGAGACGCGGGGGAAAAATAGGGTAGTGTGTGTGTTTTAAGGGATTGCCAGACTCACTGTGTGCAAGAAATTGCCAAGTGTTTGTTCAGGTGACTGTTCGTGAGGTGTATCAGTCTATAATCTACTTGTCTTTGGTTTTAGTATCAAGATAATGATGGCTGGGAAAGTTTTCTTTCTCTCTCATCTGGGATTGTGAAAAATTGGTATCATTCCTCCTTCGGTGTTGGCTAGAATTTATAAGTGAGTTCAGTTCAGTTCAGTCGCTTAGTCGTGTCAGACTCTGCAACCCCATGAATCGCAGCACGCCAGGCCTCCCTGTCTGGGAGTTCACTCAGACTCATGTCCATCGAGTCCGTGATGCCATCCAGTCATCTCATCCTGGGTCGTCCCCATCTCCTCTTGCCCCCAATCTTCTCCCAGCGTCAGAGTCTTTTCCAATGAGTCAACTCTTCTCATGAGGTGGCCAAAGTACTGGAGCTTCAGCTTTAGCATCATTCCTTCCAAAGACATCCCAGGACTGATCTCTTTTAGAATGGACTGGTTGGATCTCCTTGCAGTCCAAGGGACCCTCAAGAGTCTTCTCCAACACCACAGTTCAAATGCATCAATTCTTCGGCGCTCAGCTTTCTTCACAGTCCAACTCACATCCATACATGACCACAGGAAAAACCATAGCCTTGACTAGATGGACCTTAGTTGGCAAGGTAATGTCTCTGCTTTTGAATATGCTATCTAGGTTGGTCATAACTTTTCTTCGAAGGAGTAAGTGTCTTTTAATTTTATGGCTGCAGTCACCATCTGCAGTGATTTTGGAGCCCCCCAAAATAAAGTCTGACACTGTTTCTACTGTTTCCCCATCTATTTCCCATGAAGTGATGGGACCAGATGCCATGATCTTTGTTTTCTGAATGTTGAGGTTTAAGCCAACTTTTTCACTCTCACTTTCATCAAGAGGCTTTTTAGCTCCTCTTCACTTTCTGCCATAAGGGTGGTGTCATCTGCATATCTGAGGTTATTGATATTTCTCCTGGAAATCTTGATTCCAGCTTGTGTTTCTTCCAGTCCAGCGTTTCTCATGATGTACTCTGCATATAAGTTTAATAAGCAGGGTGACAATATACAGCCTTGACGTACTCCTTTTCCTATTTGGAACCAGTCTGTTGTTCCATGTCCACTTCTAACTTGCTTCCTGACCTGCATACAGATTTCTCAAGAGGCAGGTTAGGTGGCCTGGTATTCCCATCTCTTTCAGAATTTTCCACAGTTGATTGTGATCCACACAGTCAAAGGCTTTGGCATAGTCAATAAAGCAGAAATAGATGTTTTTCTGGAACTCTCTTGCTTTTTCCATGATCCAGTGGATGTTGGCAATTTGATCTCTGGTTCCTCTGCCTTTTCTAAAACCAGCTTGAACATCAGGGAGTTCACAGTTCACGTATTGCTGAAGCCTGGCTTGGAGAATTTTGAGCATTACTTTACTAGCGTGTGAGATGAGTGCAATTGTGCAGTAGTTTGAGCATTCTTTTGCATTGCCTTTCTTTGGAATTAGAATGAAAACTGACCTTTTCCAGTCCTGTGGCCACTGTTGAGTTGGAACTAGAGTTTTCTTTGTGGAAAAGTTTTATCTATGAATTTAACAAAATGAATCTATTTCAAGTATCTATTTCTTCTTGAATAAACTTAAATAGAAAAAAAATTGAACTAAGGCCAAATTAAGCCAAAGGAAGATAACACGAGCATAAATTAATGAAATAGAAAACAAAAGCAATACAGAAAGAGAAATGAAAGCAAAAGCTAGTTTTTCAGAAAGAGGAATAAACTTGATAAGCCTCTAGGCTGAAGGATCTAGCTAGGAGGGGGTCGGTGGGGGGAAGACAAGTTGCTGATACCAAGAATGAATGTGGAGGTGTCGCTATAGATTCTACAGACTTGAAATGATGAAAAGGGAATATTACGGACAATATGCCAGGAAATTCAACAGTTTAGATGAAATGGGTAAATTCTTTGAAATGCACACTGCCTGCAGTTGGAAGCATAGTGTCTTAACCACTGGACAGCCAGGGAGATTACGAAAAAATTTAATAAAACATGTAAGACCTGCATGCTGAAAATGACACACCTTGCTGAGCAAAATTAAAGACTCAAATGAAGAGACACTGAAGTCGAGGGTAGTCATCAGATCCGTTAAACCATAGCTAGCTTAATAGTTCCATGGGCTCAGTCGTGTCTGACTCTGCAGCCCGTGGTCTATAATCCTGCCAGGCCCTTCTGTCTATGAAACTCTCCAGGCAAGAATACTGGAGTGGATTGCCATTTCCTACTCCAAAGGATCTTCCTGACCCAGGGGTTGAACCCTAACCTGTATTGACAGGTGGATTCTTTACCACTGGGCCACCTGGGAAGCTCAGCTTGCTTAATGAACTGCCTTACCAATCAAGCTGGCTTTAGTTGTTTTTTAACAAAACCTTGCCTGTCCTCCAGGCCTCAGCACTGGGCTTTCAGGGACGTGGCATCGGCTGCATCCAGTTCAAGCCCCAGCTGGTTAGGACTGGTTGGAACCCTCAAGACCCTCCAGCTGGAGTTGAGTTGGAAACCCTGCGTTCAGAACATGCAGACACTAGTTTTCTGAGCATAAGTCTGGTGGTGAAGCCTGTAGCTTAGTGGTACCTGCGCTAAACCAGGTTACCTTGCCGTTTCCTTCTCTTGTCAGCTCTTCCACGCTCCCCATGCCTCAGCTTTATCTCGTAAGTATCCCAAGCCCCTGGCCTTTGGGGAGGTGGATTTGAATTGTTCTCCCGGCTTGTGAATAAACAACCCCCTTCGCTGCACACCTCAGCGTCTGGCTGCCTGCGTGTCAGACAAGTCTGGTTTGGTAACAGCACCATACTCACAGACTGTTTTAAGTTACCAGTTCTCTCCAGATTGAACAACAGTTTCAATGCAATTTCAACACATTTCCAGAGGCTTTTCTTTTTTAAAAGCTTGTTGAGGAAATTGTTCAGTCACTAAGACGCATCCGACTCTTGGCGACCCCATGGACTACAGCACACCAGGCTTCCCTGCCCTTCACCGTCTCCCGGAGTTTGCTCAAACTCACGTTCGTTGAGTCGGTGATGCACTGAAGCCGCCTCGTCCTCTGCCGTTCCCTTCCCTTGCCTTCAGGCTTTCCCAGCGTCAGTCTTTGCGAATGAGTTGGCTCTTCATGTCATCCAGCCAGAATACTGGAGCTTCGGCTTCAGTCCTTCCAGGACATGGTCAGGGTTGGTTTCCTTTGGGATTGCTTTGATCTCCTCGCTGCAGGGTATACCACCTGAAGAGGGTGGGAATCTTCCTGCAGGTCGTGGGTTCTGAGTCCAGTGGAGGTGCGGCACCCAACCTAGGGACTCTGATTCTAATCCCAAAGAGGCAAAAGAGAGCAAGCCTGAGGGCATCAGGAGCCAGACTGCACTGGAGATGGAGGCAGGGTCCTGGGAGGCGGAAGGGAAGGAGACAGTGGGGTTGGGGGTATCCTGTGTGAAGAACAGCCAACCACCACAACAACCCCTCCCCGCCCCCCCCAAAAATATTATTGTCAAGATAGAGTTTATTTGATTCTTGGGAGAAAACAACCTGGATCCTAGGAGGCAGAATTACAGTTTTGTTGAAATACGATCTTTTTTTTTATGAAGAATAAGATACATGTCCTGTAACTTTGTTGCCAGGTTAGAATGGGACTGTTAACTGGAGGCAAAGATCTATGGGGGTGTGTGAAAAAAGATTCTGCCTCTTCGGACACTTCAGTTTATTAGGGGTGGTCATTTATAAAAGGTCGCTAGACAGGCTGTGAACAGAGAGGCCATGTGATCAGGGAGAGGGCTTTCTGGGAGCTTCCTGGACCTTCCTCTCAGTTTGGCTGTGAACCTAAAATATCCCCCCCCCCGCCCCAATAAATCTATTTTAAAAATATTAACAAAAGTGCCTTTGTTTGCCAGGAGAAGAATTAAGACTTGAAATTTTCAAAAAATTCTAGGAGGTCAGAGGTTTCAGAGTAATATATAAACAGAAATGAAACAGTTTGTCATATTTTTCTGGCTTCTTTTGGTGAAGTCACATTAAAAGTCAAAATGGAGAAGCAAGTCTAAATCTCTGAGCCTCAGGTCTTCAGAAGTGGGAGCAGTTGGTGAGCTGGATTCTCTGCTGAAGGGAAGCATTGTGTTGGGTGGAGGCACTCACCTTGCCCTTCTCAGCCGGGCACCCCTGTCACCTCATCCCAAAGGTCACGTGGCTGAAGGACAGGCCAGCACCCCCTTGAAACATGGACTTGGCTACATGAGTCCTTCCAGGAGTGTTCACGTGAGAACTCTCTTTTGAAGAAACTAATTTCATGAGTTATCTAATGTATCATGCCATCCAGAAGTAAAACATTTCAGAACATTTCAGAACCATCTAGGCCATTACCTGTTTAATCATTAAGAAGGAGCAACGTATTTGCAGGAGAAATGTTTTGCAGTGAATCTGCTATGGGAGCCGAGAGCGGCAGCTATCATAGGTGGAGAGAGCATTCTTTTATTGCTTTATGGAGGAATTTCACTTTCTCAGCTACTCTGCAAACCAACTACTTCCAAAAAGAAAAAAATCTGTATTACTGCTGGGTAGATAAGAGTGGGAGGCATTTCTGTCTGGGGACCAAAGTCACGAAGGAGGAAAGAAACAGGCTAGCTTTCCCCTTGTGTGTTTGTTTTTCCCTAAGCTGAGCAGGAGAAAGTGAACCATTTCATGCTCTTTGCTTGAGCTGGAAGTGTACCAGGCGCAGTGTCACAGGCGACAGGAATGCTGCTGGTCTCTTAGAGAAGCGCCTCAGGGGGTCGAGGTGGACTGGCACGCATTCCACCCTCCCCGTGTGCGTTCCTGAACCGAGGAGGTTGCAGGCTCAAAGCCACGTTTCTGGGCTCCGTCGCAGCAAGGGTTGCTGTTGACACAGAGGATCAGCCAGCCGTGAACCGGTGGGCGTCTGCTGGCGCAGCTACGAGCAGGTGCAGGAGTCGCTTCTGCAGCAGGAGCATGAGCCCAAGACCCCGGCAGGAAGCAGGGCCTGTCCTTTGCGGGTGTGCTTTCCCGGTCCTCCTGGAGCCACAGTGGCAGCGGCTTCCTTATTCTTTCAGCGCCTTAACTTTGCGAAGCTGTGTGAGCCCGGATCTGCATCAGCTGCTCTTAATTTCTCAGTTCCTGGTGTGGCAGAGGCGTCGGTGCTCTGGGCCGGCCCGTTCTGGGGGGCGGTTCTGGGAGTTATTTCTGAAGGCTCTGCTTAGCGCCCACTCCTGCAGCCCATTCAGTGATTTTGTAAGCACCCAGCCCCTCAACTCCTTGCGCACATTGTCTTAGCCTGTTCAGGCTGCTAGACTGTCACAGAGTGGGTGGCTTAGACAGCAAACCTTTATTTCTCTCGGCTGGCCCGAGGGAAGTCCAAGATGGGGGCACGGGCAGGTTCAGGTGAGGGCTTCCTGGTTCACAGGCAGATCGCCGTCTCCTCATGTGCCCTCGGTGGTGGGAGGGTTGCTGGAGATCTCTGAGGCCTCTATCTATAATTCCGGTCACGGGGCCCCCACCCTTGCGACCTAGTCACCTCCCAAGGTCCCCACCTCCAAATACCATCTCCCCGGGAATTGGGTCTCAACCTATGAGTTTTGGGGGGGACACCAACCTTCAGCCTAGAGCCTGCATCGTCTGATTGGTGCCTCTCAGAAACACGAGAGCACTTCTTCCTGAGTACGTTCCATGGCCGTCTCAGGCTGTTTCCTGGGACGTGGACCAGTGAGGAGCGGCAGGGGTTTCTCTCGCTGTGGCGGATGCCGTGGTGCCTTTGGCTGCCTCCCCACCCTGATGCAAGCACGGCCAGTGTCAGTCCACAGCGGAGGAAATGGGGCTTGGGGGACTACAGTGACCTGCCCAAGGCCACCAGCCTGTCAGCGAGGACGCAGGTTGCAAAGCCAGGCACGTTCCCTCACGACCCTGCCCCCATTCCGGAACACTGGCATGGGTTACGCGGTCACCTGGATTTTCGCTCATCCTGTGCGCTTGGGATCCAGTGCTCTGCTTTTGTGTTCCTGAAATTCTTCTTCTTCCTTTTTAGGGATGTTTGCTTGTTTATTCGGCTGTGTTGGGTCTCAGGGGTGGCACTCAGGATCCTCACTGTGCTGTGTGAGAGCTTTCCTTGCAGCCCACGGACCCTCTGGTTGTGGCATGTTGGCATGTGTGGGGGCTGAGTTGCTTCAAAGTATGTGGGATCTTAGTTTCCTGACCAGAGATGGAACCCGAGTCCCCTGCATTGCAAGGCGGATTCTTAGCCACAGGACCACCTGGGAAGTCCCCCGTCTTGAAATCCCTAGTGATTTTATCACTGAATTTGCGTCTTGTGATGCAGTTGGATGGGATAATGGTGGCACCCGTGATAGGGCTTCGCGCCTGGCTCTCTGAGTGGTCCCTCCTCTCTCCTCCTCCCAGAGGGGGAGGTGGGGAGCTCGAGCACACTCACCCCGGAGAAGGGGGTGTCCTGTGGGTGTCTGACACTCCACCTGTGACCGTGCTCATGCCTGTGGGAACGTGATATTAAAAACCAAACACCAGGACAGGTCAGGAGAGATCACGGAAGAAATGAAAGGCCTTTTTGTTTTCCGCTTCTTGAACAAGGGGCCCTGCATTTCTATTCGGGGTTGGGTGCAGGGAATTGTGCAGCTCTGCCCTTTGACTCATCCCCTGGTGCTTTTATTGAATAACTACAAGGACTCACTTGTCCACATTAGAGAGTGCTATTAGCACATAAAAGAGGAGATAAATGGCGCTCGTCTTTGCTCTTTTATTTTCACTCCCAGTATTAGCATTCTAAGATCATGACTCTTTTGATGGACCAACATTCTTTAATATCTATTTGGTGAAGAAACAAGGCATTCATCCTGGAATTAAAGGTTAACGTGGTTAAAAGTTATGAATTTTCCTTTTGGTGCAGAGTTTAGCCATAGTACAGATACTTAGTGTTTCTTTTTATAGTCTTTCCATTTAAGGATGCCCAAGTGTTGGATGAATGCACTATTTTGAGGGAAAAAAAATGCATAGAGGTTTAAAAAATTCTTGGGACTTCCCTGGTGGTCCAGGGGTTAAGACTCTGCGCTGGAAGCACAGAGGGTGAAGAGTCAATCCCTGGTGTGGGAAGTAAGATCACATACGTCTCTTGGCATCACCAAAAATTTAAAAAGTCAAATAGAAAAAATTTTTTTAAAAAATTAAAAAGTCACTTTTGCTGAAATAAATTATGCACACTTTGAAGGGTGATTGTTTTTTTTAATAGTAATTTGATACTTGATACTTTGACAGATCAAATGGAGTGCCCCAAATAGGGGCACAGCACATTGACACATGTAGATAAATAAGTCCCCCAGTCTTATGGTCCGGAGAAGGCAATGGCAACCCCTCCAGTACGCTTGCCTGGAAAATCCCATGGATGGAGGAGCCTGGTAGGCTTGCAGTCCATGGGGTCGCTAGCAGTAGGACACCACTGAGCGACTCCACTTTCACGCATTGGAGAAGGAAATGGCAACCCACTCCAGTGTTCTTGCCTGGAGAGCCCCAGGGACGGGGGAGCCTGGCGGGCTGCCACCTCTGGGGTCGCACAGAGTTGGACACGACTGAAGCGACTTAGCAGCAGCAGCAGCAGCAGTCTCATGGTCATGAAGCCCCCCCAGGTGGCTGATGAAGCCAGCGTGGTCCTAATTCACAGACCAGCTTTGGCAAACTCCTGCCTGATCCGTTGGCTTAAGACAATCAGGTTTCTACTATATTTCATCCTCTTTCAAGGGTCTTAAAATTCTGATATTTGAGGCAATTGCTTTGGGAAGATGAGGATGGAATTGTCTAGAAGAAATTTTATTTCATTTATTCCTTAGGGAGGAAGTGGAGAAGGCAATGGAAACCCACTCCAGTACTCTTACCTAGAAAATCCCATGGACAAAGGAGCCTGGTAGGCTGCAGTCCATGGGGTCACTAAGAGTTGGGCACGACTGAGCGATTTCACTTTCACTTGTCACTTTCATGCATTGGAGAAGGAAATGGCAACCCACTCCAGTGGTCTTGCCTGGAGAATCCCAGGGACGGTGGAGCCTGGTGGGCTGCCGTCTATAGGATTGCCCAGAGTCAGACACGACTGAAGTGACTTAGCAGCAGCAGCAGCAGGGAGGAAGGGGATATAATGAGAAAATTTCTTCTGATGAAAGACCTACATGAAGGAAATGGTATATTTGTGCTTTTAAAAAACATGTGTTTTTTAAAAAATAAAAACATGTTTAGATGGGTTCATTTTTGGATTATTTGGATATTGAGTTTTCTATTTGAAGTTCATATCTTTATTCATTGGTCTTCAGGAATGAAGGCAATGACATATGAGGATTCTTGGTTCTTCTTGATTCTTAGGCAGCTGGGCAATAATTCTTGATGAGTAGGTAATTCAAAACCTTATTAGTCAATTTACGGTTGATGCACATGGCCTGGCTCTCCTCCCAGAGCCTGTTTCACTCTCCTAAACATCTCCTCCATCAGCAGGGGCAGGAGCCTAGAAAGGAAACACAAGTACACGCAGTGGCGCTGTGACCCTCGATGTGTGATCTGGGGACGCTCTGAGTGCACTGAATGCCCTTGTGGTTATTGGTGCTTCCTGACTTTACGACTACATGCAAACAAAACCCGTGATCAGCAGTCACTCACTCTAATGAGAGTTTGCACGAATAGATTCCCTCTGCTGGACTTTGAAAATCTGAAATGTTATCTCTGATAGAATGAAAGGACTTGTTTACCTTAGAGGAATTGATGGGGAGGGATTTTTTTTTTTTTGAGGGTTTTTTTCTGATATCACAGTAATCATACTAGCCTATGGGTTGGAGGAGGGTCTGAGGTTTCTTCCCTCCATTGTCTCTCTGCCTCCATGAAAAGATCAGGATGGAAGCTGAGGGCTAGGGCGTCAGGAAATAGGGAGCTGGGACTCGGCACTTCCCCTGCCTGAGCACGAGGTCCCCTCCCTCCCTCACGATTCTTCAGCTTCCTGTGCTTAGTCATGTCCGACTCTTTGTGACCCCACGGACTGTAGCCTTCAGGCTCCTCTGTCCATGGGATTCTCCAGGCAAGAAGTGGTTGCCATTCCCTTCTCCAGGGCATCTTCCGAACCCAGGGATCGAACCTGGGTCTCCTGCTTGGCAGGCAGATTCTTTACCATCTGAGCCACCAGGGACGGTTCTTCAGCTTTAGGAACCACTGTGAGTCCTGCCTTCTGTCATCCCCAAAACTCAGCCTAGATCTTGTCCCCATCCTGTGCCTGAGGGTGTCGGCAGTCCCTTACTTGGCTTGCAGGCCAGTAAGGACTGGAGGGTGGAGGACCAGTACCAAGTGTGACCAAGAGAAGCTTAGCTTTGGGTTCTGGAGGCAGGTGTGCAGAGAACTCTATATTGGAGGAGCTGAGCCCTGCCAAAAATGTATGTTCGCTAAGTGGCAGTCAGGGATATTATGGTTGGGAATTCCCTGGAGGTCCAGTGGTTAGGATCAGTGCTTTCACTGCCATGGGCCCAGGTTCAATCCCAGGTCAGGAAACTAAGATCTCACAAGCTGGGAGTCTCAGCCAAAGAGAAAGAAATTATGGTTTACTGTAAAGTACGCGTTTCCCACAGAAGGCTCAGGATGTAATCATTGTTCTTTCACCAAGGCTATGACTTTAGACAAATAATGTAACTTTTCTGGCTCTTAGTTTCCTTATCTGTAAAAAGGGGTTTTCTCAGATCCTTCCCAATAATATAAATCTTATGTCATTGATCCTATTAGGAAAAAAGTCATTGTCATCACCGATTAGAGATATGGTAGAATTAACAGAGCATGAAGAGAAAAATTGAAAATACAGTTTTTTGTGTGTGTTTGTGCGGTATAATAAGACTATCCTCAGTTTCTGGCAGAGCTTCAAAAATCCTTGGAATCTCCTGAGACAAGAGTGTTTTGTTATGCTAATGAAGTGATTCTGGGAGGGCTCCTAGAAATCTTCCAAACCAGGGCTGGTCACCAGAAAGCCCACACAGTTGAAGTGTTGGAAGTTTGTAAGTTTAAGGTGTACAATGTGTTGATTTGATACATTTATATATTGCAAGATGATTACCACCAGATTACTGCCAGGGTGTTAGCTGACATCTCCATTCCCTCAGGTAGTTACTTTGTTTCTGTGATGAGAGCTTTTAAGACCCCCGTCTATGGCAAGGAAGATACAGAACAGCCAAAAAATATAAAAACTATTCTCTCAGCAGCTTTCAAGTGAACTTCAGCATTGGTAGCTGTAATCATCCATGCTGCACAGATCAACAGAACTCGTTCATCTTAACTAGAAACTTGTCCCCTTTGACCAATAGAATCCAACCATTTCCCCCACTCCTCAGCCCTTGGCAACTATCACTGTATACTCTGTTTCTCTGCCTTAAGCTTAGCTATTTTTCTTTTAATTATATGTTCCCGTTGGTTTGACCCTATTTTCTAGTACAATTTGTTGACTTAAAAAAATGCACAACGTGAGAGTTACAAGTTCAGTTGTATTTGGGGCGAAATGAGGACTGCAGCCTGGGAGACAGCAGATCAGACAGCTTAGAGACTGCTCTCGAGAGGCAGTGGGGAAGGTCAGTGTATATATGTAATTTTGGTGAAGGCGGAATGCATGCAATTAAGCGCATATTTGTCCAGAAGGTTTCTGCCTGTCTCTGAAACTTTGCTAGTCACGAGGAACAGTCGTGATGATGCAGGATTTTAGTGCTTTTCTAGATATGAGGAGATACAAGAACTGGGCTCATAAAAGCAGCTCCCGAAAATACCTATCTGAAGACCCGTCCTGCTAGTTCCCCCGCGGCCCCCATCCCCCCGACCCCAGCACAGAGTGTCTCATTCCTGATCTCCCCCCTGAACCCCTTTCGGGGGGTGTTGCAGGTCAGCGGCTGTAGCAGCCCATGACTGAGGCTTTGTCGAGGAAGGTGGCAAGTGCCAGTCTGTAGTTGACAGATCTTTTGAAAACGTCTTACCGGCTTGTCTCAGCCATGCTAAGAATAAGCAAGGATGTCGGTGGTCTGGATCGGGGCAGCAGGTGCCGGTGATGGAGGCCCTTGTACCTGAAGAACTGATCTCCAAGGAGCAGGTGTACTTTGTCACCTGACCCATTCAGAAGCGCCTAGGTTATTGGAACAGCAGAATCCCCACATGCACAGATAAAAGCATTCATTAAAAACAACAGACTTTGGACAAACCGATGTACACTCATTTCTTCCGATCCACAGACATCCTCCCAGGCGAAGACCACAGTCTTTGGGGAGCTCAGGTTGTGGGAACTTCCGGGGTGCCCGCTGGTTGTGGTACTTCTATTCCTTCTCCACTGATCCAGCATCCAACGAAGCAAGGATCACCCATTTAAAAAGCATTTCCAATCAACCATGGTGGGCTGCTCTCCCACTTAGAGCGATGTACCATATTTGGCCGAGGAAATAGTCATTATTTCCAAGGGCAGTAATGGTTGGCTATTTGGGGCAATATGGAGATTAATTTGTGGGAAGAGTCATCAGGCTCCTAAGTGTTTGAAAGCAGGCAAATCACCAGCAGAGTCTTACGAGGCAAACGGCAAAGGAAAGGTAGCTGCGTCTACCTGGAGGGGGACAAAACTTCCAGCTTTTTTCATTTGATAAAAGATGTGTAACTGAATCACTGTGCTTGAGAGTGGAAATCAACACAATGTTGTGAATAAACTATAGATCAATAAAGTACATCTTTAAAACAATTTTTCAATTATTGTTTATTTTTGACCGCTCTGGGTCTTCGCTGCTACACGCAGGCTTTCTCTGGTTGCGGAGAATGGGGGCCTCTCTCGCAGCGGCTCCTCTTGTTGCTGAGCACGGGCTCTAGATCTCAAGGGCCCAGAAGTTGGGGTGCACGGGTAGGCTCTGTTGCTCCGAGGCATGTGGGATCTTCCCAGAGCAGGGATTGAACCTGTGTCCCCTGCATTGGCAGGCGGATTCTTAACTACTAGACCACTAGGGAAAACTGGTAAAGTAAATTTTTTTAAGAAAAGCTTTTCCCGTGTAAAAGCGAAGCGTCGTGTAAAACACTTGACCAGCTTGAACTGGCTTCGCCTCCCTCAATAGGTCTATTAGTCAAACCTTGAGTTATTGTACGGAGACAGCCCTGCAAGACGAGAACTCAGAAACCAAGAAGCTTCAGTCCATGGATCGGAAGGAAAGAAACGTTGCTGCTGGCGCGCTTTACAGAGCGAGAGTTCTCTCAACAAGGAAAACCTGGCTTCCAACAGCAGGAGTACCTTGAGTGGCAGACCTGACCAATCAGCATCCAAGTTTGAAATTCCACCATCTCCTTAGATTTCACCACGAGCCCTGCATCCTGGATCTCGGAGACAGATTTGAGAAGCTTGTGGGTTCTCAAGCTTACAAAAAGGTTCTTTTCTCAAGAGTTGGAGCCATAGAGAAGGCTTTTATGCAAGCTGGGCAGGGAGCCTTTGCTTCATCCCTTCCCAAAAGGGGTAAGTGCTCAGGTTTTATCCCAGAGGTCTTAAAACCCAAGAAAAAGGAGAGTTCCAGTTCAGTAAAGAAGATAACATTGATTGTATGTCTAAAGAAACGGAATGATCAGGTTGTAAATCTGTGGTTTCTCTGCTGCTGCTAAGACCCCATAGACGGCAGCCCACCAGGCTCCCCCGTCCCTGGGATTCTCCAGGCAAGAACACTGGAGTGGGTTGCCATTTCCTTCTCCAAAGCATGAAAGTGAAAAGTGAAAGTGAAGTCGCTCAGTCGGGTCCGACTCTTAGCTAAAAGGAGCTAAAGTGGAGCCCCGTCGCTGGAGCGCTACGGAATCAGATGTAATTGCCAGCGCCAGTGGCTTTCGGCTCTTTGTTGTGAGACCCTCTCCGCGTGGCCTGCTGTGCTGGTGGTCCACATGGGCAGGGCAGCCCCTCTATCGAGGCCACTCCGAATCCTCTGACTAGGAAACTCAGGGCCATCCAGCACCTCTGCCCGGTGGAAGAGGAAGAGGAGGCCGGAAGAGACGACAGGTAAGAGCAGCATTTCTCAGTCTCTGAAACACTCCCCACCGCGGCCTGGCCCTTGGGAAGGGAACGGCAGGGCCCCCGTCCCTCCCTTGAGCATCTCTCCCATGAGCATCTCTCCCGTGGTGTTTTCCATTTGCCTCAGAGCCACGCACGAACATGCAGGGTGAATGTTTCCATCCCGGTGGAACAGTGGGGTATTGAGGTCATTGTGTGGCTAAGTGCTGATTGGAGTTGGAAGGGATATGCTGTTAGCTTTTAAAAGAAAACAAAACAAAACAAAACATGGTTTGGAAGCAGCTAATGTAATTGAGCAGCTCTGTTCTGCCTGGCGAGTCTTGCGACAAATGAGGAGTCCAGTAGCACTGAAGAATTGATGCTTTTGAACTGTGTTGCTGGAGAAGATTCTTGAGAGTCCCTTTGGCAGCAAGGAGATCCAACCAGTCCATCCTAAAGGAAATCAGTCCTAAATATTCATTGAAAGGACTGATGCTGAAGCTGAAGCTCCAATACCTTGGCCACCTGATGCAAAGAACTGATTCATTGGAAAAGACCCTGGATGCTGGGAAAGATTGAAGGCAGGAGGAGAAGGGGACAACAGAGGATGAGATGGTTGGATGGCATCAGCGAGTCAATGGGCATGAGTTTGAGTAAACTCTGGGAGTTGGTGATGGACAGGGAAGCCTGGCGTGCTGCGGTTCATGGGGTCGCAAAGAGTCGGATGTGACTGAGCAACTGAACTGAACTGGGATCCATGCTGAAATGGGAGTGACGGCCCAGATATGAGCAGATTTGAGATACCGTTCGGATCCCATGCCCCCAGCCTGCTCAGGAAGAAATTTCAAACACCTTTCACATGAAAAACGCTCGAAGATCTTCATCTCCTTCTCTCATTTCACGTCATCTTTCATTAAACTCAGGACACCCCTGCCCCCTGTGGTCTCATTTAATTGTCTACTAGTCTTAGCACCGGCATCAGCAGCCCCCTGGGAGGGGCTTCCCTGGTGACCCAGTGGCTGAGACCCCGTCCTCCACAGTGCAGAGGGCCCAGGTTCCTTTCCTGGTCTGGGAACTGCAACTAAGAGTGCCTGCCGTAGCAAAAACCAAAAAGAACCTTCTTGGGAGGCACAGAGTTCCCATAGCATTTGGGCTATCCTTCTAAAAGTTTTTTTTACATTGTGGTGAAATATAAATTTACTGTTTTAACCAGTTTGAAGTGCAAGGTGCCACGGCAGAAGCATATTCACATTTCTGGGCCACCATCACCACCAACCACGTCCAGAGCTTTTTTCATCTTGCAAGATGGAAACTCTTTATCTATTAAAAATAACTCTCCATCCCCTCCTCCCCTCAGCCCCTGACAACCACCATTCTACTCTGCATCCCTAACTTAAGTGGAATCAACAGTGTTCATCCTTTGTGTGTGTGTGCACATCGCTCAGTTGTGCCCAGCTCCTGTGAGTTGCAGGCTCCTCCGTCCATGGGATTCTCCAGGCAAGGATATTGGAATGAGTTGACATTTCCTGCTGCAGGGGATCTTCCCGACCCAGGAATCGAACCAGGCTCTCCTGTACTGCAGGCAGACTCTTTACCGACTGAGCTACGAGGGAAGCCCATAGGTTTATCCCTTAGGTGGAGCTCATTTCGCATAATGGCCTCAAGGTTCGTCTATGTGGTGGCCTGGGTCGGAATATCTTTTCTTCCCAAGGTCAGATCATACCCATATGTATGCACCACATTCTGGGCTATGCTTTTTATCTGGCATTTGATATTTACTGTCACTTAGCTTGTGAGCTGCATGGGGGTAAAAAGACACGAAGGATTCATATTTTGAGTCTTTCCCGGGTACCCAGCATATGGTTGAGTACATGTTTTAACAGGCCCGTCAGGGCTCACTTTACACACAATCCCCAAAGTCCATGTCCTGGTGCGGAGCGGGGCGGGACTGACTTGCTAGGAGTAACAGAGGGTAACCTGGTTCTATCAAACACTGATCTCTCGTCTAATGGCTTAATTAAATAGTTCATTCACCCGACATACTTCGCGTGCTCCTATCACATGTCAGGCAGTTTGGAAATGACTGAGGCCGCAAGGCAGACCCATCACTTGCCCTCATGGAGTTTTTTCCCTTAATTACAGTGTAGTTGATTTACAATATGTGGATTTCAGGTGCACAACGCAGTGATTCCTCTTTGCATAAATATCTTCAGATTATTTCCCCTTACTCAGGGAAAAGTTGCTCAGTTGTGTCCAACTCTTAGCGACCCCATGGACTTTAGCCTGCCAGGCTCCTCCATCCACGGGATTTTCTGGGCGAGAATACTGGAGTGGGTTGCCATTTCTTTCTCCAGGGGATCTTCCCAACCCAGGGATCAAACCCGGGTCTCTTGTATTGCAGGCAGACTCTCTACCATCTGAGCTACAGAGCCAGGACCCTTTTCGCTTGCAGGCTATTACAAAGTACTGAGTATAGTACTACTGTGCTATATAATAGGTCCTTGATGGAGTCTCTAATGGAGGAGAAATTAAAACGTAACTTCCCAAATATACACAATAAATATAAGCTGTGGTAAGGGCTGGGAAAGAAAATTATAGATAGGGACATTATGTTTCTGTTGTATCTGTTATTCTAACGAGCTTTTCAAGTAAAAAAATTAAAGTTCATTGGCTTTCTGACCTCTGGACTTTCCTCTGTCAATTTCAACCTCAAAACCCTCCTTCCTCTAAAACCTAGTCCTGTGACCAAACAACGGATAATGCGTCAGCAAAAGTTGCCAGCTACAGTCCACAAAGGGAAGAGCTGATTGATAATAGAGGTCAGGAGACAGTAGCCAAGAACAGTTGAGCGGCTCCGTCCTGTTGCCCAGCAACGCCTGACTCCACCCTCCCAGAAACGGGGTCTGGGAAGGATGAGTTCCTGAAATCTCCGCAGATGAGAGCAGTGGTCTCCAAACTGGAGGTCGGCAGGAAAGAGGGTGCTCAGGGAGGAGCCAGAGCGCCAGCAGGTGACCTAAGAGCCGGTCAGCAGGACAGTGGAGGGGGAGGACCGAGCTGGACAGGTGCCGCCCCTGGACAGCAGCCAGCAGGGAGAAAGAGATGAAGGCAGAAAAGCAGGCGCTGTCAGGAAGCCAGGAGAAGAGGGTGAGCTAGTGTTGCAGCCACGCGCTCCGGGAAACAAACCCACTCAGGAGGACAGTGCAGACACTGGAGTGTAGTTTACTACAGCGGCGGGCCCAGGCAGCGTCTCCTCTTAGCCAAGGACCCCGACCAGTTTTTGTGAAAACCTTAGATACCCTAAGTGTACGTGCCCAAACCCACCTCCCCAAATTCCCTGAACCTACTCTGAACAAAGGCAAAGAAAGATCCAATCAAAGTTAACCCGTGATTCACATGCCTTAAGCCTAGGTAGTTAACAGTGGACAATTATCAGTAGGTCTGTGGTCATACCCCAATAAGCATAATAGAATTTACGATTCTATTTGGTTACACAGATAATTACCGAATTCTTTTAGGCAACGGAGAGTCTAGGTACAAGCCCTGGGGCTCTTCCTTCTGGAGGGGTCTGGTTTTCCAGTTGGTGCGTCGTTTCCATAGATACTGGGCTTATAGCTCAAAGTCCACAGTCCGGCCCAAGATGGAGTCCTGCTTTCAAGATGGAGCCTGTTCTGCCTGTTTCCTCCTTCACTAGGAGGAAGGCTCTGTCTACTGGATGAGCTGGGGAATCACGGTGGGGAGTTCTGGGGGTGAGCCCTGCCCGTGTCATTAGATCTGGCAGAGTGGAAGTGATGGTTCCCTCGACACCAGCGGTTGGATTGGAGTCAGATGCTCCAGCTGATGACCAGGCCCCCTTGAAAATCACCTTGACCAGGGGGTGGGCCGGGGGTGTCCCGGTGCTAGCGATCCATGCTGGTTGCTAGAGGCACCTGAAGCGTGTCCGTGGAGACAGCCTCACGGGCGGGACTCCCAGTCGCCCTGAGCTTGGAGGTGGGTTACCTTATCCGGGGACGCACAACGCAGGCTCGCCATCCGGGCTCCTGTGGTTTCCTCACCGTCTCCACCCGAGTCTGGCTTTTCCTTTTTGTTGCAAGAAAAAACTTGAACATCTGAGGTTGAAAGGACATATCTACGGGCCTTCCCTGGCCGTCCAGTGGTGAAGACGCCGCCTTCCAGCGCAGGCGGTGTAGGTTTTATCTCTGGTCGGGAAGCGAAGATTCCACATGCCTGGAAGCCAAAAAACCAAAGCGTAAACCAGAAACAATACTGTAACAACATCAATTAGGTCTTTAAAAATGATCCGCATCAAAAAAGGAAAACTGTTTGAAAAAGGACACTTATACTGGGGAGAGAAGCCCTGTGGTCCAGCCCACTCTGCTGAGAGCAGGACCCCACCCGCTCCTAGGGGCGGTGCCCGTCTTCACCTCCCCTTTCAGCTTCCCGCAGGGAAGCAGCTAATTGATTCTGGGAGCAAACTGAAAGTCTCTCAGCGGGTTGGGGGCATCTCCCAGAACTTGTCTTCATCTCAAAGGCAGAATGTGGAAAAAAGGTTCATTGATCCCTTTTCATTTGGTATCAACACTTCTGGTAGTTTCGTGTGTTCATTTTGTCATCTTTGAAAACATGAGTTACTATTAACCACGTTATCAAACGTGACTGTCTTTGCAGAATGTTTTAAAGTATTTTTCCTCCTTCTTTGTGGCTTTCTTTCTCTTCTTCAAGGAGCTACAGGTAACTTGGTTGGAAAAGTGGAAGTAAAACTGTTAGTCGCTCAGTAGAGTCTGACTCTCTGCGACCCCACGGACAGTAGCCCACCAGGCCCCTCTGTCCGTGGGATTCTCCAGGCAAGAATACTGCAGTGGGTTGTCACCCCTTCTCCAGGGACTTGGGTGGAAAGGAGACCTGACCTCCAAGGCTTGTTCTTTGGGATGTCCTGCCTCGGGGGAGTTGACATCTCAGAGGAGCAGGACACAGGATCCCTGGCCTGGTCAAACATCCCTGTGTGCCCAGAATTTCATAGGCGTATCAAGGCACTCGACACTTGGAAACTACTCAGACCAACAGAGGCTTCCTGTCATCAGCCCTCTAAGACTGGCAAAAAATATCCTTGTGACCCACCAGTACAGCCAAGTGACCTGGGGACTGGTCACTTGCTATCCGAGGGGTGCTGGTAACCCATCCTTTTGCCTTGGTCCAGGGAAGACTCTGCCACCTTTTTACTTCCCTGAAGATGGAAAAAGTACCTTCTGAAGGACAGAGGTCAACTGCCCCTTCCTCTCCAACTCAGGGAATGTGGCCACCAAGTTGAAATTTACTTGATCTAAAGAAAGATTTAAAAATCCATTTTATCTAGTGTACTTGATGGCATCCCAGGTGGCACAGTGGCAAAGAATCTGCCTGCCAATCCAGGAGACCCAAGAGATGTGGATTCGAGCCCTGGGTCAGGAAGATCCCCTGGAGTAGGTAATGGCAGCCCACTCCGGTCTTCTGGCCTGGAGAATTCCGTGGACAGAGGAGCCTGGTGGGCTCCAGTCCATGGGACTGCAAAGAGGCAGACACAGCTGAGTGCACGCACACAAGTGTACTTGATTTTGAGGTCTGAGAATAGTCTCATATTCCCATCTCATATTATGTTAATTTGCAGAAGTCAGGATACCATCCGCTCTTGATTTTGTGGTCCCTGGAAAGGAATAGCATGCAGAATTGCAACCCACTATTAATTCCAAACTGCTTTTCCTCCTTGTAAGCCTTTTTATGAGGGGTTGATTTTTTTTTTTTTCTAAACAGCAAGGTATATTTCTTCTCCTTTCTCCCCTTAATGTAAGCTAAAATCATATACAGCCACTCTAGTAACACGGTTTGGCAGGTTTTTTTTTTTAAATGAAGTGTATGCTTACCACACGACCCAGCAATCCCACTGATAGGGTATTTACCCAAAGAAGTGAAAACACATGTCCACACAAAGGCCTGAACTTGACCGCTCACAGCGACTTCACTCACAATAGACAAGAACTGGAAACAATTCAAATGTGCCGCTGATCAAAGGAGCACAGTCCATCCATACAACGATGGATATTCACTGTACGGATACTCATTCAGCAAGCGGAGTGAATTACCGATACAAGTTACCGCATGGATGAAGCTCAAATATGTAATGCAAAGTGAAAGCAGCTTGGACGCGGGAGAACATACTGGATGATTCCAGGATCTGAAATTCTCTGCAAAGCGAAACCACAGTGGCAGAAACCAGAGTGCTTGCCAGGGGTCAGGGAAGGGCGGAATCGACGGCCAGAGGACACGAGGGAGCTTCTGGGAGAGCTGGAGACGCTGTGTGTCGTGCCTGTGGTGATGGGAACCATGTGTCAAACCTCATCATGCTTTACACATAAAACTGGTGAATTTTATTGTTTAGGGATTATATCCCCAAAAGTTGACAAAAATCATGTGGGGGAAACATTAAGTAATGAAGGTATTGAGAGAGTGGTTCCTGAGCCTGCGAGGACCTCCCCGGTTGCTGAGGTCAGGTTTTCTTTACTGCTCTTGAACTGCACACGAGCGGGTCCCTGAGGTCCCCACCCCTCGCCACCGCCCCCTGCCAGTGCTCAGGCCGGAGCGCCCTCCCACCTTCTCCAGCACCTTTCCTTCTGCTGGGGAGGAGCCAGGCTGTCTGGGTCCAAGGGAGCCAAGGGGAGCCCTTCCCCACAGAGTCCTTCCCTAACTCCCCTTGTCGAGCTTTTCCTTTGAGCTGGCCCTTCATCCCCTCAGCTTTATTGCTGACCTTGGGCAAGATTTATCACATGTGTGTGAGTGAAGGTGCTCACGCTAGAGAACAGAGAAACAGACCACTAGGAAAGATACAGAATGAGAGAGAAAGGCACTCATTTTAAGGAATTGACTCCCACAGGGTTTTGGAACTGGCAGATCTGAAAATTGCAGGGCAGGCTGGCCGGCTGGGAATGCCCTGAGTGGAGGCAGTCTTGAGTCTGCAGGCTGGACACGCAGGCAGAACTCATCTGCGGCCATCCAGAGGCAGAGTTCCTTCTTGCTCTAAGTCGCTCAGTCATGTCTGACTCTGCGACCCCGTGGACAGCAGCCCGCCAGGCTCCTCTGTCCATGGGATTCTCCAGGCAAGAGTAATGGAGTGGGTTGCCATGCCCTTCTCCAGGGGATTTTCCCAACCCAGGGATCAAACCTGTGTCTTTTATGTCTCCTGCACTGGCAGGCAGGTTCTTTACCATCAGCATTACCTGGGAAGCCCTTTTTCCTTCTTAGGGGGACCTCAAACTTTGTTCCTAAGGCCTTCAACTGGTTAGACAAGGCCCACTCAACATGTTTGAGGGTAATCTGCTTTATTTAAAATCTACTGATTTAAATGTAAATCACATCTTTAAAAGAAAACCTTTTTACACAACGCCTCAACTGATGTCTGACCAGTCAATTGGATATCATAGTCCAGCCAAGTTGACACATAAAACTAACCATCACAAATGGGTACCCACATCTTCAGTAGCCTCTTTCCTGTCACTTAAAGGCATTAAGTGCCACCCAAAAGTCTGGGTTTGGGCTCTAGCTCTGTTGTTTGCTGGTTGTGTTACCTTGGGAAAGTTCCTTGTCTCTCTGGACCTCTGTTTCCCCAATATAAGCCAGGAGCAGCAGTAGGATTGTTAACATAAGGATTAAATGAGTTAACACAGTACCTTCAAAGAACCTAGATGAGTACTCACCACATATAACCTAACTACTTTATGCCCAGCATTATTCTAAACTTCATAAATACTAGCTGATTTTCCAGAAAAGTTTCTATTTATCTTAAAATTACTTTTATTGGTTAAGAAACTCCTTAATCACTGCCAATGAATGACTTGAATCAAGGAAGATGAAGGGAAAGCAAATATTTGCAGTAAATTGGACAAGATAAAGAAAAGGGATTCAGAGCTTCCCTGGTGGCCCAATGGTTAAGAATTCACTTTGCAATGCAAGGGACACGGTTTCGATCCCTGGTCCGGGAAGATCCCACGTACCATGGAGCAACTAAGCCCAGGTGTTGCAACTTGCTGTGGCCACAACAACAGAGTCCCTGGGCCGCAGTGAAGGATTCCAAATGATACGATGGAGGTCCTGCATCTAAGACTCAATTCAGACAAATAACTAGAATTTTATTAAAGAGAAATGGGTTTCAAATTCAAATATTAAAAAAAAAAATGCCCCAGAATCTCCCTCCTACCTACTTCTTTATTGACATTTTCAAGTCCTGCCGTTTAAGATAATTTTTAAAGGCTTCTTGATCAGTGATATTCTAATTTTGTTATTTAATCATTCAGTTCAGTTTAGCTCAGTCATTCAGTTGTGTCTGACTTTTTGCGACCCCATGGACTACAGCACACCAGGCCTCCTTGTCCATCACCAACTCCTGGAGTCTACTCACACTCATGTCCTTTGAGTTGGTGACGCCATCCAGCCATCTCATCCTCTGTCATCCCTTTCTCCTCCCACCTTCAATCTTTCCCAGCGTCAAGGTCTTTTCCAATGAGTTAGTTCTTTGAATCAGGTGGCCAAAGTATTGGAGTTTCAGCTTCAGCATCAGTCCTTCCAATGAATATTCAGGACTGATTTCCTTTAGGATTGACTGGTTTGATCTCCTTGCAATCCAAGGGACTCTTAACAGTCTTCTCCAACATCACAGTTCAAAAGCATCAATTCTTCGGCGCTCAGCTTCTTTATAGTCCAACTCTCACATCCATCCATGATGACTGGAAAGACCATAACTTTGACTAGATGGACCTTTGTTGGCAAAGTAATGTCTCTGCTTTTTAACATGCTGTCTAGGTTAATCATTAGTGTGGCAGAATTTTCTTTTTGTGATAGTGTATAAAAAGCATCTTTTCATATATTATACTTTAAACATACATTTCTGAGCTGATGAGAACTCAGTCATCACCAATCACCTTTCCATGGGAAAATGTATTCTACGATCTAAGCAAATAGCTTACAAACTTTTAGTCAATAACCTGTCTCAAATTTGCTGACTTCTATTTTAAATACAGACACTATAATGAAGTAGTTAAGGACCAGGGTTTTGTAGCTTTCAAAAAGCCCAGCCTGGCCATCTGAAGTAGCATCTTCGTGGCAAGTTGCCTAAACCCTCAAAGCTTCAGTTCCTCTACTTGTTAATAAAGATAGCAACACTACATTATAGATTTGTTGGAAGGATTAAAATGAATTTTTCTAGCACAGAAAAAGTGTTCAATAAATGAAATTATTCTACTCTAGATATTATACTACTCATAATACTTCATTTATTTGGTGTCAAATCCTTATACTTTGCTTTCCAAATGAGAAAAGTGGGTGGAGATATTAGTAGTTCCTCCTCCAGGGACACCCCTAGTGGTCCAGAGGTTAGGACTCTACATCCATTGCAAAGGTCACAGGTTCAACCCTTGGTTGAGGATCTAAGATCCTGCATGACTTGTGGTGTGGCCAAAAAGGAAAAAAAAAAAGTATCCCCTCTTCCAAACTCTCTAAGGATATACATTCATCCACATTTCTCCAAAATTATTTGTTTCCACTTAAGAACTTCATAACCCACTGTCATCTGGCTTCAGCAAGCAGCACTGAGGTCAACCATGACCTCTGCATCGCCAAACCCAAAGGGCACTTTGGTAACTCAATCAGTAAATAAATAATCTGCCTGCAATGCAGGAGACCCTGGTTCGATTCCTGGGTTGGGAGGGTCCCCTGGAGAAGGAAATGACAACCCACTCTGGTATTCTTGCCTGGAAAATCCCATGGACAGAGGAGCCTGGTGGGCTATAGCCCATGGGATCCAAAGAGTCAGACACGAATTAGTGACTAATCCCCCCAAAGAACACTTCACAGCTTTAAATTACTGGGTGTCTCTGCTGTGTTTGATTCTATTGAACCCACTGCAATGGTCTGAACTGTGTCCCCTCAAGTTCATATGCTGAAGTGCTAACCCTTAGTGCTTCGGATTGTGACGGTTATTTACTTGGAGACAAAAGCTTTCAAGAGACAGTTAGGTTAAATGAGGTCACAAAGGTGAGCCCAAACCCGAGATGACTGCTGTCTTTATGAGAAAATGAGAAGAGGCTGCAGACACACCCAGAGAGACGACCAAGAAAACAGAGAGAGCAGTTGCCGTCTACAAGCCACGGAGAGAGCCTCAGGCGAAACCACCTCGCTTTTGGACTTCCAACCTCCAGAAATGTGAGAAAATCAGTCTTTCCTGTTTCAGCCACGCAGCATGAGGTCCCTCACTATGGCAGCCCTGTAGCAGGCCTTCCCGGGTGGCTCAGATGGTAAAGAATCTGCCTGCGATGAGGAAGACCCAGGCTCAATCCCTGGGTCAGGAAGATGCCCTGGAGAAGGGAATGCCTACCCACTGTAGTGGGCTTCCCTGGTGGCTCAGAGGATAAAGCGTCTGCCTGCAACGCAGGAGACCTGGGTTCGATCCCTGGGTTGGGAAGATCCCCTGGGGAAGGAAATGGCCAACCCACTCCAGTATTCTTGCCTGGAGAATCCCATGGAGAGAGGAGCCTGGCGGGCTACAGCCCACGGGGTTGCAAAGAGTCGGACACGACTGAGTGATTTCACTTCACTTCTTCACTTCACCCACTGTAGTATTCCTGCTTGAAGAATTCCATGGACAGAGGAGCCTGGTGGGCTACAGCCCATGGGGTTGCAAAGAGTCAGGCACTAAGAAACGACTCACATACATAGCAGAGTAATACAGCCTCCTTTCTGAAACTTCCTACTGCCAGGATTCCAACTCCATGTTTTTCCTCTGGAGAGAATTTCGTCCTCTGCTCATCTTAGATGTTGGTGATCCTCAGTGTGGATGTTCTTTCTCATCCTGGAGTCTCTGTCCAGCAGATGTCACCTACTTGCAGTTTCTAATCATGTTGACAGTAACCAATTTGCTTGTATTTTGACTATGTTCACAGCAGCTGGTGACTTCCGCCTAGCCCTCTTGCAGTGTAAAACTGCGCACCCACCCTGAACACTCTCCGCTTATTTCAGATCTCGCAGTCCTAACCTGCCATCACCTTCCCTTGAAATTGGCTGGGCTTCCCACGTTCTGGGCCTCTGCATTCAGTTCACACCAACATCCTCTGGTTCACCTGTGAGAACATGAGAACCAGTCTCCCGGTCTCCCTTTTCCTGATATCTTGTCACCTACTAAGTATATGCTAAACCCTCTTGCCCTTTCCTTGGACTGCCAGGAGATCAAATGAGTCAATCCTAAAGAAAATCAGTCCTGAATATTCATTGGAGGGACTGATGTTGAAGCTAAGGCTCCAATATTTGGCCATCCGATGCGAAGAGCCCTGACTCATTGGAAAAGACTCTGATGCTGGGAAAAATCGAAGGCAGGAGGAGAAGGGGACGACAGAGGATGAGATAGTTGGATGGCATCATCGACACAATGGACATGAGTTTGAGCAGACTCCAGGAGATGGTAAAGGACAGGGAAGTCTGGCACACTGTAGTCCATGGGGTCACAAAGAGCTGGACATGACTGAGCAACTGAACAACAACAACTTGTCCTTTCCACACTGACCGTCCTGCTCTGGTCCCAGGCCAAGCATCTCTTAGCTAGACTGCTGCCATCGTCCCCTCCTTGTTCCTTCTGCCCTCATCCTCTTTCTGAAATCCATCCCAGTTGCGATTGCCTGGGTGACCACCTGGCAGTTACCCTCTGCCATGCTCTTCCCTGGACAGCAGCAAGCATCCTTTGAGTCTGAGCGAGTATCACCTTCTGTGGAGAGCCTTATGGACCTACAAGGGTGCAATGGGACAGGTAAGGACTGACCAAGAAGATGCTATTCAAAAAGAGGCTGGAAGCCTGAAGAGGCTCGTGTGGTCCTTCAGAACCCCTGGCGAGTCTTTAAAACAGCAAAAATTGAAACTGACCTCAGCTTTTGCCATTTTCCCCAAGGTGTTCTTTAAGGGTTGTTGGGTCGATGCAAAGTCGTCTACTGCCACCTTATGGCAGAATGTTGAAAAGAAACTCCCAGGGATAAAATTGGGCTAACTTCTAAAGCCTGATCATCTCTGCTGTTGCAGCGGAGGAGTTATTCTGCGTTGGGCCTAAAAACGCTACTTCTATCTGGTATTGTCAGTTCTTTACTGACTCATTTTCATCAGCACCCAAATCTGCTGATTGATCATCATCTTCAAACCAAACCAAACCAAACCAAGAAACACTAGACTTCTCTAGTTACCACCAGTTTCCCTGCTCTCCTTGGTGGCAAACCTCTATAAAAGAGTTTTCCTTCTTTCCTCTTTTGACCTCACATGTGGCATATGGGATCTTCATTCCCCTGGTGGAACCAATAGCCCCTGCATTGAAAGGATGGAGCCTTAACCACCCAGGGAAGTCCCCCAAAGAGTTTTCTATACTCGCTGTCCTGTTTTCTTTTCTTCCTCTTGTTCTCTCTTGGATCTCTTTGAGATCAGGGCTGCTAACCCTTCTCCTAAACTGCTGGGTCAGGCCCACAGGTGACTTTGACTGCCCAATCCAGTGGCCCAGTCTTGACCAACTATAGATGCCATCACTGCTGGGCCCCTCCTGGAAACACGCTCCGCACTCCCCAGAACCCCTCTCCCCTGCGTCTCCCTCCTGTGGCACAGGCCACCCCTTCCCAGGGTGCAACGTGGCTCCTCCCTTTACCTCTGGGCTCTGAGCGCTGGGGTGCCCCGGCTCACTCTCCCCACCTCTTCCCTGTCTCCATCCACTCCCCAGACCATCTCATCAGTCCCTCCACGTTCAGTACCCTTCACACGTTGACCACTCCAGCCTTTCCCCCTGAATTCCCGACTTGGTATCACCCCTGCATATCCAACAGGGATCTCAAGTGGAAGTGTTAGTTGCTCAGTCGTGCCCAACTGTTTGCAACCCAATGGACAGTAGCCCGCCAGGCTCCTCTGTCCATGGGATTCTCCAGGCGAGAATACTGGAGTGGGTTGCCACTTCCTTCTCCAGGGGATCTTCCTGAGCCAGGGATCAAACCCACGTCTCCTGCGTCTCCTGTACTGGCAGTCAGTACGTCTACAGTTGGGTAAGATTACCACAAAACCTATTCTCTAATAAAGCATCGATTACCTCATGTAGCACACTGGGTACTGTACTCCAAGTGAAGAACAGAGTGGTTGTCTGGGTTTGAAATGGTCCAGGTGTATCAGTTGGGTTGTTTAGCCTTGTGATCACACGGCTGACAAGGAGTTGCCTCTGCCCAGCTTCCATGGGGTCGCAGAGTCGGACACAACTGAGCGACTGAACTGAACTGAGCGTCCTGAAAGGATCACACTGTGTATCCCTAACCCAGAAAATGACCAAAATTCAAAATGTGAAGCATGTTTCTACTGAACGTGTATTGCTTTCACGTCACTGTAAGCGTGAAAGACTGTACTGATCCGTCATAAGTCAGGGACCGTCTTTATGATGACATGTATCCATCTTTATCCTATAGAGTATTTCTACATCCCTAAAAGTCCTGTTGTTACCAAACTTAGGTCTGGCTGTTTGCCGCTTTCGAGCCAGTACTCAAGTAGGAAATGAAAGATTGCTTCATTTCCGAGGCTGGCAACCCCCAGGGAGAAGGTGGACTCTTGTCCGAGAACCCACTCGGACTTGCTGCTCAGGGGATAGGAGCTTTCAAAGGAGAGTCTCAGGACTTGCTGCTCAGGAGATGGGAGCTTTCAAAGGAGAGTCTCGGGGTTGTTGGGGCAGTGGGAGGGAGCAGGGCAGCACCGTCAGCTTGGAATCAGCGTCATCCTGGTGGTTTTAAGTACAGTTAATCTTTAGTTCCAGGGTTTGTTCTCGCATCTTTGAGGCCAGTTCTTGGAAGTGTGTGACGCGGAGCGGTGTAGGTCATAGCTTCCATTTGGTCATCATGCAGTCATCTTCCTCCCCCTAGGGGGGCTCTGGTGTCTGCAGACAGCTCACAGGATCTGGCTCAGAATGTTATCAGCCCTGCAGGAGGAGCTTAAGGTCCCTGGCTTTGCTGAGTGACTAAACTGTTAACACTTTGTCTGTGTAAAGGCTTCGAGTGTAAAGCCTAAGTTCCAAGACCCAGGCGGTGCTTGCCCTCTGCACTCACCGAGTCCCCTTGCCCGTCCGGTGGTAGTTTAGCCCCTCAGTCGTGTCTGGCTCTGAGACCCCATGGACTGCAGCCCGCCAGGCTCCTCTGTCCACAGGACTTTCCAAGCAAGAATGCTGGAGTGGGTTGCCATTTCCCTTCCCTCTAACTCTGAGAACCCCCTGAGCCTTTTACCATCCCCATAGTTTTGCCTTTTCCATACGTTGTAAAGTTGGAATTACATAACGTGGCCATTTCAGATTTTCTTCTTTCACTTAGCAATAGGCATCTAAGGTTCTTCCATATCTTTTTCAAAGCTTGACAGCTCAATTATTTTTGGTGCTGAATGATATTCCATTGTCTGGATGTCCCTTTTTTATTTTAAATTTTTTATACCCATTCACTTATGGAAGAACATCTGGGTGGCTTCTAGGTTTTGGCAGTTATGAATAAAGCTGTTATAAACATTGCATGCAGGTTTTTGTGTGGACCTAACTTTTCGACTCCTTGAGGTAAACGCCAAGGAGCATGATTGCTGGATTGTATAGTAAGATTATGCTTAGCTCATACGAAACAAGCAGACTGACTTCTAAAGTGTCTGTACCGTTTTGCATTTCCACCAGCAATGACCCAGGGTCCCTGCTGCTCCATACCCTCCCGCATTTGGTGTTGTCAGTGTTCTGGATTCTGGCTGTTCTAAAAGGTATGCAGTGGTATCTTACTATTTTAATTTGCATTTCACTGGTGTAATGAACATCTTTTCATGTATTTACTTGCCATCTGTATGCCTTCTTTGGTGAGGTGTCTGTTCAGGGCTTCGGTCCATTTTTTAGTTGCATTGCTTGTTATTGCTGAGTCTTAATCAATTTTTAGTTTTATTTTTTGCCCAGAGAGAAGCCACCATTGCCAATTATTTGTCTGCCCTGGGGGGATAGGGTGGGGCAGGGCTTCCTGGTGACTTGATTGAAGTCACCCATTCCTCTGGTCTCCAAGTTGTAGGAAGATAAGGAACATCCCAAGAGGAAGGAAAGGGAAACTCCAATCCTTCCCTTTTCTTAAACTTTTGAGATATTTTGTTTTTGGCAGTTCTAGGTCCTCGTTGCTGTGAGGGAGTTTTCTCCAGTTCTGGAGAGTGGGGGCTGCTCTCCCCTTGCGGCATGGGGGCTTCTCACTGCAGCGGCCCCTCTTACTGCGGCTCCGGGCTCTGGAACCCAGGCTCAGTGGCTGTGGCTCCCAGGCTCAGTTGCTCCAGGCATGTGGATCAACTTCAGAATTAGGGATCAAATCTGTGTCTCCTGCATCGGCAGGCGGATTCTTCACCCCTGAACCACTGGGGAAGCCCCCAGCTTTTCCCTTTTGAGGTTGAATGTTATTTGGATTTTACTGATTGGGAAGGTTCCTGCTGAGGCAGGTCAAGAGAGAGATCCCTCCAAGGCCTTCCTGGGGCCACCAGTCATGAGAGGATGGGGACTGGACTCATGGGGGAGAAGACAGTTCGGAAGTCCTTTGGGTGGGGACACCTCTCTGCTGGATTTGGGTCATGTCTGCAGTGGGACATGGTCAGGGAGTCTGGGCTGGTTTGGGGTAGAGACCCTTGGAAAGTGGGATTCTGTGTGAAGAACTGCTTCATCGTGAAGCCCACAGTGGGCTTCCCAGGTGGTGCTAGTGGTAAAGAACCGCCTGCTAATCCAGGAGATTCAAGAGACATGGGTTCGATCCCTGGGTCAGGAAGATCCCCTGGAGGAGGGCACGGTAACCCACTCAAGTATGCTTGCCTAGAGAATTCCATAGACAGAGAAGCCTGGCAAGCTACAGTTCATGGAGTCGCACAGAGTCAGACACTACTGAGGTGACTTAGCATGCATGATTGAAGCCCACAGCAGCATCAGTGCATCAGTGATTGCTCTGAATCACAAGACGAGATCTGCTCATAGCTCTTGTGAACCGCAATGCCTGGCCAGGGCAGCTCATTCTGGAGCAGCCAAGTTCTGGGGGCCACCGTGGCTTCCTTCAGCCTCAAGGGCATTCGTCTGCTTTCGCTTCTCCTGACTGGACAGGACTGGCCTTGGAGATGCTAATAAGCATGTGGGGTTTTGGACAATACTGGGAGGCTGGCTGGAAGCCTCAAGCCGGAGATGTTGAACTTCCTGCTAATCTGGAGTGCTGCAGCCTGAGCCGGGTTCCGCTTGAAAAATACACGGGCTCTGCGTTCCTTGTGCCCTGAGTCAGGGGGAGGCTGCTTCCGGTTATGTAACAGTCTGGTGTCCTCTCTGCCTCATGGGTCCCCAGCCTCTGCGATCTAAAGCTGATGATCTGAGGTGGAGCTGCCGTAACAAGAGAAATAAAGTGCACAATGCCTGTAGTGTGCCTGAATCATCCCCAAACTATCCCACCAGCCTCGGTCCATGGAACAATTGTCTTCCACAAAACTGGTCCCTGGTGCAAAAAAGGTTGCGGACTGCTGCATAGAAACTGGTGGGTCACTGCACTCCTGTGTGTTTCTGCTGTTACATAGTCCTCCCCCTTGCCCACATCCCTGGTTTCCACGACCTAGCATCACACCCAAGTGAAACCCAGCTGAGACTAATCCACATCTTCCCTGTGCTCCTGCTGTGGAGAACATCACGAGACCTCCAGCTTGTTGCTGCGAGGGGTGTATCGAGCCCAGTCTTGCCCCCTGTCCCATTCATGTCCCTCTTTCTCCGCATCTTCTTTGCTTCCTTCAAAACGACAGTCTGATCATCTCCTCCTTCACTCTGAAAACAGAAACCAGCAGACAGGGCTTCCCTGGTGGTCCAGTGGTTAAGAGTCCTCCTTGCAATGCGGGGGACACGGGTTCTATCTCCGGTCCGTGAAGATCCCACATGCCTCTGGGCAACTAAGCCCGTGTGCCCCACCTACTGAGCTTGCCTGCCTAGAGCCCGTGCTCCCCAGTGACCGCAGCTAGAGAGTAGCCCCTGCTCTCTGCAGCTAGAGAAAGTGGACAAACAGCAAGGAAGACCCAGCATAGACAGGAAAAAAAGGCAACATTATTTTTTTAAAACAAGAAAGAAACAGAAACTCCTGCCACCAAAGATGTTTCCTTTTCAGAATTGTGATGGTGACAACTGATGGGTACTGAGAGCTTACAGCCACTCAGACTGCTTGAACCCTTCACTTGCTGGCCCATTTCATCCAGTGTCGGTCCTGTTTTATGATGAAATAACTTGACTGAGATCACATGGCAAATCAGGAGCAGACCTGGGATGCGAACTCAGATCAGCTGACTCCAGAGGGCCCAGCACCTGTTACAGTGCCTGGACACACAGGTGCAGAGGCTCAGAGTGCAAATGTGTCCAGTGAGTCAGCACGTGAATAAATGAATGCCCAAACTCAGCAGCTTGAGTTTATAACTTGGGTCTTCTCAGTATCAAACGAAAGGGGAAAATGACAGCAATTTGGAGGGCAGGAAGCAGTGAAACCCAGTGAATTTATATTTCAATTCCTTTTTGCACACAAAAACAATACTTACTAATTGAAGAATATATGGAAAATTCACAAAAGTATTACTATAAGGAAGAAGAGAATACCAGTAGGAAAACCAGTAAAAAGCTGTTCTTTTGGAAATTTACATATTTCTGGAAATGTGGGAAGCCTGACGTGCTGCAGTTCATGGGATCTCAGTCAGACATGACTGAGCGACTGAACAATGTATCTCTGGAAAAAAAGATCTTGTTTTGCCATACATCAACATGAATCCAGCAAAACCAATACAATATTGTAAAGTAATTAGCCTCCAATTAAAATAAATAAATTTATATTAAAAAAATGAACTGCCAAAAAAAAAAAAAAGATCTTGTTTTTCCAGAAGATCATTTACACCTCTGAATGAGTTTCAGATGCCTTTTAAACGGACTGTGATAAACGATTCAGTGTGCCAACTGTTGGTGCCCTCCTCTCTATTTGACAGAAAACAGACTTCAGGGGCCCATTTGGGGTCTAAGTGTTGACTTATTAATGGCAACAGTGCAACTTCCCAGTGACCTTTAAAGTGCCTGGCCCTGAAATCCCAGATCAGAGAATGTTCTGGACCTCTCACTTTCTGCCCCGAGCTGAACCTGTGTGGATGGACAGGAAAGCCCAGCTTGGTTTACCCATGGTATCAATCAGGGCTCTCCAACCAACAGGCTGCATGTATATCTGTGTAGAGGGATATACTCTGAGGCCTTGGCTCACACTGTCATGGAATCTGGCAAGTCCAGAATCTGCAAGGTGGGCTGGCAGGTCGGGACCCCCAGGGAGGAGCCAAGGCTGCAATCTAAGTTCAAGAGCGTCTGTGGCCGAATTCCTTCTTGCTCAGTGGAGCGAGGTCAGGCTGTTATTCTATGGGGACCTTTGACTGGATGAAGGCTGTCCTTACTAGGGAGGAAAATCTGCTTTCCCCAAACTCTACAGACTTCAGGTATATCCCTGGTAGTCCAGTGGTTGGGAGTCTGCCCTCTAACACAGGGGACGTGGGTTTGATCCCTGGTCAGGGAACTAAGATCCCACAGGCTACAGGACAACTAAGCCCTCACACTCCAACACAGACTCTGCAGCAAAAACAACAGCAGCAAAGCTCTGCAAATTCAGATGTTGGTCTGACCCACAGAGCACCCTCACAGAAACATCCAGAATAATGCCTGACCAACTTATCTGGGTACCGGAGCCCAGCCACGGGCTTCCTCGGCAGCTCGGCAGTAAAGAATCCACCTGCAATGCAGGAGACGAAGAAGACGTGGGTTTGATTCCTGAGTTGGGAAGATCCCCTGGAGGAGGGCATGGCAACCCACTCCAGGATTCTTGCCTGGAGAATCCCATGGACAGAGGAGCCTGGCGGGCTACAGTCCATGGGGTACGCAGGCAGGGCTCAGCCATGTTGATGCATAAAATTAACCGTTATACCCACCTAGCCTAGCCTCGTCACCTTCAGGGAAACAAACAATCCCCCTTCTGCAGTAAGGAGCCTGGTTGGCAGGGAGGGGGCTGCTCTTTGGGGAGGGTTGTGGAGAGCTCACTTTTCTTGAACTCAGCAGGTCTGAAGCGGTGTGAGGCCTAGGCTGTGCCAGCAGGTGCTACCTGGAACGTGTTAGAGAACCAAGGGCAGATCCCATGTTTTTGGAAAGAATAGTGAAAATGAGAGTCGCTCAGTCATGTTCGACTCTTTGGGACCCTGTAGGCTACAGAGTCCATGGAATTCTCCAGGCCAGAATACTGGAGTGGGTAGCCATTCCCTTCTCCAGGGGATCTCCCAACCCAGGGATCGAACCCAGGTCTCCCTCATTGCAGGCAGATTCTTTACCAGCTGAGCCACCAGGGAAGCCCAAGAATACTGAAGTGGGGTAGCCTAACCTGTTTTTGGAATCTGCTTTAATAAGAAACACAAGCTTGGGTGCCAGGCTGCAGAAGAAGCCGTGAAGCTCTGAATCCTTTCCACACAGTGAATCACCTTGAGGAGGGGGAGGTGGGGAGAAGGGCGCGGGACCTGCTTGCCTACTGTAAACCCCTGCATGCAGATGGGTTTGCACCGCAGTTGGTGGCTGAGGGAATGAAACCTTGATGGTGATGCTGGGTGGTGAAGGGGGCTGGTCCTTCCTTCGCATCGTGACTCACGCATGGACGCGCAGATGTCTGGGCTCGTCCAACTCCAGACGTCTTTCCTGTAAACCAGGGTTTGGCAACCTTTTGCTGTAAGAGGCCAGAGGGCACATCTTCGAGGCGTTGTGGGTCATACAGTCTCTGTCTCAGCAAGCCCGCTCAGCTCTTGGACCACAGAGCATTCACGGGTGAGGGATGCACCCGCAGGACTGAGTTCTGATTTAATTTTATTTCTAAAAATAGGAGATGGGCCAGATCTGGGCTCCAGGCTGCCCTTTGCTCTAGATCACAGGTTTTTAAGCTTTAAAACCAAAATCTTGTTTTTCTTTTTAAACAACAGCTTCTATCACACCCCAAACGTCAACCTGATCAAAGTGGTTGCTCCAGTCAAAGTCTGGGTGGGTGGGAGGGAGCCCAGAGCCTGACTCATCTCGTGCTGGCCCCAGGCAGACCTCCATGGAGGCTCTCAGGCCCCCTGAGACCCCGTGTGAACCCACCGCCCCACCCTCGCACGCCCAGGGACAACCCTCACGGCCTTTGCTGTAATGCCGCCCCTTGTCCCATAACTGCGACATGGTTGAGAGTGTGGGCAGCAGTCTTTCCCTAACGGTGGTGTCTGGTGGTGTCAGGCTCAGATTCAGCTGTCTCACTTAGCACGTCGGGGAGCATGTCTAACACTGGTTGGTCCTGGCTCAGGGCGGCCTGATGCTGAGCTACGGGGGTCTAGGACCGGGAGAGAGCGAGGCTGGGCTTCTCCCCGGTTTGACGCTGTCCACCGTCGTTCAGCTGAGAGGATGAGGCCTGCGGGTCCTTAGGTCATCCACGTCTGAACCCTCCTTTCACCCATGCCGCGGTTTCCCTTTCTCACAGGTGGTAAGCTTGGTCTGCCCCTGCTGTTTCTGGAAACAACCCTTTAGGCTTCTCACAGGAAAGATCAGGAGGAGGTGTGGTGGTGTGTGTGTGTTCTCACGGGAATGATGAGGATGTGGGTGGTGTGTGTGTTCTTAGAGGAAAGATCAGGAGAAGGCGGGTGGTGTGTGTGTGTGTGTGTGTGTGTGTGTGTGTTCTCATGAGAATGATGATGAGAATGTGTGGTGTGTGTGTGTGTTCTCACGGGAACGATCAAGAGAAGGCGGGCGGTGTGTGTGTGTGTGTGTGAGCGTTCTCATGGAAATGATCAGGAGAAGGCGGGTGGTGTGTGTGTGTCTGGGGAAGGAGGCGGCGGGGGAAGTTGTTCAGCGTGTGCAGCTCCTTCAGTGGAAAAGGGAGTAACCGCCAGAGGTGCTGCAATGGGTCACTCTATGTGTCAGTGGGCCTGGGTCACGGGACGCCCCCAATAGCTGGTGAGACATTGTCTGGGGTGTCTCTGAGGATGTTTCCAGAAGAGGTTAGAGCTGGAATCGGCGGACTGAGTAAAGCAGATGGTGCTCCCAATGAGGGTGGCAGCACCTGGCCTGAGAGGCCCGAGGAGAGCGCAGTGGAGGCAGGGAGTGTTCACTCTCCGCACGACCGCAGGGCCGGACACGGCTCTCCTTCCCCCCAAGGGGCCCTCACGCTGCAGGCCTGGACTGGACCTCTGCCACTGGCTTTCCTGGGCCCCCCGTCTGCACAGAGCAGGTCGGGAGGCTTCTCAGCTTCCAGGATCACAAGAGCCAACTGCTCATTATAAATATACTTAAATTACTACTGTCCACCCACTCTAGTATCCTTGCCTGGAGAATTTCATGGACAGAGGCTACGGTCCATGGGGTCACAGGGTCCAATGTGACTGAGTGACTAACGCTTTCACTTTCCAACACATAGCTGTTATATATATATATATATATATATATATATATGTTTTTTTTTTTTAATTGGTTCTGTTTCTTTGGACAACAGTGACTAACACAGGGCCTTATTCACTGTGTCTAAAATCGTGCTCAGGTGGACTTCCCTGGCAGTCCAGTGGTTAAGATTCCATGCTTCCACTGCAGGGGTGCAGGTTTGATCCCCGGTCAGGGAACTAGATCCCACATGTCTCAACTAAAGAGCTCGCATGCTGCAACTGAGACCCAGCACAGCCAAATTAATAAGTATTAAAAAAAAAAATGGTGCTCAGCGCACACCCTCAATATTAGGTGAATTATGTGGATGGCAGGCTTGAGGAGTTCTTGTAGCCCCAGGGCTCTCCTTTTTTTGGGGGGGGGCACACTGCATGGCGTGTGGAATCTTAGTTCCCCAACCAGGGACCAAACCCATGGCCCTGCAGTGGAAGTTTGGAGGCTTAACCACTGGACCACCGTGGAAGTCCCTATCCCAGAATTCGAAGCTTTCACACCAAAATAAGCAGTCTGCACAAAGACAGTGCAGATCCGTCCAAACAGGTAGACCTTTTTGTGAAGCTGATAGAAATGCGGAGGCCACACTTGCTCAGATCCCGTGCAAAGCTGTCAGCAAAAGAGGCTCTGGGAGCATGGAACCAGTTAGGAGGGAAGACGAGAAAATTTACAGGAAATCAGGGTCGATTCTCCAAAGTGTGGTGATTTAGATATCAAGAGAAACCTTTGGGAGAATTGATGACATCTGCAAATATTTTTGTAAAAATGACGGTGCTGTAAAAAATGGAGACTATGTCACACGATTAGAGTTTTTTTTTAAATTTATTTTTTAACTGAAAGATAATTGCTTTACAGAATTTTGTTGCTTTCTGTGAAGCCTCAGCATGAATCAGCCATAGGTGTACATATATCCCCTCCCTCTTGAACCTCCCTCCCATCTCCCTCCCCGCCCCACCCCTCTAGGTTGATAAAGAGCCCTTGTTTGAGTTTCTTAGCCATACAGCAAATTCCCATTGGCTATCTACTTGACATATGGTAATGTAAGTTTCCATGTTACTCTCTCCATACATCTCACCCTCCCCTCCCCTCTCGCCATGTCCCTAAGTCTGTTCTCTATGTCTGTATCTATTGCTGCCCTGTAAGTAAATTCTTCAGTACCATTTTTCTAGATTCCGTATATGTGCATTAGAATACAATATTTCTCTTTCTCTTTCTGGCTGACTTCACTCTGTATAACAGCTTCTAGGTTCTCAAAAAGGAACTCAAAAGCGTTCCTTTTTATGGCTGAGTAAAATTCCACTGTGTAAATGCACCACAGCTTCTTTATCCATTCGTCTGTCGATGGGCATCTAGGCTGCTTTCGTGTCCCGGCTACTGTAAATAGCTGCAATGAACAATGGGATACACGTGTCCTTTTCAATTTTGGCTTCCTCAGGGTATATGCCTAGGAGTGGGATTGCTGGGTCATATGATGGTTTTATTCCTAGCTTTTTAAGGAATCGCCATACTGTCTTCCTTCCATAATGGAAGTATCAATTTACATTCCCACCAACAGTGAAAGAGGGTTCCCTTTTCTCCGCACCCTCTCCAGCATTTATTGTCTGTAGATTTTTTTAATGATGGCCATTCTGACCGGCATGAGGCAATGTCTCACTGTAGTTTTGACAGTCATACATTTTTATCTGAAAAATTATTCCCCTCTATAAAATCTTGATTTATTTCTTGCTTATTTTGAAAATCATCTGAAGTTGAAATTATGATAGAAATGTCACTAGGCATAATATTAAAAACATTTATTTAATTTTATTTTCCAGATAAAATTTCAACCCAAACCTTTTTTTCTCCATTATTTCCTTGGTACCAATAATCTTCAGACAACAAGGACTATTTTCCATGATGTTGGGATGGGAAAAATCTTTCTAAGCAAGACACAAACTGCCAAAGAAAAAGACTGTCAGAACTGACTGCTAAAAGTGTGATATTTTGCATGACAGACTAATAACAAAACCAACTGAAAATAGGAAAATCTTTGGAACATGTAACCTACAGGTGGTTAATAGCCATTATATAAATTATGCTGGACAAAAGGTTCATTCGGGGTTTATAAGATGGTATGGAAAGACTCAAATGAACTTTTTGGTCAACGCAATAGAAAGCAAATACAAATCAATAAGAAAAAGAAAAATAACCCACTGGAAAACTGGCAAAAACCCTGGCTGGTGGGTTCATGGAAGAAGAAACAGGATGGGGTGAGACAAATCTGTGGACGAATTCTTGCCTTTAACGGTAACCAGCAAGATGCAAATAAAACATCAAAACTCCTCTTCAACCCATGGGTGGCCAAAGCCTCAGAAATATCACACAATATTGGATTAAGCAGATTACAGGACATCCTTACAAGGAACACAGAGACACACTGTAAGATGAGCTGATCGGGTGGCCGTGCACTCCATTTATGAAATCCGCAAACCGTGGGTGTGTTGTGTATGTGTGGTGTGTGTAGAGTGTGTGTTGTGTTGTGTATAGTATGTGTGGTATGCGTGAAGTGTGTGTTTATGTGTGGTCTGCGTAGGTGTGTTGTGCATGAGTAAATGCATGGATGAGAACAGACTGGAAGGAATACCCAGACCCGTCTCAGAGGTGGCATCTGTGAAGGGACCCGTGGCTAGGGGCAGGTGATGAGGGGTGCTGGTGTGGGGAGACTTTTCATTTCTACTCCATTAAGTCTTTGAGTCGTTGATTTTGTAGGAGAATATATTTATGACTTGGATAGCTTTGAAATGTAGAAAGCAGACACTGAGGGGTTGCAGGTATGTCTGGCCGGGCCTATGGGTCGCTGAGATGGTGACCGCTGGCCAGCTCGCCGGGAGGCCGGGGCAGCGGGCAGGGAGGGACGCCTCCGAGGCTGGGGAGGAGGGCTGGGGGCAGCGGTGGGCTGGCGGCCCCATGGGGCCCCCAGCCCAGGGCCTGGGGTGAGAGGGGACAGAGGGGCGTCTCTTGCCTCTCACGTCCACACCACTGCTTATGAGAGGCCTTTCCTAACCGTGATATTCTCACAGCTGGCCGTGCTACTGGGCTTGTTCGTCACTGATTTCTTGCTCATTTTGAAAATTAGCTGAAGTTGAAATTATAATGGAAATTTTGTCATGTGCGTCAGGTAAGTTCCCTACTGATTTAAGCAACTGTTTAGGATTTATTTTGTTTTATTTTTATTTTTTAAAACATTTATTGGACTACAGCTGCTTTACAATGTTGTGTTAATTTCTGCCGTACAGCAAAGTGAATCGGCTGTGTGTATACACGCGTTGCTGTTGTCTAGTCACTCAGTTGTTGTCGACTCTTTGTGACCCCGTGGACCGTAGCCTGCCAGGATCCCCTGTCCGTGGAACTTCCCAAGCAAGAATACCGGAGTGGGACGTATACATAGATCCCCTCTTTTTTGGATTTCCTTCCCATTTAGGTCACCAAGGAGCACTGAGCGCCGTTCCCTGTGCTACCCAGGAGGCTCTCATTAGCTGTCTATTCTATACATTGTGTGTGCTTAGACTCTTTGGGGCCCAGGGACTGTAGCCCGCCAGGCTCCTCTGTTCATGGAATTCTCCAGGCAAGAATACTGGAGTGGGTTGCCATGCCCTCCTCCAGGGGATCTTCCCAACCCAGGGATCAAATCCAGGTCTCCTGCATTGCAGGTAGATTCTTTATTGTCTGAGCCACCAGGGAAGCATTTTATACATTGTTGCAGTCCATGGGGTCTTGATTGAGCGACTTCACTTTCACTTTCCACTTTGATGCATTGGAGAAGGAAATGGCAACCCACCCTAGTGTTCTTGCCTGGAGGGTCCCAGGGATGGCGGAGTCTGGTGGGCTGCCATCTACAGGGTCGCACAGAGTCAGGCACGACTGAAGCGACTTAGTAGCAGCAGCAGCAGCAGCAGCAGCAGCAGCAGCAGTGTATACATGTTAATCCCAGTCTCCCAATTCATCCTCCCCCAACCCCATGTAGGATTTATTTTGGTTGCAAATGAACTATCCCAAATGGATATATTCCTAGTTATATGGAATATATGGTCATTTGTGACCGAATATATGGTCATTCAAAAAATGACCATATCTACTTATTTGTGTATCCATCCATCCATCCATCATCCATCTTCACAAGCAATTTTTGGAGAGTCTCTATAGTATTCCGGGCAGGGAGCAGGGTGATGTCTTACTCAGAGTTGGATCTGGCACAGAGAGCGCTCAGCAGTTATTTGTTAGGTGCATGCTTGGAAGACGGATTCCTTGCTTTCACGCACCTCAGAGTTTAGAGGACACACAAAAATAGCCAGTGGCAATGCAGAGACAGACTCGATGGCGGCGCTTGTTCCTGGCTCTGGCGCGGGACGCAGAGGAGCCTGGTGACAAAGGTGGCGGGAGATGCATGGATGCTGACGAGAGTGCCACGTCGAAGAAAGTGAGAACGGGTTTACTGTGACTGACCCCTGCCGGGTGGGGGTGAAGGGGGAGGGACGCAGTGATGGGGGAGAGACTCGTGTGTGTGTGTGTGTGTGTGTGTGTGTGTGTGTGTGAAGGGCACGGTGGCTACAGACATGAGCGGGAACACTTGGGACCACCCTTTCTGATTTGAAGCTGTGCTGCTAAGATCAGTGGTCTCCAGTCTTTGGCTCCAGCAACTGGTTTCGTGGAAGATGATTTTTCCACGAACTGAGGGTAGGGGCGTGGTTTGGGGATGATTTAAGAACAGCACGGGTATTGTGCACTTTCTTTCTATTATTATTATTGCATCAGCTCCCCTCAGATCATCAGGCGTTAGGCCCTGGAGGTTGGGGACCCCTGGCTAAGATGGTGAATGTGGAAGGTGACCTCACCCGCTTTCACGTTTTGGGAGGAGAGGGTCTGTCAGCGGGATGCCTTTCGATTTTCATGTGTCTCGGGTCAGGATGGCTGCCATCGAAAAGCCTGCAAGCAATACATGCTGGAGAGGGTGTGGAGAAAAGGGAACCCTCTTACACTGTTGGTGGGAATGCAAACTAGGACAGCCACTATGGAGAACAGTGTGGACATTCCTTAAAAAATTGGAAATAGAACTGCCATACGACTCAGCAATCCCACTGCTGGGCATACACACTGAGGAAACCAGAACTGGAAAAGACACGTGAATCCCAATGTTCATTGCAGCACTGTTTATAATAGCCAGGAAGCAACCTAGATGTCCATCAGCAGATGAATGGATAAGAAAGCTGTGGTACATATACACAATGGAGTATTACTCAGCCATTAAAAAGAATACATTTGAATCACTTCTAATGAGGTGGATGAAATTGGAGCCTATTATACAGAGTGAAGTAAGCCAGAAAGAAAAACATCAGTACAGTATACTAACGCATATATATGGAATTTAGAAAGATGGTAATGATGACCTTGTATGCGAGACAGCAAAAGAGACACAGATGTATAGAACAGTCTTTTGGACTCTGTGGGAGAGGGCGAGGGTGGGATGATTTGAGAGAATAGCACTGAAACATGTATATTATCATATGTGAAACACATCGCCAATCCAGGTTCGATGCATGATACAGGGTGCTCAGGGCTGGTGCACTGGGATGACCCAGAGGGATGGGATGGGGAGTGAGGTGGGAGGGGGTTCAGGATGGGGAACACGTGTACACCCATGGCTGACTCATGTCAATGTACAGCAAAACCCACTACAATATTGTAAAGTAATTACCCTCCAATTAAAGTAAAGAAATTAATTAAATAAAAATTTAGTGTGTGTTTCTAATTAAATTTATTTATTTATTCTGTTTCTGGCTGCACTGAGGCTGCATTGCTTTGCCCAGGCTTGCTCTCTCTGCGGCGCCTGGGCTTCTCACTGCAGTGGTTTCTGTGGTGGTGGAGCACTGGCTCCAGGCACACGGGCTTTAGCGGCTGCCGCTGGCGAGCTCTAGAGAGTGGCCTTAGTAGTCATGGTGCACAGGCTTCGTTGAGCCTCAGCAAGTTCTTCCCAGACCAGGGATGAAACGCAGGTCCCCCGTCTTGGCAGGCGGATTCTTATTCACTGCGTCAGCAGGGAAGTCCTGTTTTTCATTTTTTAAGTTGCCTGACTGATGTGGCAATATGTATAACGCATAGCAGAGGAAACAGGACCTCAGGATGCATGCATTACTCTTTTGGGTTGCTCGGTCCCACTCTGGTAGACTCTTGGGTCTTGGGTCAGTAGAGGATGAACGCTCCTGTTCCATAATGTCTGTGGCTCATGTTAACACTTCAGGGACGTTTCCAGTAGGTCTTGCCTTCACATCAGCCTTGTGCAGCTGTGTTTTCTGGATGAGACAGTGGAGGTCTGGGTTATGCCAAATGCTTATTCCCAACACCCAGATTCTCATCTTATGTCTTGTTTGCCAAGACAACAGGCAGAAGCAGCTTTCACTTTCATGGGCTTCTTTTCCTGCATCGCTAAAACTGACCTTCCAAAAACTTCATCAAAACACAAAAATAAAATCAGTGATGCCTTGCACATGGCAAACAGCTAGTGGAGAAGGGGATCCTCCTGGGGAAGATATCTTGCTGTGATGCCACACCCTGAGAAAGCAGGTCAGAATCAAAGTGTCTAGGGATGGAAGGAATAGAACATGATCACCTTGAGTTGGCAAGTCAGTAATGACTGTGGTTATCTGACTTCGGATGCTTTGGGGGAAAAAAATAAACTTCAGGAGGGCTTTCCTGGTGGCTCAGTGGTAAAGAATCCACCTGCTAGATCAGGAGACATGGGTTCGTTCCTGATCCAGGGAGATCCCTCACGTTGCAGGGCAGTTAAGCCCAGGGGCCACAGCTATTGAGCCCGTACTCTACAACTATTGAGCCCATGCTCCACAACAAGAGAAGCCCCCACAATGAGCAGCTTGGGAATGGCAACTAGAGAGGAGCCCCCTCTCGCCATAACTTAGAGAAAACCCTGTGAGGCAGCGAAGACCCAGCACAGGTAACTGGAAACAGAAAAAAAAAAAAAACCTTAAAGAATTAACTTATGTTTCATAAATAGGATCCTGAGAGCATTATGTACTTGCAGCATTCAATATGTTCTTTTTAAACTAATATTTGTTTTATTTCTGGCTGTGCTGGGTCTTAGTTGCAGTATGTGGGATTTAGTTCCCTGACCAGGGATTGAACCCGGGCCCCCTGCGCTGGGAGCATGGTTAAAGACTTCCCTGGTGGCTCAGACGGCAAAGCGTCTGTCTACAATGCAGGAGACCTGGGTTCGATCCCTGGGTCGGGAAGATCCGCTGGAGAAGGAAATGGCAATCCACTCCAGTACTATTGCCTGGAAAATCCCATGGACAGAGGAGCCTGGTAGGCTACAGTCCATGGGGTCGCAAAGAGTTGGACACGACTGAGTGACTTCACTTACTCACTTACTTATGAAATGATGGGGTACAAGAAAGGAGGTGCTTCCTGCACCCAAGAGATGCTCCTAGCTTCAGCGCGAGGCGGTTCAAATGGACTTTGCCATCTCATCCTCAGTGGTAATCTTTTTTCAGTTAATTCTCAGGAAGACAGATGTTTCCAATTTAGCCTTGAAAAGTACACAGTAATAAAATAATCTTCAAATTAGCATGGCGGTAGGGCCCGCTGTTTACAACCTGTTTTGAAAAAAAAAAAAAGACTCTGGCTTTGCCTGTTCGAGTTTCCGTCAGGAAGATGGGATTGCCAAGCGAACATTACCATGTTGTCTTCTGAACTTTCCTGTTCAGTCTGTGATTTAGACGTGACATGCTTTCTTTGAAGCGCGCTGCAGAAGCTGACCCAGTATTTATATATTTGTCAAACATGAAGTTCCTTCTACTTTTTTTGTGTGTGTGGTCAAAAGATCCGCCTTTCTGATGAGACCTCATTAAATCTTTTTTGAATACTGGGCCAGATTTTTAGAAGACACTGGAGACCTGCTCCACTGGTTAAGCCTCTAAGGGATGAAAGATTCCAGGAGTGAGTCATGTTCTCACTCAGAGAGAATCTGAATGAGCAGTGAGAAACGACAGACGCAGCACAAGGATAAGGATCTGCCTGGTCTTTCACTTTTAATTTTTGATTGATGTGGAGTTGGGTTACAACGATTCAGGCGTCCATCAAAGTGATTCAGAGATAGATAGATAACAGATTCTTGTTCAGATTCTTTCCCATTATAGGTTATTACAAGATAGGAAGGATGGGTCCCTGTGCTAGACAGTAGGTCTGTGTTATTTACCCATTTTATGTATGGTAGTGGATATCTGTTAATCCCAAATTCCTAATTTATCCCCCGCCCAACCTTTCCTCTTTGGCAATCATAAGTTTGTTTTCTATGTGAACCTATCTCTGTTTTGCAAATAAGTTTATTTGTATCGTTTATTAAATTCCGCATATGAGGGATATGATATATTTGTCTTTGGCTTATTTCACTTTGTATGGTAATCTCCAGGCCCGTCCATGGTGCGCCAAATGGCATAGCGCATTATTTTGAAGATGGAGTCATGCTCCTCTGTACATATGTGTGTGCATGTGTGCGTATACACGCCACGTCTTTACCCAGGCCTCTGCTGATGGACACTTGGGATGCTCCCGCCTCCTGGCTTTTGTAACTAGTGCTGCAGAGAACACTGGGGTGCTTGTGACGTTTTTGAATTAAGAGTTTTCTCCTGATGTCTGCCCGGGGAATAGGATCGCTGGGTCATATGATAATTCTAGTTTTAGTGTTTTTAAGGACTGGCCATACTGTTCTGGCAGCCGCCAGGTTGGGCTTTGAACTGGGGGAGCGTGCACTCTGGTCTCCACGGGAACAGGGCTGTCAGGTGAGGAGTCCCACAATTCCATGGGAAGGACCCCAAGGAAAGGCACTGGGGCTCCCTGGAAGGCAGAGGGATCTGGCTGAGCCCAGGCTTTCAGACATTTCTAGCAAGATACCAGACATATGAGTGACGCCTTCTCAGGCCTTCCAGACCCAGACCAGCCCCCACCTGAACAGCATCTTGTGACCCAAGGCAGCAGCACAAGAATGTAAAAGAATTGCCCCACTGAGTCCTGCCCACATTCCTAACTCACAGAATTGTGAGCAATCATTAGCTGATTCAATAACTAATTCAAGCCACCACATTTTGGATAGTTTATTGATACGGCAACGGAAAACTGGGGTAGCACAGTTGTGTATTAGCTGTCCAGTTGTATCCAGCTCTTTGCGACCCCATGGACCATAGCCCACCAGGCTCCTCTGTCCATGGGGATTCTCCAGGCAACAATGCTGGAGTGGGTTGCCATTCCCTTCTCCAGGGGGTCTTCCTGACCCAGGGATTGAACCCGGGGCTCCTGCACTGGAGGCAGATTCTTTACTGCCTGAGCCAGGCAGAGAATTTAGACATTGTCCTGGTGCATCTTGATGGAATCTTCCTGGGGGTTGCACTGTAAGAAAAACCCAGGAAGAAGGATCCTCTAAACATTTCTTCTTTCTCCAGAGGGGAGTCACAGACACCCCGAGAGGCCCAGATTTGCCTAGTGCCAGGTTACCTCTCTTCCTAAGTCTCTGTGCTTTTTGCTAAGTCTCAGCACCCGCTACAGACAGATTTCCAAGGGCGAGGCTGTACCAGTCCATCACCTGTGCAGGTTTGAATCTTCCTGGTCGTGCGGCCTTGGCTCAAGTCAGGACCTGCTGCCAGAACAGCGTCTTTCACTTGTGTGTGTGCTTTCTCAGTCGCTCAGTCACGTCTGACTCTCTGCATCCATGGACTTGGCCCACCAGGCTTCTCTGTCCATGGGATTTTCCAGGCAAGAATACTGGATTGGTTTGGGTTGCCATTTCTACCTCCACGGGATGTTCTCGACCCAGGGATTGAACTCAAGTCTCTTGCATCTCTGGCATCGACAAGCAAATTCTTGACCACTGTACCACCTGTATAATGGGGTTGCCTGATGGCTCAGCAGTAAAGAACCTGCTTGTCAATGCAGGAGACATGAGTTCTATCTCTAGGTTGGGAAGCTCCCCTGGAGAAGGAAATGGCAACCCACTCCAGTATTCTTGCCTGGAGAATCCCATGGACAGAGGAACCTGGCGGGCTACAGTCCACGGGCTCACAAACGAGCCAGACATGACTTAGCGACCCAACAACAATCTGTATAACATCATCTTACTTGTACCCCAGGTCACACCTCAATGCTCCTAAATGATCGCATCTCTCCTCCTCCTTTACAATGTGGATAAATGAGCGATGGGTGAGATTGCTGCTGCCGCTAAGTCACTTCAGTCATGTCCGACTCTGTGCGACCCCATAGATGGCAGCCCACCAGGCTCCTCAGTCTCTGGGATTTTCCAGGTAAGAGTACAGGAGTGGGTTGCCATTTCCTTCTCCAGATGGGTGAGGTTGGTCTCCCATCAAACGTCAACCTAATCTATATCACAACTGTTTTAAACTGGGAGTTTTCACCAGGAGACTTCTCATAACAAGTACAACTATAGTTGGGGGAAAAAAAACCACAGTGGAATGCAGCTTTGTAGATAAGGATAAAAAATATCGTAGGTTACAGAATTTATCAGCTGCTCGAGCCTCAGTATATAGCACACAGGTGATTAAATAAAACAACATTATTTACTCAGCATGAATAACTCCTGGCTCCAGAACCATGGACTATCACTCAATTCAATTCAACCATCATTGAATTTAAGCTGCCTCTAGCTGAATTGTGTGGGGCAGGTAGTCCTCTGAATGTAATGGCTTATTATGAAACTATGTGAAAAAAATCTAAAACGCTGATGTTATTTCCCATCTTACAAAGGAAAATGGCTATTAAATTGATTAGTATAATGAATTCTATTTAAAGACTTTCACAACTCTTTTTCTGTTTTTAGATGTACCCTGAAATTGAATATTCGCTCAATCGATGTTTTGAGGTTCACTTTTTTGAGACTTTTTCTGTACTGAATTTTGATATGGGTAATTTCTGGATAGAAATTTAAAAATCCCACTGGTTTAATTTCCCTAGAAACAATTCCGAACCACATTTGCTGTGCTCCTTGATCCAGCGGGAATGCCCTCGATGTGTACTGAATTGGCATTTGGGTTTCTGTTAGGGTCATGGGTGTGTTCTAGGAGACACACGAGTTCTTGATGAAGATTTTGCGTTCTCTGTTTTAATTTCTATGACATTTTAAGACAATATTAGCATATTTTAGATCATCTGAATGACCACATTGTAATTAAATACTGCCACAAAATTTCAGGCTCTCTGCTTGATTCAAATTTAGTTTATGAGCTTGCTTTTAATTTTTTTTTTTTTTTGCTTTTAATTTATAGTTGCATAAGAATTGTATCTATCACTTCAGGTCTAGCTTTGTGTTTACATACATGTTACTCTATCAAGTGTGTTTCTTTGTGCCAGGCACTGATCAAAAAACTGCATAAATTACTGCCTTTGCTCCCCACAGATGAGTGAGTTATACCCATACTGTATATGAGGAAACTTAGGCACAGGGGATAAAACTGAAGTAACAGAAGAGTCAATTCAAAAAATTTTAAGTAATATTAGAGATTGGACAACTTACATAAGTGAAAAGTCCAGAGGACACAACTTAGTGACTAGACGACAAGAACACAAAAAGATAGGTCTTGCTTCAGGTATGGGTTGATCAGGGCGCCAACTCAGTGTCTCTGTAATCTCTTTGGCTCAACCCTTTCTGTGTGTCGGCTCCATTTCCTGGCTGGCTTCTCGCAGGATCACAAGAGGGCTGCCTTCTTCTTCCAGGGCCACAGGTTTCCTCATTTATGTTTGGGGAGAAAGAATCATTTTTACCACATTGCCACACCAAGAATGAAAAATCCCATTTCATCACATTAGTTACAAAAAACAAAGAAAAAATTTTGCATGCTCATTATCTGTCATAAAGGAAACAACAAGTATTTCACTAAAACCAGAAAAAAGGATACTGTGAAAGAGCTAGAGTGGTGAATGAAACTTAATAGTAGGAAACCATTACTGAAGATTTCATATGTATACAACGTCATCAGTAAATTACAAATAAAACTACCATGCCTGCCTGCCTGCTAAGGTGCTTCAGGCGTGTCCAGCTCTTTGCAACCCCATGGACTGTAGCCCACCGGGCTCCCTTATCCATGAGATTCTCCAGACAAGAATACTGGAGTGGGTAGCCATGCCTTCCTCCAGGGAATCTTCCCGGTCCAAGGATTGAACCTCCGTCTCCTGCATCGCAGGAGATGATGAGTCACTGGAGAAGTCCAAAACTAACATAGGATCCAGCAATCCCACTTCAGGGTATTTCTCCAAAAGAACTGAAATCAGGATCTGGGAAAGACTGCTTCATTCCCATGTGTATTGTAGTATTAGCCACAATAGCCAAGAGGAGCTTGATATATACACACTTTGGAATATTATTCATCTTCAAAAAGGAAGAAAATTCTGATTTGTTGAACCATGTAAAACCATAATAAATAATTATGCTAAGTGAAATAAGCCAGTTACATAAGAATAAATACTGTGTGATTCCACTAACATGAAGTTCCTAAGTAGTCAAATTCAGAGAGACAGAAAGAATGGTGGTTTCCAGGGACTGGGGCAGTGGGAACAGGGAAATGGGAAGTTGCTGTTCAGGGGGTACAGTGTTTCAGATTTTCGAGACAAACTGTTCTTGAGTTCTGCTCTACCACCGTGATGCCCAGAGTTAACAATACTGTACATTTAAAAATTTATTCAGAGGGTAGATCTCACGTGGTGGGTTTTTAGCCACAGTAAAAAATACCATCATCATCACTGGTAATTAATTTACTCTTTATGTTGTTGCTTGGCTTAAATTTTGCGAATATAAATTAAAAACTTTTTAAAATTTGTGTGTATGTTTTTGTCTGTGCTGGGTCTTTGTTGCTGCCCGGGGCCGTCTCTAGTTGTGGTGTGTGGGTTCTCATCACAGTCGCTTCTGTTGCGGAGCATGGGCTCCAGGTGCTTGGGCATCAGTAGCTGGGCGCACAGGCTTAGCTGCCCTGCGGCACGTGAGATCTGCCTGGACCAGGGAGGGAACCTGCGTCCCTTGCACTGGCAGGCGGATTCTTAACCACTGGGCCACCACAGAAATCCTACAAAATGTTATTATAATGGCTGCTGCTGCTGCTGCTGAGTCGCTTCAGTCGTGTCCGACTCTGTGCGACCCCATAGACGGCGGCCCACCAGGCTCCCCCGTCCCTGGGATTCTCCAGGCAAGAATGCTGGAGTGGGTTGCCATTTCCTTCTCCAATGCATGGAAATGAAAAGTGAAAGTGAAGTCGCTCAGCCGTGTCCGACTGTTGGTGACCCCATGGACTGCAGCCCACCAGGCTCCTCCATCCATGGGATTTTCCAGGCAAGAGTACTGGAGTGGGGTGCCATTGCCTTCTCCATGATAATGACATTCATATATTTGCTAGCAGTTTCTGTCTTCCCATCTTAGGTTTGCCTTGAGCATCTCTCCAAATTAAAACGTGCCCTGGACTCTTAGAAAACTAGCTCTCATGGGTGGGAGTGGGGCAGGGCAGTGATGCCAGCATCTTAGGGTAACTCTCCATGGTTGCAATTTTCTTAAATTGAGATTTAACTAATGGTGCCTCTGAGTTCATAATGTGAGTAATTTTCTAAACGTGTTTTCCCGTAGGAAATGTGCAACTAAATGGGAAGTCTCTTAATGAATTGCTTTCACGGTTGGTTACCCCTCCGTGGCTTGTGTTTACAACCAATTCTCAGAAATAATTTTTGCACTTCCAAATGAGCACTCAAGGTCGGGAGAGTGACTTGAGCTATAAGCTTGCAATGACTGGCTATCCATACCATTCTAATCATTTCACGTTTTAAAGGAAGTTTTTTTTTTTTTTTCTACTTGTACAATTTAAATATATATATTTTAAAGTTTTACAATGTTGTGTTGGTTTCTGCCATCAGTTCAGCTCAGTTCAGTTCAGTCGCTCAGTCGTGTCTGACTCTTTGCGACCCCATGAATCGCAGCATGCCAGGCCTCCCTGTCCATCACCAACTCCCGGAGTTCACTCAAACTTATGTCCATCGAGTCAGTGATGCCATCCAGCCATCTCATCCTCTGTCGTCCCCTTCTCCTCCTGCCCCCAATCCCTCCCAGCATCAGAGTCTTTTCCAATGAGTCAACTCTTCCCATGAGGTGGCCGAAGTACTGGAGTTTCAGCTTTAGCATCAGTCCTTCCAAAGAAATCCCAGGGCCGATCTCCTTCAGAATGGACGGGTTGGATCTCCTTGCAGTCCAAGGGACCCTCAAGAGTCTTCTCCAACACCACAGTTCAAAAGCATCCATTCTTCGGTGCTCAGCCTTCTTCACAGTCCAACTCTCACATCCATACATGACCCCTGGAAAAACCATAGCCTTGACTAGACGGACCTTTGTTGGCAAAGTAATGTCTCTGCTTTTGAATATGCTATCTAGGTTGGTCATAACTTTCCTTCGAAGGAGTAAGCATCTTTTAATTTCATGGCTGCAGTCACCATCTGCAGTGATTCTGGAGCCCAAAAGGATAAAGTCTGACACTGTTTCCACTGTTTCCCCTGTTTCCCTATCTCTTTCCTATGAAGTGATGGGACCGGATGCCATGATCTTAGTTATCTGAATGTTGACCTTTAAGCCAACTTTTTCATTCTCCACTTTCACTTTCATTAAGAGGCTTTTTACAGCAATGCAAGTCAGCAGTATTTATACACACATCCCCTCCCTTTTCGCCTCCCTCCCCTCCCCCTATTCCATTCTGTAGACACAGTCAGGGAGCGAGAGGGGGACAAATGGAGAAAGTGGCATCAACATATACACACTACCCGGAGTAAGATGGATAGCTGGTCAAAGAAAGACTTTTAACTAAAGTGATTTGTTCATGTCTTAGTACTTAATGAATTTTTTTTTTTTTTAAATCAACCTCCCACTTCTCCATAATAGACTAAAAAACATCCTTTTGGAATCTAAGGTAGTATACTGATAGGTTCTGAAAAGACCAGGGACCAGCAACTTTCTGAACCGGGAGGTTGTAGCTCTAGTTTTATAGGTTTTTCTTTTTCCATGAAAATGGATCTTGTCTATAGCAATGTTTCTTATTTTTTTTAATAAATCTAATTTCTTACGTTATTATCTGGGTCAAGAATCATTGATAAGAAGGCCCTGAGGACTCAGAGTTCTATACAGATGTGTCTCAGGGTTCTACAAAGACCTTCCCAGGTGACCACATTCAGACCCTCAAGACAGTCCATTTGCATCTGCTTCCTTTCTGAAATGAAGAAGAGGGGCCGTGTAGCCTGGGTGTCACCTGACAACGTGGAAACCCAGCCTCCTAGAGTACAGACTGGACGTTAGGGAACCTGGGACATACAGTTGCACTGTGACCTTGACCTCTGTGTTTGTCAGCCTTGCTGATGAAGAGAGTCTCAGACAGGGTGGCTCAAACAGCAGACATTCACATCTTGCAGTTCTGGGGGCTGGAAGTCCAAGATCAAAATGCCAGTCAACTAAGGTCCTGATGAGAACTCTCCAGCCTGCAGATGGCTGCCTTGCTGGGCTGTCCTTAGACTGCAGAGAGAGGGAGCAAGAGAGAGAGAAAGAGGGAAACTTGCCTCCTGTTCTTGGTCACTTTCGTCATGTCCAACTCTTTGCGGCCTCATGGACTGTAGGCCGCCAGGCCCCTCTGTCCGTGGGGATTCTCCAGCAAGAATACCTCACTGGTTACCATGTCCTTCTCTCTTACAAGGGCACTAATCCCATAGTGAAGGCTCCACCCTCATAACCTCCTTTAACCCTAGTTACATCCCAAAGGGGCTTCCCTGGTGGCTCAGTTTGTAAAGAATCCACCTCCAATGCAGGAGACACAGGTTCAATCCCTGGGTCAAGACCCCCTGGAGAAGGGCATGGCAACCCACTCCCGTATTCTTGCCTGAAGAATCCCATGGACAGAGCAGCGTGACAGGCCCCTAGTCCATGCAGTCGCAAGAGTCAGACATGACTTACCAACTAAACCCTCACCATCACGCCCAAAGACCCCATTTCCACATACCATCATGTTGGGGGTTATGGTTTCGGCACCTAAATTTGGGGAGGGGCATAACTCAGTCCATAGTAGCCTCCCTCTTGACCTTTCTTCTGTAATAGAATCTGAGCTCTGATTTTCTGGGACACATTCAGGAGGAGATTGGTATCTTGATTTTAATATTTAAAAGGCAATTCTTATCAGCAAGTTCTCAGGAATGTCACAGTTTACTGAACTGATAATTGCGTTATAAAACTCAAAATCTACTCTGATGTCTTCAATGTAAAAAGTTAACCTGAGGCATATGTTAAGATTGTTATCACTTTCTTACAGAAATTATTACTGTAAACATACATTCTCATTACCGCCCCAAATTCCTCTGTCCTTGTGGGGTCCACTGGGTGTCGCGGAAAGAGTTCTAGTCTAGACATCCCAAAGGTTGTGTTCTAATTCTGCCTCTGGAGCTTGCAGATGTGAACTGCCAATTTTTCTATCTTTAAAAAGTCTCTTTCCTCCATAATATTTGGGAGAGGTGGATGCCTCCCACCTGCTCCCAAGGGGTTCATTTGACTTTTTAAAGCTACCTTGCCATCTTTTCTACTTTAGACTCTGTTTACTTCACTACTGGTCTCAGATAATCCATTGCCTGTAGTGTTCCTGTGTGTGTGCGCATGCAGGCCTGCGAGCGTGCGTACATGTAGTGTAAAGGGCACTGAAGAAGATCTTTACTTTCAAGTGATAATTATTCAAGAGCAACCAGCCGAGGAAAAGGAGACTATACCGACTCACAGAAGCAAATGGTAGAAAGAGCAGGGACGCCCAGAACAAGGGCACGCTCTCTTTCTCACCTCTTTCTTTCTGCATTGCTTCATTCTCCTAAATTATCTTGCTCCTTTAGGGTTAGAATCACAGCTGCTGCGATCCCAGGGCACACATCTTCCCATCTTTTCCCTCGGAGAGGAAAGGGCTTCTTGTAGCTTCTGCTGATCAAAACTGGAGGAGATTCCTGATTGGCCTGGCTTGCACCCTGGGCCAGCTGCACGAGCCTCACTGGGGCCCAGGGCTTCCCCTGGACTCCTGCAACCTGCAGGTGACGCCCTGCAACCCACACATGGACCGCCTGTTAGAGTAAAGCAACACCCCCAAAGAAGAAAGGAGGGCCAACATGCCCACGGTGGGAACCGGGAGCTGGGCCCCCATCTCATTTATCCTGTTTCTACTCTAGTGAGGTGGGCTCACCCCTCTCTTTGCAGCTCCAGGGAGCGTCTCTTTACTTCCACACATTGCTATCTGGGGAGATCAACTTTCATTAAACAACCACAGGAAACAAAAGGGAATGACAACATGCAGTGAAAAGAATAGCTGACCGTGTGCGGACGTGGCCCAGGGTCTAAGGACAAGCTTGCAAGGCGGTCAGCCTCCCACGGGGGACGCTGCTCTGATGCGTCCCCAGCCCTCTGGGCCTCCTTCCTCCAAGCTCCACCTTGACTTTCTGCCTGATGTTTGGGAAACCCATTTGATAGTAGGGCTTATTACACCCCCAGGGTATAGCTTTCTCCTCCCCCAGTACTTTCTCAAAGTCTTAGTAGGTCAGTCTAGAAATAGCATCTGAGGAGCGCTGGCTCTTCACTACTCCAAGTCCCCGGGACTTGTCCAGGCTATAGCCTTTGGTACCATGGTTTCAAAATACCCTGTGTCAGACTCTTCCATGAGGCTGTCCTGGCAGACTATCCAGGGCTGTTCTTTATGCCCTGCCACCGATGTGAGTTGCAGCAATGTATATTTATTTTCCTAATTGTCTTGTAGAAAGAGAGAGATGAATACTGACCTCAAGGTTTTGTAATTGCAAGGCTGCCTTATTCACAGTGGAGTTCTGTTCACTTCAGATTTCAGGTTGTCTCCTAGGGCGTCTGCTGGAGATAATAAACAGGCCCATTACGCAGCTGTGCTCAGTGGCTGCTCCCTTGGCTACTAAAAAGACCTTGCCAATATGATGAATTTTCTGCTTAGAGAGGCTGGATTAACTCCTTAGATAAGGATCACGCTTCCTAACCTCTGTCCGGGAAAACGAGGATTTGTTTTTTTTTTCTCTTTCCATGGTGCAAGTTATTTTCCTTCAAGTATTTACAGCAAGCTTGAAAATGTCTTTGACATGTTATCAGTTCAGTCACTCAGACGTGTCCGACTCTTTTGCGACCCCATGGACCGCAGTATGCCCGGCTTCCCTGTCCATCACCAACTCCCAAAGCTTGCTCAAACTCATGTCTAATGAGTTGGTGATGCCGATGTTATACTATGTTATGGCGTGTTATGGGTGATCTAAAAATGAACGTAAAATTTTCATTCTCCTCCATTATCTATCTGTTTACTACATAAGTAATGCTTTAAGTTATTTTCCATTGAGCAAAATGTATTTTCTGAAAAGATGTGTCGTAGTCACGGTATTGGGTTGTTCTCTAGCTTTGGGTAATTCTTAGCAACGAGTTAGAGAAGTCAGGGGAAAATGGAATTAGAGCCTTTCCAACCCCCTCACCTTCAATCCCCAATCTTCTGAGCAACTTTGAGGAGCCCAACCTTCACAAAACTGAGCCTTAGGGACGTATAACCCCAACCAGATCTCAGGAGGTGATGAGTGAAACAGACCTTCCAGGCAAGCTCAGGATAGAAGGCAGGCCCTCTGGCATTAGAAAAGCCCGTACCTTCTTTCAACAACTTCTTGACTTGGGAGTTGAGCTTCATGTACTTCCTGGCGTCATATGAATCACTGACTCAGATCTTTCTCGGCCGGATGGAGCACCACCGATCCTCGTCCGCTCCTGGAGACCGGGGCTGGGTGTGTGCATGAGTCGGGACCTCCACACTCCTCTGGATCCGCTGGAGGTGCGCTGCCGCTCAGCCTCCATTCACTCTCCTCCGATGCCCACGCCCCAGGACTACTCTGGGGAGCTCCCGTAATCCACTCTCATTCCATCGACTTCTGGTGGTTTTGGCTCCCTTGAGGTACAGAGCATACGACTCAAGTCTGGCCAATCAGGGTGGCTCTGTTCCCTGGCCGGGGACCCGATATGACTCAATCAAAGTAAATAAAATGAAATCCTATTGGGCTGAGCGCCTGGAAGATATACAGTCTAGATCTTCTGTAGACATCTTGTGATCAGGAAGAGAGAGACTGTCTGAAAATAAGGCCAACACATAGAAGAGACTATGGCCAGTGACCAGGCGATGAAAAGAAACCAGGTCCTGGAAACACTGGCATCTACGCCACGCTTGAGGCCCGTGCTGTCCAGAGCTTCTCAGTTATCTCAGCCAATCAGTCACTTTTCTTTTCCGCATATGCCTGTGCTGTGCTGTTCAACCGCTCAGCTGTGTCTGACTCTTTGTGACCCCATGGACTGTAGCCCACCAGGCTCCTCTGTCTATGAGGCAAAAACACTGGAGTGGGTTGCCATGCCCTCCTCCAGGGGATCTTCCCAACCCAGGGGTCGAACCCAGGTCTCCCGCAGATTCTTTATCATTTGAGCCACCAGGGAAGACCAAGAATACTGGATTGGGTATCCTATCCATTCTCCAGGGATCTCCCCGACCCAGGGATTGAACCCAGGTCTCCCACATTACAGGCGGATTTTTTACCTGCTGAGCTACCAGGGACGCCCCCTTGTATGCCTATTTGGGTTGAGTTTTTGGCCTTTTAGAACTGAATGAAGTCTAACTATATATTCCATGTAAGCAGGAATCTTGCCTGCCCAACTTTCTGCTGTATCCGAGAGCTGAGAACAGATGGTTGTCGTGTAATAGGTACTTGATGGGACTTCCCTGGTGGTCCAGTGGTTAAGAACAGCTGCCAAAGCAGGGAACATGGCTTTGATCCCTGGTCCGGGACGATCCCACGTGCCGTGAGCAACTAAGGCCCGGTGCCACAACCGCTGAGCCTTACAGCCTGGGAGCTGCAACAGGAGAAGCCGCTGCAAGGAGAAGGCTGTGCGTGGTCACTAGAGAGCAGCCCCGCTCGGCGACTAGAGAAAGCCCATGCGCAGGCAACCACGACCCAGCACAGCCAAAGATGAGATAGATAAATAAATTCTTTACAGAAAGGAATAGCTATTGAAAAAGTGAGCTTTCCAGGTGGCACAAATGGTAAAGAATCTGCCTGCCATGCAGGAGACGTGAGTTCGATCCCTGGGTTGGGAAGATCTGGAGAAGGGAATGGCAACCCACTCTAGTATTCTTGCCTGGGAAACCCCATGGACAGAGGAGCCTGGGGGGCTACAGTCCGTGGGGTCACGAAGAGTCGGGCATGACTGAGTGACTAAGCACAGGAAGCTGAAGAATCGTGAGGGAGGGAGGGGACCTCATGCTCAGGCAGGGCAAGTGTCGGGTCCCAGCTCCCTATTTCCTGATGCCCCAGCCCTCAGCTTCCATCCTGGTCTTTTCATGGAAGCAGAGAGACGATGGAAGAGAGAAACCTCAGACTCCCTTCCAACGCTTGAATGACAACTGCAGACTCAGAGCCAGCCTAGACAAGGCTAGTATGATTCCCGTGATATCAAAAAAACCCTCAAAAAAAAAATCCCTCCCCATCATCTGAGACTTTCACTTCCTCTAAGGGGTTGCAGAGTCCGACACAACCAAGCACACAGCACATCAGATTATGAGGTAGGATATTCTGCTTTAGCTGATAGGATGGCATGTCTTCCAGAGATCCTAGGCGTGGTGCAGGATTCGATTTAGAGAATCTTCTTGTGAAGAAGTGGTGAATGCATTTTAAGTTGACGGGGCAACTTTTCGAGATGTGGGAGGAAGGGTGTGTGTGTGTGTGTGTGTGTGTGGTGTGGGGTGTGTGTGTGTGTGTGTGGTGTGTGTGTGTGTGGTGTGGGGTGTGTGTGTGTGTGTGTGTGTGTGTGTGTGTGTGGTGGAGGAGTGAACTGCAATGGATTTCGGTTACTCTTTGCCAGCCGGTGACCATGAACCTTTATTCTGACAGCCAAGTGTGACTGCCCCCTGGGAGGGCACCCCTGCCCCATTCCCTCGATCACACACCCACATTCACAGTCGGGGTGTCAGTTTCCCATGTACCCACGACCCAGGCAAAGCCAAGGAAGCGCGTTGAGACTTCTGAAATCTGTGGGAAAGATTTTCTTGCTGTGTCTAGCTGGAATTGAAGCCTAAATACAAGAAAGCCTGGAACTGTGATAGCCACCTTCTGACCACGGAAGGAGAGCTTATCTGAGGATAAAGCCAACACACAGAGGACAGCAGAACAGAGCAAAAAGCTAGCGATGCCGGACCTTAATGCTGCACTTTTAATCTGCATCACAGTGCCTGAAGTCACCTCCAGCCGCAGCTTTCAGGTAAATGAGCCAATACATTCCAATCTATCAAAATACACATTTTGTTGGATTTCCTGCCAATTTCAGCCAGAGGAGTCTCAGCTGATACCCTGAACAATTGCCACACTCCGGGAGATGTCTGGAAGTGATGACTCAAAAGACACCCTGAGTCAAGGACTTGCTCAGGCGCATGTCATTTATTCAGGAGGTGATTCTTGGAAGCAGAAATGAGGGAGTGAGGCGGGTGAGACGGGAAGGGTCAGTCCCACCGGGGACGGCTGAGGAATTGTGTGAAATACAACTCAAAGCTGTCCCACCAGGAGACGGTGGCGGGGTTGGTCTGGGAAATTTAGATACTGGCCCCAGTCCTCTCTTATTTGGTAATGTGACTGTTCCTGCATCTGTCAAACACCTCACCTGGTTGAAGGGCACCAGAGCAATAAGGACTTGCTCTCAAGAGAGTGTCTGGGAGTCACATGGCAAATCTATGCTCACCCTCCTGAGGATTCCTGAAGGATAAACTGATAAACAAAGTCCTCACTCTCCACTTGGAAGCAGCTCATTCTGCATCATGTGACAAGGACTCTAGGTTGGTCAAGCTCTTTGTTTAAAATGTATTTTATTGAAGCGCAGTTTACAATGTTGTGTTAATTTCTGCTGTAAAGTGACTCACGTACACATATGTGTATTCTTTTTCATGTTTCTTCCATTATGGTTTATTGCAGGATACTGAATGTAGTTCCCTGTGCTCCACAGTAGGACCTTGTTTATCTATTGTATATATAATAGTTTACACCCGCTCCTCCCAAACTCCTACCCCACGCTCTTCCCCTTGGCAGCCACAGGTCTTTCTCCAGGTCTGTGAGTCTGCTTGTATTTCGCAGATGAGTTTGCTTGGCCTTATTTTGGAGTCCACATGTAAGCTGTCACGTGATGTTTCTCTTTCTCTTTTCGACGTCACTTAGTGTGATAATCTCTAGTTGTATCCATGTTGCGGGCAAATGGCATTATTTTAAGTTTATTTTTTATGGCCGAATCATCTTCTGCTATATGTGGACCACATCTTCATCCACGCGTCTGTCAATGCACAATTTTGCTTCCTTGGCTTGGCTATTATGACGAGTGCTGCTAAGAACAAAGGGGGAGCATGTATCTTTCTGGATTATAGTTTTGTCCATATATACGCTCAGGAGTGGGATTGCTGAATCATATGGCAACTCTAGTGTTTGGAGGACCCTCCCTACTGTTCTCCATAGTGACTGCATCAATTTACATTCTCACAGGTGGGTCATGTCTTTGATCCACACCCAGAAAACTCCAGAAAATTCTCCTGAAGGACCACAGCTGCTTAATCTCACTTCAAGGCTTCATTTTGGAGCTTATCCTAAGCTCTTCTCTTTGTAGGGATGGGAAATGGAGATAGGGGTTGAAAATGGAGCTGTTCCCAGGACCAAGTCTAATCTGCATGGAGTTTGGGCTGGAGTCTTGGACCCTCTTGGTCTGGGCCAAATTCAGGGCATGGGGCACTATTCTCCATAATTTACATTTTGTCCTTCTGTAGGCACCCAAGATTGGACTGCTGTTGACCAGATGGGCTGCATTTTATTGGGGGAAAAAGATCCCTGCTTTGTCAGGATTTAAAAAAATGCCCCAAACTAATGAAAACTTAAGGAACCCAAAGCTTATTGTATGTGATTATCAAAGTGAAGCATTGTTTTAGAATGTTGTTGACACAGGTCTTGGGACTGTGTGTTCATAAACATAGCGCTCTCATGGGTGGAAGAAAATTCCAATCTAGGTTATTTTTAGAGAAAATTGTAGCTCTTTGTTATGCCTAAAATAGAAAGATCATATTTTCAGTGCCTTTGTGGCTGTATCACGTTAATGAGAACCGTCAGACTATGTGGCCCTCATTGAGTTTAGATACAGTCCTCACACAAGAAGGCAGGTGGTAAGCACACATACAGTTCCTTTCCAAAGGATTTAACACTTACGTATTGAACATGTGGGCTTCCCCGGTGGCTCAGATGCTAAAGAATCTGTCTGGGTTCAATCCCTGGGTTGGGAAGATCTCCTGGAGAAGGGAGTGACAACCTACTCTAGTATTCTTGCCTGGAGAATTCCATGGGCAGAGGAGCCTGGACGGCTACAGTCCATGGGGTCACAAAGAATCGGACACGACTGAGCGACTAACGCTTTCATTTTTTTTTAATTTAATTGAGTGCGTACTAGGGCTTCCCAGGTGGTGCTAGTGGTAAAGAACCCGCCTGCCAGTGCAGGAGCTGTAAGAGACTCAGTTTGATCCCTGGGTTGGGAAGATCCCCTGGAGGAGGGCATGGCAACCCACTCCAGTATTCTTGCCTGGAGAATCCCATGGACAGAGGAGCCTGATGGGCTATAGTCCATGGGGCTGCAAAGAGTTGGAGATGATTGAAGCAACTTAGCACCCATGCACGCAATGTCTAACACGCTGCTGAGTGCTGAAGGAATGCAAAAGAATATGTCACGCAAGTAACAGTTACTCCCTTCCCACTAGGAGTTTCAGTGAGCCTCATTCACACAGGGGTGCCTGGCGTGACTCAGAACACCTCCTGTTGGTCATTAGTCACATCGCAGTAACATCATCCTCAAGTCTCATTACCACACTTGTCTACATGTGGGTTTCAGCTCTGCATCCGTGGGAGTCTTTTCCAGCCCACCCTTCTAACTGGAGATTTAATGTTTAGGGATAAAGCCTTCAGCAATAGAGTAATATTTTACCAAATGATCGAAAACCTGAGCTCTCTGAACACAACTGGAAATACGAATACAGTCAAGTTTCCTGGGTGGCTCTGGGTCCAGTTCTTTGAGGGGATGGGGTGGGACACAGTCTCTAATTTGCTATCTTGAAAATTATTAACCTTTTTTTTTTTTTTTTTTTTTGCCTCACCACGTGGCTTGTGGGATTTTACTTCCCTGACCAGGGATTGAACTCGAGCCCTCTACTGTGAAAGGACAGAGTCCTAACCACTGGGCTGCCGGGGCATTCCCGGATTAACCATTTTTCATTCAAGATTTCTTGTCATAATAGGCATGTACTGGGGCTTCGCTGGTGGCCCAGTGGTTAAGAATCTGCCTGCCAATGCAGGAGGCACGGGTTCAATCCCTGGTTCAGGGAAGATCCCACATGCCGAGGAGCAGCTAAGCCCGTGTGCCCCGACTACGGAGCCCATGTGCCTCGAGTCTCTACTCCACAACAAGACAAACCACGACAGTGAGAAGGCCACACACTGCCACCAGAGAGGAACCCCGCTCACGGCAACTGGAGAAAAAGCCTGCACAGCAGTGAAGACCAGCACAGCCAAAAATCAAGTTATGCGTGGATTGAATGGTAGTTCTGGGAACCATGCAGTGCTGGAGATACAAGGATGACTTAGTGGTCTCTACCCTTCCACGGTTCCTGGCTAGACCAGTGACTCTCAGCCTGGCTGTCTGACACAGTCATCGAGCAAGTTTTAAAACCATATAGATGGCCCCTTCTCAGACGAGTTGAATATGACTCTCTGCGAATGGGACCCAGACATCATTTTATTTTACTTCATTATTTTTTTAAACTGTATGATCTCACTTGTATGTGGAATCTTAAAAAACAAAACAAAACAAAACACCGCGACTCACAGAGAGAACAGAGTGGTGGTGGAGGGGGTGGGGGTGGGGGAAATGGGTGAAGAGGTCAGAAGGTACTCAATTATCAGATAAGGAAGCCCTGGGAATGTGCCGCGCAACATGGTGACTGTGTTAATGGTATTGTCCTGGAGCTTCCCTGGTGGCGCAGTGGGTAAGAATCCACCTGCAGGGGGCGTGGGTCCCACCCCTGGTCTGGGAAGATCCCACGTGCTTCAGAGCAGCTAAGCCCAGGTACCGCAACTGCTAAGCCCTCGGGCCACAGCTACTGAGGCCGGTGTGCCTAGAGCCCCATAGCGAGAAAAGCCACCGCAGAGAGAAGCCCAAGGACTGCGGGGAAGGGTGGCCTGTGCTCACCGCAACCACAGCAAAGCTCATGCAGCCACAAAGACTGGGTGCAACCAACAATAAATAAATAAGTAATATTAAAAAAAATGCTGTCCTGTGTATCTGAAAGTTGCTAAGAGAGTAGATCTTCAAAGTTCTCATCACAAGAAAAAAGCCTGTATGTGCAGTGATGGATGTTAACTAGACTTGCTCTGGTAATCCTTTCCCAATATATGCATACATCAAATCACCACAACGCCACCCACTGCGGCATCCTTGCCTGGAGAAGCCCGTGGACAGAGGAGCCTGGCAAGCAACAGATCACGGGGTCACAAAGAGTCGGACACGACTGAAGCGACTTAGCACACACCTAAAACTAACACAATGTTATGTGTCAATTCTATCTCAATTACAATGCTTTCATTTTTCATTGTATTTTTTTTCATTGTATTTTTTAAAGTAAACCAAACTGTCCCCACCCGATCACATCGCCTCTCACTCCTGATGATGCATTTACAGCAAGCTGGCTGTGCTTGCTGTAAATTTTCCTCTAAGCCTGCCCCTTTCGCTGGTGGGGATAACTGGGGTCTATAAATGTGGGGAGAAGTCAGAGGCCTTCAACCATTGCTAAAGAGAGTACAAAATAGGTAATTCTCGAAAAGCATCTGAGCATGAATATAAAAGTCATGAACAGAATTATTTTAGATAAAATAAAAGCATAATTATCCTTACATATATTTTTTTTAAATCATTTGGAAACACCATGAAAACCTCCCTGAGAAATAACCACAGAAATGTAACAACTGAATCCATCCATGGAATAGAGACGGGCAGGTGCAATGTTCTGAATCCACAGAGGGATGTTGAAGCAGTGAAACAGTCTCAAGATAATGAATCCAGGAAAGTTAAAGTCTTAAAAAAATAATAAACAGCTCCTTAGGTGATTCTCATGGACATTGGGGATTCTAATCTAGACCAACAGCCCTGGACAGTAACAACTGGATAAATATTATAGTGGAGATAGATAAAATGTCAGGGAAGACTGGAAGAGGAGTTTCCCGGTTTCAAATGGGAAAACTGAAGATCTCTTTTTGGAGAATGCAAGTTTGGAGCTAGGTTGGATGGCTGAAATTTTTAAGTTCTTATATCTGCCTCTCATAACTTTCCCTCCAGTTTCCTGTTCTATTAATAAGCTGTTAAGCTGTCCCACTCACAACTGTGAGTGTCTGTCTTTAGCAGCCCATTTCTAATGTAATCTTTCTAAGCATCTGGGGCTAGGAAATCTAATTTCCAAGTCTGTTGGGATGGAGTGTAAATTGAGAATAAATAGGCTCCACTTTCCACGAAAGGACCGAGAACTCCTTGGAGAAATGGCTGACTCCAGGTCTGGGGCAGGAGCTGCACCCGGTGAGCCTGGGGCATCTTGTTATGCCAGGGGCACAGAGGCTCTCAAGACCGATGGGGTCAAGTCACAAGGACACGATCCAACTGGAGGAGGCTGCTGAGGGCCGAAGAAGGGACAGTGGGAGCATCAGCATGGACAGTAACAGCAGAAGATTGAAATGTGTTAAACCCGCTAATGTCCAAGGGCTCCCAGTGATACTAACAAAATAAAACCAATGAAAGCACAGCCCCCACGAACCTCAATGGTCAACTGGAGCTACGGGGCACAATGACAATTCAGAAGTGGAGAGAAGCATCAAATGTTTGTCCTCCCTCTATTCTATTTATCTTTTCAGGGAAAATAAATGGTTTGGGGGAGAAAGGTCTTCTTCTTTTTTTAAGCAGATTTCCAGTTACTCAGTGAAGAATACATTAGAAAATCTCATTTTGCAACCCTGACTGAGTCCAGGCAATAGTCATCAATGGGTGATACTAAAGTCTTTAGCTGAAAAGTTGGTAAACGATTTCATGCTGGAGAGTTCGCACTGACACCTCTGTGAATCTAATAACCAGTCTGGGCGGTTCTCGAGGTGGGATAACTGGAATTCTGAGCCTTGTGATGTATCATGGGACATGGCACTGCAAATATTCAGCAAATATTCCTTTCCAAAAGTCGATGCTAAATCTCTTTCAACACCTGCTGCTGCTGCTGCTGCTAAGTCACTTCAGTCATGTCCGACTCTGCGACCCCATAGACGGCAGCCCACCAGGCTCCCCCATCTCTGGCATTCTCCAGGCAAGAATACTGGAGTGGGTTGCCATTTCCCTCTCCAATACATGAAAGTGAAAAGTGAAAGTGAAGTCGCTCAGTCATGTCCGACTCTTTGCGTCCAACTCTTCGCGACCCCATGGACTATAGCCTACCAGGCTCCTCTGCCCATGGGAGTTTCCAGGCAAGACTACTGGAGTGGGTTGCCACTGCCTTCTCCACTTTCAACCTAACTAAGTTAGGTCTCCACCTAGACCTAACTTATAAGGAAACATGACAGCTAGAGGGACAAGTTAAAGGAGCAGTTAGCCAGATCTAGAATGAATGACATTCTACAGGATAAAGGAGCTTGTTTTCTCATCAAATCGATGACATTAAAAATAAAGAGAGGGGCTGTTAGAGAATAAAACAACATTAAGAGGCATAGCAATCAAATGTAATGTGTTGCCCTCCTTCAAATCCTGATTCAAACAAAACAACTTCAAAATCATAACCTTTAGACTATCAGCAAACTTAAGAGTCAGGCTACTGCGTGATATTAAAGGATTATTGCTAATTCTATTAGATGTGATAATGGCAAGGTTGTTATGTCAAAAAGAAATAAGTCCTATCTGTTGGAGGTTCATACTGAGCTGTTTACAAGTAAAGTACCATAAAGCCTTGGATTTGCTTGAAAATATTCCAGACAAAATAAATGAGGCAGGGTGGGAGAGGGGCAAATAAAATAAATAGGTAGAATGTTGAGAATTGTTGAAGATGGAAAGATGGGAGTTTGTTCCACTTCTATGCATGTTTGAACATTCGCATAAGAGTTGAAAAAGGGACAGAACATTTTCTGAATCTGAGAGTGAATTTGAGACTTCCCTAAATAAATAAACGAAGCGCCCGTGCTCTGGTGCAGGTTTTGGGGGTCCTGGCAATGACCCAGGGCCCTGAATCTGGTTTGTTTCTTTTCCTTCTATAGATGATTTCCCCCCCATTTTATTTATTTGTTTATATTCAGCTGCGCTGGGTCGGCGTTGCTGTGTGAGGACTTTCTCTAGTTGCAACTTGGGGTGTTGCTCTCTGGTTGCCGGGCGAGGGTTTCTCACCGAGCTGGCCTCTCTTGTTGCGGAGCACAGACTCCAGGCTGACAGGGCTTTAGTAGCTGTGGTGCTCGGACTTGGTTGTTCCGAGGCACGTGGGATCCTCCCAGAGCAGGGATCAAACCTGTGTCCCCTGCATTGGTAGGCAGATTCTTCACTGCTGTACCACCAGGGAAATCCAAATTTGGCTGGTTTCCGGTTTTCAGCTGGGTGAGGGTGGATGGGGTCTGTGGTTAACACAGGAGGAGACAAGCTCTGAGTTTGTTTAAGAGCTCTGATCTACTTTTTATTCCAGGCACTTTTTAATTGAAAATCAAATAATCCATCGGCTCACGTTGGACCAATCAACCTCAATCAATCAATCAGGGATTTATGGGCCTCCCTTACTTTGAAAAGGCTTCCCAGGTGGAGCAAGTGGGGAAGAACCCGCCTGACAATGTAAGAGATGTAAGAGACAATAGTTCGATCCCTGGGTTGGGAAGATTTCCCTGGAGGAAGGCATGGCAACCCACTCCAGTATTCTTGCCTGGAGAATCCCATGGACAAAGGAGCCTGGCGGGCTACAGTCCACAGAATAGCAAAGAGTTGGACATTACTGAAATGACTTCTAAAACGGGTAGAAGCTGACTTTGAAAAAGTTACGATTTATTATTTTAAAGTAACACATGCACATAGTTTTAAGAAGTCAAACAGTTTTACATAATTTACAGCAAAAAAGAACCAACAGCTCCTTGTTCTGCTCATCCCCTCGTGGCTTTCCTCTGGCCAGAGTTGTGACTTCCAGCCCTTCCAGTTCTTTCTCATGCTGTTTATTTCCATATGCCAGTATCATCTGCCTACCCTATTTCTCTCTGTGATTTTCCAAGTTTAGAGCTCCCCCTTTGGCCCCTGACTGAAGAAAGTGAGAAACTAGCTCACCTGCCTCACCCACATCCCAGCCCGTCTCTTTTCCTATTTTCCCAAGAGCCTCATTTTTTGTTGTTAAATCAATATTCCGTGTTTGCACTGTGAGAACCAGGTAAACATTGTTTGCAGCCCAGCCAAAGGGTGAACTCAGAGTCTATTTTCTTTCTCTTGGTTTCTCAGATGTTAATCATGGCCTCAGTTGGTCGTCTAATTGTTGACTTCATTTCCTGGGAACTGTGTCTCTGACCTCCTACTGCTGTTTTGAAAGTCGAGAATATTTTCAATATACGCACACCTGTTGGTGTTTGAGTCCATTTTTTTTTTCTTTCTGGAGACATCTCTGCTGGACTCCTCTGTCCTGAAGCCCCAGAGTGAGCTGGTTGCTTGGCAGGCCCACACTGCAACGGCACATGCAGCTTCCTTTCAGCTTTCTCCTTTGCTGGATCCTTGCGCCCATGTGTAGGTGGAGCACACTCTCCTGTAGTTTCCTGAGAGAGGGCATGTGGTGAGGGGTCATGAGTATAATGAGTATTTTGTTTGTATTACATGTAAGAGAAGACGAAGAGGCAGGTCTGTCTTATCACTGGTTGGGTTCCCTGTGAAGCAGATTCTGAGAAGGAGCTTTGAGACCTTTAATCTGTTTTCCACCCTGTGGATTTGCCTATTTTGGACATGTGGTCCTTTGCAACTGGCTTCTTTAAAATATCTTTTAATATTTATTTTTATTTATTTATTTGTGTCTCAGTTGTGGCTCATGGGAGCCTTAATTGCAGCGTGCAAACTCCCAGTTGCACCACGTGGGATCGAGTACCCTGACCAGGTATTGAACCCAAGCCCTTAGCCACTGGACCACTAGGGAAGTCCTTGGTTTCTTTACTTTCATACAGTGCTTTCAAGGCTCATCCATGTTGCAGCAGGTAACAATACTTCCGTTCTTTTCTTTTCTTTGTCAAATAAATTGTGTAGGTAAACCACAATTTGTTTTTCCTTCATCAGTTAACAGACATGTGTTTCCAATTTTTGGCTATAAATGAGCAATACTGCTGTGAACATTCATGTGCAAGTTTTATGAGGACACGTTTTCATTTCTCTTAGGTATAGTCCAGAGAGTAGGATTGCTGAATCATGTGGTAATTCTCTGTTTAAAATTTTTAAGAACCGCCAAGCTGATTTCCACAGCAGTTGCCCTATTTAGTTTACATTTCCACCAGTATGAAGGAGGGTTTTGGTCTCTCCACATCCTTGCCAACACTTGTTATTATCTGCCTTTTAATTACGACCATCTTCATGAATGTAAAGTGGTAGCTATGGTTTTGATTTTCATTTTCCTACTAACTAATAACATTGAGCATATTTTCATGTGTTTATTAGCCATTTGTATATCTACTTTAGAGAAATGTCTATTTAATCCTTTGCCTATTTCAAAATCTGGGTTATCTGTCTTTCTGTTATTGAATTATGAAAAGCTCCTTGTGTATGCTAGATTCAAGCTCCCTAACGGATTTGTAAGTACGTTTTCCCATTTTGTGGGTTGCTTGTTCCTTTTCTTGATGGAATCATTTGTGTCATAAAAGTCTTTCATTTTCATGCGGCCAATTTATTTCTTCTTTTGCCACTTGTTCTTTGGTGTCATACCTAAGAAACTATTGTCAAGCTCAGAGATATTTTTTGTTTTGTTTTCCTCTACGAGTTTTATAGTTTGAGGTCTTACATTTAAATCTACGATCCTCTCTGAGTTAATTTTTGTGTATGGTGTGGGGTAGGAGTTCATCTTCATTCTTCTGCGTGTATGGAATTAAAAATTTTTTTTAAATGCATTGATTGTTTCCTTTTGGGCTGCACTGGCCCTTTGTTTCCTTGCACGGGCTTTCTCTGGTTGTGGAACACAGGGGCTCCTCTCACTGTGGGGCTTCTCACCGCAGGGGCTTATCTCCTCGCAGAGCACAGGCCCCAGGGCTCGCGGGCTTCCGAAACTGCAACACACAGCCTCAGTCCTTGCGGTGCTCAGGCTCCAGAGAGCAGGCTCAGTAATTGTGGTGCCCGGGCTGAGTTGCTCTGCAGCACGTGGAATCTTCCTGGACCAGGGATCGAACCTGTGTCCCCTGCATTTGCAGGCTGATTCTTATCCACTGTGCCACCAGAGAAGTACAATTCTCTCTCTCTCTTTTTTTTAATTGAAGTGAGTTGAATAACAATATTGTGTTAGTTCCAGGTGTATAACAAAGTGATTCAATTATATTTGTATATTGTTTTTCAGATTCATTTCCTTATAGATTATCGTAAGATATTGAATATAGTTTCCTGTGTCATGCTGTTGCTTCTACTGCTAAGTCGCTTCAGTCTTGTCCAACTCTGTGCGACCCCATAGACGGCAGCCCACCAGGCTCCCCGTCCCTGGGATTCTCCAGGCAAGAACACTGGAGTGGGTTGCCGTTTCCTTCTCCAATGCAGGAAAGTGAAAAGTGAAAGTGAAGTTGCTCAGTCGTGTCCAGCTCTTCTCAACCCCATAGACTGCAGCCTACCAGGCTCCTCCGTCCATGGGATTTTCCAGGCCAGAGCAGTAGGTCCTTATTGCTTATCTGTTACATGTAGCAGTATGTATCCGTTAATCCCAAACTCCTAATTTGCCCCTCCCAACCCTTTCCCCTTTGGTAACCATGAAACTGTTCTCTCTGCTGTGACTCTGTTTCCATTTTGTAAATAAATTCATTTGTATCCTATTTTAGATCCCACATACAAGTGATATAGTATGGTATTTGTCTTTCTCCGTCTGACTTACTCCACTCACCCAGATTCTCTCTAGGCCCATCCACGTTTCTGCAGGTGGCGCCGGTTCATTCTTTTTTATGGCTGAGAACTATTCCATTCTGTGTGCACCATATCTTCTTTATGCATTCATCTGTCTATGGGCATTTCGGTTGCTTCCATGTCTTGGCTGTTATGAATAAGCCCTGGACATCTTAATTACAGAGAGGAGTCAATTTTGTGACTTGAAGTGATCGGAGGACATTTTATGACTTGGGAGGGACCAGAAAGCTCCTGCAGCCCGTCCTGGATTTTGTCCGAGAGAGCAGGGAGGAGCTGAGCCTGGAGAGGAGCTAGTGGGAGACCAGAAAAGCGATCGTTTTACCAGTGCTGCCCTCCCCCATCGTGGGTCCACGGAAGTCCCCATACTTGGGTTAACATACGTGACCTTGAGCCCGCCCTTGGCTATCTGACATCATTTCACGGTATTCTTGCCCACCGCTCACTGGACTCCAACCACAACAGCCTCTTCCTGCAAGGGCCTGCCCCGGGGCCGTCACGTGCGCTGTACCCTGTGTCGAGAAATTTCTCCCTGTTCACCTGTTCATCCTTCAAGTCCCAGATGTTTCCTCTCCAGAGGGGCTCAGCCTGACTGCCCAGCCTCAGTTAGGTCTTTTCAGTTATTTTCTCAGAAATGTGACCCTCTTCCTTTGTATTTTTACACAGTGCCCTGTTGCACATTCACTTGGGTGAGTGCTGGTCAGTCTCCTCCCCAGCTGGGGGTCGTAGCCCCTGAGCATGGGAAGCATGTCTGTTTCACTCCTAGCATCCAGCACAGGCCTGGCATAGAGTAGGTGCTCAAAAAAGAGGCTGGGAATGAATAGGAGTGCCAGCGTCAGGAAACAGAGTGAGAAGACGCCCGTGCAGGTTCATTTCTACACTGCCCCGGGCTAGGTTTTCCCGCCCTCAGCACTACTGACATTTGGGGTCACACCGTCCTTCGTGGAAGGGCCGTCCTGCACACTGCAGGACATCCAGCAGCATCCCTGGCTTCTACCCACTGGATGCCAGTAGCCTCTCTGACCTCCCTTCCACCCCCACAGTTGTAGAAATCGACATTATCGCCAGTCATTGCCAGATGTCCCCCAGGCATAAAACTGTCCCTCATTGAACACAGATGTTTTAAAGACACTGAGGCTGCAGAATGGGAGGGGGTGTCTTTACCTTGAACTCCACATACTTTGATAGCATATACAGTTTCCACAGAAGGCAAGTGCTCCTTCCGTTAAAAAAAACATTAGGGAAAAAATTTGGGGGTGATGATGATGTCAACCTCTATGAGATGAAGATGGCCATTGAGGAAGCATTTAGAAGTGGCTTTGATAGCTCAGTTGCTAAAGAATTTGTCTGCAATGCAGGAGGCCCCAGTTCACTTCCTGCGTCGGGAAGATCCCCTGGAGAAGGGATAGGCTACCCACTCCAGTGTTCTTGGGCTTCCCTTAGGGCTCAGCTGGTGAAGAATCCACCTGCAATGTGGGAGGCCTGGTTTCTATCCCTGGGTTGGGAAGATTCCCCTGGAGAAGCGGAAGGCTACCCACTCCAGTATTCTGGCCTGGAGAATTCCATGGACTACAGTCCCTGGGGTTGTAAAGAGTTGGACATGAATGAGCAACTTTCACTTTTAGACCAGATAACCAACAGGGACCCACTGTATAGCACAGGGAACTATACCCAATATTTTGTAATAACCTATAAGGAAACAGAATCTGAAAAGGAACACATATACATGTAGTTATAATTGAATCACTGCTGTACAGCTCAGCTCAGCCGCTCAGTTTTGTATGACTCTTTGTGACCCCATGGCCTGCAGCACGCCAGGCTTCCCTGTCCATCACCAACTCCCGGAGCTTGCTCAAACTCATGTCCGTCTAGTCGTGATGCCATCCAACCATCTCATCCTCCCCTTCTCTTCCCGCCTTCAATCTTTCCCAGCATCAGCGTCTTTTCCAATGAGTCAGCTCTTCGCATCAGGTGGCCAAAGTATTGGAGTTTCAGCTTCAACATCAGTCCTTCCAATGAACACCCAGGACTGATCTCCTTTAGGATGGACTGGTTGGATCTCCTTGCAGTCCAAGCGACTCTCAAGAGTCTTCTCCCACGCCAGAGTTCAAAAGCATCAGTTCTTCAGTGCTCAGTCTTTATGGTCCAGCTCTCACATCCATAAGTGACCACTGGAAAAACCGTAGCTTTGACTAGATGGACTTTTGTTGGCAATATGCTGTCGAGGTTGGTCATAACTTTTCTTCCAAGGAGCAAGTGTCTTTTAATTTCGTGGCTGTAGTCACCATCTGCAGTGATTTTGGAGCCCAAGAAAATAAAGTCTCTCACTGTTTCCATTGTTTCCCCATCTATTTGCCATGAAATGATGGGATGGGATTCCATGATCTTAGTCTTTTACTGTTGAGTTTTAAGCCAGCTTTTACATCCTCCTCCTTCACTTTCTGGAGAAGGCAATGGCACTCCACTCCAGTACTCTTGTCTGGAAAATCCCATGGATGGAGGAGCCTGGTAGGCTGAGGTCCATGGGGTTGCTAGGAGTTGGATACGACTGAGCGACTTCACTTTCACTTTTCACTTTCATGCACTGGAGAAGGAAATGGCAACCCACTCCACTGTTCTTGCCTAGAGAATCCCAGGGACGGGGGAGCCTGGTGGGCTGCCGTCTATGGGGTTGCACAGAGTCGGACATGACTGAAGCAACTTAGCAGCAGCAGCAGCAGCTTTCACTTTCATCAAGAGGCTCTTTAGCTCCTCTTCACTTTCTGCCATAAGGGTGATGTCATCTGTATATCTGAGGTTACTGATATTTCTCCCAGCAATCTTGATTCCAGCTTGTGCTTCATCCAGCCCAGCATTTCTCATCATGTACTCTGCATATACGTTAAATAACAGGGTGACAATATACAGCCTTGATGTTCTCCTTTCCCAGTTTGGAACCAGTTTGTACACGTGGAACTAACATGATATTGTAAATCAAGTTCATTTCAATTTAAAAAGTGGATGGAATTACTATTGTTTTGCATCCTATCAACATTTTTTTTTTTGAAAAAGAAGTGGCTTAGAGATGCTGTTGGTGATGGGGGTGGGGTGGCAGGGTGGATGAAGCCGGGTGACTGGGGATTTAAAGGGCCTGGGGAAAGAGAGGTGGGGAACATCCAGCATTTGACAATGAAAAGAGTGAGGAAAACAGAAATAGATTAGAGACTGTGGCCACAAACACGTCTCAGAGGTTATTTGTTGATGTTTAGTCAGTAAGTCGTGTCCAACTCTTTGTGACCCATGGGCTGCAGCACACCAGGCTCCTCTGTCCTCAACCATCTCCCAGAGTTTGCTCTAACTCATGTCCATTGAGTCAGTGATTCCATCCAACCATTTCGTCCTCTCTTGCCTCCCGAGGCTAATATTTTTCCTGATTTTTTCTTTTTCTTGAATAAATTTATTATTGGAATATAATTGCTTTACAATGTTGATTAGTTGCTATATATATATATATATATCCCCTCCTTCTTGAGCCTCCCTTCCACCTCACCCTGAACTTTTCCTAATTTTAAAATCCCAAAGAAAGACTTTTTTGAATTTCCTTAATCTGAGAAAATTTTGGAAATACATGAAGTTTGGCAGCAATTCCAGAATAATTTCATTTTACAGAACCTAGAGAAGGCAATGGCACCCTACTCCAGTGCTCTTGCCTGGAAAATCCCATTGACAGAGGAGCCTGGTGGGCTGCAGTCCATGGGGTGTCTAAGAGTCGGACACGACTGAGCAACTTCACTTTCACTTTTCACTTGCATGCATTGGAGAAGGAAATGGCAACCCACTCCAGTGTTCTTGCCTGGAGAATCCCAGGGACGGGGGAGCCTGGTGGGCTGCCATCTCTGGGGTTGCATGGAGTCGGACACAACTGAAGCAACTTAGCAGTAGCAGTAGATAGCTGAGGACAGGCTCAGTAGTTGTAGCACACGGGCTTAGTTGCTCCACAGCAGGTGGGATCTTCCTGGACCAGGGATCGAACCCATGTCTCCTGCACTGGCAGGTGGATTCTTTACCACTGAACCACCAGAGAAACCCCTTAACTGCCTCTTCAAACGTCCTTTCTGCAAACACAGTCTCATTCTGAAATAGTTGGGCTTAGAGCTTCAGTGTATGAATTTTGAGGGGGAGGACACCGTTTGGCTCATAACACTGGTGACCGCCGCAGGTGGGTTGAGGAGCCAGCTGGTGCCCTAAACCAGTACTGCCCACCTCTGCTGCAAGAGCGGCCCAGGTGGCCACTGCTGACCTCCGCCCTCAACTCTCCCCCTTTCATCCTCTCCATGGTGACACACACTCCTAGAGCCTAGCTGTGAGCTGGCTGCTCATTTATCCTGGGTGGACTCAGCCTATCTGAATCATCTCAGGGCCACTCCTGTTTCTTTCCTTGCTCACTGGTCGCTTGAACTTAAAGACATTGAATAACTGAGAGCTCAAAGCCATGGTGTATATAATAATGTTTGGGGTGTGGGAGGCAGACAGGGGACCTCCCTGCAATGTCACAGTCTCCGTGGCCCTCTGGGTGAACCAAGGCCTGGCTGGGATGGAAAATGCAGGCCAGAGGGAGCCTTTCCCTGGGAGAACTGTGCTCCTAGAGAGACATCCTGTTGATTCTGAGTCATTTCTGAGACAGTGTGTCAGCTCATGTTTTTTGGGGAATTTGCTAATGACACGGTATCTCTATTAAATAGGTCTATAGAAAGGTAAAAATAGGTTGAACATCTTCTAAATAGCTCTGGCTCCCAGAAAAGTGGTCAAAGAGCAGTCAGTTCATTTTAAGGCAAAATAAAACTACTCTTCATCACCCCAACCACCCTGGTAATTCATCCCAGGACAAACAAGACATCCCCCCAGCCACCCCACCCCCCCACCCCCCACTAAAGAAAAGGCAAACGCTGTTCTTGCCTGGATGGCTTCAGAAATATGCTTGGATCGGAGAGTTCCAACTTTTCCGGGACTGATTCTTACAGAGCCTAACCCTTGTGGTTTTTTGGTAGGAGGTAATTTCTGAGCTGGTTATGATTTGAAGGCGCTGGCCCACAGCTCAACTCTGCTTAAATTGGAACAAGATGTCACCAGTGGTCTTGCTTCCACAGCAGACACTTCAAAATAGACTGGTCGGACAGACGGGGTCAGGCCATTCCATGGAACTCCTGTTCGTTTCCATGACTAGAAGTGACACCCGCCTCCTGTCACTGTGCTTCAAGTGCCCTGTGCCGTGGAGGAAGTGTGAGTTGTTGTGGGTGTTTTTCTTTTCCTTTTCTTTTTTTTAAGCCAAGAAGGCAAAGGCAAAGAATTTTTCATAAAAACAAGTGACAAATTTCACTCAACTTTCTGACACATAAAAGGAAAAAATTAGTTTCTGCTTTGAAGCTAACCAGGAACAAATGGGACGGGTTCTCTGAAGGAAAAGCTGGAGTTTAGTTATGATACATCTCCTCCCAGAAATCTAGGAAATTATACATACTGTACCCTCTGTTTATAAGAATATGAATAACATGATTGTGTGCACCGGGTCAAGTGCAGTTCAGATGAGAATTTACTGCTTCGAAGCAGCAACAGCATAAAAGGCAGGCAGAGCTGCTATTAACCCCTTCTTCACACGATCCAAATATCTTTCTCTTACGGGACACAGATGGAAAGCTCCTTGAAGCCAGGAAATGTGTCTTCAATGTCTTTGAATGACCCCTCCCCACATCCAGCATGGGACACGGGAGTTCCATGCTGTAGATATTCCAGGGAATGAGTGACTCCCATTTGATCAAGGAGAGAAGTTGTGTTTGCTTTTGGAGAAACAGGAGTGGTTTTAGTAGGGCTACATTGTTCCGAGGCCCTGTGGGCTGAGTGACTGAGGGTCATAAGAATCATGAACTTATATGTGTGTGTGTGTGTGTGCGCGTATGCACGCTAAGTTGCTTCAGTCGTGTCTGACTCTTTGCGACCCTCTGGACTGTAGCCCACCAGGCTCCTCTGTCCATGGGGATTCTCTAGGCAAGAATACTGGAGTGGGTTGTCATTTCCTCCTTGAGGGGATCTTCCCGACCCAGGGATGGAACTCACGTCTCTTACGTCTCCTGGCAGGCACGTTCTTTACCACTAGCGCCACCTGGGAAACATGTATATACATATGTAAGTATATATGGCGGGCTTCCCGGATAGCTCAGTTGGTAAAGAATCCGCCTGCCAGGCAGAAGAAATTTTCCATTACTATCTAGCCCAGGAAATCGGTTATAGTTTCCTGTGCGATACAGTAGGACGTTGTTGTCTGTCCATCAGATTTTTAAAGTTGATTATAGTTGCTTTACAATGTTGTGTTTCTACTGTGCAACAAAGTGAATCATCCGCACATGTACATATATCCCCTCTTTTTTGGATTTCCTTCCCATCTGGGAAGAGCTCCCTGAGCGATACAGTTTGGTCTCAGTTATCTATTTTATACTGTATTTTATACTGTATTTTATATACAGCAGTGTATATCTGTCAACCTCAATCTCCCAGCTCATCCCAGCCTCCTTCTCCCCACTTGGTGTGTTTATCCAATCTAGATGTGATAGTTTGCATTTACTACCCAAGACTAAAAAAAAAGTAATAATAATATTTTTATTTTTATAAATATTTTTAAAACGTTTAAGTTAGATACGTGTATAACTGAGCCATTTTGTTGTACAGCAGAAATGAACACAGCGTTGTAGATCAACTGTGGGCGTGTGCTGAGTCTCTCAGTCGTGTCTGACTGTTTGTGATACTTTGGACAATAGCCCACCAGGCTGTTGGTAGAGTTTTCCAGGCAAGAATGCCGGAGTGGGTTGCCATTTCCTTCTCCGGGGATCTTCCTGACGCAAGGATCAAACCCGCGTTTCCTGTGTCTCCTGCATTGCAGGCGGATTCTTTACTGGCTGAGCCATTGGGGGAAGCCCCTAAATCAACTATACTTCAATTAAAAAAAAAAATAAGAAAAGACCCACGAGCTTGCTGTAAGTCCAGCCACTCCCTTCCACGTCTCCCAGTGGGATGGCATAGGAGCAGCTGCCCCAGCATCCCCACCACTGTGCCTGCTGTGTGCCCGGCTCTGCACTAAGGCTTCCCAGGCCTCCTTCCCACCCACCCTGCCAACCACTCAAGCATGGACACGGCGTTCATCTTGGAGACGAGGAAGGAAGGGCCCGGACAAGGGAGGCAGCGGAGTAGAAGCCACGATCTGGAGAACGCACACTCAGGCTGGTCTGAGTCCAAAGGCCACCTCACTGAGCCACCCTCTGAGATCCTCCCAAAGGGATGGACCTCTGATCCTGAAGCCAAGAGGTCTGAGACGTCAGGTGGTCACAGCCGGAGAGCCTGGGAATGAAGTCAAGCCAGCGCAGGGGTGGTGGGGATGTGGGCTAAATCCCAGCCTGTGACCCACCCCTCACTTCCCTGGAGGGCTCTGTTTCAAACAAGGGCATCCAGGGCAGCCCCCAGCAGCAGAGCCACCCAAACCCGCCGGGGCATTAGGAGAAGATGTGGGCGGGAGGTAGACACAGAAGGAGCAAGGGCAGCCGCTTCACCCAGAGCCGCCCCAGGGTGGGGAGGACAGGGTGGGGAGAAGGGAGGAGGTGCTGGAGTCCAGCCCTGGCCCCGCCCTTGGGCCTCGGTGGGAGGAGGGCGGGGTCAGCCAGGGAGGACTGTCTACGGGCACCCCGGGCCTTTAAAGAGCTCCAGATGATGGCTCTCTTCTTTCTCCCCTAGTTTGAGGCCCCTCTGAGTCATCGGGCCATTCCAGCCACCTGCAGCCCCCAGCCTGCGGTGGGAAGGGGATGTGGGGGCCAGCGGAATGAGCTTGCAGCTGGAGTCAGAGGAATCCAGCTGTGGGCTGCACCAGCTGTGGGCAGATTACTTAATAGCCCTGGTCCTCCTGGGGGTAAATCCTGCCCACCTGCCAGAACTCTAGCCAGAGGGCTCCAAGGAGAGGAGGTGTTGAGAGTTACACCTGTCACCTGAGAAAACTTCACTGATCGTTAGCGCCCCTTCGAAACTCACATGCCCTCCGTCCCCTAGTTAGGGGACTGCTCCGTGTGCGACCTGCTTGGGAGGCGGGGGACACCTGCCTTCGGACTGGAGAGCTAGAGGGGAGGCGGAAGCGTTTCCTGTCCTTCTCTGCCTGTGCTTTTAATGAGGATCTTTGAGGGCACACGTGCTGAGTCGCTCAGTTGTGTCCGACTCTTTTCGACCCCATGAACTGTGTGGCCCGCCATGCTCCTCTGTCCATGAGATTCTCCAGGCGAGAATACTGGAGTGGGTTGCCATTTCCTTCTCTAAGGAATGTTCCGGAGCCAGGGATCGAACCCACATCTCCTGCATTGCGGGAACATTCTTTACCATCTGAGTCACCAGGGAAGTCAAGTGTACTTCAATTTTAAAAAAATGAATAGATGATAGCCCATGTGGTGAGCTCGTAGTGGGTCACTCGGCTAAGGTGGAACGACATTGCTCAGGGCCCCCTTTCCTGCAGGGTCCTGGGCTAGAACAAACCCCAGGAGACACTTACGTGGGGTCAGGAAGGTGGGAGAGGAGCTGCAGCCGTGTTTGTGTCCAGACATCCATCTGCACAGGGCCTGCGGGGGCCCACGAGGTCCCACCTTGCGGGAGGAGGATTTGTCCCCACCGGCCTCCCTCCTTCAGCCTCTCTGGCTCCTGGGCCAGGGGAGTGGGCATCTCTCTGATGAAGGAGGCCAGCCTCCTGGAGGCATCCCCAGAGGCAGGGCCATGAGAGGCCAGCCTGGGCTCCGCTCAGCCTTCCGCACTCCCAGCGGATCCCACTGCTCGCCCACCTTTCTTTGCCACCTGCCTGCCCTCGGGACTTCGGCCGAGAGTACGCTGTGCGTCCAGCTCCTGCTGGTTGCTTGTGGGGTGGACCCCTTGTTCTGTGTCACTCCCGTGGTTCTCCACCTTTTGCTGAAAATCGACAGGTCAAAGAAGGCCGGGAAAATGGTCTAGGCAGGAGGAAAAGAAAGAGCAGGGTCGTGAGATGGAAGAGTCTATGCGAGGAACACGGGAGGCTTGGTGTCTCCGGAAATAAGATGAGAGGCCAGGAGAAGGCGAGACTAGAAAAGGGGGAATTGGCCAGGCCACGGGCGGGACTCCAGCGCCACGCAGGACATTTGGCCGAAACAAGGAGGGAGGCTTCCTCTCAGGTGATAAATGGGCTTTGGTCAGTTTCTGTAATCCACGCTATGTGTTGGTCTCCGAATAATGTTCCCTGTGACAAGTCTTATTTAGCATATGCTACTCGCTTTAAGGAATGCTGTTATTTACTGTCAGATCACAAGACTTAGGGAACACGTATTCTGTGGGACTAGGGAAGGTCACAATGTCTAACAGATAAACTGAGGATTTCAGGGGCTTTACAGCACAAAGGAGTCTTCTTGTTCACATCACGCTGGTCAGATGGCTTTCCTTGGTGGCTCCTTATCACGCAATATCTCAGGATTCCAGAACCCTTTGATCTCGTGACACTGCGATCTTCAATGTGTGGTCTGCGAGATGGCCAAGAGAGAGGACGAGATTGTGGACAGCCTTGCTGGGGACGAGGGTGGGGCAGTGGGTCACTGGCCGGGCGTGAGCTTCCGAAACGGGGGCGGGGGAGGAAATAAGATGGGACCCGGTCAAGGGTAACATTGTATCTGCTGTCCTTATCAGCCGGGAGATTTTATTTAAGGCTCCATCCCAGTAACAGAGTAACTATGTTAGCTCATAGTTGGGATCTGTGAGCTTTTTTTCCATTACCCAGTTTAGATTTTCTATTCTTATTTCCTTGCCTCTGTATATTCATAGGAAAAAATAAATTAACTCCAGTGTTCACATCACAACTGAATGCTATTATTTGAGCCTTTAAAATGACTCCTTTTATGTAGATGGCCTAGACCTCTCTGTTTTGTTTTCTTTTTTTTAATCATTTATTGTTTTAGGCTGTGCTGGGTCTTTGTAGCTGCATGGACTTTTCTCTGGTTGCAGAGATCAGAGTCTGCTTTTCGTCGTGGTGCACAGACTCCAGGGCGCACAGGCTTCTGTAGTTTCGATATACGGACCCAGATCCTCCCAGACCAGGGATAGAACCTGTGTACCCTGCATTAGCTGACAGATTCTTAACCACTGGACCACCAGGGAGATCCTGAGCTGACCCTCTCTTCATAAGCAGCCTTGTTATGGCAACGCGTATGGAAGGGACGCTCTCTAGAACATGCTTCCTTTGTTCTCTGGAATGAACACCTGGGTCCTGGGGATTGTTGAGGTTAGACAATATCAGCTAAGAAAAGTGCGGCATGAATGATTTTGATTAGGGAAATACGGAGAAAATAAGCTACCAGGATCCAAGAGCATCATCATCCGTTCTGCTCGCAAGCACAAGCAAGATATCACTGGTGTTCGGATTTACATGTTTGAATGTGTTTCCCTGTAGACACAGTGTTACAAATGGTGGTGAGGTGTACCCCCAAGAGAACCACCAGTCTTACACTTTTCAGGCATGTGATGGATAAAGTAAGTGAGATCAGACCATTTATAACACTGATTGCTGTGTAACAACTTTCAGACACAGGACTTACACTGTTGGAAAAGGTCCTATTCTTTCTGATACTCCAGTGGTCCCAACTGGCAGATTGTCATGGCAAGCTATCTTTAAGGCCAGAATGATCAAGCACTGGGAAAGCTGGAAGATACCGCACAAAATGCCATCATGTTCTAATTTTCCTGCAGAGAATTAAATTTTCCTGTCACATGCTCAGTCTGATGGCTAATTTTATGTGTCACCTTGACTAGGCCATGGTACCCAGATACTAGGTCAGCACCAGGCTTAGATGTTGCTGTGAAGGTGTTTTTCAGGTTAGTTCACCATTTAAACGAGTAAACTCTGAATAAAGTGGATATCTCTCCACCGTGTGGGTGGGCCTTGTCCAAACAGTCGAAGGCCTTAGGAGAAAGGGGCTGGTCCCCTGGGAAAGAAGGAATTCTGCCTCTAGATGCCTTTAGACTCAAGCTGCCACATCAGCCCTTCTGTGGGTCTCCAGCCTGCTGCCCTGCCCTGCCAATATCAGACTTAGCAGCCCACATAGTTGCATGAGCCAATTTCTTTAAAATAAATCTCTGTGTGTGAATGCCCTATGGATTCTGTTTCTCTGCAGAACACTGACTAACGGAGATATGTTTTCCAAGCAAAGGAAAACAAATAGTATTTACTAATTTGCCTCTAAAATATTTGGAATTACACATCCACAGAATGTTCTCTGACAGATACTGAGCCAGCTGATGAAGGAATCTGATGTTTCTTGTTGATTTATCTGTGGTCATCTTTAGACTTCTAATTTCTGTAAGTCCTTTTCAGGGTGTCCCACTTCTTCATTCTCTGCTTGAGGGCAGAGAGCCCAAACACTCTCAGGCAGGAGCACTGATAATCCAAGGGTAAAGCCGAGATCATTCACTCTTAAATCTATGAGGAGGATTGTTCACACTTGTGCAAACTCTTTTTTCAACTCTGATAAGGGATTATACTCAGGTTAGGTGCACATGAGATCTTTCCCCAGAAACAAAGGAAATTAGCACTAACTACTGTTAAATAGCATTTGGCACACAACCCAATAGAAGAAATGAATATTTAAAATATGATGGAGACTGCCTCTGACCTACCCTTCTCAGTCCAGGCTTGGCTGGTGTTCTGACACTCTGTGTGATGTCCCATGGATGGAAAATGGCTGGGTACTTAGAACAAGAAGACTCATGCAAAGAACAAAATATCAGCTTTAGGAAGGTGATTTGTATTTCTTGAGATACTGCTGCTGCTAAGTCGCTTCAGTCGTGTCCGACTCTGTGAGACCCCATAGACTGCAGCCCACCAGGCTCCCCCGTCCCTGGGATTCTCCAGGCAAGAACACTGGAGTGGGTGGCTATTTCCTGCATGAGATACTAGTTCCTAAGTAATGTGGCAGAAGGAAAGAGATCCTGTCAAAGAACTCAGGCTGTTTAGGGAGCAGAGCTGGTGACAAGTCTCAAAGCATTCACCTCTGTCAAAGGAATTAACATGAAACAGAAGCGAGAAGCCTTGAAGAAATACACGAAACAGAGGCTAATTTCCAGATGTCCTATTTAAGAGCCAGCCTAAGAAGCATCTCATTCTTTTCTGTATTTTGTTAGAAGACAGTGAGCTGGAAAAGAGTGGAAAAGAAAAGGACGATTAAAAAGGTGGCGGAGGGGTGGGGAAGAAGGGCCAAGTTAGAAGCTAACATCGTTCAGATTGTTCTACGACCCTCTTTTTCTTTCCTTCTTTTGGAAGCGGGGAAAGTGGTGTGCATCTCCCAGGTTAAAATGACCTGTCAGAAACCTCATCATGTCAGAAATTTGAGTCATACATTATCTGTGTTAAAGACACAAGCGACAGAGAATGCAGCTGCATCCAGGAGTGATAGCAGAGGACTTAAACAGGAATGCAGACGGCAGCATCAGCGCGGATTTAAAACCAAGACTGTTCTTTGGGAAGGCACAGCTGAGAGCAGAGGGGGAAACAGGAGGGGAATTCGCACATACAGAGGAACTATGATGAGTTAAAAGCAGAGGGGTCAGGTCCCCCAGTGTGAGAGCTCGCTGTGTGGGATCTCAGCTGAATGACAGTTTACTCTCTGCCTTTCTAAAGACAATGATAGCTATTTTCATTTACACACTTATAAGGCAGTCCTAAAGGAAATCAACCCTGAATATTCATTGGAAGGACTGATGCTGAAGCTAAAACTCCGATACTTCGGCCACCTGATGCGAAGAGCCAACTCAATGGAAAAGACCCTGATGCTGGGAAAGATTGAAGGCAGGAGGAGAAGGGTATGACAGAGGATGAGGTGGTTGGATGGCATCATCAACTCAATGGACACGGGTTTGAGCAGGGTCCGGGAGACGGTGAAGGACAGGGAAGGCTGGCGTGCTGCAGTCCATGGGGCTGCAGAGCTAGCCGCGACTGAGCGACAGCAGCAAGGCGGAGTTCCCTCCCCTGAATATTTAGCACACCGGCTGGGTTGCTGCAGGCTCTCCACATCAGGCTAAGACATCAAACGATTTCGTCAAGAGATGCTCTAAAATTAACATGCATATTGTGCCTTAGGACCCCATCAGAATTGAGTTCTGGGCATCTTGTTCTCAGTTTTGGGTTTCTTCTTTTTGACTGTGTGTCCTTGCACAAATTAAAAACCTTCCCAGGTCTCCATTTCCTCCTCTGTAGGGCTGACTAGGTGGTCTTTCCAAAATTCTGTGATTCTATGAAACTGATTTCTAGGTACCCAAAACTTGAATTGCATAAACCTTATTTTACAATTCAATCAAATTCAACCCTGAAGATTCAAATAAATATTTATTAAGTCCCTGGTATGTGCAAGGTACCACATGAGCTGCTGGAGGTATGAGTCTGGGAGTATGGAGGCCTGCTTTCACTTCAGGAGCAGACCTGCAAGAAGGGGGCAAGTAAATACCGGAACCTTCCAGAACTCTTTTTAATACTTTATTTATTTGCAGTTCTATCTATCACATACCAGAGGCATCAGATCAATTTGGTTTTCAAACTTTAAACCTTTTATTTTATATTGGGCTATAGCTGATTACAGGACTTCACTTGTGGCTCAGTTGGTAAAGAATCTGCCTGCAATGCAGGAGATCTGGGTTCGATCCCTGGGTTGGGAAGATCCCCTGGAGAAGGCAACGGCTACCCACTCCAATGTTCTGGCCTGGAGAATTCAATGGACAGAGAAGCCTGGCGGACTACAGTCCATGGGGTCACAAAGAGTTGGACTCAAATGAGCGACTGAGCACCATAGTGGATTAACAGACTTGTAGTTTCAGCTGAACAGTGAAGGGACTTAACCACACATATGCATGTCTCCATTCTCCCCCCAAACCCTGCTTCCTTCCAGGGTGGCACGTAACACTGAGCAGAGTTCCATGTGCTGCTATACAGTTGGTCCTTGTGGGTTATCCATTTTAAATAGCAGTGTGTACATGACCATTCCAAACTCGCTAACTATTCCTCCCCTTGGCAACCTAAATTTAATTTCTAAGCCTGCAAATTTCTTTCTGTTTTGTAAGTAAGTTCATTTGTATAATTTCCAGAACTCTTGAGGGAAGCCTTGTACCCTTCTTCTGTAATGGCGAGGGGTTTTTGGAACTGCGGAAGCAGTGGTGTGTTGAAAGGAAAGTAGCGCGGAGGCTCAAAGGGTAGAGAATTCACACATCCCCAGAGACGGAGGCTCAGAGAGCTTTTGGAAAAGATAGAGAGTGTCTTTTAAAGATTATTATTAATTTTTATTGGACTATAGTTGTTTCAGTTTTTAGTGTGTTTTTGAGCAGGATTGCAGGGTATGTATAGAGAAACAAGGGCGATCAGGTGGACATGGTGAGTGTGGGCCATTTGCAGATAGCTTTGAGTGCTGAGCACAGAGGCTGCACTGGAAGGCCTCTCAGCGTTTCTGAGGGAGGGTGCTGGAGGATGCTTTGTGACAGAGAAATCAGAAAAGGAGACGAGAGATGGAGGAGCAGGAGCTCAGGAGGGGAGAGCGTGGGGAGGCTGCTGGCAGCAGAGCTTCCTTCTGTTTGCCTGTGGCCACTAGGGCATGCGTGGGCGTGGCGGATGGAGAACCAGCATGGACGCGAATAGCCTTTGGTACCCAGACTCTGGGCTTCTGAGGCTGCCTGCTAGGGTTCCGCCAGGGCCGCCCCCTGAAAGCAGCTTTCCAAGCCTGCATTGGACGCAGCAGCCCACAGCTGGGGAATTCAGCTTCCCCCCAGCTAACCCCCCCCATTGCTGTATTTTGGGGCTGTTTCACAGTAGTTTGGTTCACATCTTGATGAAATAGCTCTGAAGGGAGTGACTGTAAGTGATCCTGTTTTCTCCCGTAAGGACGCGTTACATCATAAGGCAACATTAGAAACAGAACCAGAGGTCCCTCTGGCTTTGATTGTTGACTTGGTTGCCTTTTTTTTTTCTTTTTTAAAGTGCTGTATTTTTATATATTAGGGCTTCCTTGGTGGTTCAGATGGCAGAGAATCCGCCTGCAATGCAGGAGACCAGAGTTTGATCCCTGGGTTGGGAAGATTTCCTGGAGAAGGGGATGGCTGCACCCACTACAGCATTGTTGTCTGGAGAATCCCATGGACAGAGGAGCCTGCCGGGCTGCAGTCCACGGGGCTGCAAGGAGTCAGACGTGACTGAGAGACTAACACTCCCTTTATAATTTATGTGTTTTTGGCTGTGCCAGGTCTTCGTTGCTGTGTGGGCTTTCTCTTGTTGCAGCCAGCAGGGCCTGCTCCCTGGTTGCGGGGGGCAGGCTTCTCCGTGCAGGGGCCTCTTTCACTGCGGAGCGCGGGCTCTAGGCACGCAGGCTCAGTAGTTGCAGCTCCTGGGTTCGAGAGCACAGGTTCAGGAGTTGTGGTACATGGGCCTGGCTGCTCCGTGGCATGGGGATTGAACCCAGGTCTCTTGCAGTGGCAGGTGGATTCTTTACCACTGAGCCACCAGGGAAGCCCTTGACTTAATTGTGTTTTTTTTTTTTCTTTTTTAATTTTTGGCTAGCCTAGCTGGCAAACCAGATGAGGTTGAAATCTATATTTTTAGCTATTCATCCTAATCATACTAATTGTGTGATCATTGTTATTCTCTTGGGCCTCCCTGGTGGCTCAGATGGTAAAGAATCTGCCAGTAATGTGGGAGACTCGGGTTACTCTATTAGGAAGACGATCCTCTAAGGCATTCCAATTCTTGTTTTCTTTACTTCTTTTTAACCTGCCTGCTCATCTCTTTGGATTGTTTGTCTAAGCAACTCCTAGTATTTGGTGTGCCTGCTTGAAGGGGCAGCCGGGGAAGTTTCATACAAGGGCGGAGGGTAACAACCCTTGATAAAGGGGCCGAGGACTTGGATCTTGCCTCTGCTCTCTGGGCGTGGGCTCTGCCATCCTCCCCTTGCTCGACGAGCACCCTCCTGTCACTCCCCGAGACCCCCTCCCTTCTGAATGCATCTGCATAACTGACCCCTCCTTCATCTAATCTTATTTCAGGCCTTTTCTCATTTGGCTGCTCCTCCATCTAATCATATTCAGGCCTTTTCTCATTTGGCTGCTTTCTTCCTCAGGATCTTTGCTCTCTCATCTTTGGGAAAGTTTCTGCGCATTCATTTGTGTGTGTGTGTGTGTGTTTTGCTGCTGTCTTAGGGGACCTAATCCATTTCTATGGAGCTTTGCTGTATCCCATTGTTATTTTAAAAAAATCTGAAGTGTAATTGCTTTACAATGCTGTGTTGCTGCTGCTGCTGCTGCTGCTAAGTCGCTTCAGTCGTGTCCGACTCTGTGCGACCCCATAGATGGCAGCCCACCAGGCTCCTCCGTCCCTGGGATTCTCCAGGCAAGAGCACTGGAGTGGGTTGCCATTGCCTTCTCCGACAATACTGTTAGTCTCTAACTAACGTGTGAAAACAACCACGTGAATCAGCTCTACCCGCACATACGTTGCCTCCCTCTTGGGCCTCCCACCCCCTACCCGACCCCACCCTCTGGGTCATCACAGAACATCGAACTGAGCTCCCTGTGCTGGAGGTGTGCCAACGCCTTGAAATCCCACGGACTATAGGCTACCAGGCTCATTTGACCATGAGACTTGAGTTGTCATTTCCTTCTCCAGGGGATCTTCCCGCCTCAGGGATTGAACCCGTGTCTCCTGAGTCTGCTGCACTGGCAGGCAGATTCTTTACCAGGCCACCTGGGAAGCTCCGTGCTTCCCACTATCTACCTGTCTGTCAGTCCAGCTATCCATCTAGCTTCCTATCCCCTCAGCTCCCCACTGTCTTGCACATGGCCATGTATATGTCAACACCACTCTCTCAATTTGTCCCACCCTCTCCTGCATTTGGAGAAGGAAATGGCAATCCACTCCAGTATTCTTGCCTGGAGAATCCTATGGACGGAGAAGCCTAGTAGGTTACAGTCCACAGGGCCGCAAAGAGTCGGACACGACTGAGCGACTTCACCTTCACCTCCTGCATTTGAGTTTTTACTAGATGGTTTCTATAGGAATCTTTCTTTTCTGTACCTTTTTCCCCCCACTTTTATCTTCATTTATACAGTCTTGCCCTTTACAGACTAAACAATGGCTCATTCATTCTCCAGTTTAGATGTTTGGATCTCTTGATACACATGTCAGAACAGATGTTTTCATGCAAGTGTGACTGTCAAAGGTAATTCAGTTTTGTTGGCAACCCTTATTTTAATGAAGTTTGGATTTTTTTCTGGCTCTCTTTCCCACTTGTGGCCTTTTACTCCTTTGAAAATATAATATTCACTCTATGGCAGAATTATAGGTTATCCCCCTGTGGTTGGCATCTTTGCTTCTAAAGCTGACTTTCTAAATTCTCAGTATGTTTGAATGTGATGTTTCTACAGTGGGTGGGAAAGCTTAGTTTTTGGTAGTTAGTCTTCTAAACAGTTGCCCTAGAAATGATAAACCCAAAGTTTCAGTACAGTTAACATATTGCTCTATCTGGGAGATAACTCAAACGCTCACACAGACCACAGTGTGAACCTTACGCTCAACAGAGAAAAAATTGTGATGCACCAAAGGGAAAACCCAAGCAAAGATAAAAGGCAGGCCAAAGCCTCTTCAAAGCAGGGCATTTGTGCAAAGTTGCTCAATTACATATTTGGGGCCCCAAAAATGTTCGTGAAAAGTGCTCTGAAATTATTAGACCACAATATTCCTTTCGAGTCTGAAAAACATTTTGAGATCCTGTAATGCGGAGCGCAGAGGCTGGGCTTGCTGAGAAAGGAGAACAGCTGGGAGTGTTGATGACAGGGGGGTGATACAAGAGGGACAGAGCTGAGGCTGTGTCTGTGGGCATGGTGGGGACCAGGGGGTGCCAGAGTGAACGGGATGGGACCTTCGGCCAGAGAAAGGAGATGGAGACCATTGCATGCTTCAAGGGAATTCCAGGATTTTGCATGTGACTGTGGAGGATGTGGGAAGGGGAGGGGGAGTGGGCAGGGAGCCCGTGAGGTGGGGAGACTTCCAGGTGGTCTCCATGGATGTTAACCTCACCCAGCAAGCTAGCAGCTCAGGATGGAGAGCAGAATCGTGAACCAGAAGACTGTCTCTTCTCACGACCCTCTGTCCCGAAATGTCGACCAGACCTCCATGCAACACTCATTCAAGAGTTCATCTGCCTTAAGTACAATCATAGGCTAGACCCCGGTTACAAAAATATATCCGACATGGATCTGGAACGTGGCGTGCTTACTGCCTGCTTGGAGGAGGGGCATGTTCCGCTTGTGAACGGAGAGTCTCACAGCTCGCCTAAAGGAGCCAGCCGTAACTCTGTGTTAGCACTTCTGATTTTTTTCCCCCAACTTTAAAATTATAGCAAACAATTAAAAATTAAAAATACCCTGTGGGCCAATGATTTGTGGCCTCTGATTTAAACAATTGGAGCTACAGGCATGTTGGGTTCTTCTGGCTCTACCCCTAATGGGCTAGTGATCTTAAACAACAAGCCCAACTTCTCTGGACTCCGCTGACCTCATCTATGAGAGCAGTAAGCTGTACAGGATGGACTCTAGAGTCTTTCCCAGTTCCACAATTCTATGATTTCCATGTCTCAAGTGAAAGTGAAGTCGCTCAGTCATGTCCGACTCTTTGCAACCTCACGGACTGTAGCCCACCAGGCTCTTCCGTCCATGGGATTTTCCTGGCAAGAGTACAGGAGTGGGTTGCCATTTCCTTTTCCAGGGGATCTTCCAGACCCAGAGATCGAACCCAGGTCTCCAGGATTGCAGGCAGACTCTTTACCGTCTAGCCACCAGGGAAGAATCTAAATAGACTCTTCCAGTGTCTAAATGGACTTCTAACCAATTTCCACCTGCAAAGAAGGGGAGGAAGCATGGGGACTGTATCTCTCATGCTCCTCCTTCTGAACTTCGTGGTGTCAACAGAGGGTTGCTGACTCTGGGGGAGTTCATTATGGTGACCAATGTTGGCTAACTGGGCCCTAAGACAGGCTCAGGTTTGGGGGCTACCATGATGACCTTTGGTTTCCCTTACCCTCTCCCATGTTGTGGTCAATAAGGGAGGCATGGTGGTGTCATGGGATTGTTTAGACAGATACATGCTGGAATCTCAGATATGTTTCTTAAAAAAAAAAAACCCCAAACCAGCAACTTTCATTTACTGATTTATTTGGCTGCACTGGGTCTTAGCTACAGCAGGGGGATCTCCAGTCTTCATTACGCATGGGGGCTCTTTAGTTGCAGCACGCAGGATCTTTAGTTGAAGCATGTGAACCCTTATTCACATAGTTGCTCGTGTGGGATCTAGGTCCCTGACCAGGGATTGAGCCAGGGCCCTCTGCATTGGGAGTCTTAGCCAGTGGACTGCCAGGGAGGTCCCTCAGATCTGTTTCTAAATGACGGCTATGACTGGGAAAGTCATTTCCCCAGAGGACCTGATGTCACCAGCTGTTGAGCTGGAAAAGACAGAGTCCCTCCAGTAAGAGCTTGTAGACGCCCTCTGCCCCAGGAAAGCATCTTAATTCTTGCACGCGCGTCTATTTGTTTTTCTGTTTTGCCTGGAGGGCTACAGAGTTCAGCAGAAACCAAAGTATCTGGACCAGATTCATTTAATTCTCATAAGAATTGCTTTGACTGAGTTGTGATTGAATGCCCCAGCCTCAGCTCTGTTTTTTGTCCCCTCCCCTTCAAAATGACTGTTCAAGGCCTTATTCACAAGGCGGCTCAGTGTTTCGTACGTGGCAAGATAAAGGGGGAGCCCCTGTGAAGTGCGCTGGAGGGCTCACTGTGGGTCACCCCTGGGGTCCTCACTGAGCTTTGGCTTTGCTGGACGAGGTGTGCGTGCAAAGGCAAGAGCTGAACTGTTTTGACTAATAGAGAGGATGTTTAGAGGCTGTGGGTGAGGAGGTGGGCATTGGAGAGGATGGGGGGAGAGGAAAAGTGAGCTGAAGGGGCACTGGAGAAGAGTCTACGGGTTGGTTGAGGACAGTGAGAGCTAGCCCACTGTTGGATGAGACGTTGCCCTGTGCTCGGTAATGTAATCCCTCCCTTCCTCTCCTTGAAAAATCTTCAGGAAAATCAACATCACTTGCTAATGATTTTTTTTTGCTACTTTTTTTTTTTTTTTTAATTTGGCCACATTAGATCTTAGTTGCAGCATGCAGGGATCTAGTTCCCTGACCAGGGGTCAAACCCAGGCCCCCTTGCACTGGGAGTGCAGAGTCTAAACCACTCAACCACCAGGGAAGTCTCTGATTTTTTCTACTTTTTTGATGCGAGGCATCAATTTCAAGCTGCGTGGGGTGAGCGGAGGCTACCTGAACAGTCCAGCCACCCATGGGTTACACTGATAAAAGCTTCCCCATAATATTTTCTCACCAAATATTATCATCAGGAAACAGTACTTCTTGCCAAATAAAAGTGTATGCTTCCTGCTGTGGAATGAGAAGTATATGACCCATTGAATGTTTTGTTTATTTGTTCAGTTTTGGCTAAACAAGGTTAAAACAAGATTCATTGCTCAGTTGTGTAATATCACTCATTCCTGGTACATTCCTCTCTCTCTCTCTTTAATTTCTGACCTCTGTTTCCTATGTTTATTTTCACTGTTTATCTTGAATGTTTTAAAGACAACTCAGATTAGTGTTTTCGACCCCTAAGATCATCGGTGGAAGCCAAGAAGGGTCTAGCCCATAGACATCCTCTAGAACCTTCTGTGACGATGAAAATGTCCTCCATCTGTGCTGGATGCTTTGGGGACCCACTAGCTACACGTGGCTCTTGAACATTTGAAATGTGGCTAATGTGACTGAAAAACTGAATTTTAAATTTTATTTAATTACCTTAAGTTTAATTAGCTACCTGGCTGGTAGCTGCCCTCTTGCACAGTGCAGATCTGTTTATAAATTAACAAATGCTTCTGAACATCTGAAAAGGGGTCCTTCTTAAGTTTAAATGTTCTTTTTAAAAATAAAACTGATATACTTAGAAAAATCTTTTTGTGTAATAAGGAAAAATTATTGTGTTGCGTTTATGCAGTGTGGAATTATATGGAGGTTTAAACCCCATTTACTTGAAAATTAACAAAATTAACCAGTACTTTTTCTTTACCGGAGCATTAATAGTTCCACTATCAATTTACATCTAAACTTTTACTAAATGACTGAAAATATGCTTGTCTAACCATCAGAGCTAGCTGATAATTCTTATTTTAAGTAGGTAGGTTGTGGGAGACAACTTAAAAAAATAAATTTTACTTCTAGTTCTTGACCTGGGTGGTGTTTATACAAGTGTTCTCTTTATAACTATTTGTTTAAAAGTTTTTACATACTTTATGTACTTTCCTGTATCTGTTAATTTTCACAGTAAAATACAAAAAATAATTGAAGGTTATTCTTTTTCATGTCAAAAGTCATCACATGATGAAGCTGTAAAAGAGTCCATTTTGTAGACATATTAAGAAAAAACTATGGGGAATCTAGAAATAAACCCAAGAACAAATGGGGATTTATTATATAATAAAAGTGACATCTCAAGTCAGTGGAGGGGAAACATACATTGCATAAGAGGTTGTTGTTGTTTGGTTGCTGAGTTGTGTCCACCTTTTTGTGACCCCATGGACTGTAGCCCACCAGGCTTCTCTGTCCATGAGGTTTCCCAGGCAAGAATACTGGAGTGGGTTGCCATTTCCTTCTCCAGGGGCTCTTCCTGACCCAGGAATCGAAACCATGTCTCCTGCTTGGCAGGCAGATTCTTTACCACTGAGCCACCAGGGAAGCTGGCATAAGAACAGTCCCATCCCTTCAACAGCAGCTGAGAGGCCGGGGTGCCCTGTGCTTTGGGCAACAGTTTGGCCCCAGGTATAACACAATGCATTTGAATTCCTATTTACTGGAATCAAATAGTGCCATTTGAATTTACATTTTTTCCAATGGAGTTTTTAAAATAAATGTGTTGGGCGTCCGGTTTAGCTATTCAAGACCAAGTTGTGTCATTTACATTCCAAATATTTAAGAGCAGACTTTGCTGTCACATTTCCCCAAGAAGTCTCTATCACCTTCGTGTTGCATGAAAGTTGAAAAAAGTAAAACTCTCGAAAGGCCGTGAAGCTGGAGTGGGAGGGACATCAAGCGAAAGCGACTTTGCTGTTGTTCAATCGCTCAGTCATGCCCGACTCTTTGCGACCCCACGGACTGCAGCGTGCCAGGCTTCCTTGTCCTTCACCATCTCCCAGAGCTTGCTCAAAAGGTGACTAGAGAAACCTAAATTTAAAAACTCACTTCTGAGGCTTCACTGGTAGCTCAATGGTGAAGAGTGCACACCGGTTCGATCCCTGGTCCAGGAAGATCCCTCCCGCGGCGAGCAGCTAAGTCCACGGGCCACAACCACTGAGCCTGTGCTCTAGGCCCCGAGCTCTGCACCCAGGGAAGCCCCCACTCTCTGCAACTAGAAAAGGCCCAGGCGGCAATGAAGGGCCAGCACACCTGAAAATAAATAAAAATAAAATCATTTCTGGAAAACACACTTCTGGAAAGAAGCTTATTAATCGTAGGAAATTTTTTTCCACCTTTGACCTGTAGATTTTAATTTCTTTTACTTCATTTTAATCTTAGTCTTTGAGACCTTCCCTTGTCACATCCAAATTAATTCTAGGTGAATTTTGCCCAGGAGAAAATGATGTAAAAAAAAATAGAAAACACTGGTCAAGATTAAAAAATAATCTTTGAGTGGAAAAGAGCTTTCTGTAAATTTGACTCTAAGCTTAAGAGAATCTCTTTGTAGCCGCGAACTTCATAAACAAAGTAAAAGCAGACAGACTTATCTATAACCTAATGATAATTGACTGTCTGATTTCCATAAAACACAAAGGACTCTTTCAGATGAGCTTTTAAAATATTAATATCAAAATGAGGGAACTTCCCAGATGGTCCAGTGGCTAAGACTCCGTGCTTCCAATGCAGGGGTGCTGGGTTCAATCCCTGGTCCGGATTGCAACTAGGAGTTCGCATGTCACACATGAGACCGAGTGCAAATAAATAAATATTAAAAAAAACTATTAATACACAAATGAGCAAATTGTCTAAACAGGCCATTCTCATGGAAGAAATACAAATGGCCAGTAAATATAAGCCAATGAATATTTATCAAGTATTAAAGAAATTCATTATGAAAGATACTTCGTTATTTTTAAGGAAGTAGAATACTTTCAATTGGTCTGCAGAATTATATTAATGTATACTATTTCTTTGTAAATTTTAAACTTACTGTGTGTACTACTAGCAGAGTCTTGGGCAAATATTTTCTGTAAACGTGACCTTTTTACCAATTAGGATGGCTTTTTAAAAAAAGACAATAATAAGTGCTTGCAAGAATGCAGAACAATGGAATTTTCATTCATTGCTGGTGGCAGTGCTAATGGTACCGGCACTCTGAAAAAAAAAAAATGTGAGTGTTTTAGAAAATTGAGCGCATACTTACTGTACTGCTGTGGCTCAGCTGTTTAGGCATGTCCAACTCTGCGCGACCCCGTGGACTGCAGCATGCCAGGCTTCCCTGTCCACTACCTCCTGGAGTTTCCTCACATTCATGCCCATTGAATCAGTGATGCTTTGTATTCATCTCATCCTCTGCTGCCCTCTTCTCCTTTTGTCTTTCATCTTGCTCAGCGTTGGGGTCTTTTCCAAAGAGTCGGCTCTTTGCATCAAGTGGCCAAAGTATTGGAGCTTCAGTTTCAGCATCAGTCCTTCTGATGAATATTCAGGGTTGATTTTATTTAGGATGGAGTGGTTGGATCTCCTTGCAGTCCAGGGGACTCTCAAGAGTCTTCTCCAGCACTGTAGTTTGAAACCATCAGTTCTCTGGTGCTCAGCCTTCTTCTTCTAGTCCATCTCTCACATTTGTATGTGCTACTGGAAAAACCATAGCTTTGACTACACAGACCTTTGTTGGCAAAGTAATGTCTTTGCTTTTTAATACACGGTCTAAGATTGTTAATAGCTTTTCTTTCAAGGAGCAAGTGTCTTTTAATTTCATGGCTGTAGTGAATGTCCTCAGTGACTTCAGAGCCCAAGAAAATAAAATATATCACTGCTTTCATTTTTTCCCCCGTCTGTTTGTCATGAAGTGATGGGAAGGGATGCCATGATCTTAGTCTTTTGAATGTTGAATTTTAAGCCAGCTTTTTCACTCTCCTCCTTCACTCTCATCAAGAGGCTCTTTAGTTCCTCTTCACTTTCTGCCATTTGAGTGGTATCATCTCCATATCTGAGGTTATTGATATTTGTCCTGGCAATCCAGTAATCCCACTCCAAGGTATTGACCCAAGAGAACTGGAAACATTTGTTCACATAAAAACTTGTCCATGAATGCTCCAAACTGGGAACCACCCAAACGTCCTTTGACTGGTGAATGGATAAAACAACCGTGGTACATCCAAATACTGGAATACTACTCAGAATGGAATAATAGGGAGAAAATTACTGGTTCATGTAACAATGTGGATGAATGTCAAATGCCTCTTGCTAAGTGAAAGAAGCCAGAATCAAAAGACTGCATTTTATGTGGTTCTAATTATATGACATGCTGGAAAATGCGAAATTACAGGAACAGATCAGCGGTTGCTGGGAGCTGAATGGGTGGGATGGGGTCCCCAACTGAGAGGTGAAGGAGCAGTTTGAGGGGTTCTCTGGGGGAGCTGAGAACTGGTCTGATCTTGATAAGGGGGAGGGCCTGACTTCATGCCTTTGCTCCACTCACTGCAGTGTGCACCCAAAACAGTGAATCTCCACATATTAAGAAGATGAGTAAAAAGCTGACATGTTTCTAAATTAAATGTTGGATCTAAAATAAAATGACATCTTTCTGTTCATTTTTTGACTTAGATTTAATTACCCAGACTCTTGTTTGAGGGTGAAATAAACGTCTTCTAGGTTGATGTGTAACATACGTGTAAAAATGCGCAAGTTGTGAACTCACAGCTTGATTATGCATGTCAGAACCCTCATGGGTTTAACGAACCACCACCCAGATCAAGAGAAAGAGTGTTACCAGAGGCCCTTCCTCTACCCGCTTCCTCTTTTCCAGAAGGAACCAATATTCTGACTTCTAACACCGTAGATTAGCTTCGCTTGCTTCTGAACTTCATGTAAACAAAATCATACTGTACTGAGTACTGCACTCCTAATAGGCTTAGTCATATTTCAAACTAGTTTAGTACCTAATTACGGGTGAAATGAAAGTGATAGTCACTCAGTCATGTCCAACTCTTTGTGACCCTATGGACTGTCCATGGCATTCTCCAGGCAAGAATACTGGAGAGGGTAGACATTCCCTTCATCAGGAGATCTTCCCAACCCAGGGATCGAACCCACATCTCTTGCATTACAGGCAGATTCTTTACCATCTGAGCCACCAGGGAAGATAGGCCAATTAACAACAAGAAGACTGGACTGGGTAATAATTACTATGATTTCTTATAGTTCTCCAATTTGAGGCTGTGAGTTGAGGAAATTGAGAAATATTTTTTGTTTGAAATACATTTTTGGCCAACCAAAGTAACCACCTTCTTTTTAAAGTGGGAAATGCATATGGTACTATTCCTTATGATCTCTAGAATTATATTTTTCTCCAGTATTATTTTCCCAAGCTTGGACAGACATCAGTCTTAAAATTGGCCTGATATACGGATGCTGTCATGCGATAGCTCCTTGGAACTTTACCAAAGGATGATCTGTGAACCTCTCTTGCTTTGTTCTTTTGCGATCATGCTTGACTTTAGCTCAGCTATATTTAAAGTTGTGGGGAAAAGAGATTTCTTGAAAAAGACGGCACCAAAGTCTGTTCTAAAATTGAATATTTGGAAACCTCCAGTAAAAGTAAATCCATATGGCAGGTCTGCTCCCAGCTTGATTCTTGCACGATTGGGTCCAATATCCTTTATGGGTTTAGGGAGTGCACGCACAATCTTGCATGTGCCTTTGTGGTGGAAGTCAATTATACTGGTTTTGTTTTTGTTTTCTTTCCAGTGAGAGAACCTGGAGTATCAGTTCTGAGTTTCTGGGTTGGGGCAGGTTTTATTTTCTTAGCAGTAACCACACCACGAAAGAGAGAAACAAAGCAGTCGCTGACAAAAAGAAGTCTTGAAAAATAATATCAGTAACAAATACTAACTTTGAAGAGTTCAATGCGTTCGCCAACCAACTCAAAGCCTACATTAAATAGTACACTCTTAGATCCTTCTCACAAAGCCTGATGGACCAGTTGCTGTTTCCATGTTAGAGGACACCAATAACCACACAGCTCAAGGGAAGGGTGTCCCCCCTTGGGTGACCAGCGGGGGCCCAAACCACCCTGGACTCCTTGGTTTTGATAACTCCCAAATACTCCAAGGGTTGGCCTTTGTGAACAGGACTCAGTCAGAAGACTCTTCAGCTGTATTCCCTCATTTCCTCTCTCCACAATGTTGATGAAATTTGCTCAGTTGCTCCAACTCTTTGTGACCCCATGGACTGTAGCCCGCCAGGCTCCTCTGTCCATGGGATTTCCCAGGCAAGAATACTGGGGTGGGTTGCCATTCCTTCTCCAGGATCCATGAGAGTTTTAATGCAAATAAAATGTTTTGTTGTTGCTGATTGCTGAGTCTTGACAGTATGGAACAATTCACATATGTAATTATAAATCACTCCCAGAGGATTCAATAAATGTTGGCACTAAGGGTCATCAAATAAAATCAAAGAGTATTAGTCCTTTTCACCTGGCAAATGAGCAGCTGGGCTCAAAGAAGAGATACACTTGCCCAAGTTTCCATTGGTAATCGGTGGCAAGGACACCTGGTATCTTGCAAGACTCTGGTTTTCCAGGCAAGCCCTCTTTTCCTGTTTTCCTTATTCTCCCAGAATATACTGAAGTAGTTTGGGACTATTGCCATGGAGGTCTGCAGATCTGAGCCATGTCTTGGGAATTCTAGTTGAGATGTTTAGTTAAAGGGATTTATGGGGCCATGTCAATGGATAGTCTGAGGGAGGGTGGACTTTGGGAATGGTTTGATTTGGCAACTCTGTGGTGTCTTCTGAAACAAGGCTTCTTTTCCATCTCTCCATTTAGCCATCGAGGGTGTCCTCTGTGTGGTCATAACCCGGCTGTCAACAGCTCCCTGGTTGGCCTGCTTCTCCATCAGGACCACAGAAATAAGTGAGGGGGTCATCCTGGAAGCCATCACAATAGTGACCCTCACCTCTCCTTGGGTACTTCCCTGGTGGCTCAGATGGTAAAGAATTTGCCTGCCATGCAGGAGACCCGGGTTCAATTCCTGGGTCAGGAAGATCCCCTGAAGAAGGAAATGGCAACCCACTCCAGCATGCTTGCCTGGAGAATCCCATGGACAGAGGAGCCTGGTGGGCTATAGTCTATGGGGTTGTAAGAGTCGGACACGCCTGAGTGACTAAACCACCACCACCTCTCCTTGGCCTCAGCGGCTGTTGAATTCCCCTCTCCTTCACTGTCTCCCGGACTTTGCTCGAACTTGTGTCCATCGAGTCAGTGATGCCATCCAAACATCTCATCCTCTGCCACCCTCTTCTTTTGCTTTCAGACTTTCCCAGCATCAGAGTCTTTTCCAATGAATCAGCTCTTTGCATCAGGTGGCAGCTTCAGCATCAGTCTTTCCAATGAATATTCAGGGTTGGCTTCCTTTAGGATTGACTGGCTTAATCTCCTTGGAGTCCAAGGGACTCTCAAGAGTCTTCTCTAGCACTACAACTTGAAAGTATCAATTCTTCAGCAATCAGCCCTCTTTACTGTCCAGCTCTCACGTCTGTACATGACCACTGGAAAAACCATAGTTTTGATTATTAGTCACTCAGTTCAGTCGCTCAGTTGTGTCCAGCTCTTTGCCACCCTATGGACTGCAGCACGCCAGGCTTCCTTGTCCATCACCAACTCCCAGAGCTTGCTGAAACTCATGTCCATCAAGTTGGTGATGCCATCCAACCATCTCATCCTCTGTCGTCCCCTTCTCCTCCTGCCTTCAATCTTTCCCAGCATCAGGGTCTTTTCCAATGAGTTAGCTCTTTGCATCAGGTGGCCAAAGTATTGGAACTTCAGCTTTAGCATCAGTCCTTCCAATGAACATTCAGAACTGATTTCTGTTAGGATTGACTGGTTTGATCTCCTTGCTGTCCAAGGGACTCTCAAGAGTCTTCTCCAACACTATAGTTCAAAAGCATAAATTCTTTGGTGCTCAGCTTTCTTTATAGGCCAACTCTCACATCCATACATGACCACTGGAAAAACCAGAGCCTTGACTAGACAGATGGTTGTCAGCAAGTAATGCCTCTGCTTTTTAATATGCTGTCTAGGTTGGTCACAGCTTTTCTTTTAAAAGTTTGTCATAGCTTTTCTTATAGGACTATACAGACCTGTCTAAACCTGTAGCTGTTGGTTAACTTAAACTTGAGTCATATGTATTGTTTTGAAATCACATCCCCTTAAAGCATGTATGTGGCACTGAGGCAAAGTGGGTGTTGAAAGCAAATGGAGATAGTTGCCAAGAAAAGGAAAGTGCATGTAAGGAGGCAGCTCTGGGGTCCACTGTAGCTGCAAACATCGGAAATCAACCTGAGTTAGCTGGAATAAAAGGAGAGAGTTAATTCCAGGAATGTGGGTGTATCTCACGGAACCCGGGGACAGGGAAGCAAAAGGGTGTAGGGACGGGGGGGAGAGAGTCAGGACCAGAGTCATTAGACCCCAAGATGGGCCCTTCCTCTCTCTCTGTCCTTCTCTCTCTCTCCTTCCCTCCTGTTCTCTCTCTCTTTCTCTCTCTGGCTCATCTCCTCACAGGACTTTATTGTTTATAGACCGTCAGGTCCTATGCATCAGCGCAGATGGCAGAAGATGGCTCTCAACTCATGTACATTCATATCCCTCCAACTTTCCACCTAAGCAGAAACTGACATGCAGTCTCTGATTTCCAGTTCCTCATTCCTGGGAGATTCTACACGGCAAGTTCGGTTCAGGCATGTGCTTTGAGGTATGCAGGGTGTGCTAGTCAAGATAAGACCCCTGGACCCCTCTGTGTGGGGTGAGGGGTGATGGGGCCCCTGGCAGGCTGATGGTCCTTAGAGAGGCCAGGCTAAGAGGCCCCCCCCCGAACCCCCCCCTGGAGAGGGGGCATGCTCTGCATGGTGTTTGTCCCCTCGGGTGCCTGCGGCAAACGCCATTGCACCTTCTGCTGGTTAAGCTGTTTCCACGCCCCCAGGATGGGCAGGTCTGGTGTGTGGAGGGAGGGATGCCCAGAGGTGAAGGGGCCAATGGCCCCGGTAAGAAAGGAGAATCCTTTCTCCTAAACTACTTCAGAAATTTGAGACAATTCTACTTTCCAGCCTCGAAACCAAAAGGAGATGTTTGCTGACTCACAGGCAAGCGTTTCTAGTGTTTGAAGCTAAAAACTGGCAACATTAATGCAAGCTGGTTCTCAATGCTTTCCGTCAAGCCCAGAGCTGCATCCCGACCGTCCCTCCTGGGGTGGGGCCGCTTCCTGCAGGGTGTTCGGATCCCAAGTCTTCAGTCTTAGGTGTCCTGCTCTCTGTTTACATTTGCCAGCCCCACCCTTTCCTCGGGGAGGGTGAGTCAGTGGCTTGGTGGTGATGTCTGAGGTCTGACCCCAAAGTCAGACAGTGACACTTTTGGGGGCTTAAAACTATCCATTGCAGTGAGGGGTCGTTTAGACCTTGCCTTTGAGGATAAACCTATCAGACAGCTTTCCCCCCCTCTGTTTTATTGTTTTACAACTTCCTCCTAAACCTAGAACAATAGCCTTATAAACGGGCAGGAAATCCCCCTGCCTCTCTTGCGGGAAAAGGGAAGCGAATAGAAGACTTGGTGACTTCCTTATCTCATTTAAAACAGACTGTGGTTGTTCCATTTCAAATGGGTTTTACTCCGAGTGATTCAAACTTTCCACAGCAGTGAGATCAGTGGCGGGACCTTAGGGTGGCAATGGGTTTTAGCTGAAGAAGTTTAAGGGGTTAAGAACATGAATAAACTCCAAGGCACATCTCCTTAAGGAAGCAACACTAAAACCCCAAGGAATCTGAAAGTAGAGTGTGTGTGTGTGTGTGTGTGTGTGTGTGTGTGTGTGTGTGTGGGTGGGTGGGTGGGGGGCGGTAGTGGGGAGGTGGGGACCGGAAAGAATTTGGAGGAAAGAAGCTGAGATCACTGATGGCCATTGTTAAGCCTGAACTGTGAATTTATTGGTTTGGATACTCGTTACCAATCAGGAGAGCTGGGCTGTAACTACGTATATAGCACGTAAACTCGACAAAGCTCTCTCTCTCTTTTTTCCCCCCACATCTGTGGTATCATTTTATCCCCAAGGGATTCCCGGGTGGTGCTAGTGGTAAAGAACCCAACTGCCAATGCCGGAGGTGTTGGAGATGTGGGTTCGATCCCTGGATCGGTAAAATCCCCTGGAGGAGGAAGTGGGAACCCACTCCAGTATTCTTGCCTGGAGAATTCCATGGACCCAGGAGCCTGGTGGGCTAAGTCCTAGTGACAACAGGTTGAAGATTCTGAAAGTGTTACTCAGTCGTGTCGGACTCTTTGTGATCCCAAGGACTGTAGCCCACCAAGCTCCTCAGTCTGTGGAGTTCTCTAGGAGTGGGTTGCCATTTCCTCCTCCAGAGGATCTTCCCCCCCCAGGGACTGAACCCTGGTCTCGTGCATTGCAGGCAGATCCTTTACCTTCTGAGCCACCAGGGAAGCTTATTCGGTGCTTCTTCTTCTTCTGTTCATTGTCTGTTGCGGGTCTGCTCAACCTCCTGTGTTCTCCTTACTTTTATAGCTGCCTTGAACTGTTCTGCCCGAACTGACTCTGCAAGGGGACTGGAGAGAGGAGGGACTTACCTGCATCTCCTCCTCATTCTCCTCCACCCAAGTCTCAAAACATTTTGAAAAATCTTAAAAAGCATGTTTTTTATTTTTTAGTAAGAATTTTGCTGGTGGTTTTTTTTTTCTTGTGGATGTGCATCTGGGCAGATTGAGACAGAAGCAGGTGGGCAAGGGAGAGGATGAAAGTACAGGAAGCTGATTCCTAAGGTGTGGGTTTCTCTAGGTAACGGGACCTGCAGTGGGTTGTTTTGTCTTGTTTTTTGGCTGTTCTGGGTCCTTGCGGTGCGCGGGCTTTCTCTAGTTGTGATGCAAAGACTCTAGAGTGAGCAGGCGCAGAAGCTGGGGCTCCTAGGTTCAGTTGCCCCACGGCATGCGGGATCTTATTTCCCCAACCAGGCAATGAAGCCGCATCCTCGGCATTGCAAGCAGGTTCTTAACCACTGGACCGCCGGGGAAGTCCTTTCCTGCTGTGGTGTGATCACGCCGGTTTCTGTGCATTCACACTTGGGAAGGTAGAAGGGGGAGGGTCACCACAGCAGGACAGCTCGCTCGTTTCAGGAAGTCTGAAGGCTCTTTCGCACAAAAGAAGCCCAAATATGAGAAAGGCTTTCTGGAAGGAGAGCTACTCCAGTTATGGCTCCGCCACCCTGAGAAGCAGGCACCACTCGGGGCTCCTGGGGTCTGCTCCTTGCCTTGGCGTCTTCTGCCAGACACTCCGTCTGCAGACGCCCATGGCCTGAGGCTGCTGGCGTGACTGGCTTGTGGAGGGCCTTGAACATGTCTTGCCAGAGCACCTCCCCAGGGTTTTGGAAACAGGTGAGTTGAGGTGGGCCAAAACTGACATGACTCACGCGAAGGTTACCAGGGTTTGGGTCAACTTTCTATGACCGTGAAGAGAAGAATGGTCGTCTGTCGCCACTAGGCAATTGGCCTGTGCCAAGTTTATTCTTAAACGTGTGTTGCTAGGGATATTCCTAGCAATAATTAATAATTACGGCAATGATTCATCTCTGTGTCTCCTGGAGCTTTGTTTTTTGACTCAACTGTGAGTTTATACGGCAAACACAAAACTGAAAGGTGCTTACATCACCCGCTACTTACTCAGTCCTCAGCCTCAGTGGCTTCCTGCTGGTCTTGGAAGAAGGATTAGAGTGTTTATCGGTGACTTCGAGTCCTACCCAGCTCTCCAGCCCCCTGCTCCAGCTCCTGTTCCCTCTGGGCCTCCACCAGCCCTGTTTCTAGTTCTTCAGATGCTCCAGGGAACAGTGGTCCACCACCTGGACTGCTCTTTGCCCCTTGCTGATATCTTTCTTTTTCTTCCTTTTCCTTTTCGGCTGTGTCGGGTCTTTGTGGTGGCCTGCAGTCTCTAGCTCTGGCACGTGGTCTTGGTTGCTCCGCAGCAGGTGGGATCTTAGTTCCCTGACCAGGAATCGAACCCGCATCGCCTGCATTGGAAAGTCCCACAGTGGGTGTCTTTCTTGACTGCCCTGATTAAGTTCAAGTCTCTGGACATTAAGCACTAAAGTGCAAGGCTCTCCTGAAGAGTCCTGGCCATAACTGTTTTGTCAAACTTATTCTGTGATTCATTGACTCACATCCCAACTCGATTCCCCTTCACAAGGACTGACGTCACTCACCTCTATATCTAGACACCTAGTGCATAATAGGTGTTTAATAATTTGTTGTTTAGTTGCTCATGATTGACTTTTTTTGCAACTCCAAGAACCGTAGCCTGCCAGGCTCCTCTGTCCATGACATTTCCCAGGAAAGAACACTGGAGTGGGTTGCCATTTCCTTCTCCAGGGGATCTTCCTGAATTAGGGATCGAACCTGCATCTCCTGCATTGCTGTGTGTTAAATAAATGAAGTGAGTGAAAGGAAGGTCAGAGCAAAATAAACCCTAGTGGGGAAATTACAAATAAAATCAGCCGTTGAATATAAAAGCCATTTCTTAGAGCAAAATAGAGTTATCGTTCTCACAGACTTAAATTACTTATGTAACACACAGTTGACTTTCTCTTTCTCTTTTTTTTTTTGAAAATCCCATAACTGAGTCCCACACACAACATGATAGATGGCCATTATGTATTTTTTCCTTCTCTGTATTTTTCTTAATGGAAGCGCATGGAACTTTCCAAATATCACTGTATGATTGGAAAAAGTGAAGCGGTGCCATTTTGGGGGGAGGAGGGGAAGAAAGGGGAAAGATTCTGAAAAGGGTTTATGTTTTCTAATCAAAGTCAGATGTAGAACTGATTTTGTGTCGCTTAAGGAACACGCTTCATTTTCTCCATCAGTGGTCTTGTCCAGCACTGGAGGTTCAGTGGAAGTCTCTTGCAGACGAGAGTGTCCACCCGATTCCCTGTGCTTTGTACCTTGGCCGTCTGCTTTCAGCAGAGCAGAGTCGGCACTCTGGGCAGACCCGAGAGAACTCTGAATAAGAACCTGCTTGAGAAAGATTTCCTTACAAGCTAAACGTTACATTTCCACTCGACAGAAAGGTACTGCTGTGTGGCCGTAAAAAGCTGGCCCGAACCCTGTAACCTTTGCAGCTCGCGGTGTTATTTTTGGTTCATGCCAACACGGATCACAGCTGTGACTCAACAGAGCCACTGAAGCAAGAATTCAAAGAGTTTAAAGAACAGCGGACTCAGAAACGACTTTTTCCCCCCCTTATGGTGTCATTATGCCACATTTCTTGCAGTTTACCTTTCACAAATTTACCAACTGCATACAGATGAGCTCAGCTGTTGTTTGGCGTCCCGAGGCCTGAGCTGCGTCAGCACGCTTTCTCAAATCCCACTGCAGGCGACGGATGGTGGAGCTTTCCTTTCTGGGGTGTTTGTTTTACGTAAGTAATGACTTACTTTGCAGAGGTTAAAAAAAAATCCTTGTTGATATATTTCTCCCTCAAATAAACCCAAAATAGAGTTGGGGTTTGATGTAAACCTTGGTAATTTCCCATTCAGAGGTGACAGAGAGCCTGTATCGATTGCTTCTGTGCTGGGTCTTGCTTTCTCCCCCATCTGTGTTAGACACACGAGGCCATGAAGTCAGAGCGAAATAGACATGGACTCCGGTAGACCAGATACGAGTCTGTTTGTCAACATCCTTCAGACGTTTGGCTGCATTTAATTTTTTTTTTTAAATACTTTTATTTGGCTGTGCCATGTCTTGGGATCTTAAATTACCGCATGTGGGATCTAGTTCCCTGACCAGGGACTGAACTTGGGCCTCTTGCATTGGGAGTGAGGGATTTTCCAGAGAAGTCCCTTGGCTTCATTTTGTTGATCATCCCTTAAACCGGAAGAACAATCCGGTTTTCCTCTTTGAGGATGCATAGGAAAGGGGATGCAGAAGAAATGATGGAGTTACTTATCTGCTAAGTTACTGCATTTTTAAAGAGGTTTTTAAAATTATTTATTTACTTTTTGACTGTGGTGGGTCTTTGTGGGTGCACACAGGCTTTCGCTAGGTGCGGCGAGCGGGGGATGGGGCGCTACTCTTCGTTGCGGTCCTGGGCTTCTCCTTGCAGAGGCTTCTCTTGTTTTAGAGCCCAGGCCCTGGGTGCGTGGCTCAGTAATGGCAGCAAGCAGGCTCAGTGGTTGCAGCTTGTGATCTCTAGACCACAAGGCTCAGCAGTTGTGGCACTCGGGCTTAGATACTCCGTGGCAAGTGGGATCTTTCTGGACCAGGGACTGAACTGGTCTCCCTTCCTTTGCAAGGCAGATTCTTAACCACTAGACCACCAGGGAAGCCCAAGTTACTGCATTTTAATGTAGACTTAAGAATTCTAAGGACTAACATGTTAATGTGCTGTTTTTTGTTGTTATTTGTGAGAAAGGTCATTAATCAAGTATTTCACAGAACCAAGGAAACAGGCAGCGCGTCCGACCTATTTTCTCTTTGGGAAACAGACCCAGCTGCTGTGCGGTACTGCAGTCGTTGCTCAGGCCTGCCACTTACGAAATGCTCCAGAGCAAAAGCTGTGCTGTCTTATGCACACTGTCACTGGGATTAGACTGAGCTCTGCATTTCTCCACCTCAATGTGAAAGGTGGAAAAATAATTTTGGAGCTCTTCTTTGAATAGCAAGAGTGTTAGCCCCAAAGAAACTGTATTTCTATGATATTCCTTGGATGTTGGTGGGAGGTACCACTCTAAGGCGAGTGTACAAATCCTCTTTATGTACTGTCTTCGGGCGTCTACTCTACAGAAAATGGGCACTACTTCGGAAGCATCTCATCTGAGATTGGTCTTTTAAAGTTGAGATATAACTGACATGACGTTCGTTAGTTTTAGGTAATGGGCTTCCCAGGTGGCTCAGCAGTAAAGAATCTGCCTACCAGTGCAGGAGATGCGGCTTCCATCCCTGGGCGGGGAAGGTCCCCTGGAGGATGGCATGGCAGCCTGCTCCGGTATTCTTACCTGGAGAATCCCATGGACAGAGGAGCCTGGCGGGCTATCGTCCACAGGGTCGCAAAAGAGTCGGGCATGCCTGTAGTGACTGAGCACAGCACACTGTTTTAGGAAATACCACATAATGAGTCAGCATATGTATATGCTGCAAAATGATTACCATGAGATTAGCTAACATCCATCATAATACAGAGTTGCACAGCTTTTTTCTTGTGATGAGCATTTTTAAGATCTACTCTCTCAACAACTTTCAGACACATGAAGCAGTATTGTTACATGCAGTCCCATGCTGTGCATCACGTCCCAGGATTGATTTGTCTGTTAACTGGAAGCTTGTCCCTTTTGCACCCGTCACCAATTTCCCCCGCCTCGACTCCCCACCACCCCTGTCTGGCAACCGCCAATCTCCTCCCTGTATTCCATATCTATGAGCTCAGTTTTGATTCTGTCTTGTTTTTTAGATTCCATATGTAAGTGATATCATATAATGTTTGTCTTTGATTTCTTCCACTTAGTGTAATGCTTTCAAGATCCATCCATGTTGTCGCAAATGGAAGGCTTCCTTCTTTTTCCTGGATGAATAATATTCCATTGTGGAAATTAGTCCTTATTTTTAATAAAGATTAATAGAATTTTCACTCTAGGAGAGTCTCCAGAAATCATGTAGGTTTGCTACTTTTTATAAATGCAAAAAGCAGCACAGAGAGGTTGTGGAACTTGTCTGAAGTTACACAGCTAAGCAGTGGTAAAATTGGGCTTCACAGGTAAGTTCAGTATGTCCTTGAATCTTCACCTGCTTCAGAACAAATTGGGCCAGAGAACTGAGTGTTCCCAAGAATTTAGATTCACAAATCTGAAAAAAAAAATTTTATTTCAGTCACAAAATGTTGTAAGAGAAAACACTGAGAATATTGAATAAACATTGAAAATATTAGCACAAATGGACATTGTTCCCAACTGAAAGAAAAAGTATTTCCTGTATCCTTCTGTGTATCTTGATTTTGAGGTTATTTTGGAAGTTGCTGAAATTCAGTTTGGCAAAGCAATTCACTGTGAAAGACATGTTAGGAAACTAAAATTTTCTCTACTGACTTTCTATCAACAAATGAGCACTGAAGTGTTATCTATAGAAACGAAGATTCATTTGTTCCTGGCACACATGAGGAGCTCAACAAATATTTACTGAATGGTTGAATAAGAACTGCAGTGCTGTGGAGGTTAGCCTGAGATTATAGACCCATTAAGAAGGTGTTTAAACCTCAGTGTTGAGCAGAACAAGCCAGACACAAATCAGCATCTTGCGTGATTCCATTTCTATGAGGTCCAAAACCAGGCAAGCTACTAAGACTGTTGCAAGTCAGGACTGTGGTTATCTTTGGGAGGAGCAGCTGCTAGAAGGGGGGTTTAAAGGCTGATCGTGTTGTTTCGAGCTGGGTGCTGGTTATACACATGGGCCCAGCATGTGAAAACTCACCAATAGCACATTAAGACATATGCATGTTTTGAATGTCTATTGTTGCTATTGTTCAGTTGTGTCCGACTCTTTTGCAGCCCCATTGACTGTAGCCCGCCAGGCTCCTCTGTCCATGGGATTTCCCAGGCAAGAATACTGGAGTGGGTTGCCATTTCCTCCTCCAGGGGATATTCCTGACCCAGGGATCGAACACACATCTCCTGCATTGGCAGACAGATTCTTTACCACTGAGCCCCAGGGAAGTCTGAATGTATATTATACTTCAATAAAAAAAATAAGGAAATATAGGTAACATTTCATCTTAGGAACAGAGTTAGCCCACGAAAGAAATTTCCGTAGGGTAAGTTCAAAACAACAAGGACAGAAGGTGCGGTGAGGGTTTACCTTCCGTACTCCTGTAAAATGTGCAGCACTTACACTGTCGAAGAATAAATAGAACTTTGACTCTGGCTTCAAAATGTACGCGGCTGCCTCCATAGATTTCTGACAGTTTTATCATGCAGTTGACAGTCGCAAAGCATGTTTCCGACCTCCGGATGATCCATGCAGACGTCAGCAGGGCTTGTGTATCTACAGTCTTGTAAGACTGAAAAATGAAATCACAAAAATAAACTGTGATGCTGGTCCCATTGACTTTCTTTGTCAGCTTTATGAAAGCACTTTCAACATAACTGACTATATATATAGTGGTGAAGAATCATGTTTCTAAATTAGAAATTAGCTTTTGTTTTGAGAAGTCAGATCTAAGTAAATACCCGTTTTAGGAAAGAATAGGTTAGTGTTAGGGCTTCTCACGTGGCCCAGTGGTAAAGCAACCACCTGCCAATGCAGGAGATGTAGGTTTGACCCCTGGGTCAGGGGACCCCCAGAGGAGGAAGTGGTAACCTACTCCAATATTCTTGTCAGCAGAATCCCATGGACAGAGGAGCCGGGCGGGCTACAGCCCATGAGGTCCCAAAGGGTGGTACATGACTTAGTGACTGAGCATGTATTATGGATTTTTATAGCTGCAAGCTTACACTAACCATTAGTAGATGTTGTTGATGGTAGTTGTTAAGACCGTGCATGGTGGGGGTGGAAGTCGGCTGGGATGTGTTGAAATGTAGCAGATGAAGACCAGAATCCATAGCCATCTGGGGAAGGAGGAAGATGGGGAGGAGGCTGGAGGGGATGTGTGCTGGCCAGGGACTGAAGGAAGCTCTTGGAAGTGGAACACACGGAAGCACTTGGGCAAAAGGAAAGTTCCCCGTCATTGATAGGGAGACCATGGTGATGGTGCTGTGGGTGTGAGGCAGACACAGGCTGCTGATGAATCAAGAGAGCCACGCCCCTGGGAGGTCACAAGGAGGCGTGACCAGTGTGTACATGGGGCATTTTGCCCTGATTCAGGGGTAGGAGAGACACCTCCTTTGTTGTGACAAAAGTAGAAGATAAGGTTGTAGATTCGGTAGGAAGATGAAGACTTTTCTTTGCAACGGTTTCCCACCCCCTATCCCTTATGAGGCCGGAGGCTGGAGATTGAGGAGGTATAAACTCAACATTTACTTTGGCCACCTGATGTGAAGAACTGATTCATTTGAAAAGACCCTGATGCTGGGAAAGATTGAAGGCGGGAGGAGAAGGGGACGACAGAGGATGAGATGGTTGGATGGCATCACCAACTCAATGGATTTGAGTTTGAGTAAACTCTGGGAGTTGGTGATGGATAGGGAGGCCTGGCGTGCTACAGTCTATGGGGTCTCAAAGAGTCGGACACGACCGAGTGGCTGGACTGAACTGAAACTCGGCATTGTGTGGAGACGAGAGAACACTCCATCGGCAGTGTCCTTGGGAAACTGATGAGTATGACCTTGAGGCTGATCTCCATACAGGCTATGTTTCCCCAGCAGCGTTTGGGGCTCACTGAGGTTTGGGAGAATATTGGAAGGGTTACTGGTTGGTTCAGATGATCAGTATTTTACAGCTAGGTCTACTTTCAAAGACACGTCTTGTTTTTATCAAAATGCCAGATGTGAATGTGTGCTGCCCGAGAAATGGACGGAATTCACAGCGTGCTGACATGGTATTTCTGGCTTCTGTATTTATTTTCTTGGGATGAGAAGCAGAGACTTAGGCAAAGAATTAGATGTTGGAAATTAAATTTCTGGTTGCTAAATTCTACTGGAGTATTACATACCCCATGAGGCTGGTAATGAAGTTTTAGTAAGCCCCATGATGGTGCTTCCCAGGTGGCACTAGTGGTAAAGAACCTGCCTGCCAATGCAGGAGACCCAAGAGATGCAGGTTCAATCCCTGGGTCGGGGAGATCCCCTGGAGAAGGGCATGGCAACCCACTCCAGTATTCTTGCCTGGAGAATCCCATGGACAGAGGAGCCTGGTGGGCTATAGTCCACAGGGTCGCTCAGAGTCCGACATGGCTGAAGGGACGTGGCACACATGCACAAGCCCCATGAATAGCTTAGAAATATTCTTCTCTAGAATTCATGGTCATCTCAGCAGGAAGAACTGCAGTAAGCCCTCAGGGACACTCTCCTCTCCCTTCTCTGAATTGAACTGGACCCACCAGCACACCCTCTTGACCGCACACACATCCTTTCTTGATCCTGCACTCACCTCCAGCTTGATTGGATCATTGTTCCTTCCCAGGAGAGCTTCCCCTTCTTCTGTCCCCTCTGCTTCTTCACTTTCCATGGACTTGCCTTATACACAAGGTTCCATCTCTCTGTAGTTCCCTCCCTAGGATCTCAAAGGATGTTCTGATGGTTACGTCCCGGGGAAGCACTTCAAACGCCGCCTTATGGCACCTCCGATAGCGTTTTCACCATGGAATCTCCTCCGTATCGAATAAGACGGCACCATTCTCCTGGTTCCCCACCCACCTCAGTGATAATTCCTAGTGTGTTTTCTGGTTCCCTCTTCCTCATCTGACTCCTAGAATGTCAGTGGCCTCCAAATCTCCATCCTGAGCCCTCTAGTCACTCTACAATCAATGCACTCACACTTATGACTCCAGTGTCCAAATCAATGTTTCTAGCCAGGTGCTACTAGGCCATATACCTGTGCGTCCACGTGAAACTGTTTGGGTGTCGTCTGGGAACCTCCAAAGAGCTCCAGTAAGACGGTTCTCTATGTCTCAGCTCAGAAAAGGATTCAGCAAGAGGCAAAGTGATAGATAAGAAGTGATTTACCAAAATGGGACGCTCATGAGGTTTACAAGCAGGCAGGTGAGAAACGCTGCACCCCAAGAACTTATTGGGCAACAGTTTTAAATCAAAGGAAAAGTGGGGAGGGGAGGAGACTTTGTCTTCCTTGAACGGACCTCATGCTTCCATCATCCGCTCCTCCTCCAGGCTGAGCAGGCGAGTTTTCCTGTCCCCACACGGTCACGCGAGGTCCACAAATCACCGCTCCTCTCTGTGGGCAGAGAGCATGTGCTAGGGGTCACTCACCTACTGAGCTCCCTGGGCAGCATGTGGAGCTCATGCCACCATTATTGTACTCTTTGGGGGCACGTCTTGGGCTTCTGCGGCCTGGTTTTGTGGCTAAGCAAGCCTGCTTGGCTCTGTGGTTAAGCGAGCCTGCTCTCTTGAGTGATCGTTAACTTCCAGGGGGCTCCCATATTTCTCCCACTTACACGCCCCTGATGTAATCACCTCCTTTATCCCTTTACTCTGTCCCCGGCATTCCCCCCTCCGGGTGGTCGCTCTTTTTGCTCACAAGGGGGTAAGGGGTGACTTGACCGACCATCAGCTGTCTCCTGCTGGGATGGGGCAGAGGCCTGCTGGGGAGGAGTAAACACCGGGCTGACTGTCCCTTCTCTGCTGGGAGAATGGCAAGTCAGTGTCCCTTTGGGGAGCATCATCCTCTTAGCCCTCTTAGTTGATAAGCATCAGAGGATGAGTCTACAGAAACATAGGAATGAAAAGAAATCCCTCAGCAAGCATTAGAAAAGTCATTAAGAGAGTGTAACCATGATTTTGAAGATCCAAACCGCTTTTCCCCAGACAGATTTTAAATCTGCAGGAGGGTCGTTCAAGGCTTCAATCTGTTTCTTTTAGGTTAGGCTCAGAATCTCAGTGTTTTATGTTTGAGGGTCTGTGGAGTCTTTTATCTCACTCATGGATTTAATCTGCTCTTTTTTCCTTTCCTGTTAATATCCTTTGGTGGTATGGGCAGCTTCCTTGTCCCCTGAGACACCGAGTGGCCCCTGATTTAGCCAGTAAGTCCCTTCCATTAAAGAAACAGGACAACCAGGCACAAGCAGGAGGGAATATAGAACAACTAGCCACTGAGGTTGCAGAAAAGGGGTCCCAGGGAGGTGTGCCCTGTCTTTTCCTTGACACTCCCATGATATAGTTCGTACAGTCGTTAAGATTTGTAATCCTCTGGATTAAGACCAAGAAGGCTGCACCAGTGTCTGTTAGAATTTTTATTCAGTGGCCCGCCACTTCAGTGACCCCTTAGGCATTAGCTGCTAGATGGCACCTCTAGGTAGAGCCACTTCTCACCTTGGGCCCTGTCAGTCTTTTGATTGTGAAGCCATCAAAGGCCAAGTTTCCCCGTCACTCACTGGCATCTGGAACAAGCCCTCTGCTAGTGCCCTGGCTGTTTGGAAAGGGCGCATCGATCCCAATCTTTCCTCCCGTGTCCTTTCTGTCACACGGGGTGCACTGACTTTGTCTGGGTACCCATGGGCCATGTGGTTTAGCTTGGCCAGATCGGCCCAGAGAGTCTGGCCTCCCCTGTGTTGGTTTCTAAGTGGACAAAGCCATGTCGCCATTTGCGCCTCGTGTTCGTCTCTCTGGGCGTGTTCGCCCTCTTTGGCCACATCCCTATTGTTGAAAACAGAATAAGCCGATTGGAGTAAATCACTCACGGGCGTCTAAGGACCGGCAATTGTTTTTTGGATGTCTTTCTTCCCCTGATAGCTGGGGCAGACTGGACTGTGAAATGGGTAACAGAAAGGGCCTGTCCCTTGGGGGAGGAAGGATCCACATTTGTGAACTTTTTTAAAGCCTCCACTAATCTCCCTTGACGGAGAAGGCAATGGCACCCCACTCCAGTACTCCTGCCTGGAAAATCCCATGGACGGAGGAGCCTGGAAGGCTGCAGTCCATGGGGTCGCTGAGGGTCGGACATGACTGAGCGACCTCACTTTCATGCATTGGAGAAGGAAATGGCAACCCACTCCAGTGTTCTTGCCTGGAGAATCCCAGGGACGGGGGAGCCTGGTGGGCTGCTGTCTATGGGGTCGCCAGGAGTCGGACATGATTGAACTGACTTAGCAGCAGCAGAAATCTCCCTTGAAAAACTGAAGGATTTTCATCTGGTCCCTATTGGACTTCTTTCACTTTTTCGTAATTAATGGGTTTTATTGTGAGCTTTTCCATGCCATCTATTAAACCATTAATCATATGGTCCCATCTATCTCTAGCAATAAAACTTATCTGGTGATTCCACCCTGGGTCTGCCTCGGGGACACCGTTCTTCCTCACCCAGTGTGCTGTGTGACCTGCTGGGGCTGCGCGACCCGCTGGTCAGCGAGGGCTCTGTCAGCGTGGGCTCTTCCTGTAACAGCAGTGACTGGGGTCTTGGCTCCTACCTCTGAGACAGCCCTTTCTGGAGCAACCATTTTCATGAATTTAGCAGCTTTCACCCGGAGAAGGCAGTGGCACCCCACACCAGTACTCTTGCCTGGAAAATCCCATGGATGGAGGAGCCTCGTAGGCTGCAGTCCATGGGGTTGCTAAGAGTCTGACACGACTGAGCGACTTCACTTTCACTTTTCACTCTCATGCATTGGAGAAGGAAATGGTAACCCACTCCAGTGTTCTTGCCTGGAGAATCCCAGGGATGGGGGAGCCAGGTGGGCTGCAGTCTATGGGGTTGCACAGAGTCAGACACGACTGAAGCGACTTAGTAGCAGCAGCAGCAGCAGCAGCTTTCACCAGAGCAGTAAATAGCTATCCAAAAGTTTCCTTCCAGTGCCAAAATCCCTTTGGACTACACATTTCATAGCCCAGTCTGCTCCAGACATCAGGTGAAAAAAGGATTCAAAAAACACTGCCAGTCCCCAGAACCCCATGAGTGATTTACTCCAATTGGCTTATTCAGTTTTCAGTAATAGAAAGAAGTCAAAGTGTTAGTCACTCAGTTGTGCCTGTGACCCATGGACTGTGGCCTGCCAGGCTCCTCTGTCCATGGGATTCTCCAGGCAGGAATATAGCAGTGGGTTGCCATTCCCTTTTCCAGGGGATCTTCCCCACCCAGGGATCGAACCCAGGTCTCCTGCATTGCAGGTAGGTTCTTTACCATCTGAGCCACCAGAGAAGCCCCAAGATTAATAGCGATATGGCCAAAGAGGGTGAACACACCCAGAGAGACAAGCAAAAGGCCCACGTGGTGAAAATGGCTTCATCCTGGTTGGCCATGGTGGACCACATGGCCCATGGGTACCCGGACAAGTTAGTGTGCCCTCTGTGGACAGAGGACACTGCAGGAAAGATTGTGACCCATGTGCCCTCTGCAAGCATCCAGGGGGTTGGCAGAGGGAAAGCCTCAGACGCCAGGCACACTTTCCTGGGGACACCCTCTTTTTATCCTGGGACCCCTTTTCTGCAACCTCAGTGGCTAGTTGTTCTATATTCCCTCCTGCTTGTGCCTGGTTGTCCTGTTTCTTTAATGGAAGGGACTTACTGGCTAAATCAGGGGCCACTCGGTGTCTCAGGGGACAAGGAAGCTGCCCATACCACCAAAGGATATTAACAGGAAAGGAAAAAAGAGCAGATTAAATCCATGAGTGAGATAAAAGACTCCACAGACCCTCAAACATAAAACACTGAGATTCTGAGCCTAACCTAAAAGAAACAGATTGAAGCCTTGAACGACCCTCCTGCAGATTTAAAATCTGTCTGGGGAAAAGCGGTTTGGATCTTCAAAATCATGGTTACACTCTCTTAATGACTTTTCTAATGCTTGCTGAGGGATTTCTTTTCATTCCTATGTTTCTGTAGACTCATCCTCTGATGCTTATCAACTAAGAGGGCTAAGAGGATGATGCTCCCCAAAGGGACACTGACTTGCCATTCTCCCAGCAGAGAAGGGACAGTCAGCCCGGTGTTTACTCCTCCCCAGCAGGCCTCTGCCCCATCCCAGCAGGAGACAGCTGATGGTCGGTCAAGTCACCCCTTACCCCCTTGTGAGCAAAAAGAGCGACCACCCGGAGGGGGGAATGCCGGGGACAGAGTAAAGGGATAAAGGAGGTGATTACATCAGGGGCGTGTAAGTGGGAGAAATATGGGAGCCCCCTGGAAGTTAACGATCACTCAAGAGAGCAGGCTCGCTTAACCACAGAGCCAAGCAGGCTTGCTTAGCCACAAAACCAGGCCGCAGAAGCCCAAGACGTGCCCCCAAAGAGTACAATAATGGTGGCATGAGCTCCACATGCTGCCCAGGGAGCTCAGTAGGTGAGTGACCCCTAGCACATGCTCTCTGCCCGCAGAGAGGAGCGGTAATTTGTGGACCTAGCGTGACCGTGTGGGGACAGGAAAACTCGCCTGCTCAGCCTGGAGGAGGAGCGGATGATGGAAGCATGAGGTCCGTTCAAGGAAGACAAAGTCTCCTCCCCTCCCCACTTTTCCTTTGATTTAAAACTGTTGCCCAGTAAGTTCTAGGGGCATGATATTTCTCACCTGCCTGCTTGTAAACCTCATGAGCGTCCCATTTTGGTAAGTCACTTATCTATCACTTTGCCTCTTGCTGAATCCTTTTCTGAGCTGAGACATAAAGAACTGCAGTACTGGAGCTCCTCAGGGCCCCCGAAATGACACCAAAATGGTTTCACAATGAGGCAGCTCCATGTGGACATCCTATGAGAGCCTCCAATGCAATACGTCCAGAGCGGAATGCATCCGCTGCTGAACCCCGCCTCTGGAAATACCTGTGCTCTCCACCACGTTCCTCAAGCCAGAAACCAATGGATCAAGGCCAGCGTCTCCCTCACTCTCTTCCTGGACATCTGGTTAACCACAGAGACCCAGCTGGTCTCGATCCTAAGTGCCTTCACCTCCATCACACCTGCCATTCCTCCAGTTCAAGCCTGAACACAAGCATGTCAAGCGTGAAGACAGCCTTTCCTTTCCCTTCCTTTCCTCTTATTTCCGGACGCACCAAGATGATCTACCTGCCACAGTGCCTGCAGAGCCACCCTTCTAATCTGCAAACAGAATCCTGCCACTCCTTTGTAAAAAACTCTCCCCCAACTCTGTTCCACCAATGGTATATAGTTGTTATTCCTCAGTAGGAAATACTTGGGGCTTCCCCAGTGGCTCAGCAGCAGAGAATCTGGCTGTGGTGTCAGAGATGCAGGAGCCACGCGTTCGATCCCTGGGTCGGGAAGATCCCCTGGAGGAGGGCATGGCAACTCACTCCAGTATTCTTGCCTGGAGAATCCCATATACAGAGGAGACTAGCGGGCATGTGGTTGCAAAGAGTTGGACACGACTGAGTGACTGAGCACAGCAGGGCATTACAGGTCTCTAGACAATTAGGTCTCTTTTTGTGCCTTTAGCCTCAGCTTTTGACTCAGATCTTAGAGCCCTTGCAAATCAAACATAAGGATGTCCTCATCAGGAGTCATGGTCTTCCTTTTCTTGGCCTTTGTATATGCTGTCCGCTTTCCTGGGACAGCCTCTGATGGTTGTCCGTCACACAAAGTGAGATGTCTACTATCTTCCTCGTTCAGTCACTGTGTGCCCAAAATGGAGAGCAGAGAAGCAATCCTTTCCAACGACTGCCCGCAATCTAGAGGCATTCACTCCGTCGAGGATTTTTCAGGAGGCAGCAGACAGCTCCTTACCAGCCTCAGCCATGACTCCTGTCTTCCTCCCGTACCCCCAGGAGTGCAGAGAGGGGGACCCCTTGGTCTCAGCAGCCAATGGCCTGGGTCGGGGGAAGCTTTTCCCTTCCTCACCAGGGAGGCAGGGCTCTTTTCCCACGCGGGGAGCATCCAGAGAGTCACTTGCAGAGATGAGTGACTCTCAGGAAGGAAGGCTGGAGTCTCACTCCTTCACTTCAAGCTTATGAAGCTGGAAACCCAGTAGTTTCCTCTGGGGTCTCCCTGGGAACAGAGGGGAGCATGGTGAAGGGATTTGTGGGGGAGCTTGCTGTGTATGCCCCAGGGTTAGGAGCATGTGTATGCATAGAATCAGCCTCTGCCTGACATTTCTAAGGTGAGACGCTTTCTAACTTGAACAAACATTTATTCATTTATTTTTTAATTTTTGGCCGTGCTGGGTCTTCAGCTGTTGCACGCAGGCTTCCTCTAGTTGTGGAAGGCGGGGTCTGCTCGTCGTGGTGGCGCGCGGGCTTCTCATTGCGGCGGCTTCTGTTGTCATGGAGCACAAACTCCAGGGTGCGAGGGCTTCCATAGATGCGGCTCACGGGCATAGTTGCTCTCTGGCAGGTGGGATATTCCCGGACCAGGGGTCGAACCCGTGTCTCCTGCAGTGGCAGGTGGATTCTGATCCATTGTACCAACAGGGAAGTCCAGAGACTTTTCTAACTTTTTCCAGAAGGGTGAGTGCATGCGTGCTAAGTCGCCTCAGTCGTGTATGACTCTTTGAGACCCCAAGGACTGTAGCCCGCCAGGCTTCTCTGTCCATGAGATTTCCCAGGTAAGAATACTGGAGTGGGTTGCCACGCCCTTCTCCAGGGGATCTTCCTGACCCAGGGATCAAACCGCCGTCTCCTGTGGCTCCCGCACTACAGGCAGATTCTTTTCTGCTGAGCCACAGGGGAAGCCCAGTAGGGTGAGTAAGAACTGCGATTTAACTAGTTTGGATAAAGAATGGCTGTTGGGGGCCTCACTATAGTTCTCTTTGGCCTTCAGAGGACATGGAAAAGACTTTCAGTGGCTTCCATGGATAAATAACAAAGAGCACTGAAGTTAGATGAGGGGCAGGAAGGAAGGCCCTCCAGGAGGCATCTGGGCCAGCAAGGGGATGCCTGATGTGGGGAGATGACTGAGGGCCAGAGAGACACATGGTACCCTTTTCTGAAGGGGTTCTCAGTGATGGCGAAGGCAGGGGCAAATCTGAACGCCACCTCCACCATATATATATGCCCATATATACCCATACATCGGAGAAGGCAATGGCACCCCACTCTAGGACTCTTGCCTGGAGAATCCCATGGATGGAGGAGCCTGGTGGGCTACAGTCCATGGGGTCGCTAAGAGTCGGACACAACTGAGCGACTTCACTTTCACTTTTCACTTTCATGCATTGGAGAAGGAAATGGCAACCCACTCTAGTGTTCTTGCCTGGAGAATCCCAGGGACGGAGGAGCCTGGTGGGCTGCCGTCTATGGGGTCACAGAGTCGGACACAACTGATGTGATTTAGCAGCAGCAGCAGCAGCATACCCATACATATATACCCAAACACATGTCCTGGGTATATAGAAGCTATGATATTGCCAGAGGGCAGCAGCATCAGGTGGCTCAACGATGCTCCCTATCACTGCCACCAGCAGGACATGAGTTGTTTAGGATAACCTTTGCTTTCTTGTTTGTTTCTTCAAGTCCTTACCCCTGGGAGAGGGAAGCCCAGGATAGGCAAGACGGCAGAGAAGCAGACCACATCCTCTGAGGTGCTGATAAAGGAGAGTGTTGAGGAAGATAAATAGCTTTAAAATCACACACACACACACACACACACACACACACACACACACAGAATTTTAGAAGCCAAGAAAATATCTTTGGAAATAATAACAGTAATTCCAGTGCTTGAGAATCTCTGTAGGTCAGCCTCTCCCTGGTTTTCTTGAATACTGAACATGTCTAAATTATAAAATTGACATAACACCAGGAGGGGCACACAAGATATTTTGCAAACTTGGGCTCAAGTCATGGAATATTGTCTTATGGATGAATTAACTCCTCTGAGAAGTCATTTCAAACCTATGAACATCCATTTAAACATTAGTGATATTAAAGGAAGAAGAGCAAGATATCAAAGAAGCTGACATTTTAAACAAGATACTGAATATAAATCAATGCTCATCAAGTCAAGATGTGCATCAAAGCAATAATAAATTGACATGTTCATTTCCATCAGTAAGGAGACCAAAGCTAATCATTCCTGCAATGAGGCTATCATATTCGACAACTGCCTGTTTTCTGATTGGGAACGTTTTAAAAGGCAGATGAGCAAGAATGAGGAAACACACAACTTTATAATACAGTTGAGCACTTTTTTTAGTTATACTTAAAATGGATCCTAGGAAAAATAAAAACAGAGTAGATTTTGTGTTTTGGCAGAATTCTGAAGAATATGCTGAGAAGTTATAATGTTCTGTGAGAAACCCTTTATAAAACATTTTTTTTTGCTACAACTTTAAAAAGTTTTAAATTTTATAAGGGAGTATAGTTGATTTACAATGTTGTATTTCACAGCTCAGTTGGTAAAGAATCTGCCTGCAATGCAGGTGACCCCGGTTCCATTCCTGGGTGGGGAAGATTCCCTGGAGAAGGGAAAGGCTACCCACCCCAGTATTCTTCAGTTTCCCTTGTGGCTCAGATGGTAAAGAATCCACATGCAATGCGGGAGACCTGGGTTTGATCCCTGGGTTGGGAAGATTCCCTGGAGAAGGGAAAGGCTACCCACTCCAGTATTCTGGCCTGGAGAATAGTCTCCAGGGGTACTGTATAGTCCATGGGGTCGCCAAGAGTCAGACTAACTGAGCGGCTTTCACTTCAGTGCACGTTGTTGGTTTCAGATGCGCATCTAACTGGCTCCCTTTGCTGGTCTTTGTTAGTTATCTACTTTATACATTGTTGTTTAGTTCCTAAGTTGTGCCCGACTCTCCTGTGACCCCATGGACTGTAGCCCACCAGGCTCCTCTGCCCGTGGAATTTTCCAGGGAAGAATACTGGAGTGGGTAGCCATGTTCTCCTCCAGGGGATCTTCGTCCCAGGGATTGAACCCACGTCTCCTGCACTGCAAGCAGTCTTTACCGCTCAGCCAATGGGAAAGCCCATTTTTATGCACAGCAGTGTGTATATGCTAATTCCAGCCTCCTTATTTATCCCTCCCTTCTTCCCCTTTCGGTAACCATAAGATTGGTGAAACATTATAAGGTTTTGACCACTGGTTATGCAGACAGTGGATCCAATAATGGGCGTGGGATGCTCCTTCAAAATCTTATTTTGACATTTTTTAGTAAAGACACTGAAGCGCTACACTGTATGAACTTCTCAACTGAGAGTGAGTGGCAAGTGATGAAATCTCCCCCAGCTGTGTTAAGGAAGGGCCAACGGGGACTAGACAGTTGAAGGCATAAGGCTGGAGAAATGTAAGATGTTTTACATTCCGACCCCGTTGAGTTGAGGCGTCTCAGTAAGTTGGTTACTTAACACTGTCGATCCTAACCATAGTTCTCTAGCTTTCTTTTGATCAAGATTTCTGTTCCTCACTTTCTTCTCCATTTTAGTTTTCTGTTGCTACAGAAAGCCTTGATATTTAGCAGCGGAAAACAGCAAACATTTCTTATCTCACAGTCTCCATAGGTCACAAATTTGGGTGCAGCTTACCTGGCTTACTACAATATTCCCCTCTGGGCCTTCCTACTTTTATGCTCTGCAAAGCAGCCTATTAAATAGCTTAAAATACAGTATCACAGTCAGTTTTCCTTGGTTCAAACCCTTTGGGGGTGGTTTATCCTTTATCCTTTGATGGTCTGAATTCCTCACGATCCTGTCTGATATGTCTCGACTTATCATTCAGATCACTTTTTAAAAAACCAGCTTTATTGAAGTATAGCTGGTCTACACAGAGCTGCACCTGTTCAGTATAAGCCGTTCGATGAGTTTGGACACGTGCAGACACCAGTGGAACCTTCACCACAGTCAAGGTCAAAGACGTTTCCACCACCTCCAAAAGTTTCCGTATGTCCTTGCCTTCCTTTTCTGGGTAAGAACACAGACCATGAGATCTATCCTCAGTAAAACTTTAAGTGCACGATAGGGTATGGTTAAGGAAATCCCCGATGGCTCAGTGGCAAAGAATCTGCCTGCCACTGCAGGAGACTTGGGACACTTGGGTTCGATCCCTGGGTTGGGAAGATCCCTGGAGTAGGCAGTAGTAACCCACTGCAGGATTCTTGTCTGGGTAACCCCCATGGACAGAGAGGCCTGGAGGGTGACAGTTTATATTGTTGCAGAGTCAGACATGACTAAGCACAATACACACACATACACACATACACACACACAGAGGGTATGGCTAACCAGAGGCATTAGGTTGTACAGTGGGTTTCTAGCACTGATTTTTATATATTTATGTATATGTATATTTTTACTTTTATTAAATTATTTGGCTGCTCTCAGTCTTTGTTGCAGCATGCACGCTTTGCTGCAATATATGGGATCTTAGTTCCCTGACCAGGGATTGAACCCTGGCCCCTTGTACTGGGAGCTCAAAGTCTTAACCACTGGACCGCCAGGAAAGTGCCCTCTGATTCTTGCATAACTAGAACACAGCAGTCTTGAAAAGAATGTGTCTTGAGTTTCTCTGATAAAAAGAGAAAACGACCTAGAACTAAGGTAATTACAGTAAAAGGCTTACCATGAAACACATACTTCCATGAGCCTGTAAGTGATAATAGGATCATTTCATTAATTGAATGGGCTTCCCTGGTGGCTCAGAAGGTAAAGAATCCGCCTGCAATGCGGGAGACCTGGGTTCGATCCCTGGGTTGGGAAGGTCCCCTGGAGGAGGACCTGGCAACCCACTCCAGTATTCTTGCTGGAGAATTCCATGGACAGAGGGGCCTGGCGGGCTACAGTCCACGGAGTTGCAAAGAGTCAGACACAACTGAGCAACAAAGTAGAGTACAGCAGCATTTACAGAATCTCCCCTTCAGCTCCCGTCTCACGGCGAGGAGGGAGGGCTGTTCTTCCTTGGCCAAGTGCATGGTTGACAGGAGGCCTGCCCCACTGGTGTTGTCTGGGAGGCTCTTTTTGCACGGATTCTGGGGCGTCTGGATTTGAAACAGGTGTATGCGTGCATCTGAAAGAATCCGTTCCAGATGTCAGAAGCTTCAGTTCTGGTGAGGGACGTGAAGGAAAATTAGGAGAACAAGTGTCCTATTCACATGCTAGGAAAATAAATGTTTTACTAATCCTTAAATAACATTTTTACTCTGAGGTGTATTGGCAAATTTTAGTTTTATTTCTGTATGAAAGTCTCATTTTTATGAGTGTGATTTATACACATTTAAGGAGTAGAGGTGATTGCTAAAATTAGCTTTGGTGATCCCATGCTAATGTCTGTGTGGGAAGAGAATCATGTTGTCTTAAAGGTCTGACATTTTGCTTATATTTAGTGAATAGTGTAATATTTATTATCACTGGCTACAGTTTAGTTTAACTATTATGAATGCACATAATTTCTTATGTTTTGAGATCTTCTCATGGTAGAGAAAGTGTGTGATGGGAAAATGTCTCAGGCATTCTCTTTTCCCACCCAAGCTGTTAACCAATAAAATTCTATCACTGAATAAATGTTGACTTAGCACCTTACTATGTGCCCGGCACTGTGCTAAGGGCTGGGATACAGAAAAGTAGTCTTGATTTCAGAACAGGTAACAGTGAGATGTAGTGATTGTTGCCCATGCTAGCCAGGCTGCGTATCTGGAGGGCAACTGAAAAGTTATTGATTTGTGAGTTGCTCTGTCTACCACCCTAGCTCAGTTGCTTAAAGGGTAAATTCACTAGCCTCTGCAGGAAATTTGGTGAAAATTTTTTTCGGCAAGATCTTTCATTGACCTCTTGTTCCCCAGTCTCGTCACATGAGCATAGGCAGCCAGGGGCCTGCGTGGGCTGTTGGCTTTGTAAACACAGAGCCGTCAGGGTGTATAGAAATCAAGCACTTCGGTGATTCTTTAACAAGAAACTTACAGGGTAAAAGTACCTCAGGTGTGTTTGAAATTTCTGCCCTGTCCCGTATTCTCATCATGGAAAAATACTTGCAGAAATTGTACTCAAACGCAGACACGATTTCTTTGCACATTGCTAGTAGTAACTCCCTGGTGTGTTTCAGACGCCACACAAAACGCCACACAGAATCCCAAAGAGCAGTGCCTGCTTACTTTTGGAATATAAAGTACGAGTCTTACTGGAGCGGATTTGGCTTATTCCGTCAAAGGAGAAATGAGCATGCAGTCATCAACAGGCAGAGGACTGATTTCCAGAAGGAACTACATTAAAAAGTCCTCCGAGGATTCAGTGCAAGAAAAATTTCTCCAGATATCATTGCATTTTTCTACTCAACTATGAGAACAATATAACCCACCATTTCCATTTTTGTCTTGCCCCCGAGGCATCTCTGAGCTAAATACAGTGCTTCATTTCTGTTATGATTTTAGATATCTGCCTGATGACTTGGTTCCAATCTAGTAATTTTTGATTTTCCTATTTTTTTTAAAAGAAAATATTTCTTTATTTATTTGTTGGCTGCTCCGGGAGTTGGTGATGGACACGGAGGCCTGGTGTGCTGCAGTCCGTGGGGTCGCAGAGAGTCGCACATGACTAAGTGACTGAACTGAACTGGACTGGGTCTTTGCTGCTGTGCGTGGGCTTTCTCGAGTTGCGGTGAGTGGGGGCTACTTTCTGGTTAGGGTGCTTGGGTTTCTCATTGCAGTGGCTTCTCTTGTTGAGGAACGCAGGCTCTAGACGCACAGGCTCAGTAGGGGTGGATCACAGGCTTGGTTGCCCCACGGTGTGCGGAATCTTCTGGGATCAGGGATCCAACCTGTGTCCCATGTATTGGCAGGACCATCAGGGTAAGTCCTTCCTATTTGTCCTGTGTTTTAATTAAGCCACCTTTATTTGTGTTTGGGACTGCATGGAATTTGTTAAAATCAATTAAATCACCGGCTCCATATCCCAATGACAACGATAGAAATGACTGATGCGGTCGTTGGTGGGAACCGTCCTGGAACCAACATTTGGCTGCAGGTCACTAGTATATGGGTATTTAAAAGTTGACTCCAAGAGACAGTCCTTGTCTCCAAAGGACTCTCGCCCCACAGAGAGACACCCAGGGGTCTGTGTGGGGAAGACTGGCCCTTCAGGCAGCGCTAACACGAATGAGAACACTCCAACAGCACTGGACAAACCATGCAGATGACGATACCACAAAGCCTCTAAAAACTCAGTTGGCGTTGGAACCAGCCATGCCTACAAAAGGAGGCCAGCACCTGCCTGATAGACCTAGGCAGGGCAACTGCCTGATAGAACATGTAAATAGGACCCAGAGTCTCATGGGCTTCCCAGGTGGCGCTAGTGGTGAAGAACCCACCTGCCCATGCAGGAGACATAAGAGATGCCGGTTTGATCCCTGGATTGAAAAGGTCTCCTGGAGGAGGGCGTGGCAACCCACTCCAGTAGTCCTGATTGGAGAATCCCATGGACGGAGGAGCCTGGTGGGCTGCAGTCCGAAGGCCACAGTCCAGAGAGCAACTGAAGTGACTGAGCATGCATGCGCAGAAACTGGAGACAGGATAGAGTGCCAGGGCGCAAAACAAAAATGCACACAGCAAGCAAAGCCCCAGCGGAAAACCCGCTCAAAACCCCCCAGACCACCTGCCAGGCCAAGAGTCAAGAAAGCCCCAACTTACTGACCGACGCTGCCTCGAAGACCACTCAGATGTCAGACGACCTCAACTCACCCAAATCATCAAAGCTGTCAAAGCAGCTGTCCTGAAAAATACTTCCACAGTCAATTACAAATTCCCTGGAAACATGAAAAAGCAGAAAATATCAGCAAAGAAACAGACGTTATATGAAACAAACAAACAAAAAAGAACCAAATGGAAAGAATACAATTACAGAAATAAAAAAACTCACCAGACGGGCTCTGGTAGAGTGGAGATGATGGAGCCTTTGAGCTGCAGGACGCACAGCAGAGTTCACCCCATCTGAAAGAGAGAGAAAAGAGAGGGATGAAAGTGATCAGGCCCATTGCCATTATAAATAGCACCTCCGTGGGGTTCTGATGTATTTGTTTGGGGAGTTTTATGAAATTGTATGTATTTTTAATTGGAGGATAATTGCTTTACTTGGTTGTGGTGGTCTCTGCCATACGTCCATATGCATCAGCCACAGGAGTAAATGTGTCCCCTCCCTCCTGAACCTTCCTTCCACCCCCCGCCCCATCCCCCCGCCGCAGGCTGTCACAGAGCACTGGGCATGAGCACCCTGCATCATACAGCTAATCCCCACTGGCGGTCTCTTTTACACCTGGTAATGTACACGTGTCAACGCTACCCTCTCAGTTCGCCCCACCCTCTCCTTCCCCCGCTGTGTCCGTAAGTCTGTCCCCTATGTCTGCTCCTCCCCTGAGCCCTGCAGACCTCACGCAGTTTTACACTGTCATCCCCTCTCTCCTCTGGGCTGGCCTTGCTGGCCTCGTTGTTCTCACTCAGACACAACAGGCATGCCCCTGCCTCAGGGCCTTTGCACGTCCTGTTTCCCCACTGCCCAGAAATCTCTTCAATCAGATAGCCTCAAGGCTGATTCTCTTATCCTCTGCTGGGTCCGGACTCAAGGGTTCCCTTCTCAATGAAGCCTTTCCTTGCTGTCCCCACTCCCCACCCCCTCTCCTTTGTTTGATTTTTTTCCCACAGCCCTTGTTGCTATAGTACATACTTACTAGTTTCCTGTTGTCATGCAAGAAAATTCCACAGCATCAGTGGCTTAAAGCCGCACAAACTTATTAGGTGGGCAGTTGGTGGCCTTGGTTCCTCTGCTCTGGGCATCCCCCCCGCCCACCCCAAGGCTGACATCAAGGACCCAGCTGCCCAGGGCTCCCTCCTGGAGTCTCTGGGTGAGAACCGCTCCCAGGATCATTCAGGTTGCTGACAGAAACCAGAATTAGATTCCTGTTCTCGCCGTCGCCTGAGATCTGCCCTCGTTTCTAGAGGCGCCTGCACCCATGGCTCTTGGCTCTTTCACTTTCAAAGCCAGCAAGGCGACTCCAGTCCCTTGCAGGCTACTCTATTTCATTTTCCTCCCTCTTCTGCTCTTTGTATAAATAAAGATTTATGTATATACTTTAGTGTTTGTTTAGTCTGCGCCGGGCCTCCATTGCTGCCCTCAGGCCTGTCTCTAGTTGCGGCAAGAGGGGTCTGCTCTTGGCTGCGTCGGGCGGGCTCCTCATTGCGGTGGCTCCTCTTGCTGTGGAGCACGGGTTCTAGGCGCTTGAGCTTCAGCAGCTGCAGTGTGGGGTTCAGTCATTGGGGCGCACAAGCTTCATTCTGTGGAACCTTCCCGGACGAGGGATCAAACTGGTGTCCCCTGCATTGCAAGGTGGATTCTTAACCACTGGACCACCAGGAAAGAAGCCCTCGCTTCTGCTTTATAGGACCCCTGTGATTACATTGGGTTCACCTGGTTACTACAGGGTACTCTTCTTACTTTCTGCTTAGCAAAGTTAATTCTGTCTGCAAAGTCCCCTCTGCAATGTCCAGAAACATACTCACAGGTGGAATACTGAGGGCTCAATCACAGACACAATAGCCTGCCTACCTGAATATATTTTCTTAGTTTTATTATTGTCAGTATTCTCCTTCTAAAATCTGACTCTTTGGTGTCCCCGAACCTTGAACAGAGCCTGGCACATGTCGTTCAAATATTTGTCAGAAGAATGAATGCATGAATACAGGCTGGGTAATTAGTATCAAGTTTCCTGTATGTCTCAGTGGTAAAGAATCTGCCTGCCAGTGCAGGAGACGTGGGTTTGACCCCTGGGTTGGGAAGATCCCCTGGAGAAGGAAATGGCAACCCGCTCCAGTATTCTTGCCTGGGAAATCCCATGGACAGAAGAGCCTGGTGGGATACAGTCCACGGGGTTGCAAACAGTGGAACACGACTTAGCAACTAAACGACAATAACGGTTAATATCAACGTGTGCTTTCCCATTGGTACACATCTTAGACTTTCTCTTCCTCTTTCAAAGACAGCCTTGGTTTTCATTTTAACCTGATTTTACCCAGTACAGTGTGGTTTTCCCTGCCCCCCCCCCGCCCCCCACACACTGCTTACAGCGCTACCAGTGAAAATCATGTTATATTTTCACGGGATCTTCTGGTTGACACACCAGGGACACATCCAGAGGGAACCACAGACGGGTGGAGCTCAGAGACCTCAGGCACCGCCCAGTGGAACTTAATGTTCGGTGATTTCTTGGAACCAAACTCCAGGGATAGTAGAGCTAGTCATGGGACTGTGTTAAGCATTGTTTAACTCAGTTAAAAAAAAAAAAATAAAGTTTAGTCTGCTCATGCCAGTTAACCAATGAACATTTCAAAAATGAATCTTCTGGATGTTTCTAAAGATTCTGTGGCTTGATATAGGCTAACCCGTCTAAATCCTTGGATGATAAAGATGTGAGCTGGTGAGAAAAGTCTGAGGCACACACATACAAGTAACAGGCTTGCCGCTTGGGTTACAGTGTGGAAAATTCTTCTGGAAGCAGGTTTATGTATTAGTTTTTCACTTTGCCACCAGATGTCCTTCACGAGTAGGAAAATATGATGGCTTGCCTGATATTTTGAAGTGTGAATGCCCAGCATTTTTGAATAGTTGACAGTAAAAGGAAAGTGTGAGTGAATGCAAGTGTTACCACAGACCTCTGGATGAGACCTGTATTTTGAAGGCTGCCTTACAGGTGTAGCTTTCAGAAGCAATGTTTATTTAACTCTCAAATTCTCATTTCTCATACTCTGCAAACATTTACTTACCATATTTCCTTCTCACGCAACTCCAAATTGACATTTTGAAAGTCTGAGCAAATTATTTTATTGAGAAATTCAAATTAATACATACTCAAATCCTTACAGGGATGTAGAAGATAAAAAGGTACTATTTTAAGCGGAGCTGCCCAAGGATTCCAGGCCACCAGACCTCAGGCTTTTAAACACAAGAGCAGCATATCTTACAATGCTTCTATGTTAGATTAATTCTAAAAGCAGCTACTTACATCTTGCAAAAGTCAGTTGAGAGGGGCCCACGTATGATTTAGTACACAAATCAAAGACTGCAATTGCAGTTTATTGCTAACAATATAATTCAAAGGAAAGCATAGAGTATAGAATATTTGATGTGCCAAATTAATAGCAGCATCTTTTTAAAATAGAGATTACCTGGTCACGTGAGTCATGAATGTAAACTGGAAATCCTCATAACATGAAAGGAACATGGGTAACTGCTCTAACAAACACTCTGTTCTGTGACCTACCCTGTGCCCTGACAGACCCCTGGGTACAGGATTCCCATCCTACCCCCGTGTCACCTAAGGCACAGGGCAATCCTTTGCTTTTCGGCAGGGGTTCCTCAGTCCCCTACTTTGCGGGCAGGGCTGGGACCGGCAACCTCCTCCAGAAAACGGAAGGCCATCTGCATGAAATGTCAGCCAAGCCGCCAGATGTTTGATATGGATTGGCTTCCACATCCGGCTTCTTGACCGAATTCCTCGTCTTTCCACCCAGATGTTCTGGAGAATTGCAGAGAACTTGACGAAGCGGGGCCAGGCCCACAGAGCAGAGGGGCTGTGATACTCTGGTGTCCTGCAGGGGGCGAAGCTCCCTCTGATTTCCCTCCATCATACAGCCCAGCCGACCCTGAGAGGCAGACCTGTTCCTGGCCCTTCCTCCATCCCTCCTGAATCACATCTGGACGTTGCCCAGCCCCTAGTCTTGGGTCTTCTGGAGGAGGGTTGGAGTGAGTGATGGGCAGGGGTCAGAGAAGCAGGGAGGGGGTGAGGTGGTGGTTTGGAGTCCCTTATGCACCTGGAGTTGAGATTGGCTTGAAGAAGCAGTGGTCCCAATTTTGACTGTATGAAAATTTCAGAATCATATCTCTTTATACCTCTTTCCCCTAACAGATCCAAGGCCATGTTGGAGTGTTTTCTGACAAACATATGCACATGTAGGGGACGGTGGAGATGTGAGGAGAGCGCATCCTCTTCTGTGGTCCTTGGTCAAATGTCACCGTCTTTATGAACATTGTCATATCTCACGCCATGTTTCCCCTCTGGCTCTTAAGAGAGTCGTGTGCTCTTGTGTTTGTCATTGGGAGGCACCCCCTTTTTTCTAGCATCTCACAACAGGACCTGAGAGTACTTCTTGGTGGAGCCCATGGCAGAGCTGAATCAGGGTTGCTGCACAGACGTTGATTACAAATCACTAAGGGCCGTTTTAGACCCAGGTCGTATAGGTCCATCTACCTCTTACCAAGTGTCTGAGAAAAGGTGACGGTGGTGTGCTTGCCTGAGTTCTCCTCTGGCTCATGTAATAGGTGCATGTGCAACGGACGAGTCATGGTCTGCCTTTGTGTGCTGAAGGGCACAGGCCTCCTGAAGTGCCCTATGCTCAGGGTTCTTTGGCTTTCCAGGGCTTTCCCCACTGCCCTGACAGGCTGGAGCTGCTTCACTCTTCTTGTGTCTCACTAGAAGTCTTAAGAGGGCGTGACTGGGTTCGAGAAAGGAGGAAGCCCACGGGCACTTGCTGAGACTTCAGATCTTCTGAATCAGAGCTCTTGGGGGCTGCAACGACTTCACGCTGCTAACAGGTCCCAGCAGAAGAAAGAGGGAGATGGAGGCTCTTGAATTCAAAGGGGCCTGGAATCCCAGACCAAGGGACTGATGTGTTCCTCTTTTCAGATGAAAACAACCCCTGCAGATGGTTAGAGATTGGCCGTCAGTGTGGCTGATGTTGTCCTGCCTGAGAGTAATGGCTATAGGACATTTGTAAAACCAAAGTCTATCCTAAAGACCAGTGTGTCTGGGCTGAAACAGGTCAACAGATAAGAGCAATCCAGTGAGTGGTGGGGGTGATGGGAGGTAAAGACATTTTCCTATTCAAAACAGATTCTTTGAAACAAGGTAAACATGCTTATAAGGCGTGAATCAGCAGAAACCTCATGATTCCATAAGATCACAAATCCTATAAGGCTCTATGTATTTGGTTGGTCTGGCTCCCAAATGCCTTGGACTCTGTGAACCAAGGCAGCCAGGTCAGTATTGATTTCTAAGGCACCTGTTTTCACCAGGTAGATAAAAGATCAAAATGTTTTACGAGAACTTCCTTTTAAGATGCACCAATAACTGGCATTTTTGGATGGGAAGAGCAAATGAATTTGCATCCTGGATGGCAGATGGTGGTGGCGGTGTTTGGGTGGAGGGGCAGTGTCTTTAGCTGAGAAGTGAGCCTGCCATAAAATTATAATGCTTTTTACGTGCTTGATCTTGTCTAATGTTCCCAGCAACCAGAGTTTCAGGGCCCTGTCTATAATGGGAACATGCCAAGCCTCTGCAGTTACTGAAATTACCTGTACCACTTCACCTCAAGTTTTACTGATCTGGCTTTGTGTGAAATAGAGTGCATTTCAATACATTAAGATGCAACCTTAACAGACAAACTGGAGAAGCATTAAAACCTTTCCAAGAAGATGGCGATGGGGGTGCGTTTTTCTATTATAGGATCTAATTACACTGGCTGTCTTCTGGGGGCTAGCTTAAGAAGTGGAGTGCCAGTACTTAGTTGCTAATTTGTTTCCTGGTCTTTTGGTCCCATGGACTGCGGCCCCCTAAGCTCCTCAGTTCATGGGATTCTCCAAGCAAAAGTACTGAAGTGGGTTGCCATTCCCTGCTCCAGGGGATCTTCTTAACCCAGGGGTCCAACCTGGGTCTCCTGCATTGCAGGCAGATTCGTCACCGAGCCACTAGGGAAGCCCCTAAGAAGCAAAGCCGAAGCCCAAATGAAGACATAAATCAAAATACTGCGGCCCAGGCCCTCTGGAGGAAGGGCTTGGCTTATACTTGACCCTCCTTGTGGCTTTTGGGAGCAGCTTCTCCGCAGCTGTGCCCCAGGTCCCAGCAGCTGTCTTGGAGAAGCCACGTGACTGTTAAATGACTACATTTCATCAATTAGAGAAAATAAGGAATGGGAAAATCATCATTTTTCTGTTCTTCCTCAACTGAGTCAGGTGACACTGACTTAATAGCTGACTTTACTTTTATTTAGTTAAAAACATCAGTTTAGGCCTTTTATGGAATCGTAAAAGAGCAAGGTTTCCATTGGGCTCTGATCAGATCGTCCTCCCTACCGATGATCTGGATGCCTTTCTGAGTCGCTGCTCCCGGGACGCCTGCGAGTATTCTCTATACTTGAAACCTACGCTCGGCGGAGGCGCCGCCTCCCGGGAGAGGGAGGGTGCAAGAAGGGGGCGGGTCCATTTAAATACCGACGAGGCGCGCCTCTCCATTGGCGGCCGGCCTGTCCGTCCCCAGAGGGGCGGGGCGTCCCGGGGGCTGGAGTGCGGTACCTGGGCGAGAGGCGCACCAGAAAGCCCACGTTGGCCGCTGCGGGCAGCGCGGCTCCGAGACGCGGGAGCCTGCGAACTCCGGCGCTGCCGCCGCCGCTCCGCTCCGCGCCCCGGCCCGCGTCCCTCCCGTCCCTTCTGCGAACCGGGGTTAGGCCGGGGTGGGGGCAGCCGAGCCAGCACGGAACGGAGAGCAGGATCCTGACCGCCTGCGCTCGGGCAGGGGAGGAGCGCGCCGAGATCTCGAGGGCGATCCGGAGACCGAGGGGCGCGGAGTTTGTGAGCGAGAAGGAAGTTCAAGCCTCGCCGAGAGGGTTGGAACCTTGGGACGCCTCTTCGCCACGGCCGGGGCCCTCCGGCGGGGGTACACTTCACGGCGGCCGCGCGAGCGAGGCGCAGGCGTGCGCGGGGGCGATGCCGGGCATCCCCCGACGCTGGTGAGCCGCCCCGGGAGGGCTGTGCGCCCGCAGCCAGACCCTAGAGTAACTGCCCCCTGACCCGCCCGGGGGCGAGGACGCCCTCTGCAGCGCGGCCCGGACTCGGACGCACCTGGCCTGGACCTTGCGCCTCCGCAGACCTCCGCGGGGGTGCGGGGTTTCCCCTTGCCCCTCCAGTGGTTCTGCGGCGGGGATCGCGCCCCCTCCGCCTCCCTTCCAGTCCGGGCAACTGGGGGCGCCCCAGAGAACCATGAGAGATAAGGACTGAGGCCGGGAAGGGGAAGCGAGTCCGCCGAGAGGTGGCGGGGGGAGCTGTTCACGCCAAGGGCCACCGCGGCCGCGCTCCGGCCTCGCTCCGCCGCTCCACGCCTCGCGGGGCCCGCGGGGCCCGCCCGGCCCGGCGGGGATGCTGGGGCGGACGGCGCAGTGGCTGTGCTGGTGGTGGGGGCTGTTGTGCAGCTTCTGCGGGCCCCCGCCCCTGCCCGCCGCCGCCGCCGCCGGGGGGGCGTTGCTGGGGGACGGCGGGAGCCCGGGCCACGCGGAGCGGCCACCCCCGCCGCAGACATCCTCCTCGGGCTTCCTGTACCGGCGGCTCAAGACGCACGAGAAGCGGGAGATGCAGAGAGAGATCCTGTCGGTGCTGGGGCTCCCGCACCGGCCGCGGCCCCTGCACGGCCTCCCGCAGCCCCCGGTGTTCCCGCAGCAGCAGCCAGCTCGCGGGGAGCCCCCGCCCGGGCGGCTGAAGTCTGCGCCCCTCTTCATGCTGGACCTGTACAACGCCCTGTCCGCCGACGACGAGGAGGACGGGGCTTCGGACGAGGAGAGGCGGCAGCCCGGGCCGCGCGGAGGGGCCGGCGCGTCCCAGCCCCGGTCCCCATCTCCGGGCGCCGCGCACCCCCTCGGCAGCGGGAGCCTCCTGGCCACCGGGCCTGGCGGGGGCGCGTCCCCACTGACCAGCGCGCAGGACAGCGCCTTCCTCAACGACGCCGATATGGTCATGAGCTTTGTGAACCTGGGTAAGTATCGGGGGCGGGCGGGCGGGGTGGGTGGCTGGGTAGCGTAAAGACCAGAACATTCTTCCCTTTCCAGTCTCCTGGGCGCGGGGCGCAGGGAGTGAGAGGGTGGAGGAGCCCCTGGCGCTGGGGGCCCCGGCGGGGAAGCGCGGACCGGCCAGCGGCCCTCGCACCACCTGCGCGGCCCGGGGGCGGGAGAGGGGGCGGCACGTGCTCTCCCAGCCCCTGGCTGCTCGCCGCGGCGCGGGGGCGGGCTGGGGCGCTGGGTCCCGAATGCGGCGCTGGCTGGCGCGTCTCCGCGAGCCGCCCGAGCACAGTCTGCGCTTTTCGCAGTTGGTGCCCGGCTCGGGCCCCGTTAACTCGACTGTGGCAGAAAAGTCCGGCCCAAGTGGGGCCAGCTGGGACGGAGAAGGCGCTTCAACACTTTGCCCCTCCTGTTTGGTTCGGCGTCCTCAACTCTCTTGAGTGCCTGTTCTCCCACCGGGAGCAGCTGAGAACTTTAGAAAAGTTGACGATTGTGGTGAAGTAGTGTCCACCGATTTGGGGGAGGAGGGATGCACAAGGAAGTCCCGAAAGGACCGCGGGAGGCTCGCCAGCCCCAGCGAGTCTGGGCTCGCGCGGGCTTGGGGTCGCTCCCCTAGTACCCTCGCTCACATGTCTTTGGCCCGAGTCCTCAAAGGCTGAACTCTTGATCAGCTCGGCCCAAGCTGGACGGGCAGAGAAAGGGTGTGGGTTGGGGGCTGGGGTTGGGCCGGGAGCTGGTCTGAACCGGTTGCCAGGCAACAGAATGGAAATTCAAGGGCGGCTAAATCGGGCTCAGCCGCAAATGTTCTGTGGCAAACCCGGACCGAGTCAGAGCTTTTCCCCCTCGCGTCTTCGTATCTGTAAATGAGAACGGCGTGAGGAGGACTTTCCCCAGAATCTGTGCCTCCGATCTGCGCTCCTCTTCATTCATAAACTGACTCAGCGTAGACGCAGCGATGTAGGGGCCGCGCTCTAGGCAGGGAGAAGTGGGGCACAGGAGCCACGACCCGAGCGGGCGCAGCCGCACGGTGGGGTGGGTCTTCGCGGACTTCCCTTCCGAGGCGAGACGTGCGGCTCTGCCCAGGCCCCGAAGTCGGTTTGCAGGCATTGCCAGAGCAGCTCCCGCGTCTCCAAGCCACGTCGGAGACGTCCGTCTTTTAAGGACAACCCCCATGTCAAAAACCTTAAGCGAGTCCTTTATAAGTCTTTCAAGGAGAGAATCAACTCCGCTGAGCTTTGGGGGAAGAAAGGACGGGGGCGGAGGGGCGGGGTTCCGGAAGGTATGGAGCAAGACCGCAGACGTCCGAGGGGTGCAGGCATCCTCCTGGGAAACTCCTGACGCAGAATCTCACAGGGACTGGAGGCTCCAGGCCTGCCTGTCTGGCTCCTTGCAGCGCCACGGGTTCTGATTGGACAGGAGTTTTCACAATTTATTGGGATCAAAGCCAAGGTGGAGCCACCTCCAAGAAGTATTCTAAGGAAATTCTCAAGCCAGTCAGTCAAGCTGGGGCACCGGAGAGGCACCAGCGCTGTTCCTTATTCTAACATCTCTGCTGCTTCTGTCTTAGTAAATTCCTCGCCCTCATTACCCCCCTCCTCTAATCCCCTAAATTTCTTCCCTTGGAGAAATGTTTCATTGCCTTTTGGGGGTAATCCCCAACTTGAACAAAGTGGGAAGAATAGCACTTGTGACTTCTTCAGGGACAGTTGGAGCACACTTTCCAGAAAACAGTTCCTAGGCTTAAGGTCATGGTTCTCGACCTGGCATACGTGATGCTGGGCTGTTCCCCAGAGCAGTTAAGTCAGAATCTTAGTGGCCACGGTCCAGAAGCCCTGGCGCGGGAGATCCTGACCTCTGAAGGCAATCAAATCACTCCAGAAAGCAGTTAACAGCAATGCTTCTTTATGTCAGTGGCTTCCAAACATTGCTATACATGAGGGTCACCTGGAGGGCTTTTAGGCCTAGATGTCCAGGTGGTACCCCCATCAGTGAAATCAATGCATGGCTGAAAGCTGGATATCAATGTTTTTTAAAGATCCTCAGGTGATTCCAATGCTTGGGAACCACTGGTATTTGAAATTGTAAGTTGGCCTGAGGCAAGTTTGTAAAGTTTGACATTCGCTGTTTAGTGACCTCCAAATTCTCACTCCTTGCTTTTCTGAGCTTTCCAGGTCTACAGGTACACGTGGCTTCTGAGCCACACTGCTTGAAGCTGTTTGTCAACTCTTATCCTGCAAAAACAACCACTTAACATATTCCCTAGGGATTTTTCAGAAAGCTTTTTAAAGATTCAAAAAATAGCACTGAAAAACTCTAAAAGAACTCAATAATAGTGTCATTTCAGGCCAGGGACAGGCTGTTATGAAACAAAAGAGACTCCTAGGTAGGGAGTTCTGCCCCAAGCCCTTCTTAGACTTTCTGATTGCAAGTTATAGCTATTTGTAGATGCGGTTCTGGACTCCACATGGGTAGAGGAGAAAACCTTTCCAGGTAAGTTGAATCCAAGTCACAAGCCATGTCGCCTGCCACTCAGACAATGCTATTTAACATTAATCCATTTAGCAGTAGGAAAGGAGGATTTTATTATGAGAGGCTAAAAATGTGATGAAATCTGATTATCATAGCTTTGATCGTTAGGACAGTACATTTTAAGGAAGTAATTGCTTGTGCTGTGCTAAGTCGCTTCAGTTGTGTCCAGCTCTTTGCGACCCATGGGCTGCAGCCCACTTGGTTCCTCTGTCCGTGGGGATTCTCCAGGGAAAAATATTGGAGTGGGTTGCTGTGCCCTCCTCCAGGGGATCTTCCTGACCCAGGGATGGAACCTGTGGCTCTTATGATTCCTGAGTTGGCAGGTGGGTTCTTTACCACTAGTGCCACCTGGAAAGCTCAGTAATTGCTTCGCAATGTGGATTCTCTAAGGGTGCTGAGACAATCCACAGATTTCTTCCTCCCTGTCCATGGCGTGTTAGTTACTGCATTACATGACTAAAGAACCCTACAGAAGTTGGCAGGATGGGTTTTAATGTGTTCTTATATACCTACTGAGTTAGGTAAGTTACAAACTGAAAGTTACAAAGTAAGTTACAAACTGGGTCTAAGGGAATGTGTTACATGGTTGTAAACATCCTCCTGGGACAGAGGAGTAACTTATTCATGAAATACATTGGAAATGCTTGGAGCCTTGTCAGTCAGAGAGGCATCATCAGGAAGTATGAATCAACAGGATACATTTCTTTTGCATATCCCCAAGGCCGGTCATTTGCTGTTTGTGTTGACGGTTTTACACTCTCTGGGTGAGCAGTCTGTTGATCTGTAACTTCTTTCGTTCTAACCGGCTGGTGTGCAGAGTGCCTGCCAGGCAAGCTGGGTGCTCGTTAACCTGCATTCAATCCCGGCCATGGGTGCCTTTTCCTACTTGTTTCCTAATGCTGAAAATGTCTTGGCAGCCTGATAAGCAAGCCTGCCAATGTCAGGTGACCTTGGAGAAGTATCCTGAACTGTCTCAGATCTTAGCTTAAAACTCATCTTTGAGAAGAAACCTTCTCTAACCACTTGGTGGAAACTGGTGTGGCCCCCACCTTCTCACTTGTTTATGGTCACTGTACCCTGTTTATTTCCTTGGTTTCACTTATCACAGGGAGTGCTGGTTTTTTTTTTTTTTTCCTTTAAAATTTGCTTACTCATTTTGTTTGTCTCCGCTCTAGGATATCAGCCTCAGAAAGTAACCAGGCTTATCCACTGTTGTAACCTAAGTTCCTAATACAATGCTGAGCATACTGAAGGTGCTTAGTCAAGAGGGAATGAAACTAGACATATTCATTTAAAATTTGTATTTCACTAATCTGTTTAGGGGGCATCTGATTTAGCTCATTTACAAGTGACATATTGATTTTTATTAACTTTTTAATGCATTTATTTGGGCTGAGCTGGGTCTGCATTGCCTCACATGGGCTTTCTCTAGTTGCAGTGAGTGGGGGCGTCTCTGTTTGGTGCAAGGGCCTCTGATTGCAGTGGTTGCGGTTGCTTGTTGCAGAGCACAGGCGAGCGGGCTTAGTGGCCTTGAGGCATGCGGGATCGAACCCATGTTCCCTGGATTGACAGGTGGATTCTTAACCACTGGACCAGCAGGAAAGTCCCTACTTGATTTTTTTTTTAACTTTTTGTATTGGAGTATAGCTGATTAACAGTGTTGTGATAGTTTTAGGTGAAAAACAAGAACCTACACGATTTTTATTAAGTAAAACATTTGAGGTAAGTGAAGACAGGTAATCTCAGTCTCTGAGATTCATGATAATCTGATGTATATTTTCAGGCTTTATTAAACACCTCTCTATTAGTTACCCATGTGGTTGTTAATTCATAATAAGCATTACGTTTGAGAGTAGTGCAACGTTTTAGTTAAATCTCTGCGTTTCAGACTTTAAGTTAATGAGGTATTGATCTACAGATGTTAGTGAAAGTCACTCAGTGGTGTCCAACTTTTTGCGACCCCATGGACCATACAGTCCATGGAGTTCTCCAGGCCAGAACACTGGAGTGGGTAGCCTTTCCCTTCTCCAGGGGATCTTCCAACCCAGGGATTGAATCCAGATCTCCTGAATAGAAGGCAGATTCTTTACCAGCTGAGCCACCAGGGAAGCCCACAGATGCTAGGATAAAATGGAAAAAAAAAAAAAAAAACCGAAACACAAAAAACTCAAGTTATGGTCAGAAAAAGGAATCAGCATGTGTTCGTACAAGTAACAAGAAACTTATTGTACTAAAAATACTGGCAATCTTCTGAACAAAATTACTCTTGGGAAACATAAATTAGAAGAAAAATGGAGTACTCTTTCCTTGGATTTGTAACCAGATACACTGTTGTGTCTTTTTCTTATATGATCAGTGGGCCTATTTTTCATTTAAGCTGCCTGTGTTTAGGAAGATTTTTGTTAGGAGAAAATAAATCCATGCCTGCAAGCTATTCACAGCAAAAATAGTTTGAAGAACTTGATTGCAAGAGTGTGGCTCAGAAAAGCAGTGGCTGGTCCCCTAAAGAGATTTCAAATACTAAATGTGAAATTCAGTGGTATTTCAACCAAGTTGTACAAAATGTTCTTAAACTTGGATCAAAGGGCAAGCAGATACCATTGTTTAGCTCTCAGATGGTGCTTCCTCTGAATGTCCTTCTAAGAATGGGTATAAATCCTTTTTAGATGTGTTGAGTCATTCTTAGTTCCTCTGTTGAGAACTTACCTCTGATTCGCATAGAGGAAAGATTCCTAGTGATATAAACATCTGTGTCAGTGAAAAAAATCCCCACAGTTCAGCACTTTCTTCAGCATGTAATTGCTTCATCCCCGTGCCTTCAGAGTTTGGCTACTTTGAATGTTGGGTTTCACACGTTTTCCTTGGATATGGGAGTGAGAGGGTGAATACTGGATATCAGAGACTCTCAGATGACCAGCCGCTCTCGTCTTTGCCTCTCTTCCGTCTGTTTACGAAGCTGAGTTAGGAAAGTGAGGCCAGTACCATTTCTTGGGTAATTAATCAGCTTTGGGTACTTTCTCCTCTCCTGTTTACCATCCTGTGTTTAACAATGGATTATTCCATGGGGGGCTCTGTTTTTCTTAATATGAAGACATTGCACTTTTAATTTTTCCATTTGAGCCTTATTCTGGTTTTTCACTCTTTCCTCTTGTCTAAATTTGTGACATCACCTTTGGTGCCTGCAGCAGTGGGAAGACAAGTGGGCAATATTTTAATCAGATCATCATGTTCCAGAGTAGTCCAAGCTTCCGTAAGTGTGAGTAAAAGGAGTAGAAACCAGTGTAGACGCTTGCTACGAGCTGAGGCCTTGAAAGGCCCACGCGTGTAAACAGCTGTTACACATTCACCTGCGTCCCCTGCTGCCCCAGACCATCAGTCTACCCAGCCTGTCCCAGGCAGATGACATAGCTGTCCTGGCCGCATGGTGTCTCCCAGGGGCTGGTGTGGGCGCAGCTGGCATCCTCTCCTCCCCTTCTGTGTTCCCCACAAAGAGCCGGTGTGTTCTGTCTTCATCTCTGTTTTCGTCATGACAGCTGAGTTGCTTTCATGTAAGCACATTTACTCATAATATCCTTACCTCCTGGCTCTCCTCTCTTCCACCTTTTGTCCTCTGGAAACTTGGGACCAGAAAATACCCCTAATCCTCCCGGCGATTTAGGATAGTGGTGACACTTGTGTTAAGAAGGAAAGCCAGTCTTGTTTTCATGAAAGCTAGTTAAACAACCGGGGGTGTATCAACCTCTACAGTCTTGCGCATGCCAGAAATTCTTGAAACTGCAGTTATACCTGTTTGTCTTCCTCTGTAAGTTTTTTATTTTTATTTTTTAATGGTTTTTAGTTTTATTTTTTGTGTTTTTATTAAGAAATGTTTCATTAAAGTATAGTTGATTTACAGTGATACGTTAGTTTCAGTTGTAGAGCAAAATGATTCCGTTATCCATATATGTATATATGTCTATGTATCTTTTTTGAATTCTTCTCCCTGATAGGCTATTACCAGATAGCTAGTATGTTCCTGTGCTATACTGTAGGTCCTTATTGGTCATCTGTTTTATATATAGCAGCATATATATGTTCATCCGAAACTCCTAATTTAGTCCCCTCCTCCAAGCTTTAGAAATAAGACATTGTAGTCTGCTGAAGTTGATTGGACTGTTTGGCTCCACTTACTAGTGTTTTGGAAATGTTGTCCTCTGCAATTATCTTTTTCCCACTGTCAGTAGGTAGAATTTCAGCCTCCTTATGAAGCTAGACCCTGGAGCTGGCTTGCAGACATGGAGCTATCTTCCATGACATCGCCTTTCTGGAGGAACATGCCCAGCAGTGGACAACCTGTTTTTTTAAGCTGGATTTCCTTTACCCATTGGCAGCTAGGGATGATTGACCCACCTGTGCTGTCCCTAGGTCCTAGAATTTACAGCGTGAAAGGTTCATGTCATCTCTTCTGTTAGTACGCTTGTGAGAGGTACTCAGGCCCACTTCCTCTGCACTGCCGGTGCGTCTCAAGCTGAGGAACGACCAACAGAGCCACTGAGAGAGCCTAAAGCATCTGAGAAATAGGGCCATGGCGTTGTTGGTCAGACGTGAGTCGATAACTCAGGAGAAATTAAAAGCATGCAGGACTGCAGCCCAGGGCAAGAGGTGGGGAGCCCGGATCTGGAATTTTGTGGAATTTCTTTTAGTGGATAGCATTCTCTCCTAGAACTCTGCTTTTAGAAAAGAAGAAGAAAAAAAAAAAAACAAAAAACTAAGCATCTCTATAAATATCCTCCTCTTTGGTATGCTGAAGGACCATTGACCTTAAAGAGTTGTTTTCTTCTCCAAAAATGAGCTGAAAACCACGTTGCCCTGAGCGGCATTGTTCTACTGATGTTCACAGGCTCTGATTCTCTTCCTGCCCTGCCCATGTCCATTATTAAGGAGACTGGGTCCATAATAGAGATGCTATCTAAATTGCATCAGGTAATTCCTGGATGGGTCCCCACGGTCCAGTTATCTCCAACCCAGTCCCAGATGACTGGGCTGAAGACTCCCCTGCAAGCATTTTTGCAGAATGAGGTTCTAGTTCCGAGTGGGAGAGCCTTCCTGGCCCTTGGGTTCATGGGCACACGCCCTTGGTTTCTGATCCTGCCAGATAGGTCGGGGATTGTCCCACGCCTCAGACGTCCTTGCTCCGTCGTGCTAGCTTGATGTTCAGATTGTTTTCTCATCATCTGAGCGGTCCGAGGGGGGAGGAGCAGGCTGACTTCTCAGCAGGCAGGCGGCACAGCCCAGGAGCCCTCTCTCCGCCGAACTTTGAAACCAGCTGACAGCTTTATTACGACTCCGCTGCCCCTTAGCCTTTTCACCTTGTCCAGAGTGGAACTTCCAGCCCTTCACATCTGTGTCTGTTGGTGGTGGTTCCTGTGTTTACAGTCTTGTTGGTTTCCTGTTCACGAACATGGGCTGGCAGAAAATTCTGACTTGCGTATCGGGAGAGCAGGAACTAACCACTGCCTCGTCTGGGTAATTTTCTATGCTGATGTGGCTGGGAGATTTTTATAATCGACCTTGATCTCTGAGACTGCTTACTTTCTCCCCACCTCCCCTTTCAATCTACGAATTGACATACCCTAAAGACAGAGCTTTGTAAACTACACCATGAAGGGCTAAAAGTTTCACTTTTTTCCCCCCAGATGTTATTGAACATACCTCTATGGGAATAAATTAGCAGAGAAGCTGCATAGTAAAAATACTTTTTAGAACAGTCTGTCTATAGTAAAACTGAGTGAAAAGCTCAGATTTCCCACATACTCCCATACCTCCACTTGCGTCCAACCCCTCCCAGGACCACCATGCCCCACCAGACTGGTGCATAGCTTACGGTCAATGGCCCTGCATGGACATAGTATCACTCAAGGCCCATAGGTTGCATTATTGCTCACCATTGGTGTTCTCCATTCTGTGGGTTTGGATGAGTGTTTAATGACATGTGTCCATGCTTATGGTATCATATGGAGTAGTTTCACCTGAAAATCTGTGGAGAAACTGTACATTTAGCTGGGAAAGCAAATCAATAAAAATCCAAAAATTCAACGTAGAGTTTGGGGGAAGAGAAAATACCATCAAAGAATATTGTCTGGGCAGCTTTATCCCATCAGTATATGAGTAGTTTTGATTGACTATGTCGGCCTTATTTTGTGTTTCTGTGCGTTGACAGCAATTCCATTAGAAACCCCTCTCTTTCTTTTTTTTTTTTATAAGTCTAGGAGTTTAAAGTCTTTTTTCCTCCACATGCTTTCAGTGAGGTGTCTGTCACCATAGTACCTAGACAACCCCTCAGGCAGAGATACGAGCGATTAAATTTCTCCCTGGCTTGTGCCCTGTTTGATCCATGCTCGGCGGGATTGGGGGAGTAAAAGAAAGCAGCCTGAGGAATGGATAAGAATCAGGAATTCTGTGCTTGTAAATTATTAAAAATTGGGGGGGGGTAATGTTATTGGCGAGAGGGGTTCAAGCTTTCAGAAAGAAAGAAAAAAATATTGTTAAAACTTCGTGTGAGTTTTGGATTGAGAAGCTCCCAAAAATACCTTTTACTCCCTTAGTGGCAGGATCAGGGAACTTGAAAAGGTTTCCTCAGGAGAGACTGTTTAGATCAGATTAAAATTAACAGAGACTCCATAAACTAGTGGTCTTTGTAGATTAGGCTCATTTGCTTTGAACTGTTTTCCGTGAGAAAAGGCTATACCGATTAATGGTAAATAATGAGAAAAGGCAATAATCAAGTAACATGGTAACCCTCAAGAGCGCTGTTGAACAAATTGCTGGCCATTCATCTGAGGTAGGTTGGGGACCTGTGAGCATTTCTTTTCAAATATCGTAAGGTGAGACCCTTCACGAGTTCTCCCCAGTTCTCCTTGAGTCAGCTATCTGTGTGATTAGGGTATTTTCTCAATTCTAGCTACACAACTCCTTTATTGCCTGACACATCCCTGTGGAGATGAAACCTCTCAAAAAGAAGAGCTTGGCACAGGGCTGTGTCAGTACGTTTGAGGAATTCAGCTTGCTTCCATATCACCTGACTTAGTATGCACGGTGGTTTCGCTCTCTCTCTGGTGGGAGAGAAGTCTTTTCCCCTGTTAAACTTTAATTTTTTTTTGGCTGTGCTGGGTCTTCACTGTTGCACGTGACTTTCTCTGGTTGCGGGGAGTGGGCACTGTTCATTGTGGTACCCGGGCTCCTCACGGGGGTGGCTTCTCACTGTAGAGCTTGGGCTCTAGGCCCAGGGTCTTCAGCAGCTGCAGCACGTGGGTTCATTAGCCATGGCTCGTGGGTTCTAGAGCATGCAGGCTTCAGTAGTTGGGCACATGGGCTTGGTTGCTCCTTGGCACGTGGCATCTTCCCGGACCAGAGATTAAACCCGTGTCCCCTCCACTGGCAGGTGGATTCTCACCCACTGTGCCACCAGCATCATCTGGGACAGAAGTCTGAGCCAAAAGGCTTATGGAGGGTAAGGTAAGGAGGATGCACAGGTGTCTTCAGCTGAAGCTATTTGGAGAGTTGCGTTTCTCCCAAAGGCCATGGAACCGGCCTCTGCATTTTGCTGGGGTCTCTTTAGGGCAGAAGCCCCTCATACCACTTTGGGAACCCCTCTCACCAATCTTGCACCTTGCCTGCATATCTGCTGGCTTGAGGCTGTTTGTCGTACAGCACCTACGTGTCATCACTGTTAGAGGTGGAAGTCTGGACGGCTCAAGCGTGCGAGTGGCACCCCGTGGGACTTGCTTTCCCCCTCTATCCTCTTGCCTCTTTCTCCTCTTCCTCCCATTAATAAATTTGGCCACCCCACTGCCTTTATTTCCTCTTTTACATCTTGTTTATTTTTCAGTGGTGCTGATGGCTTTGGTTGTCACGAACAGCACACTGTATACACCTCTCCATGGAGTCTCATAGCTTCTACCACCAAAATAACACATCGCTCACTGGAGTGGTTAAGTAGCTGGTTTTCTTGAGGGTGATAGAAAGTGCTTTAAGGCCTCTTCAGTGCAGAGTTGAAGATAGAGCGCTTGATTAAGATTCCAGAAGCTTAAGCCTCCTCTCTTTGTGTTATCCCTTTTTAGCCTGTTCGAGCCATTTAGCCAAATCTCAGCATCTTTCTTTGTCTGTAGATGTGAATATTGGGCTGGATCAGCATTTTCCTAATAGCATTTCATGGGACACTTCTCCCAAATGCTCTGCAGAGGAAGAGTATGGAAGCACTTAGCATTACATTCTTCTTTTGGAGATCCTGTGTCTGGGAGGATGTTAAGCCCAGCAGTAGGGAAGTCTGCTAGCAAGCTTTTCTGAGCTTTTTGAGCTGACTTTTGCTCTGTAACCCCTTTTCCCCATGAAACATTCTTGTGTTATTTCTCTGCCCTAATAGCCTCTCCTGATCCTTCCCGGGTCTCCCTGTAGAGCAGGGGCGGGGCCGCAGGCGGCTGCCTTTCCAGTGGCTTCAGCCGTCTCTGGAAGGGCTGCCTGGTGCTGACTTGCATGGGTGGCCCCAGGCCCTCTTCCTTCTCCCAAAGGCGGCTGTGGCTTCGGGCTGTTGCTCGTCTGTGGGTTGTCTCACCGTGACTTGCTTGCCTCTCCCACTGTGATGCCAGCAGTCCCATGCATTCAGTTCCTTCTGTCGTAAACACTTGCTAGGGTTTCTCTTTCCCTGGCTGGACCCTGATCGCCGCAGCCTTTTCCTTCTCTAGAATATAGCAGAGAAACCCCAGACTTTATAATGCTCAGGGGTTCTAGGAGTGTTCCGTGTGTGTATCTTTGATTAATTTTTTCCAACAGCTTTCTTGCGGTATCATTGACATACAGTAAGCTGCTTATTTAAAGTATATGATACGATAAACTTTGACTTATATAAGTGCCTCTGAAGCCATCACCACTATCAAGATAGTGTATCCAGAGCTATTCCTTTTAAATGGTTGCCTGTGCCAGGAAATGGAATAATATCCTGATACAGAGGTAATGTAGTGAAAATCCCATCTTTCATTGATGCCATTTCAGTTCATGCTTTATTGTATGTGCTTGGGACATCCTTAAGAATGGAATTTGCTGAAGATGCTTGTGAATGATTATTTTGGATCAGAGAACTCTCCAGGGTTAAGACCACTCTTTGCAGTGTTTACTGGCCTCCATCCTGTATTTCACCTCCCGTATTTTTTTATTTTTTTATAGGACATCATAATAAAAAATCAGCAGACCTCTTCTGATTTCAAGATCAAGCATCTGGGGCCCTTTGGGGATGGTTAGAGACACCGTTGGCATCTCCTTGATACTCAAGCTGAAAGGGTTTGATGCTTCAGGCAAACATCACCAAGATGCTTGCTTGTGTCTCTGTTTCAAATTCTGGCAGTTGAGGTAGGGCACAAGTCCAAAACATTTAAGAAAGCAGACTCCAGTTTACTCCCGACTTTCCCCTGCTAGGCTCATCCTTCTCCAAGGATTCTGGAAGCTTAAATAGAATTGCATCCTTGTTTTGTGTGTCTGGGTGAGGGGGTTGTAAGAACAGGTAAGTATTGTATTTCTTTATGGCCTTTTGCTTTGAAGAATGACTGATGTCACTTACCCTATTATCTCAGCAGGGAAGAAAATGGACTTTATGGCTGCAGATTTAGTAGGTGGGGGTTAAGCAGCTCTGTAGTAGGTGTTTTAGTCTCTAAACTGTGTCCCTTTTGGAATCTCATGGACTGTAGCCAGCCAGGGAGTCTCCCAGCAAGAACACTGGAGTGGGTTGCCATTTCCTTCTCCAGGGAATTCTTCCCGATCCAGGGATCAAACCCACATCTCTAGCACTGGCAGGTGAATATTCTACCACGGAGCCACCAGGGAAACCCTAACCATTAGTAGACAGGGGAGGATTTGGAGAATGGGGGGAGGGTGGGGAGAATTGCTGTTGAGAGTCGTGTTAATGTTTCAAGTAGCACCCAGTCTATTCACACGATAGGACAGTGTGGTGAAGTTGCTGAGCTCTCTCCTCGCCTCCCCCACCACTCAGCGAAGCTTGCCCACTTTCTACCATCCTCTTGTAGTCAGACTTCTATCCCCATCACTCTGGGGACATTCTTCTATCAAAGGCAACTAAGCATCCTTCCCCGAGTCTTCACCCTCCTCTCTGAAAGCCTTTAACCTCCTGACACACCTTACCGCCCGCTGCAGTCCTAAGAAATCCTCTGCTTAGCTTCTGGGACTCTGCTTGCTCTTTCCTGGTTCTTTTTCTGTCCCCTAGATAGCTGTTTGGGAACATTTCCTGAAAAAAAAAAAAAAAGATTCAGAGGGTTGGTGTGTAATACTCGACCTGCACATGGGGCTGGGATTGCCGTGGGTTTGGGGTGGGGGAGCCCGCTCAGATGTAGGAATAAGGAGGTAACGAGGCTGGGTGGCACCTTTCAGGTGATGCGCGTGCAGGCTGAGTGGGCTGCGGTGATGGGGCCCGGGAACTGGGGGATTCTGGCGGCCAGATGTCAGCCCCAGGGAGGTCTCCACTGGGAGCCCCTGATCATGTGAGCCCCTCTTCCTCGCCCGTCCATTTGAAGTGTGGTCAAAGTTGACTTCTCAAGCTGTTTTTGTGCAAGCCCCAGTTGGGTTTTTTAAAATGTCCAAATGTCCAGTTTCTGTGGACCCCTACTTGTGTCAAATTCATTAACAATGAATGATTAGAGAAGGGAAATGGGAAAAAAATACGTAAAAAATCAAGCCTCAGTTTGTCAGATCCCACTGATACAAAATGATTGGTCAAGTGGTTACCAAACCGTCCGGGCAGTTTCCGTGTCTGTACCCGTCTCACGGCAGGACAGTCATTCAGTTCGGAGTCAGCACAGATCTCTCACTGTTGATGCAATGAAAGCCTTCCTGGAGCCAGCCGGGACGCGGGGGCTTGCTGTGGGAATCTGCACTTGGATAAGCCCATGTGGACGGAGGGTGCTGACCGAGGCTTGAGGACCAGGGTGCCGACTGCTCAGGGCCGCCCTCGGTCCAGCCTCATGCCCGCATCCAAGCGGTTGCCGGACCTGCTATTGCTACGTCTGAAATCTCTCACTCCCATCTTCCTCCTGCGTTCCCTTCCCTTGTTCCCCAGATGAGGTCTTTGCGACCTTGGCCTGGGGTGCTGTGCCAGCCGCCCTTGCACTGGCGCCAGCTCGGTGTGTCTGTAGCACAGATGTGACCTGTTTCCCCCTCCATCACCTTCATTGGCTCATCCTCCCCTGAGGAGGCCAGGATGCCATCTGACTCCACCCTGTTTCCACTTCATCCCTCCCCTTCTCATCTCCACTGCCATTCAGCCAGCCACGTCTGCTGCGTGATTCCCTTCCTCTGGCCTTTTCTCCCGATTCCTCTCATTTTCGTTGTATCTCTGCCTGTTTCCACATTGTCCGTGGGACCTGTTTTCCACAGCCCAGCTCCCAGGCTGTGTTCTTGAGGAAGCCTTCTGGACATTTGCTTACCACGTGCCATGCCTCTTGGAAAGAACGCTGGGGTCTAGTGACCTTCTCTGGTGCAGCACGGCACGTTTGAAGGTCAGCTGTGTTGTAGATGAGTTTTGTGTGGTTTAGAGGCAGGAGCTGGGAGCCTTGTGTTCCTGTGAGGGCGCTGCCACCTGCCTGCTGAGGGGATTTGGGCAAATCACCTTCCACACCCACGTCCCTGATTCTTCATTGTGCAATGCTTTGTTCACCTGGACGCCTCTTCTCTCCCCAAGTACCTGCACTGTGCCTTACTTTACCCGTACTCAATAGATGCTTGTGGGGTGGATGGGGGGTCAGTTTCTCTATATGTAATGACTGCGTGTGGTCGTCTCTCTCTCTTTCTCTCCCTCCTTGCAATAACCCCAGCTGTTGGAGAGAAGCCTCAGTGTGGTGAATCCCTGCAGATCAGGGGCACGCTTCCAAACTTGCATGGGCACCTGTGGCCATAAAACAAGACACTGCCTTCTTGCTGGGTTTACATTCTGTGACTTTCTGGATGGTGGAGAGAAGGGAAAAAAAGGCCTTGGAAAGGAGAAATGTTATTTTTCCTCTCTCTGATGTCAGTCATTATGACTTTAAGAAGTGTTCATCGAGTCAGAAGTGCTGCTGGTCTAAATTTAAGTTTCCAACTTGCGCCCTGACTCCACCCGCAGGTGCCGACGCAAAATACTTATCTTGTCAGCTTCTCCTGGGGGCGGCTGGCTCGGCTTCCAACGTGAAGGTGTTAGACACTGTTTGCATAAGGGCTGAGGGGGTGACATCATGTCTATTGAAGCGAAGTCACTCAGCTCCCCACTAAGCAAGAGAGAGTGTTTAAAAACCCAAACCAGGTCAAAACTCAGGACAGGGTTGAGATTCCCCTACCAGGAGCAGTGAGGGCTGGCCAGGGTGAGGGTGGTCTCTTGAGTGGGTGCCTGGAGCAGTGGGGAGTTATCACCCCCACCTGTCTTCTTTCCAGACCATTTGGGGAAATGAATCAAGCAGAATGAACCTCTGAGCAGTCAGTCGGAGAGAAGGCTTAAGTGGGAGCAAGTGGGTCCAAATAGGTTGGAAAAAACGTCAAATGAGAGTAAGGGCATGCGAAATGGGATGTTTCTCTTTTTATTGGCTGTTAGAGAAGTTGTTTAAACAGCTCTTTAGTCCTTAAATTATGTATCATGAGACAGGTAGGTCTTGGGACAGAGAAACTTATTTTCCTTCCTGATCCCACTTCCATTTTGCTCTCCTTACCAGAGCATGCCAGACATAAACACTCTCATTTCCAGGATGTGTATTAGCCCTAGCGTGGAGGGAAGGGACAGACATGGCGTTGAGGGAGGCCAGGGAAGCAGCAGATGTGGTTCTTTCACAGTTTACTTGATGAGCTGTGGGATGTTGCCACGGGAACTATGAAAATGAGATGCGTCAGTCTCATCAAGTGATGTTCTGGTGTGTTTTACAGCTTTTAAATATATGTAGCTGTACTTTGCATTTTTTAGGAGAAAAACTAAATTTCTAGTTTGGCTGCAGACAAAAAAATCAAGTGAGATGAAAATATTTTAAATCAGAGAAAACAAAGTGACGAGTGAATAAAGTAGTTGCAGAGGAAGGTACGTGAATACAGCGTCAGCTCAGTTGCTCAGCCGTGTCCGACTCTGCACCCCCATGAACCGCAGCACGCCAGGCCTCCCTGTCCATCGCCAACTCCCGGAGTTCACTCAGACTCACGTCCATCAGTCGGTGATGCCATCCAGCCATCTCAGCCTCTGTCGTCCCCTTCTCCTCCTGCCCCCAATCCCTCCCAGCATCAGGGTCTTTTCCAATGAGTCAGCTCTTCGCATGAGGTGGCCAAAGTATTGGAGCTTCAGCTTCAGCATCATTCCTTCCAAAGAACACCCAGGACTGATCTCCTTCAGAATGGACTGGTTGGATCTCCTTGCAGTCCAAGGGACTCTCAAGAGTCTTCCCCAACACCACAGTTCGAAAGCATCAATTCTTTGGCGCTCAGCTTTCTTCACAGTCCAACTCTCACATCCATACGTGACCACTGGAAAAACCATAGCCTTGACTAGATTCCCTTTATAGCCCACCAACCCCAAATAAGTAGTTTATAGATATAATGATTTTCCAGATTGATTTATAGCACAATTGACAAATAGAAACTATGTATTTAAGGCATCCATTGTAATGATTTGCTATATTGTGAAATACTATTAAAATGAATGAGCATGTCTGTCACCTCACTTAACTACCATTTTTTTCCCCTTTTTGTGGTGAGAACACTGAAGATCTCTGCTTTTAGCAGATTTCAAGTATATACTGCAGTATTAATTGTATTCACATGGCTCTGCTGAGATCTCTGGGGCCCATTCACTTGGCGTAACTGAAACTTTGTATCCTTGGGCCCATGTCTTCCTGTTCCTTCCTCTGCCCCAGCCTCTTGCAACCACTCTTCCGCTCTCTGCTACTAGGAGCTGGGCTGTTTTCGAGTCTGTGTGTGAGCGAGATCACACAGTATTCATCCTTCTCTGTCCGGCTTATTTCACTTAGGATCCGGTCCTCCAGGTTCATCCACGTGGTCGAGCGCGGCCGGTATTTCCTTCCCTCAGGCTGAATCCTGTTCTGTTGTTATGTGGATCCCACGTTTTCTTTTCCATTTATCAACAGACACTCGGGTTGCTTTCCGCCTCCTGGCTAGTTTACTGTTCTGTTATTTGCCTTCGGCCATCTTTAGGATCCAGCAATAGCGTATAGTCTTGCATCTCCAGGACCCGCAAGGTTAAGGTGTCTGGGTGGTTGTGCTTATCTACCTCTCCTCTCTTCCCCTTTGGCTTCTGTAAGGAGCCCGGTTCATCTTGCATCGGTGGGGCCTCCTCTAACCGCGACACTTCCACTCTCCTCTCAGGGCTGGATGACACAAGAGTCTTTTCTGAAGCGGATGGCTCATCCCTTTGGCTTGTCTTCTCCTCGAGGCCCTTGTTCGTGGACGGTGGGATTGCTCACTCCCCTCGCACCCGATGTCTCCTGTCTCCTTCAGTAGGCATGCGGTTTCTGTTGCTCCTCTGGGGCCTGGCTCACGGGAAGCTGAACTCAGGGCCGAAACTCCTCCCAGAGCGCCACTTTGCATCACTAAAAACCACAGGGACAACCCCGGGGTAGCCCTGTTCCACTCTGCGAAAATAAAATATGTCACCGGAGCGTTTCGCTGGAATGAGGACTTTATTTCCATGATTCTAAGGTCAGCTACAGTACATGGTTTTTCCTACTGGGCAGCAAACATATTTTACCAAACTCTTACCTAAGCGCTTTTCGTTTACAATTCCACAAGGAGCTCTTGGCCTCCTCCCTGTTGATGCCTGCAAATATTGTGACTGACTTCCGCACCTTTTTGAGGAAGCCGATTCCAAGTTGTGATTCAGCTCTTAATTTTGGCTAGCGTTTTATTGTGAACATTTTCAAATGTATCAAAAAATGGAAAGATTCTGCAGTGACTATCTATATATCCTCCACAGAATGCAAGAAAAGAACCCAGATGTAAAAGGGTTACGGGTAACTCACAAAGGCAAAAGGATGTTGGTTCTGCTGTTGAATCACTTCAGATTTTGGGAGATACAGCATTGGGAAGATAAGGATTAATTCATGGGAGGACTTGACCTACAGAGCCAGGAGTGAATAGCTGTGCCTTATTTTAAGTTGCTGAGTTTGTGGGCATGTGTTACAGCAGCAATAAAAACAAAACAAAAAACAGTGGTATGTACACAGGGCCTTGGCACTCATCTTTGTCCCTTGAGGTTCCTTGAATTAGAATGTGTAAATGGGGGCGAGACAGTGCCTGTGTTTGGATATGAGCCTTACGCCACTAGTAGTCTGTTCCGTTTTATCACCTGGAGAAACAGGAAGTGGCAGTTACATTTAGTCCTTGGTGTGCTTGTGAAGATTCATTGAGATACTCTCTGTAGTGAGCTTAGCACTGTACTGAGTGTATCTCTCTCTCTCTTTTATTTTAAATTATCTATTTGTTTGATTGCACCAGGTCTTCGTCAAGGCATGCAAACTCTTAGATGCAACATGCAACATGAGATCCAGTTCCCCAACCAGAGATTGAACCCAGGCTCCTTGCATTGGGAGAACAGAGTCTTAGCCCCTGGACCAGCAGAGTCCTCCCCTGCGTGTATCCTAAGTGCTTATAGTTAGACACTGCTAACGTATGTGTTGGCAATTAGAAGCCATAGGAAAATATCTTCGTGTTCTTTATCCTGCTCTTTAACACATGATCTTCTGATGCTCAGAGTGAGGCAGTACATGCAGAGTCTTTTTGTTTGTTTAACCTTTTATTTTGTATTGGTGCATTGCCAGTTAACAATGCTGTGATAGTTTCAGGTGGACAGTGAAGAGACTCAGCCACACATATACATGCACCCTTTCTCCCCCAAACCCCCCACCCATCCAGGCTGCCACACAGCCTTGAGCAGAGTTCCCTGTGCAATGAGAAGTCCTTGTTGGTCATCCATTTTAAATATAGCCATGTGTACATACAGATTTGTAAGCTGTCCTGGAAAGTACCTAGGCATTATTGTACTCTCTGTAACGTGAGGGGATAATGTTTCTGAGAGCAGTTTATGAAGCTGAAGGACTGCCAACCTAAGGTAAAATAAAGGAAGGTGTTTGGGGGGGAGCACACCAGTTGTAGGGCTCATAAATACCCCATGAATAAGCTCAGTGCCTCTGGCCTGCTTCTGACTGGGTGGAGACGCTGGCTGTTGCTAAGCCTACCCGAGCCGAGTGATCCAAGATTCACTGTCGATGTCTGAATGGCTGTCATGTACTGAGACACACTCTAATTCTATCGGCCTGTAATTTTGGAATTCCGTAGTCCCGTGATTTCTGTACTCTGTAATTTATTGCATCCCAGCTCGGCCCTAGGCTCTGGGACTGCAAGTCTCCTGCTGTGTTAGAAAGATGCCCTGTTCCTGGGATCAATAGAGGATGAACCTGTGAAAAAAAACTAGAAAAGCTTTTTTCCAGGGGAACAAACTGGAAATCCCTACATCATTTAGCCAATCAGGTAACCTAGTGAAATAGGAAACGTCTTAGTTCTGCCATCTTGAGCCCCTACATTAATGCCACAGGTTTTCTGTCCATCAGTAGAAGTGCTTAGAACTTTCCTGTAGATACTTGTTGCCAAGATTGTGTTTCATCTACAAAAGGCACCACTGATGAACCTTTGCACCTCCACCTGCAGGGCTGAGGATTGGCATTCTATGTTATTGATATGCTTTTTGGAATATGAGGTTCTGCTTAGCTCAAGTTGCCAGCGTTAGGGAAATTCAGGATTTTTTTTTTTGGGGGGGGACCAATTTTGATCTTGTGAATGTTGAATTTTATGAATGGTCATATTTCCATTTTTCTTGGTCAGTAGGAAACTCTGAACTACTATTTATTACATAGCATTTATTTTTCTCTATTATTTTCTTGCCATGTTTTTCTTTTTGTTCCTATTTCTGCATCTCTTTCATGTTTGTTTTATAAAATTGTATTTCTGTTAATTGTCTCAGATGTGCTTTCAGTATGATGTGGGGGAGAAATAAATTACTGTGCAAGATCTGTAGTAAGTTGTCAAAGCATCAGCAAGTGGACAGTAAAGAGACTCTTTTACTGTTTATAAAGAAACTCACATATACATGTATCCATTCTGCCTCAACGCCCCCTCTCATCTGGGCTCCTCACAGCATTAAGCAGAGTTCCCTGAGCTCCGCGGTAGGTATAGCAGGGACCTGTCATCTTGGGGCCCAGTATCCCCACACATACTTCTGTGACCAGGCCTGTGGGGCACTTCTCTAAAGAAACAGCCTATATACCCTGTTACATCACCACGCGTGTGGGCTAGAGTCTTCCGCCAAATGGTTAGGCGTCATACATGGTCTGCAGTGCAGAGGGGACAATGTGACATCACTTGGTGGATGATCTCTGAAGGCAGGTTGAACTTGACATTAAACATGCTTTGTCTCTGGATCACAGGCTTCAGAATAATTTTAAGAGCTTGTTTAGAATGTGCCATCCTGGGCTTTCCTCCCAGGGGATTTGAATCAGTGTGTCCGCTGTGGAATCGAGGAATCTGCATTTTAAGAGGCATTCTAGGCGTTGGATACAGGCTGGTTAGCAGATCTGGGGGTAGGAAGTTGAAAGAGTTGAAGTGAGGTATCGAGGATTGCTCGTTAAACGTGTGAGAATGAGGTGTCTGTGTGAGAGATTGGGGCGGAGTGATGGGGTGTGCGTGTGCACTCAGATGAGAGAACATTCAGTGACATCGCTAACACGTCACTAATCTGCAGGGTGCAATCATTCCCCTAAGAAGTGCTCGTCAACCTGGCTATAAACACCACGCTGAATCCTTCCCAGGTTGGGATTTTGCCAGGCAGGTTTAATCGAAAGACCATGAGATGGAAAAGTTGAAGCTACTGAAAAATAATTAGTGCAATGGATGATAGTATGTGAAGCTGAATGAGGATAAATGTAAAATTCTATTTAAAAAAAAAACAAACCACAACCATTCTAAATGGTTCTTAGTCAAGTGGTTCATGGGACCAGACTCTTGAGAAGCACTGTGCCTGGAAGGGTGGGTGGGATTTAAAGGGCTGGTGTTCCTAAGATGAGAGCACTCACAGCCGCAAAGGCATAAATTGTGCTAGTGCGTAGGAACGGGTGACCAGGAGGCTAAAGGGGGGACCCCGTGTATATTAAGGGGATCCTGCTGTCTTTGCCATTTGTAGACTCATCCACGTAAATGTCAGAGGTGCCATTGTGTCCCAGCTGCCTTGCCAGGCACCAAGGATGCTCAGATCTTACAGTCATGTTCTCCTGCAGCAGGTTGTTCAGAAGGAAGAGGTTGATGTTTCCACACACAGGACTCTGGGAGTGTAGCAGCTTCTGTGATGGAAATCTGTTTGAAAGTGGAAGTGTTAGTCGCTCAGTGACTCTCTACAAGCCCATAGACCTATATAGCCTGCCAGGCTCCTCTGTCCATAGGATTTCCCAGGCAAGCGTACTGGAGTGGGTTGCCGTGCCCTTCTACAGGGTATCTTCCCGACCCAGGGATTGAACCTGGTCTCCTGCATTGCAGGCGAATTCCTAACCATCTGAGCCACCTGGGAAGCCCTGGAAATCTGTTTTTCGCTTACCAGGGAGTGATGAGAGCAACGCGTGGAAGCAGAAGTTTCTGAATCTGGACGTTGAGCCGATCTTTTCCCCCTTTTCTGTTTCTGAGCAGGCACAATGGCCGAGACTTAGCCCGAGATGCCCCGCAGCGACTCTTACAATAACTTTTATTGTCATTGGCCGGTTTGCTTGTGTTTTACCTGTCCTGCTACTTAATTAAATGAACTTCATAAATAGAGGGACCTCCACTAGGTCTATCTTGAGATCTTTCCAGCTGGTTCTGGAATTTAAAGTGAAAAAAAAAAAATCAAAGTCTCTTTGATTTTTTAAATTCTCTATTCTTTGAAAAAAAACACAAAGTGAACATTCTTTATTTGAAAGAGACTTAATAAAGGGTATGATTTTTAATAACTTGGTTACTCTTTCCTTTTATGTCTGGTTTCCATGGGCATCAAACACTTTGAGGTTAAACATCAGGTAACCTCCTCACCTGCTTGTCTGCCCCAGTTGTGTGGCGTTAGAGCTCTGATTCGACCCACCTTGTGTCTCTTCTTCGGCTGTCTTGGGTGAGATGGGGGAGGGGTCCACTTAAGGATGCGGCCTAAGCTACTCTTCATCGGGAGCCAGAACGGAAATTCTCAACCTCCTTGCTCTTGGCTGCAGCCCAGAGCTTCGCATGCTGTTGGATTAGTCTGTGCTCAGCCACGTCATGCTCAGCGCCTTTGATGTCGCTTGAAGGCGGACTTGACCAAGTGGTATTGCCTCCCGCTGATACCTAGGTGAAAGCCAACACCATGAAAATGAATGTTTCACTGGGAGCTCTCTGCTCTCACTACTACCTGCAGGCCTAGCCAACCACACTGCCAAATTGGTCAGAGAAAGAATTGGCTTGAGAGTTGCAAAGTGTGTTTGGCAGAGGAGTGAAACCTAGCTCCATCTATTAAAATGCACTAGACAGGTCAAATACTTTAATTGGAAACTTCAAAACACACACACACACACACACAAACCCTCTTAAGTTGCTATATTATAAAAGCATTTTGGTAAAGAAATGAAAAGTAAAGCTGAATCTCGGGCTTTTTAGGCTTGCCTTGTCCATGAGCCCACCCACCTGGATTTGTAGAAAACAATACTGACTGTTGTTCAGAAAGTTCCAGGGGGTACTGCAGATATTTCAGAGTCTGTAATTGGGTCGACACATACATTCTCTACCCAAGAGTAAGACTTCAGAAAGATTTGGCAGTGTGGATTATACAGAGACATCATTAAATTACATTTACAGATCTCTGTGGAGCAATCATGGCATGTTAAGAGCTATAATGGCCACAGAATTAGACGTGGCTTCTCTCCAGCGGAGTCACTCCTGTGGGCCGATTACAGGCAAACCGGCCACCAAAAGATACCCAGGGCTCTCTTTTTCAAGATGCGTGTTTTCTTTAGATTCTCTTAGCTATAATGTAAGATGTTTTTCTTTGTGAGTCAAGTGAGATTGTATTTCAAGGAGTCTCGTGTGGACCTCTGTGCAGCTGATAACATAGAATGATGCAGCATTAGCGATGTGGTTTAAGGAGCCCTTTGAACGGCGCCTCATCCCCTTCGCCACTGTTCTAGGAGGATGGTCACCTAAGAGCTGCTTGAACCCTTCATGTCCCAGGAAGTTCACGCCTTCACGGAGGGGCTGCATTTACGGTTTTGACTGTGAGACTTGATAGTTTTGTGCCCGTGCATGTATGTGTGCCAAGTTGCTGCAGTCGTGTCCGGCTCTTTGCCACCCCGTGGACTGCAGCCCGCCAGGCTCTGTCCGTGGGATTCTCCGGGCAAGAGTACTGGAGTGGGTTGCCATGCCCTCCTCCAGGGGATCTTCCCGACCCAGGGATCGAACTTGTGTGTCTATGTCTTCTGCACTGGCAAAGCAGGTGTTTCTTTTTTTTTTTTTTTTTACCACTAGCGCCACCTGGGTCACGCTCAGTATAATAATTTTCCACTTCCTTAAAACTTCTTGGTCCTTGCGCATTCTTCTAGAACAGAGGTTGGGAAATTTTTCTTAAAGGGCCAGAAGATAAATATTTTGGGCCTTGCAAGGGAGAGTCTTTGCCCTAACTACTCTGCAGTAGTGCAGAAGCAGTACTTTCAAAAAATGGGAGTCTCATTAGAGTATATTCCAATTAAATTTTATTTATAAAACTCAGGAGCTAGCTCATGAGCTATTCTTTGCTGGCTTCTGTTCTTAAACTGCATAATCCAGGTCCTGAAGATAAATTGCTCAAACTTCTAATTCCAGGCTAGTTCTGTGACATATATAGGGGCACTTGCCCTCCACTGGTTCTGCTGGATGAGTTAAAGTCTAGGGACCTCTCCAGTCATCCAACAGATAAAAGACTCCACCTCCAAAGCAGGGAGTGTGGGTTCAATCCCTAGTCTGGGAATTAAGATCCTGTGTGGAGCACCAAATAAACAGAACTGTTAAAAAAGTGATTTGCTTTAAAAAGTCTTATCTACAGTCATTGAGTCAATCTTACAAAAGTCTTTGAGTCCTAATAGAAATGAATTTATAACTGCAATTAAACTTTTCTTTTTTTTTTAAAAAAAGGGAGTAATTTGTATTCTGTGTAATTTTTCATGCCAGGAAGCAATACATTCAAAAAAGCTTTTGCTGTTCCATCCTTGAGCTTTCTGGGACTGGCAATTTGCATATAAGGAAGATGCAGGTGAACAGAAACCTTTGCCCCCGAAGTACAGGATATTTATATGGCTCTGCATACAACCATTGTTTCAGCACCACGGACTAGCCTGTAGAAGTTGTTGTTTTAGCTGATAAGTCATGTCCGACTCTTTTTCAACCTCATGGACTATAGCCCAGCAGGCTCCCCTGTCTCTGGGATTTTCCAGGCAAGAAGACTGGAGTGGGTTGCCATTTCCTCCTGCAGGGAATCTTCGCGACCCAGGGATCGACCTGCGTCTCCTGCATTGACAGGTCCTTCACCACTAGAGCCGCAGGGAAGCCCTCTCCTTGGACGGATCTGCAGAAGAATCCAGGAAGCCTGGTTCACATGGCCTTCCTTTTGCCCTTTGTGTGTTCCCCTTTCCTGAGGAGCCTCTTCTGTAGGCCCACGGCATGCCCCAGTATCATCTGCTGAGCATCATAAACACCTACGCCTTGTTCAGGGGATCAGTGAACAAGGTCAGCTAGGAGTCAGGCTCTGTTATGCTGCCAAAGCAGGTGATATTAAACACAGAACCAGCCTTATTTTTAAGATTTCTCATTATATGTGGTAATAACACTGCTGTTAAAAAAAAAATACTGGTCTGAGTCCAAAGTCGTTTTAGGCATTCAGCGAGGCTTCAGCACTTTAATGGTTATTAAAGCCAGTCCTGATCTCAGTTAGGCACCTGCTACTTAACTGATCAAATAGTCACTGACCAGCTCTGTCTCTTCTCTATTAAGTAACTGTGTCCATCATCCGTTGACCTTTTCTTGACTTTTTATCCAGAGAGGGGAGAGGACAGAGGACATGAAAAACAGATTCGGAGGGAGCAGTCATTCCTGGTTAAAATGAATCTGGAGGAGAGGGTTCTTGCTCCCTGTCACTGAAAGCACAGTCTGCCTCTGCTAGGGAGCATGTTAGAAATGCATCATCTCGGGGCTTCGCTGCTGGCTCAGTGGTGAAGAATCCGCCTGCCAGTGCGGGAGACACAGGTTTGATCCCTGGTCTGGGAAGATCCCACGTGCCGAGGAGCGACTCAGCCATGTACCACAACGATTGAGCCTGGCTATAGGGCCCGGGAGCTGCACCTTGGGAGTAGCCCCCGCTCAGCACAACTGGAGAAGAGCCCGCACAGCGATGGAGACACCCGGCTCAGCCAAAAAATAAATAAAATTATATGAAAAAGAACTGCATCATTTTAGGCCTAGTCCCATGTCTTCTGATTCAGAATCTCATTTTTACAAGACACCCAGGTGGTTCATCGGCAAATTAAAGTTTGAGAGGCAGTGAACTAATTCACAGCCTTCTTCACAGAGCTAACAGGTTAGGGGTGTCTTTGTTCCAGAAATGCCCTTATGTAAGAGGAGCTTGAGTTGTTTCTTGGGCGATAAGTGGGGAAGAGAAGTCAGATGTCCAATGGTGTTGAGACTACAAAGTCAGATCATTCTGAGTTCCCAAATGGTAAGTCTTCTCATCACTCCGGTGTACGCACCTTTCTCCTTTTTTAAAATAACTGTTAAATGGTGTGGATTTCCCTCTCACCACCAGCTTTTCCTCTTGTGTTTTCATTTGCATTTAGTTCAAAATATTTTAAAAATTTCCCTTGTGATTTCTTGTCTCCTCTGTTGATTATTTAGAAGTATGTCTTTAATTTTGAAATGTTGGAGGATTTAGCGATTCTAGTTTAATTCCAGTGCACTCTGAACACAGGATGATGTGGATTCAGACTTAGGGTGCTTGGGCTCAGTCGTTGCGGCAGTGGGCTCAGTAGTTGTGGCACGCAGGCTTAGTTGCTCTGCAGCATGTGAGGTCTTTCTGGACCATGAGTGGAATCCGTGTCTCCTGCACTGGCAAGGGGATTCTTCACCGCCGAGCCACCGGGGAAGTCCGAGTCTTCTGTCTCCTTACTGCCTTTCCATCTGCTTCCGTCGATGACTGAATGTTGAATTCTCCAACCATCATTAAGGATTCGCTCACTTCTCCTTCAGTCCTCTCGTTCTTCTTTCAGGGTTTTGAAGCTTTCTTTTTAGGGGAGTGCACATTTAGGATTGCTGTGTGTCTTAATGGGAGAAGGAAATGGCACCCTACTCCAGTACTCTTGCCTGGAAAATTCCATGGACAGAGGAGCCTGGTAGGCTGCAGCCCATGGGGTCGCTGAGTTGGACACGACTGAGCGACTTCACTTTCACTTTTCACTTTCACGCATTGGAGAAGGAAATGGCAGCCCACTCCAGTGTTCTTGTCTGGAGAATCCCAGGGACAGGGGAGCCTGGTGGGCTGCCATCTATGGGGTCGCAGAGTCGGACACGGCTGAGCGACTTCACTTTCACGCATTGGAGAAGGCAGTGGCAGCCCACTCCAGTGTTCTTGCCTGGAGAATCCCGGGGACGGGGGAGCCCGGTGGGCTGCTGTCTCTGGGGTCGCACAGAGCTGGACGTGTGTGTCTTATTGAACAGGACTCTACAGCATTAGGGCCTCCCTTGTGGCTCAGATGGTAAAGAATCCGCCTGCGATGCGGGAGATCTGGGTTCAGTCCCTGGGTCGGGAAGATCCCCTGGAGGAGGAAATGGCAGCCTACTCCAGTATTCTTTCCTGGAGAATCCTATGGACAGAGGAGCCTGGTGGGCTACAGTCCACAGGGTCCTGAAGAGTCAACTGAGTGTCCGACTGGCACCTCACCTATAGCGTTATGCGATGCTCCTTTTTATCCCTGGTAATATTCCTTGTTCTGAAGTCACCTAGCATCTGACATTATCATGGCCACCCCAGCTTTCTTTGGTTAGTGTTTGCAGGGTGTGATTCTCCAGCCTTTGGCTTTGCGTGTATCTGTATGTAACGTGTCTGCTTTTATATGGCTGCTTTTTAAGATTTTTAACTGTATCACTGTTTCTCATCAGCTCTGTCTTATCATGTGCCTTGGTCTCATTTTATGATTCTTCTGGTTGGAGTTTCTCAAGTTTCTTGGATCTGTGAGTGGGTAGTGTTTGTCTTCAAATTTGGCCATTGCTTCTTTAAATCCCTTTTCATTCTTCCCCTCCTTCTGGGACTAAAATTCCCAAAAGCTTTATATTACCCCACGGTTCACCAAGTCCTGTGTGTGTTTTCAGTCTATTTTTATTTGTCTCTGTGCTGTCTCATTTGACATAGTTTCTATTGTTATGACTCAGCCTCACTAATATTTTCTTCTTCGTTAATTAGTCTCATCCAGTGAATTTTTTTTTTTTTTTTTACTTCTGGAAGTTTCATGCATGTATTTTGTAGCTTCGTTTGTTTCCTCTACATACTATTTTCCTTTACATTCTTCAGGATATTTTTAAGATTTATAATTGCTAGTCAAGGCCCTTGTCTGCTCTTATCTCTTATTTGAGTCTTTCTGTTTTGACTTTGACTTTTGGTTACATACGGTATAGTTACCTGTTTCCTTGCATGCCCATTCATTTTGGCATTGGTGTTGTGTGCTGCTGGATTTTTGTTATATTCCTGTAAGGAAAGTTAAATTTTATTTTGGTGTGCAGTTAAGTAACTTGCAGTTCTATTTGAGGATCTATTTGAAGTTTGCTTTTTGTTAGCGTGGACACAGATCAGCCTTTATTTAGGAATAATTTATCTCCCTAATAAAGCACATTCTTTTTGAAGATTGTACCCAAAGCTCAACATGTTATGATGTTTCTGCACTCTGGTTCTTGGGGACACAAACTCTTCACAGCCTTGCATGACCTCTGGGTTTTTTGTGTGTGTGTGTGTGTGTGTTTTTTTGGTTATAGCTCTTTCTGTGTCTTGGAGGTTTTACTGATTCGTGAAAAGTTCAGAATTTAGCTGCAGGCTGGAGAAGACTCCTTTGCATGTCTTTGGAGCTTGCTCTCTCTGTGTAGTGCCCTCTTTTCTGGTACCCAACCCTGCAGTTTAGCTGTGTTGGTCTCCCCAAACTCCAGTCTAAGTCTCCTGAACTCGGTGAGATTATTAGGCTCTATATGGCCCCCCAGAACTGAAATTCTCTCTAGGCAGTGATCTAGGGCAATCGTCAGGCTCACATTATTTGTTTCATAACTTGTAGTCCTTAGTTTTCTAATTGTTTTATGCTGGGAGGGCAATTCCATAGCGTTTAGTCTTCATGGACAGAAGGGAAATTTCCATTGCATGGAATAAAGTAGTCAGAAGATTGTGCTAGTTAAATTATTTCATTTGCAAAATTCATAATATGGTATATTAACTTCCTGGGGATTCCATGACAAAGTACCACAAATTGGGTGGGTTTTGGCAGAAGTTGATTCTCACGGCTCTGGAGGCTGAAAGCCTGAAGTCAAGGTGTTGGCAGAGCTGTGCTCTCTGGAGCCACTGAGACAATCTGCTCCATGCCTTGCTCTTCGCTCCTGGTGTTACTGGCTCTCCTTGTTATTCCCTGACCCGCAGAAGCATCGCCCCAATCTCTGCCTCTGTCTTCATGTGGCATCCTTTCTCTCTCTGCTGTTTTTATGTCTTTTCACCTCTTCTTATAAGGATGTTAGTCACATTGGATTAAGGACCCACCCTATTCCAGTTATGACCTCGTCTTAATTTTATCTGCAAGGACCCTACTTCCAAATAAGGTCACATTCTGAGCTTCTGGGAGGGATGTGAGTTTTGCAGGGGATACTGTTCAACCCGGTACATACAGGTCCCCAAAGTTCTTCTGATCCCTTGAAGCTAATGGTTTGTCTTTAGGTTGCTCATTCTCCCTCAGAGACAAAGGAACTCACCTCACCTGTGACTCTTTGACAAGGACATTCTTTCTGCTGAAACAAGACTTGTTTCAGAGATGCTGCTTGCTCCATTTTCAGACCCCATCCTACCATCGGTCCATCGGAGTTCTTTTATGGTTACATCCAGAGCTTCATCTTCAAAGGTATTCCTGCGCTCTTCCTTTGAAGGCTCACTGCTCTGCAGGAAATCCCATCCTGTGGTCTTCATTCTTTCAACAGCCCTCAGTCGTGACTGTTGATCACCACTCCCTACCCTGAGAAAATGGCCACTCTCTGGAAGTTCGCATGTTTGAGAATCCTGCCTCAAATTATCTTCACGATTTCTCTAGAAGAGGCTTCTGTAGATCAAAGCTCTGCAGAGGAGTGACGGAGTATTCGTGTCAAACTAGTCTTTTTGGTTAGAGAAGAATGCTCACACGTGGGGGTGCGTATGTGCGCTCACTCGTATCTGCCTCTTTGCAGCCCCAGGGACTGTAGCCCACTGGGCTCCTCTGTCCGTGGAATTTTCCAGTCAAGAATACTGGAGTGGGTTGCCATTTCCTCCTCCAGGGATCTTCCTGACCTAGGGGTCGAACCCGGGTCTCTCGCGTCTTCTGCGTTGGTAGGTGGATTCTTTATCACTAGCGCCACCTGGGAAACCCCATGTGCATGGGGATGTATAACGTTTTTCACAAACATTCCATGTGCTGCCTTTCAGAGCAATAGCTTCTTTCTGGAAAGATGGTGATCTATGCAGATTCCAGCATCTCTGAGTTCATGTTGAGGAAGTGAGTGCCAGTTGAGTAGCCCATTCCCTTAGATAAGTGATAGCCTTCCTCTGCCAGGCAGGAAGCTGAGTAAAGGGACAAAGATGCTCACTCAAGGCCAGGAATGACTGTGGCAGAATCAGGAATCGATTTAGAGAATTCTAGCTGAACACTCACCCCTGGGCATTTTTGAAGGACCGGGAAATTCATCTGGGCTTCTGTAGGTCCTTGTAGGACTTCAGCAGGTTTGTGTTTGGGAAAATGGCCATGCCGTCAGCTCTGGTTTGCCACCAGGCCTGTGTAAAACAGGACCAACAACCCCGCCTCTTCCTTGCAGTGCTCTGTGTCTTTGCACGTTAATTGTGACTTCTTTTGAAGAGCTGTGGTGACCGTGGCTGGAAGGGGAGGCTTGGGATGCCCTAGGGGGGCTGGCCATGAGAGACCTACTGCCAAGCCTGACACACGAGGAGAGGGGCGCCTTTGGGTCAGGCTGTGCTTACCGGTTTTGGCGTCCAGTGTTTTTGTCGACCCACCCGCAAGCCCCCTCACCCTCTCCACCCGCCCCCCGCGGGCTGGCATGCACCGCGGGCTGGCATGCACCACGGGGTGGGGGTGGAGCGTGTGGTCCCTTCTCTGCTGGCTCACCTCGTCCACAGGTGCGTGTCTGGTTTGAGGAGAGGCCGCGGGCAGTGGTGGGGCAGAAGCGTCTCACGTCAGACCCGCGCGAGTGGTCTGTTTACGCATCCATGCTTCTGGCCAGACCGATTTCCTGAGAGCAGGGCTTGTCTCATTCCTGTGTGTCTTTGAGCACAGAGCCTGGCACATTAGCTCTGGAACTACCTTCTAAACGGTAGCTTGGTTACAAGGACGGCTCTCCTTTTTCGGAGTGTCGTTCTCACTGCCAATCTGGGGATCATGCCTTCAGTGATTCAGGAGATGCTGGCAGATGTTAAGTCCCTCCCGACCATGTAAATATCCTCAACACTAGTAACACCTTCCATCTGACCAGAAACCAGTGCTCCTAGGAAGGTCATGCAGCGTTCCTGAACAGTTCTATCAGACGTGAATTTTGCCGGATCGTTCTTCGGGCAGCTCAAGGTGACCTGTCAGAGCACGGGTGGAAAAAAATGCAAGTTGTGTGCTGTAGGCAGCTGGCATTCAGGTTTTCCAAGGTCCCCCATCACACTCTGCACGCTGAGGTCCAGAACACTGTGTCTTTCTTGGCTTGCCACTAACTAGCTGGTAACCTTGCAGCCACTTAACCTTTCTAGATCCCAGTTGCCTCCTTGGTAAAACCCACGCTCTTTTAAGGCTCTTGGCTCCAACTTGGTTTGAATTTTAACTAAAGGACACATTTTATGGAATTAGGTATCTCAGATTTTTTTCTTGACTTTTAATTTTGTATTGGGGGTATAGCCGATTAACCGTGTTGTGATGGTTTCAGGTGAACAGTGAAGGGACTCAGGATGCATATATGTGTATCCATTCTCCCCTGCACCCCCTTCCCATCCAGGCTGCCACATAACCCTGAGCAGAGTTCCATGTGCTGTACAGCAGGTCCTTGTTGGTTATCCACTTTAAATATAGCAGTGTGTACATGTCTGTCCCCTATCCCCTAACTGAAGTACCTCAGATTTTAAAAGCTCACATGGAGTGAAAGAACAAAGAAGTAAAATTTAAACACCTGCTGATTCCATTCTTATTTTTAAGAAACCAGACTTTCATATTTCTTTTCCTTTTCTTGGCACTGGTGTGATGAATAGCAGTAAAGTTAACAGAAAATGCAGAATTATAATCTCTTCGGCCGTTTTCTTGAGTCTGCGTGTGGATGAAAGGGAAGGGGTCAGTGGAGGAAGGGACGGCAGCCTCCCACCTGGCTTGACTGTTGGGCGACCCTGGGCGAGGCGTGTAACTTTCTTGGACTGTAGCATTTTAACATGTGAACAACAGAGGCCTGCGGAATAAAACATAAAAATCAAAGCGAAAGTCCTGAATGGATCAAAACGATCTGTACGAAATAAACATTGTGTTATGAGACCTCCCAAGTGAGTTTTCTTTGCCTAGTGCTGTAATCAGGGGGTGGAAAGTCTCCAGCTAATCCTATAAAATAATGTAAGCCCATACATCTGTTTTCTCCCCCCAATCAATGACGCATGGTCTTGGCACCCTTGGTGTGGTCGGCTTGGCCTGCCCCCCTTGTGTTGAGTGGTAAAGTTTCACTGTGAAACGATATCCTCCTCAAGGTGCAGACTTTCTCCTCTTGTTTTCTGCTTTTCTCGGTAACATTTCTCCAGGACCATCTTTGGACGACTTACATGCACAGCTGTTCGATGAGACTATGTTGGAGCTTATGAGTCAGATCGCTGTTCCCATAATGTTTGTGAAATCACTTCTGAAGTCACAGATTTGCATCACGAGCAACCTGTTTGACAGTCCAAACATTATGCCCTTCAGCGCTTGGCTGGTCATTATTGCGAGTTTTCCAGCAGAGCGTTCCAACATCATATAATTGGGCGGGAGACAGAAGGAGCACAGTGTATTATTTTAACATAGGCTTCCAAGTGCATTTCTCTTGGGGAGATGGAGGAGGACATAGGATGTTCTGGAATGGACTCAGTGTGATCAGGTCATAGCACAGAAAATCCCAGTCGTGCCGAGGGGTAGCCAAGCCCCACAGCCATGGTCTGTGTTTAGTGGAAGTGACAGGAGTGGATGGATTGGGATGGTGCCCAAGACCTAGATGCAGCTGCTGAAGCGGGCTTTGTCTCTCAACCCTGACCACTTCACTCTGCTTTACATGCTCTTAGCCAACCTTCTAGGTGCATCGCAAATGTAGCTCCTTCCCTAAGCCGTGACTGGTCTCTTTGGGGGAAGATGCCAGCTTCCTTTCCTTGAAGTCTTCATAGCATTTGGTTGGCACTTTCTGATGGCTGGATTGTCATTTATTCACTTTTTCCCGCCCCTTCTGGTCTGTCCATCACCTCCTTGAGGATACGGGCAGAGTCTTACCTTGCGTTTGGTGTCAGGAAAAGCTGGGGTCTTCATTAAGATGGAGGGAGCCACCTGTTTGAGGGAACCTGTGTTCAGTTCAGTCGCTCAGTTGTGTCCGACTGTTTGCGACCCCATGAATCGCAGCACACCAGGCCTCCCTGTCCATCACCAACTCCCGGGGTTCACTCAAACTCATGTCCATCAAGTCGGTGATGCCATCCAGCCATCTCAGCCTCTGTCATCCCCTTCTCCTCCTGCCCCCAATCCCTCCTGGCATCAGGATCTTTTCCAATGAGTCAACTCCTCGCATGAGGTGGCTAAAGTATTGGAGTTTCAGCTTTAGCATCAGTCCTTCCAATGAACACCTAGAACTGATCTCCTTTAGGATGGACTGGTTGGATCTCCTTGCAGTCCAAGGGACTCTCAAGAGTCTTCTCCAACACCACAGTTCAAAAGCATCAATTCTTTGGCGCTCAGCTTTCTTCACAGTCCAACTCTCACATCCATACGTGACCACTGGAAAAACCATAGCCTTGACTAGACAGACCTTTGTTGGCAAAGTAATGTCTCTGCTTTTCAATATGCTATCTAGGTTGGTCATAACTTTCCTTCCAAAGAGTAAGCGTCTTAATTTCATGGCTGCAATCACCATCTGCAGTGATTTTGGAGCCTAAAAAATAAAGTCTGACACTGTTTCCCCATCTATTTGCCATGAAGTGATGGGACCAGATGCCATGATCTTTGTTTTCTGAATGTTGAGCTTTAAGCCAACTTTTTCACTCTCCTCTTTCACTTTCATCAAGAGGCTCTTTAGTTCCTCTTCACTTTCTGCCATAAGGGTGGTGTCATCTGCATATCTGAGGTTATTGATATTTCTCCCAGCAATCTTGATTCCAGCTTGTGTTTCTTCCAGTCCAGCGTTTCTCATGATGTACTCTGCATATAAGTTCAATAAGCAGGGTGACAATATACAGCCCTGACATACTCCTTTTCCTATTTGGAACCAGTCTGCTGTTCCATGTCCAGTTCTAACTGTTGCTTCCTGACCTGCATATAGGTTTCTCAAGAGGCAGGTCAGGTGGTCTGGTATTCCCATCTGTTTCAGGAGCTTGAACATCTGGACATTCTCGGTTCGCATATTGCTGAAGCCTGGCTTGGAGAATTTTGATCGTTATTTTACTAGCATTGTGAGATGAGTGAAATTGTGCAGTAGTTTGAGCATTCTTTGGCATTACTTTTTGTTGGGATTTGAATGAAAACTGACCTTTTCCAGTCCTGTGGCCACTGCTGAGTTTTCCAAATTTGCTGGCATGTTGAGTGCAGCACTTTCACAGCGTCATCTTTCAGGATTTGAAATAGCTCAACTGGAATTCCATCACCTCCACTAGCTTTGTTTGTAGTGATGCTTTCTAAGGCCCACTTGACTTCACATTCCAAGATGTCTGGCTCTGGGTGAGTGATCACACCATCGTGATTGTCTGGGTTGTGAAGCTCTTTTTTTGTACAGTTCTTCTGTGTATTCTTGAGAAGTTAACACTTTTTAGTTCTGGCTGTCCTGGATCCCCAGCTGTGGTTAGGGGCTTCTCTTGTTGCAGCACACAGGTGCTAGGTGAGTGGGCTCAGCTAAGCTGAGGCATGTGGGGTCTTCCCAGACCAGGGGTTGGACCCTTGTCTCCTGTATTGGCAGGTGGGTTCTTCATCCCTGAACCACCAGGTAAGTCCTATGTGTTACTTTCCAAAGAACTTGTCCAGGCCATGCCAGTGACCCCCAGGGTTGCCGTCTGGTTTGGACCTGAAGGTTTGCTAAGAGTTGACTTGGATTCAAACCCTTGGGCAGTAGTCCTTGATTTCCCGGAGTTAAATATAAAATGAAGAGATATGCCATAAATGGGCTTCCCTGGTGGCTCAGACAGTAAATAATCCTCCTGTAATGCAAGAGATCTGGGATCGATCCCTGGATTGGGAAGACTGCCTGGAGAAAGGAATGATGACCCATTCCAGTGTTCTCGCCTGGAGAATCCCATGGACAGAGGAGCCTGGTGGGCTACAGTCCTTGCGGTTGCAGAGTCGGACAGGACTGAGTGACTCACACTTTCACCTTCATGACATATTCTAAGAGCTGGCTGAGTGAAATGGCCAATGCATACTATGAGATATTGCAATTTAATCCATGGCATACAAGATAGTCTTTCTGGCTCTACAGGTTATAGTGTTTACAGCAATATTTATATTCTGCTCTGTGATAAAGACACAACTCAGTGTGTGTGTGTGTGTGTGTCTGTGTCTGTGTCTGTGTCTGTCCGCACGTTACGTGTTCTTCCAGCGACTGCAGCATCCTATCAGAGCACTGGTTGTGCATGAATACTCACATTGTCCCCCGAGGTGAGCGCAGCAAGATGACAGAGGAAACCTCCATGCTTGGCTTGATGTTTAAGCTGCAAGGTGACGCCAGAGTGCAGCCAGCTGACGTCTGCTCTGCCTTCGCGGTGTCCTGGGAGCCTGGGAGCAGTGGAGGGGGGTGGTCTTTGAACACTTGGGACCCAGCCCCCAAAACATGACCGTGTAGGTATCCCCACTTCCCAGCTGCCCTCCGGACTCCTTGTGTGTCTGCAGCCCCTGCACTCGGCTTTGCAGATACTCCTTTGGATTCCGTAATTCTTGGGTCATAGGTGAGCCTTTAGAGACGCCTGTTTCAAAGAATGGAGCATACACTCCAGGAGCAAATTTAGAATTTAGAAACCACTCACCGATGTGTTCAGTCTTCACTCTCTGCAGCTAACCCTGCGGGAGGAATCATTCAAAAGACATTGCGGAGAAATGAAAATACAAGACACCCCTTTACTTTGAAATAAGAGGATCAGAAGGATTCATAAAAAAAAGGAATGATAAAGTTTGGTATTTTTATGGAGAATAATGATCCTCTTACAGCTGATTTTATTTTAAAGTTGGGAGGGGCACTCTTAGGGGAATTAAAAAAAACAACAAACCACCAGAAGCAAAGTCCTTTTCTGAACGGAAAAAGTTTGAAGAAAGCATCTGCCTTTGCTTTTATGGCAGAGATTTTATTCACATCTTTTTAAAACTGCTTAGAAAGGACGCTGGTGAGTTTCATGCAAAGATCTTCTTGCTGTGGGCGACAGCTGGCCAGATGTGGAGTGTGGGTTGTGGCCTTGGCTCCATCGTGCCTGAGTAGGACCGCGAGGGGCTCACAGAACCATCCCTCCCCTTGTGTCCGAGAAGTGAGGACCATCCCTCCGCTGTTAGGAAATGGCAAGTTCAGATGGACACCCAGCTGTGGCCTGTTGGCCCCACTTAAATGGAAGATCGATGTCTGACTATACAGAAAACAACTCAAGCTTCTCCTCCATGACGACGTCCTCTCTGCCCACCCTCTTGGCTTCCTCCGATAGCAGATTCTAACTGGGCGACAAGGTCTAATATATTGTGCTGTCTGGAGAGGGAGACGCCAAAAGGCAAACTCCGCAGGATCCAGCGTGTGTGTCCTGCGCTCCTTTCTTGTCCCGTAAACAAACACAGCTGTTGAGTGAAAGATCAGTTCTCAGAAGCGATATAAAAGCAGCAGTGCCCTGCCAGGGGGACCCCAGCAGGGGGAAAGGGGGTACATGTCTGGGTATCTGCCGGGCACTCTGGGAGAAGCAGGGCGGATGGAGAAGCAAGCCTGGGTTTTCAGCTCAGGCTGAAAAGTGTTTAGAATGATGAGCGTGGGAAGGCCTTGCGGGGAAAGGAGTGTGAAATTTCATCTGCTTTCCTCAGATGAGTCCTCTGAGTATAAAAGCAGTCAATGCGTTAGTCAGTTTACTGTCTGAACACCTGGGAAGCCATACAAGCAGGGGGCTGTCTTCTCTGGAGGGGACAGTAGGGGACAGTTATCTTCCCCTGCTTATTTTAAAGTTATCTGCTGCTTTGATAAAAAGATATTAGGACTTCATGGGCCCAGCAGCCTGTATTTATAGCTATTCCCACTAAAATGAGGGGCTTCTTGAGTAGCTTAGAAGGTAAAGAATCTGCCTGCAATGCAGGAGACCTGGGTTTGACCCCTGGGTCGGGAAGATCCCCTGGAGAAGGAAATGGTAACGCGCTCCAGTGTTCTTGCCTGGAGAATCCCCATGGACAGAGGAGCCTGGAGAGCCACAGTCCTTGGGGTCGCAAAGAGTAGGACATGTCTGAGCTACGAATACACACACACTCCGGTGAAGTCTCAGACCACACTGCTGTCCTTTCCCGCTTGACTGCGCAGACGTGGGCTCGCTGCCTGGAGTGCTCACAGCGCGCGTGTGCAGACGCCCGCTGGTGGTCTGTTTCAGTGACGTTCCGTGGGGTTGGGTTTCTGTGGTCCTGTGGCCGCCACACTCTTGTTGCTGGACCTGCAGGGTCCCTGGCAGTAAGGAGGCTCGAGGGAGGCTAGGAGAGAGAAGCCAGGAAGGGGTTTATTTTGTGCCTAGAGACCTTACCACCTTGGCTGTTAATGGCTTGGGGGTCTACACCTGCCTTCACTGGACAGACTTGTATTAGACGCTTCCTGTTTGCCGGGAATTTGTCTGACTTCAAGTCCTCTCTATGTTGGGAGACTCGCCATATGTTTGGATTTTTTCTCCCTCTCCTCCTCTCTCTACTTGTGATGTCATTCTCAGTGTCTCCCTGTCTCCTTGGCCCTTGGTCCCTTTAAAAGGATCATAGATTGAACTTTCAAAATCAAATGTTAAAACTTGACTAACTCATGTTCCCTCCAGAGTGCAAATCCAGGCTTATTCCTTAGCCAGTCCATGGAGTTGCGGCCAGTCACCTGGTGCTTCGTGGACGGTTTTGCAGAGGCCCACGTGGGGCACACCCTGCAGTGGCCAGCTGGACACTCCGAAGGGACATGCTGCCTCTTCCAAGGGTTGGGGGTGACCCTGTCCCCTGGGGTTCCATCTGCTCGATGACGGTTCGGTCAGACACACACAGTGTCCTGTTTCACTGCGTTCTAACTAACGGTGACTTAAAATGTTCCAGAAATGGACCGGCCTTGAGAGTTTAAAGCCTCGAGTTTCTGGAGAATTGGTTTTCTGAATCCCTCTCTTGATTGGTTAAGTTGGTTGGCCCAAGGATGCCCGAGTTTGTAGGTTTATTTATCAAAGAGGCTAGGCTACTTTCCCAGAGAGAGGGAAGCCCCAGTTCTTTTCAACATTTTATTTTACGTGCTTCTCAGAATTTTAAGAAGGATGAGGGCAGTTAACATCTGCTCTCACCATTATAGGTTAAGAGAAGAATCCCTCTTCCCTGGTCTCCCAAGAAGCAGACTGCTGAGGGGGTCAGTCCTCGCTTGGGTCAGGTGGGTTAGCTCTGTTCCGTGTCTTGCCTAATGTTAGCAAGAATAGGTGAGTGCATCAGAAGCATATGGCAACCAAAGCTCAGTCCTCACCGTGTCAGCATCAGTACCACCCAGGGCGAGAGACCCGGTGAGTGTTCTCGTGTGAACTCGCCGCCCTGGCCCACTTCAGCAGACGCTGGTGGAGGGCAGGCGCTTCCTGTTGCGGCCACAGCAAATTACCCCGAGTTGTTGTTGAACCCCTGTTGTTGTTCAGTCACTAAGTTGTGTCCGACTCTTTGTGACCCCACGGACTGCAGCACACCAGGCTTCCCGGTCCTTGACTATCTCCCAGCGTTTCCTCGAACCCATGTTCATTGAATCAGTGATGCCATCTAACCATCTCATCCTCTGTCACCCCCTTCTTCTCCTGCCTTCAATCTTTCCCAGCATCAGGGCCTTTTCCACTGAATCAGCTGTTTGCATCAGGTGGCCAGAGTACTGCAGCTTCAGCTTCCGCATCAGTCCTTTCAATGAATATTCAGGGTTGATTTCATTAGGATTGACTGGTCTCACCTCCTTGCTGCCTAAGGGACTCTCAAGAGTCTGCTCCAATACCACAATTTAAAAGCATCAATTCTTTGGTGCTCAACCTTCTTTATGGTCCAACTCTCACACCTGTCCGTGTCGACAAAGGGATGTCTCTGATTTTTAATACGCTGCCTAGGTGTGTCATAGTTTTTTTTTTTTCTAAGGAGCAAGTGTTTTTTAATTTCATGGCTGCAGTCACCATCCACAGTGGTTTTGGAGTCCAGGAAAATAAAATCTGCCACTGTTTCCACTTTTTCCATTTCTATTTGCCATGAAGTGACGGGGCTGGATACCATGACCTTAGGTTTTTTTTTTTTTAATGTTTCCAGCTTTTTCACTCTTCCTTTTCACCCTCATTAAGAGGCTCTCTAGTTCCTCTTCTCTTTCTGCCATTAGTGACTTCAAGCAACATGAGCGCTGCTCCTACATTTGTGTAGACCAGAGGTCCTATGTGGGCCTCACTGGGTTAACTCCAGGTGTTAACCAGGCTGCATTTCTTAAGGCTCTAGGGGAACCATTGCCTCGCCTCTTCCAGTTGATAGAGGTCGCCTGCCTGCCTTGGCCTGGGCTCTTCCTCCATCCTGGAGTCTCTCTCTCTCTCTCTCTCCCCCTCTTCATCACTTCTCCTGCCTCCCATGGTGTAACCCGACCTGGTTACATTGGGCCCAGCTGATAACCTGGGATTACCTCCACATCTCAAAATCTGTGACTTAATTGTACCTGCCAAATCCCTTTGGCCATATAAGGTAACATCTTCCCTGGTTCTAGGGGTCAGAACGTGGCCTTCTGGGGGTCACTGCCCTGCTTGCTGCAGTGGGGTTGGTGCCTGGTGATGGCTGGCCATGTGTAAGTGGGACTTGCTTTCTGCGTTTAGTATGTGCTCCCAGGTGGCCTTTGAGATTTTGTAGAGTCTTGAGGATTGTATCTTAAAAATTTTTATTTTTAATTGGAGAATTGCTTTAAAATATTGAGATGGTTTCTGCCATACATCACCATGAATCAGCCACAGGCATGCATATGTGCCCTCCCTCTTAAACCTCCCTCCCACCTCCCACCCGATCCCACCCCTCTAGGTTGTCACAGAGCCCTGGTTTGGAGGATAGTATCTTACCTGCAGATGTTCTGTGGGGTTTTGTTGTCTTATTTCTGGTGAAGAGTTTGCTAAAATGGATTTTTAGAAATAATAGGATAGTATATAATGGCAGACTATTGTGCTTATATGTAGGCTTGCTCTTTTTGATAATGTACACAATTAAATAAAATCAATAGGTACATTTGAAGGCATGTCCTTTGTGTGGGAGCCTTTGCTGGGCTACATGGATGAAGATAGATTCCATCCCTGTCTTATATGAGTTCCACCCGGAGAGTCGGATTTAATAGGTTGGGTGCAGATGGTGCTTTGGAGAAGGCAATGGCACCCCACTCCAGTACTCTTGCCTGGAAAGTCCCATGGACGGAGGAGCCTGGTAGGCTGCAGTCCAAGGGGTCGCTAAGAGTCAGACACGACTGAGCGACTTCACTTTCACTTTTCACTCTCATGCATTGGAGAAGGAAATGGCAACCCACTCCAGTGTTCTTGCCTGGAGAATCCCAGGGACGAGGGAGCCTGGTGGGCTGCTGTCTATGGGGTCGCACAGAGTTGGACACGACTGAAGCGACTTAGCAGCAACAGTAGCAGCAGCAGATGGTGCTTCAGGTCCTCGGCTGTTTTTCTCCCAGATACAAAGCTGCAATTTTTCGTGTTTTGTTATCTTAGGTGAAAATGTGATACTGTTAGTGTCTTCAAGCCAGGGACAATTTTTACTTGGGTACCAGCTGGTAAATCTTTTATACCATTATTTTAATCTCTTGACCTAATTCTAACACGCCTGTCCTATTGGAATCTGGTTCTGAGGCTTGCTCTCTCTCCTCAACATGTTTTGTTTCTTGCCTTTTAGTATGCCTTGTAATTTTTTGTTGACAGACGTGATGCATTAGGTCAAAGGAACTGCGGGAATTAATAAGCCCTGAGGAATGTGGTGGTGAGGCAGAGGGGAGGAGACAGAATGTGTTCTCCAGTCCTGGGGTTACAGCTCAGTCTTCGAGTGAACCTGTGCTCCTGGCCTGGACTTCAGGGCCCCTCGATTTTTCCCCCTGTGGAGGGGCAGGGCGGCTTGAGGGAGCGGGGGTCAGGAATTTTCTTGCTCCCAGGCTGGCTGGTCTCTAGTGAAATAATTTCCCATGATCTTATGGCTTGTTATGAGCAGAGTGGCCAGGTGGGTTTCAAAATGACCACTTTCCCCCTCTTCCTGTTGGAATCCTGAGGGGATTTTTCTCTGCTCTTCACTGTGAGAGCCTGGTTGAGTTCCTGAAGAAGGTGAAACGTGTGAAAGCCTGGGGTCCCCCTGGAGTTTTAATTCTCAGAATTGTCTGCAGCGACCTCCACCCCCCACCTGCAATTCTGTCTGTTCAGGTTCAGGATTTCCTACCCCAGGGCTGGTTCCCACAGCGACTTCTGCTCATGAGTCTCTGCTCCTGTCAGTTGCAATCCTCTGTCTTTGTCCATCTCTTCAAGGTCAGGGGCAGTGTCTTGCCTGTGACCTCATGTCTCTGATGGGTCCAAGAAGAGTTGCTGGTTTTCAGTTTGTTTTGCTTTGCTGTTTGTTCTTAGAATGGACTGGTGACTTCCAAGATCCTTGCATGCCAAGCCAGAAGGGAAAGGGATGAGCTTTCACTGGCACTGGGCACCATGCCTGCGTCCGTGCTGGATCCCCTGGGCTTCTCAGACTCTCCCGAGGGCTCTGCCCGTGTTGCCTCCGCTTCTCCGGGCCGCCTGTCTCCCGGTCTCGTTTACCTGATTCTGAACCTCGGTCTCTGGCCCGGCGGTGGCCTCACCTCGACTTCTCACTGCGTGTGCTCGGCGTTTCCAGCTTTTCTCCTGTTCTGGCCGATTCTTGCGGCTCCCCTGGAAAGTGGCCACCCCAGGCGCACCTGGCCTCCCTGCCAGGGATCCGAGGGTCTCCTCCTCCTCGTTTCAGATGCTCTCGAGGACTGGCTGCTGCTTCCTGTCTCATGATTCTGCACGGTGAAGGAGAGTATCTCTCTCCCTTGAGACACTTGGCCGTGGTGCTTGACTTGTGCCCTTCTTGTACACATCACACTCCATTATGCCCAGTCAGGTTTTCTGTTCTCTTTGTGTTTTTTTCCTGCCGCACTGTAAACTGCAAACACCAGGGGTCTCAGGATCAGGTCTTAATCACTGCTGTCACTGCTCGGCACCTGCAAGGTCGGCGGTGAGGAAATCTAATAGGAACTTTACTCCACTAACTAGATTAAACCATTTAAAGGGATCACAGATTCCCCCAAACCCAGCATACTCAGTATATACACGATGTGTTAGTATCATAGTGAAGATGGGATGAACAAAGGCAAACACGGAACTCGATGTCCCAGTGGTTCCTGAATTAGAACGGAGATGGATTGCAGGTGAGATGAGCCAAGCTGGATGTTGGAAAGAATGAGGCTGAGCTGCGCTCTCAGCTCTTAGTAACTCAGACTTGCCAAAAGGACGAGCAGCCTGGGAACCGCCTAAGTCAGCAGTTTGGTTTGTTAGGTTTGAGAATCACCTGAAGTGCTTTTAAAATCCTGATGTCCAGGTTGCAGCCCACCCTAAATCTATCGCAGTGTCTGGGGTGGGCGCTGAGCATCTCACTGTTAAAGATACCCCAGCAGATTCCGGGCTGCAGCACAATTGGCAAGCCAGGGGCTTATGCCTCAGAATATGTGAAGTTGGGGGTCAAGTTCAGCACAAATGTTTGTGGTCATCACCTCTCTATTAACATGACCTCTGCCAGGTTTGTTTTTCTGCAATTTTGAGCCTCAGAATTGAAAGTCTGAAAGATTTATCTGGTAAATTCACAGAGAAATCAAGCATGGGGAAAATACTTAAGGTAGAGTTTGTGAATGTTAGGGAAAATATTTTGGAATAGTACTATAACTTGCAAATTGTAATTTATAATTGCAATTATTTAAAAAAAACAAAGATGCAGAGAGGTTGATTTTTTTCTGAGATTTTTTAAGTAGACCACTGTATCCATCGTCAAATAAAGATAAATTTGAAATTTTCTTTCCAAGATTCTTAACTGTCTTTTCCTTGTCTTTCATCATTTAGGACCTCTGAGAAGCCCTGGATATTATATATTTTTATTATAAAAATATATAATCACAACAGTGGGCAACCTTCAAAGTAGTGACTTGTATAAACACATTTTCTAATGTTGAGTCATTCTTGCATCCTGGAATAAACCCTTCTCATGTACAAATATTTTAATAGACACCTATATTTAGTATCTTTGGATATAGTTAAATGAGACTGCTGTACATTTCCATTTTCGATCTTTATTCAGTTTTGATATGCGTTATATAGCTACTTATAGTATGAACTTAAAAAATGATTGCAGACGCTTTCTTCCTTTTTTAAATGCATGGAACAGTTTATATACACAGTATAAAACACTTACAAAAATAAGCCAGATCCTGTTTTTAAGCAGTTGAACATACTTTTACATAAATTGCTAGCTGAGTGCTTATTCATGATATGTATAACTCAGTTGCTCCAACTCTTTGCCACCCCATGGACTGTAGCCCACCAGGCTCCTCTGTCCATGGGAAGAACACTGGAGTGGGTTGCCATTTCTTCCTCCAGAGGATTTTCCCAACCCAGGGATCAAAGCAGCGTCTCTTGCGATGGCAGGCAGACTCTTGGCCGCTAGCGCCACCTGGGAACTGTTGGTCTAACGCAGGTGCCAGCGGGGCCCCGTCTAGCTCCTTAAGCCCTGGCCTTGGTGGCATTGTTACATTGTCCTCCAGCTGTTGTGGTGGTGTTTGTGCAGCTCTGTTGGCCGCAGCCCTGGGTGTCTGCTTCTGTGCCTAGAGGGTCAGCCCTGAGTGGACCTGGCTGAGACATCTCCCCTCCCACATCATAATGTTGTACACAGGGTTTTAGGTGAGGTCATTACTGTCCTTAGTCCCATTGCTCAGATGAGGCAGCTGAGGTGGAGAGGTTACATAACTTTCTCCAAGGTCGCGGAGTGAGTGAGTGGAGCCAGACCCTGGGCTCTCGCAGCCCAGCCCCAAGTCTGTGTTCTGATGCTTTTTATAGTCACGTGATGTTGCCTTGCTTATAGATTTGATTGAAGACTTTGAATGGGGGAGGCTGCAAAGGGGGGTCCCAGGGGATGAAGACTGTACAGTGAAAGCCAGACACCTCCCCAGTCATTGCTGTTAGATGTCCTTTTGATTGTCACTAGATGGGGCTTGTCGCTCGGTGGTGCCCCGGTGGTGCCCATCCTCCCCTCTCGGCACCCCTGGCAACGCCACGTTCATCTTCCTCTGTTTCCCAGAGCACTTCTGCCCTCCCCCGGCATCACCACACTCATCCAGGTCCTGAGCCACGCGAGGCTCCCCAGAGAACGGGGACACCTTTCCATTTCACTGTGCTCATTCATTGCGGGCGAATGTTCCTGAGTCATCCTTCTCACTGTTGCCTGTGCAGAATCACGCCTGTAGGGGAGTCTTTTTCTGGCTGAATCTTGAACCTGTCCCGTAGCTGTAAAGGCCCACAGCCCGTTTGGTTAGTATCAAATGTATTGATTTATAATACGATGTGATCGTGACTGTTGAGGGGACCAGACAAATGCAAGCAGATGGTGGGACGTTCTCCCCCTGGGAACGTTCTCCCCCCACGTCTCAAAAGTGGGGGCCAGTTTATTGATGTGTGGTGAGGTTGGTCACTGCCAACATGATCAAGTACTTGTGTCCTCCCGCAGGACTGTCTCTTGGGGGTCTTCTACTTCGGGAATCACGCTATAAATAGGTGATGAGGCAGAACTGGGACTAGGCTACAGGAGCTTCTAAGATCGGGGTCTCCGGGGCCAGTCTGGACGTGGGTGGGTAGAACCTGTCTGCCTGCAGCTCTGGCCCCTTCCTGCCTAAGGTCTGGTGGCCAGCGGTGACAAGCACCCCCCTTTGCTCACTGTCCATTAGCACATTCCTACCTTCTTCCTTTAGGCATTTTGTGGAACATTTGATCTGATTAGTCTCATACCTTGAGAGCCTAGGAACCAATCTTTCTCTTTATGATGATTGAGTTGGATTTATTAGGAGTTGCTTTAAAATTTTGTTTTTCAAAGGCAGTTTTCTCCTCTTTCAGATTCTCAGAGGGGATTTCTCACTTTAGCGCTTGCACGCGGTTCGTGGTCAGGAAGAGGACTAAAGATACTCAGAAGAAGCTAGATTCTTGGTGTGCACAGAATTTTGTCCAATGGATGCTGTTTCTGTAGTTCCCACCTGCACATGCTCTCACGTGATGCATATAAAACCCAAGTGTAACCCTCTATTGGCCCCCACCTCTGTGTCCACACATGTGCAGAGTCCAGTAGACCCAGCTTTCCTGTAGATGGTGGCATTTCGGGCAAAGCCAGGTACATCCTGTTTCCCTTTGGAAGGAAGGGCTGAGAACACCTGCTTTGAGTCTTGTTCATTCATCACCGTGTGTTTTCTAGCGACCGTGGTTGGGGTGGGGTCCTGGGGAGGAAGGGCACAGCAGAGGTACTGGTGGAGTGCCCCCTGCAGACAGGATCAGTGACAGGGAAAGGATGGACAAGCGAGCGAAACTTGGCCACAGGCCTGGACCATGTATAAACATAAACTAATAGCCTGCAAATTATTCAGATGACTCTGAAGTGTGTGCCTTAGTTCTGTTTCCATTAGCATGTGTGCCCATTTTCAGACTTTCAAAAGAGCATCCTTAAGTAAAGGTGTTTTTTAAGGGCGTAGGAATAAAGAGGAATGTGAACAGTGGGTAAATGGAGGCACTGGACTTAAAAATGTCAATAGCAGATAATGCTACGGTGAACCTTCTAGTGTCATTAATCCAAATGCAGGTGAATGGATTGTATGGGGTTTCCACATGTTTGTCCTGCCTTTGGTCTTCATATCTGGGCAGAGTTAGAGGGACAGGTTCCTTCCCTCTCTTGCTCTTTCTCCTGGGAAGAGACCCTTTGCTCGAGCCTCTGTGGAGTTTGGGCGTAACGGCTCATTACCCCATCTGTAGTGATTTCTCAGGACTGTATGAAAGGGCCAAGAGCCCAGCATGTCTTTGACTATCACCTCTTGTTATCTTCAGAGGGTCCATGTCTTTCCAGCCTCACTGGCCCAGGGTTGGCTAGTCCTGAGCCAAGCTGGCGAGTGGACGGCAGTTAGTGATGGGACTTGGATTTTGCCAAATGGGGTGTGCATGTTAGAGTAAGGTTCCCCCTCAAATCGGCTTCTGCATGCAGAGATCCACATGGTGCCCGGTCAGCTCCAGGGTCTGGGGGGCTCCATCGGGTCTGTGGCAGAGAGAACTCTCAGCTCACCAGCTCCTGTCCTGACTGCTTCCTTTCCACCCAGGAAAGGGCAAGGAGATGAGGGAGAGTGGGGATAGCCCCGATTCATCTAACTTATAAAAAATGTGACTCTTTTTCAGACTCTAGTATTTTATTACATCTGGTTATGAGTCACTGTGGTTGAAAAAACCACCGGGCTCAGAAGAGGCTTGCTGGGCCGGCACAGTGATGGTGGCAGGCGGGCAGGAGAGGTCCCGAGAGGTGAGCAGTTGATGGCAGGTGTGCCCTGCTCATCCCCGAGCACCAGGGGGCAAGAAAAGTGGGGAAGAAAACCTAGACAGTGGGCAAAGCCCAATCAAAGACGGAAGACGGGTTGCATGCTCACTGTGGACCTGGCCCATCTGGCAGTAGAATATCTTGTCTCAACATCTTATGACACCCTGGGTGGATCAGGCCCACAGTTTTACATACTAGAAAACTAGAGCCCGGCGTGTGGCAGGCCCTGACTTAGCTCACTCAGCCGTCAGCAGCAGCACCAGGCTGTAAACTCGTTTAGCCTGCTCTTTCTTTCACATCGCAGCTGCTGGCTCACCTGGCGGCAGGTGGCAGACTCCTGCTCAAGGAAACGGGGTCAGGTTCCCAGCAATTCTGCAAGGGGAGGAGAGCAGGGTCTCAGCATCAAAAGGGAGACCAGGGTGGTCTCGGCATCCAACTGGGCGCAGATGGGGGCCTGACTGAGGGCAGTCACTGGCAGTGGTCAGTCAGGTGTCTCCTGATGGCTTCGTGCCTCAGGTGACTGCAGTGGATGGGAAACCCGGGGTCTGGTGCCCAGCCAACTCAACTGGGGCTGCTGTGTACCTGTTGGTTTTTTAAAATCAGTTTATGTTTGTACATTTTGGTCTCCTTCAGCTCTCTCCCCCAGCAGGCACCCACTTTGCCCCTCTGACAACTGCCGGTCAGCTCTCCGTGTCTGTGAGTTTGTTTTGATTCTACACCTAAGTGAGACCGGGCAGCATTTGTCTTTCTGTCTGACTTGCTTCATTCAGCATAACGCTCCTATGGTCTGTCCACGTTGTCACAAATGGCAGGCTTTCCTTATTTTTACGGCTGAAAACCATTCCATTGTGTGTGTATATGGGCTTCCCGGGTGGCACTAGCGGTAAAGAACCCACCTGCTACCAGGAGACATAAGAAATGTGGGTTCAATCGCTGGGTCGGGAAGATCCCCTGGAGGAGGGCATGGCCCCCACTCCAGTATTCTTGCCTGGAGAGTCCCGTGGACAGAGGAGCCCGGCGGGCCACAGTCCATGGGGTCGCAGAGTCAGTCACAGCTGAGTGACCAAGCATGCCTGTATTGTATATGTACGCCACATTTTCTTTTTCCGTTCATCCATCAGTGAACACAGGTTGCGTGTGTCTTGACTGTTGTTAAAAATGCTGCAGTGAACGTGGGCGTGCAGATATCTTTTGGAGTTAGTGTTCTCCTTTCCACTTCTTATATTCCCAGCAGTGGAGTTTCTGGACCGTATTATAGTTCTGTTTTTAAGTGTTTGAGAACTATTGTTTTCCATAGGGGCTGCGCCAGTTTATTTTCCCACCAACCGTGTACGAGTTCCCTTTTCCCCACATCCTCATCTAAGCTTATTGCATGTCTTTTTAATGATAGCGTGTCAGGTGATAATTGCATTGCAGCTTTTTGTCTCCTAGTTTTATTGAGATATAACTGACGTACAGCACTGTGGAAGTTTAAGGTGTATAGCATAATGATTTAACTTACATCATGAAATGATTCTCACAGTTGAGTAAGCCTCCATCTTTTCAAATTGATACAAAATTAAAGAAATAGAAAAAAAATGTTTGCATTGTGATGAGAATTCTTAGGATTGACTCCTAACAACTTTCATATAACATACAGCCGTATTAGTTCTGTTTTTATCATGGTGTATATTACATCCCTAGTGCCTGTTTATCTTATCACTGGATCTCATTATGGTTTTGATCTGTATTTCCTGATGATTAATGTACCTGTTGGCCATCTGGATGTCTTTTTTGAAACCTGTTCTTTGGAGCCTGTTTTCTTTGGAGCTTTGGCTAACTGGGAAGAGGGCTTAGATTTGAGCTGGAAGCTTCTAGAAAGGGGATGATTCAGCGTGAGAGTGAACCTCCAGCCTCAAGGTGTTTGCTCGCGGAAGGAGGGCTTCCTCTGGCTGGTGGACGCAGTGTGTACGGAATGTCAGCTTGATCAGCATCCACTCCATCTTCCCCCTAGAGTCCCTTTCTAGAAGTGACGTCCGTTCCCTCATCCCTGCCTGGTGGAGGAACTGAAGTATGGGCCTACCTGAGGAGTTGGGAGGCGCCCGCTCGGGGGTCGGTGTGTATTTTGGGGCCAGCTGCTTCCCCAGGGCCGGCTGAGATTGTCGTGGTCCTCGGGCCCCTGTGGGCCGATGGCTTCCTGACCGCCCACTGGCTGCCCCTCGGGTAGGCTGTTCTGGAAGGTTGCTCACTCCAGAGCCTGCACCTCCTGCCCTTCTGCCGATTTTATCAGCACATCTTTGCCTGAATTAAGATCCTTCCTGCCTCACGTTGCTCAGCTGGCTCTGTGATCTGCACTTGCACCCTGGCTATACGGGGGAGTCACCGAGCGATGGTGCCCAGGCAGCCTCCGTGCTGGGATGGCAGAGCAGGCGGCCTCTGCACTGTTTGCACCGCCCACCCTTTCTTCCAGGTGTTTTGTTTTGTTTTTAATATTCACTGGTTTTTTTGACTGAGGCAGCATGCGGGCTCTTCGGTGCGGCCCACGGACTCTCTAGTCGTGGCACGTGAGCTCTGAAGTGCGAGAGCTTGGTGGTTGTGGTGCCCAGGCTAGGTTGCTCCGTGGCACGTGGGATCTTCCTAGACCAGGGATCGAACCCATGTCTCCTCTGTTGGCAGGTGGTTCCTAACCTCTGGACCATCAGGAAAATCCTCCATTTGTTTTTTTAAACTTTTTACTTTCAAATAAGTTAAAGCTTTTAGGAAGGATGTGATGTCATATCTGTTAAATGGTTTAACTGAGTCAGATGATAAGAATTTGTAACTGTGTCCATGTTTTGCAAGAGTAAGACCTAAAACCTGTATTTTCCTTTGCATTGCTCCCACCAGAAGAAATGCATTTCCTAAGTACTGGGAAAAGAGAGGAACTCCATCCAAGGAACCTGGGCCAGCCTCTTGCTCGGGCTGTGTACCCACTGCGTGGCAAGCGCGCAGCACAGGTAGCAAAGACGAGCTCCTGGGGTTGTGTTCCTGCTCCGTGGCCTCCCCTAGACCGCGTTAGTAAAGCCATTCTTGTAACAGTGTTTTTGTAGTGATTCTATATGCAAGTGTTGATGTTGTCACTTAGGCTGGCAGGTCTGAGGTCCTGATTATTGTTGTTCAGTGACTCAATCTTATCCGACTCTTTGTGACCTCGTAGACTACAGCAGGTCTAGCTCCTCTGTCCTTCACTATCTCCCGGGGTTTGTTCAAACTCATGTCCATTGAATTGGTGATGCCATCCAACCATCTCATCCTCTGTTGTCCCCTTCTTCTCCTGCCTTCAGTCTTTCCCAGCATCAGGGTCTTTTCTAATGAGTTGGCTCTTTGCATCAGGTGGCCAAAGTATTTGAGCTTCAGCATCAGTCCTTCCAATGAATATTCAGGACTGATTTCCTTAAGGATTGACTGGTTTGATCTCCTTGCTGTCCAAGGGACTCTCAAGAGTCTTCTCCAACACCACATTTGGAATGCATCAATTCTTTGGTGCTCAGCCTTCTTTATGGTCCAACTCTCACATCTATACATGACTACTGGAAAAAACCATGGCTCTGACTATACAGACCTTTGTAGGCAAAGTGACGTGTTTGCTTTTTAATATGGTGTCTAGGTATGTCATAGCTTTTCTTCCAAGGAGCAAGCATCTTTTAATTCCAGCAGAATGGGAACCGTCAACAGCCTTGTTTGCTGTGGTCGGTGGACTGCACGTGGATTCTGGAGACTCAGACAGCCTGAAAGAACATCAGCAGATGCTTCTAAGAATCTCTGAAAGCAATTTCAAAATATTTGTGTTAAAAGCTTCAGCAGCAGATGTAAGGCCCGAGCAGAGTGATGTTGTAAGAGACACTGAACTTGGAACCAGAGGAGTTGTGTATCAGGCCTTGCTCCGCAGTCTTAAACTGAGCTGAGTTATTTAGCAACGGCTGGTCTTGGTCATCTCATTTGTGGAAACACAGGGGTTGAAAAGATCATTATGGCATCCCTTCTGGCTTTAAAGGTCTAAATCTCTAAGTTATTACTGGCCCTGTGACTGCTATCCTAATAGCTTGGTTGTCTGATTTACTCCTGGGGGGCTGAGGGGTGGATCCGTGGCACACAATCATGGCATGTCCCCTTTGCCTGCGCAGTTCAGGTGGTCCTGATGCTCACACACTCATTGTGATGACTCCTCACTGAGTCCGAGTTCAAGCTGTAGCTGACAGGTGTTTAGCCTCTCATGCCGTCCTCATTGTACATGGTGTGGAATGTCCTTCATTCTCCAGAGCCTCGAGGCTATTTACTGCTTGTTATTATTGTGAACCAAGAGTGTGAGACCTTGGCAAGAAGTACCCCATGATGGGTTCTCACCAGCAAGCCGTGAACATTAGGTTCACACTATGGAATGTTGCAGTGTTTCATGCCCTGCTTTGCAAATTTATTCATTCATTCACATATTACACAGATATTTATTGCATGCTTTTTATGTGCTACACATTATACCATGGGATACAGGATGGACAGAACTCGTGAATTCTGGGCCGGGGATAAGTATTAATAGCAGCTCCAACCAGCAGGTACACGCAGATGGGGACGTGGGTCAGGGAGAAACCGTCCTGGATCCTACAAGTGAGTTAAGATTCACCTGGAAGCCAAGGGTGGCTGGAGGGAATGGAGGTGAAGAGGAGGTGTTTCCACCCCTCGGTAGGTGCCAGGGAGAAATATGAGATGAGGAATTCACAACACTTTTCTCAGTAAGAGTTGAGCCACTGGCATCCCTCTGTGTGGCCACCTGGATGAGTCAGTTACCTGGTGTCTGCAGGCTGTGGAGACCCTGCTTGTGCTCTGGAAATGTCTGGAGCACCCACAGCCACCACTGAGGGCCTAAGATTTTTTTTTTTCAAATTTCTTGCATTCTCTCAAAAAAATCATGCAGATTTTGCTTTCTGTTCATAATACACCTTGATTATTTTTAATGTAAAAGTCGCTCAGTCGTGTCTGACTCTTTGTGACCCCATGGACTCTACAGTCCATGGAATTCTCCAGGCCGGAATACTGAAGTGGGTAGCCTTTCCAGGGATTGAACTGAGGTTTCCTGCATTGCAGGCGGATTCTTTACCAGCTGAGCCTCAGGGAAGCCCATTGTTAATGTGTTATCACCTAAAGAGTAAAGTGAAGTCCCCACGAAGATGAAGCATCATCAGCCTATGAAGTTGGCCTCTCACTGGCAGAGTCCAGGGACCCAGGCTCACGTTCCCCAGCTGCAGGAATGTGGAAGGTCAGCTCTGTCTGTTTCCCACTATTTGCATTCCAGTCAAAGCTGACCTTCTTTGCTTGGCAGTCCAGGTCACATGAGCTCTTCTTGATTACTGGGGAGGAAATTGCTAAGGTTCTTCATCAATTCCAGTGACTAAGTTCAGTGTTTATAATCTCTCCTCTGTGATTCTAAAACTAAGGTAAACATTCGGGGCGGCAAAGAAGGCATCTTTATTTGTCATCGTTTGAGAAGAAACGACACATTGTTAGTAACTTTGTATTTATTCTGCTCACATTAGGATGAAATAGCACTTCAAATATAAGACTTGCTATGTTTTTATTGAAAAATATTAATGAAACCATTAGACAGCATCCTTAGTTGGTTATGTAGCCAAGGGACAAGTCAAAGGCAGATATTACAGTGCTTGGAAAAAATGTTTACTGATGAAGCCAAATTCAGAGCTGCAGTAGGAATCCGGTACTTTTCTATATAATTGTATTAATACCTATTTCGTTTTGGCCGTGCTGGGTCTTTGCTGCTGCTCAGGCTTTTGTCTAGTTGTGGTGGGAGGGGGTTGTCCTCTAGTTGTGATGCTTAGGTGTCTCATTGCCGGGGCTTCTCTCCTCGTGGAGCACGGGCCCCAGAGTGTGTGGACTTCGGCAGTTAATGGCACATGGCCTCGTTCACTGTGGGTCCTGGGCTCCAGAGCACAGGCTCAGGCGCTGTGGCTCATGGACTAAGCTGCTCTGTGGCACGTGGGATCTTCCCGACCCGGGGATGGAACCCACGTCTCCTGCACTGGCAGGCAGATTCTTCACCGCTGCACCCCCAGGAAAGCCCAGGAGTCCAGTGCTGAGATAGTTGCCCAAGGTATACACGAAGACTTAGAGAGGACTTCTCACATGGCCCCTTTCAGTTTTCCACTTTGGCCAGGAACTTTCATTAGCACACTGAGAAGAGACTTTCATAGAGACTTTGATGTTACTTCCTCTGCTAAATTTATCTTTTGTAACATGACCCTAGGTTCTCTGCTTTCTAGATTTGTGGTTTGTTTTCTTGGGTCTCCAGGAGGAAGGGTGGTGCCCAGGGAACTCCTCTCTATTTTGTCATCGAGCTCCCTGCCCATTTCCAGTGTTTCTGGAGGAAGAACCTCATCGTGTCCACTGGGTCACCAAGGCTGTTTCCGCAGTGCTCCGCTCCCCCAGCTCGTTCTTACACCTCACTTCCCTACTTTACTATTGGTGGTTGTCAAATAAGGGACTTCCTTGGTAGCTCAGATGGTAAAGAATCTGCCTGCAATGTGGGAGACCCAGGTTCAATCCCTGGGGTTGGGAAGATCCCCTGGAGAAAGGGAATGGCTGTCCACTCCAGTATTTTTGCCTGGAGAACTCCATGGACAGAGGAGCCTGGCGGGCTACAATCCGTGTTGTCAAATTGAGAGTAGTAAGTATAACACTTGTTTAGATAATGTATCTTATGTTAACATTTCCATCGATTTGGGAAGACAGGCATGCCCTGAGCTCCCCATGACGGCAGGAGTGAAAAGAGGGGGAGAGGATGTATGTACACAGAAAAGGCATACAGCAGGGTGAGAATCCTGCGGACCAGTTAGGGCTTAATGTAGTCACAGCTTGAATAGGTATTTAAATAGTCCCAGAGCTCTTCTTAGAAGGTCCAGCACCCTCATTAGCCCTGCACAAAGAAGTGATAAACAGAAACGGTTGAGGCTGTAGAGCTCGAGAAGGTCCCATAGCTTCTGGATGCCAGCCTCACCTTTGGGGTCCCTCAGGAAGCAGGGCATCCCCTGTGCGCCATCAAGGAAGGATATCTTCCAGCTGAGAAGCTTGCCCTTGACCTAGGAGGCATCGTCTTGATCAGGGTGCACGGTCAGGTGAAGGACAGAGGCTGGGTTGGCTGGATCAACCCTGGTGCCGGCAGGTGGCCCCCGAGTGCACCTCAGCCGTCAGGCCGTTAACACTCGTCCTGTGTGTGCACACCGCACACTCACAGGTGCGTACACACAGGCACACATCAGGTTAGGAGAGAGTGGACACGTTTTTACCCACTGTGGT